>NC_073744.1:18146738-18851738 GCF_029784135.1 Toxorhynchites rutilus septentrionalis | reverse complement strand
TTTTTCATTTTTTTCGAAAAACGTGATAAAAGCGAAACATTTTCAGTGATAAATTCGAGAGTGATAAAAACGCCCAGTGATATCATCGAGACGTCACTGTACTTCAAAGGAATGAATGTTTCCAACTCGATGCCAAGACATATTTAATGCGCAACAACTCTTACAGAATTCAAGATGCACTGTGTAAAGCTGTATTTTCATAACAGCCGAATAAAGTTTTTTTGATTTGTTTGAAGAAGATTGTAGCTGACGAAGTTTATACGAACAGATAACTTAGTGTGAACAGTTTATTGTTGATTTTTTATATATTGTTTTCAATGTATACTGTACCTGACGGCCTGGCGGTTGAATTAATGCTCTGGTGGACCTATTGGCTGCGAGAGCCTTATCGGGACCGCATCGACTCTGTGACGGAGAAGACTGAGTATCTCTTTTAATAATGTATTTTTTTTTAAATTTATATCTACAGGTCGGACTCGATTATATATAGTCGGCCATTTTTTTAACAAATATTTTCAAATCTTATACATAATCGAAACAATTTTTCCATAAATGTATTAATGTCAAACATTAATAGAAAAATAGTTTTTTTTTTGATTCGATTATGTATTGGATTCGAAAATTCACGTTGAAAGTTAAATTTCGATTATATATAATCGAGTCCGACCTGTATTAATAAAATCAGTTCGTTTTTTTTTTCGTTAAACTGATTTCAAAAAAAAAACTATCTTCCAGATAACTCGTCTTGCTCGAACCTCTGCAGGGGAAGGTGGCGGGACCATCATCATCATCATATATTAATCCCTACGGTTTCCTAGTTCGGTCCATTTTCCTGTGTCACTTTTGATTCTTCAAAATTTTTGGAAATTGTTTCGAAACAATTCCAGGGGGTTTTTTGTTTTTTTTTTTATTTTAAAATGACTACTTTTGAAACTCTTTGTATAGCCTTTTTATTCGATTTTCAAATATTCCTTCGTGAGAAAAATTATACACACCAGGAAATATTAGGTTTCCAAGTATTTTCACTTCAGCTGTCGAACGTAGTAGTGTTCATTTGATGGAAGTGTAAATCACCAATATTTTTATCGTATTAAAAAATGGCGAATTTTATGCCAAAAAATGCCATTTGCGGAAAGTTAGCTTGTCGAAGTTTACAACGAATATCCATTGGTAGGCATGTGCGGAAGATGGCTTGGAAGCGGAAATGGATTCAGGAGCAACAATTTTTATTTGAATGATGAAGAACACGGAAAGCTCCCGAAAAATAATCAGACACACAATTGGACAAACATACAAACAGGGCAAGTTAAATAAAACCGTTTAAAAAAGTGAGCTCACGCTTATTTGTTCTCTTTTCCACAAGCTTACCACAAGCTTCCATAGTTTTCCCCCTAATACAACCGATATCGCTAAATCCGCAGCCGTGCTCCGATCTGCCCTCGTTGGCCAATATTCAATCACAATACACACTTTACCACAACCATCCGAACCCTAGCCACAAATTCACCACATAACCACCATGTTATCGGTCCCTCCTGTGTGCAGTAGCGAGGGAAAACTCCGTTCCACGAATACCCAGAGCTGGGATAACTGCGAAAAAATGGGAGGAGGCAATCGCCTGGTTCACCCTCTTCCAACTGCAACCTATCGCTGGTTCTATCTTTCCACTTGCATTCTCCCTCATCTCTCATCTGGATGATTCTTCTTTTCGGCACATTCCCCCTTTGCGAGCATCTTCTGCATATATTTTTGGTATCCCTACGAAAAGTTATGCGTATGTTTCAATTAGACGCAGAAGAAAGTGACAAAAATCCTGAGGTCGAAAAAGGATGTTCCATTTGTAGTCGCTTCGTCCCTTCGTTCGCTATTGTTTGGTTTTGTGTTAAATTTGTTGATTTTTGGTCCAGACTCATCAGTTTGCAGTCAGCTAGCCAAGTGTAAACAGCAATTCCTTCGGTTGAGTTTACTAATTCGGTGTTAGAAAAATCAAGAGACTTTTTGGCGTTTACACTCTGTGCGTGTGTACCTCGAGAAGATTGTGCAAAATCATGTCCGTGAAATCGGTTGCGCCACCGCAAACCTACTCGCGCCTGTTCCGGCCGTGGGATGCAACCGAGGGCAAGGATAGTCTCAGTCCAAGCCCCAGCCCCAGCAAGGATAGTGACTGTGAGAGTGATAGAGTGATTAAGAGTGAACCTTGTGATATGGCTATTCGTGCCCGGCTGGAGCTGGATAGTCCGGTTTCTTCGGAACCAAAATCGCCCGCCTACAGTCCATCGAAGCTGCCGCTGGTTGGTACGCCAGAAATGGACCCTAGCAGTGCATTCCTGAATCACCAAGCGGATTTAGCGTCGTACTATTACTACTACAACAACCAGCAGAAACTGGGAGTAGATCTTCTTCCGCCAAGTTTCAACTTCACCGGACTGCCAATCGATCCGATCACTTACGAACAAATGGAACAGGAATACTTACGCGTTCTGAGCGAGGATGCCAAAGCGAAGTTGCTGAGTAGTCGTAAGCAACGGCCGAAAAAGTTTAAGTGCCCCCATTGCGATGTCGCCTTCTCCAACAACGGCCAACTGAAGGGTCACATCCGTATCCATACCGGTAAGTTGTAATACAAACCCCCGCCTCCCTCGTGAGCTGGACGAAACTTACCAAATCGCCATCTTTTTCGTGCCCCACAGGCGAGCGACCATTCAAGTGCGACGAACCGAGCTGCGGAAAGACCTTCACCCGGAACGAAGAACTGACGCGCCACAAGCGCATCCACACCGGGATCCGTCCGTATGCGTGTCAAACCTGCGGCAAAAAGTTCGGCCGACGGGACCACCTGAAGAAACACACGAAGACGCACATGCCCCAGGAACGGTACACCTACGGGTTGGCCCCGGCGGCCATGCTGATGCCGATGTACTCGGCCGCAGCGCACCTTTACGGATATTGAGGGTATCGCTATCGGCATTGGAGACAGCCGGGCAGGCAGGAGAGCTGTAAATAAAGCGTGTATTGTTGAGTGATGAACTCTCGGGACCAGTGAATAGTAGTTTTTAGATGGAGTCTATTTAGTGGCGGGACTGAATTTTCGACCCGTGTATTTTTTGATAAAACACTGTTTATATAGTTTTAAGGATTTAAGAGAAAATATAAAACAATTTCTTACTGCGAATTTGTTATGTGATTGAATTGTTCAATGTTTTCATCCCTGAAACCTAATTCGCGATTGTTCGTTCGTACACTCTTACATTGGCTGACCAAACGTACCGTTTTGAACGGGACAGTACCGTGTTTTCAACCATTTTTTATTGTCCCGTCTTTCTATCAATCTGTACCGTATTTTTAGTATAAAGTTAAAATAAAAATGTGTTGTTGTACAACATGTGTTGAATAATTTTTGACTAGTGAGGTGCACCCTGTTCTTAAAAGTCTAGTAGATTCACGAGAAATATGGTATCCCAAACTTTTTAAAACCGTGGAAAATTTTTCGACACGACGTTGCGATACATTTAATAATGGGAGGCTGGTCTAGGAAAAACACAATTGACGGATTTCATGCCAACTCGTCTTAGGAGTTGGCAACACCATCTCCGGCTGCAGTGAAACGTTGTGGATGTAAAGACATTGATCATTTAAGCAACTTTGCATACTTGAAACCTTCGAAAAAGAATTAAACTACTTTTTTGAAAAAGGCCAAACTTATTTTTTTTATTTTTCACAAAAATGTATAACTCGAGAACTATAATATCTACGAACATCCGGTCAAAGGATGAAATGTATGAAATTGATTGAATTTAATTAAAAATAGCAAATTTTTTTTAAAGAAGAATTACATTGAAAAAAAAAATTTTCTTAAAAATATTTTTTTATGTTTGATGTTTGTTTTTTTCATGTTTTCTTTGAAACAATTACAACTAATCCAAATTTTGTTTAAAGTCAAGTTAGCGATATAGTGTATTCGACAAAGTTTTAGATCTTATGTTATGTTTTAAAATGTTGTTGGATATTTTTAATAAAGAATTCATTACATTTCATTCTCTAACCAAGTTATAGTTTTCGAGTTGAGATTTTTCGAAAAGAAGTTGTGAAAAAAAACACACAATTGAATAAAAATCTTTTTTTCAAAGGGCCTGGCCGGGTAAGGGAGTAAAAAGTGCCCCCAAACCAAATCACCAGCTGTATGGCAAATATTGTATAGGATATTAAATAAGAAATTTTGGCGGTTTATTTGAACTTCTATGTGGTTTGACGTAGGATCTATAGTGAAAAACGTACTTTTTCGTTTATTTCACGCCATCCTCAAAAGATTCGAGATAAAAATTTGAGAAAAATACTGAATGTGCATGTTACTACGGTGTATCAAGAAAAAATATTTTTAAAAAATCTCATCAAAAATTTTAGTACTAAAAAAAATATTGAAATTTTGGAATTTTTTTTTTGGGATTTAAAGATTCAGTACTACTCTAATTCATATTTAAATGTGTTTCTACGGCTTTTCTAAATATGTGTGATTTTTTTCAGTGTTGAGCGGTACAAAAAAAAATATTTTTTTTTATATTTCCAAAGAGTCTGGCTAGGTAAGGGAGTAAAAAGTCCCCCAAACCAAATCACCAGCTGTATGGCAAATATCGTATAGGATATTAAATAAGAAATTTTGGAGGTTTATTTGAAGCCCTATGTGGTTTAACATAGGATCTATAGTGAAAAACATACTTTTTCGTTTATTTCACGCCATCCTCAAAAGATTAGAGATAAAAACTTGAAAAAAATACTGAATGTGCATCTTACTACGGTGTATCAAGAAAAATAACAAAAAAAAATTTCATCAACAATTTTAGTACTAAAAAAAATATTGAAATTTTGAGATTTAGAGATTCAGTACTACTCTAGTACATATTTAAATTACTATAGATATACTATAAATATTACTATAAAATTTATACATATTTAAATGTGTTTCTACGGCTTTTCTACATATGTGTGATTTTTATCAGATTTTCTGGCTATGTAAGGGAGTAAAAAGTCCCCCAAACCAAATCACCAGTTGTGTAGGGTACTAAATAAAACATTTTGGTAATAGTATCATATATTTGAGTCCTTATATGGTACACCATATGATCTATGGTAAAAAAGGCACCTTTCGTTTTTTTCACGTCATTCTCAATAGCTTTGAGACAACAATATGGAAAAAAAACTAAAGTACATCTTACTTAGGTGTATCGATCAATATTTTCAAACAATTTTTTCATCAGAAAATCTAACACTAAAAAAATTTTTAAATTAATTTTTATCTTTAATCTTTATCTTTTATCTTTATTTTTTTTTATTAAATTTTATTTTTTTTAAATTTAGACATTCAGTACTACTCTTGTTTGTATTCAAATTTCTTCCTACGTCTATTTTAGGTATATGTGATTTTTTCCGAATGTTTAGAGTGTTTTTCGCGGTTCAAAAAAAAGTATATATATTTTCGAAATTTTGAAAAAAATATTACTCTGAGGCCCAATTTTACTCTAATTTTTATTTAAATGCGTTCGTATGTGTTGTTTTTTCCACATGTAGCGTAAGTTTTTCTTGATTTTTAAGAGGGTTGCGCGAAAAAAAAAATGTTTTTTTTTGCATTTTTAATTTATTTTGAATTTAGAGACCCATTACTGCTCTAATATTTTTTTTTAATAATTTTGTTTTTCATATGTCTAAATTTTGTCGGTATATTTAGAGCATTGCGCTGTACAACTTTTTTTCTTGTATCTTAAAATATATGAGATTATCTTTACATTGGATTTAGAAGGTTTACCAAATTCATCAGTATGATAGAGCTCTGTGAGAAAAAAAAATAAAGTCCTTGTGGAAAGATCATTCAGATTAATGAGAAGAACACTTTAAAAAATCCGATTTGCTTCTTTTAATATTTTATTCTTACAATTGAAAACACGAATACAATAAAATAATCGATTTCAAAAAAAATTAAAAAAATGCAGACGATGAAGAAAATTATTTTTGTGCGCCGTAATTCTATTAAAAATTCAGGAAAAATTACGCCACATGTAAAACAAAGACACGTACGAACGCATTTAAATAAAAATTTGAGCAGATGTGGGTCTCAAAGTTATATTTTTTTTCAAAATTTCGAAATGCCACAAAATCTATAACATTTTTTTGTACTGTGTATTTTTTTTTTATTATTAGATGAAAAAATAGTTTGAAGATATTTATCAATCTAGAAAAGCCGTAGGAGCACATTTAAATATGAATTAGAGTAGTATTGAACCTCTAAATCCCAAAAAAAAAATTTTCAAGACTTCAATATTTTTTTTAGTACTAAAATTTTTGATTAATATTTTTTTGGTATTTTTTCTTGATACTCCGTAGTAAGATGCACATTCAGTATTTTTTTTCAAATTTTTATCTCGGATCTGTTGAGGATGGCGTGAAATAAACGAAAAAGTACGTTTTTCACTATAGATCATATGTTAAACCACATAGGGGTTCAAATAAACCTCCAAAATTTCTTATTTAATATCCTATACAATATTTGCCATACAGCTGGTAATTTGGTTTGGGGGACTTTTTACTCCCTTACCTAGCTAGACTCTTTGGAAATATAAAAAAAATATTTTTTGTACCGCGCACCACTGAAAAAAATCTGAAAAAAATCACACATATTTAGAAAAGCCGTAGAAACACATTTAAATATGAATTAGAGTAGTACTGAATCTCTAAATCCCAAAAAAAAATTTCCAAAATTTCAATATTTTTTTAGTACTAAAATTTTTTATGAAATTTTTTTTTATATTTTTTCTTGATACACCGTAGTAAGATGCACATTCAGAATTTTTTTTTAAATTTTTATCTCTGATCTTTTGAGGATGGCGTGAAATAAACGAAAAAGTACGTTTTTCACTATAGATCCTACGTCAAACCACATAGGGGTTCAAATAAACCGCCAAAATTTCTTATTTAATATTCTTTACAATATTTGCCATACAGCTAGTGATTTGGTTTGGTGGCACTTTTTACTCCCTTACCCGGCCAGGCCCTTTCATTGAAAATTAAAATTATTCTTTTTCAAAATTCTGGAAAAATATTTGCATTTGTATTTGTTTGTTTATTCATACTTGTAGAGTGAATGTTTACCATTACTTATTCTACAATCGGATTCAACGTTACTCATACCATATCCTTAAAACCGTTACAACCTCAATCCAAACTAAATTTAAATACAACTAATGAAGAAAAACTACACAATACATGGTCGGAGTTCTGCCAGAACGAACCAAGCACCAGTTTTTTTTTAAATTAAGTTATTTACACCGCTATTGACTATAGAATTACCGTGTCATTCGAACAGTTGACAACGGCTCCAAAACCAAAATTCTGTGTAGCAGGCTGCGAAAAAAACGAAATTGCATTCAACCAAAGCGAACCATAAACCAACAATATGTCATCGGACGATAGTGATCGTTTTCTTCAAAAGGCAGTTTTTCCTATTTATCCGAATATTTATCAGATTTATCGGTTTCGGACAGCTCTTGGGAACTGTTGTCGTCGGGATCTGGTAAGTAAGATAGTCAGAGGGCTGCCATGAAGTGTAAAATCGTGTGATGAAGGCTGGTCTGCATTTTTCAAAATTGTTTCATACTCATTTCATTATCATTTATTTAGATATCGTTTTGTCAAAAACAGCGAAAATGAGTTAATATATATACTATTTAAAAAATTACTCAAGAGGCGTTAAAAAATACTAATGTGTTATGTGACAATATTATATTAATAGACTTGTTTCACTCTGGCTGCAAAGATTATGAAGTTTTGCGTGTCCAGCAGCTACATAATTTTATTTTTCACTTTATTAAACATTCTAAACCCAAAATTAACAAAGATGTGAGTTTACAGCATGAAAAAGAGGATTTTATTGAGAAAGGCTGGGCTATGGAGGACATAAATTAAAGAGGCAATAAAACTCTAGGTGACATTTTTTGACTTGGTGCACTCTGGCTGAACTTTTTTTTTTAATTATCTTCGATCATAACATTTTAGAATAAGAAAGAAATTAAACAAATGAACAAATCTCGTATTTTCATCAGGGAAACGTAGACTCGCCACCGTGTCTCAAAAAACGTAAGCATGCTGATCCTCAATTCTGGAAGAAAAAACCACGTAAGCGTAATAGAAATGTAGGCAAATCATACATCAACATATGAGGGGCAGTAGTTGCGGCTAAGAATATTCAAGCCGAAAATTATTATAGCAAAATGTCTTTCGAGCAACGTCTGTCAAATTTCAAACAGTTTTACGAAGAAGCATCGTGGGAAACACAAACAGCATTTGACAACTCATGTTTCAATAGTTCAACGGGGGATGGTATCCGATCCAGACCACTGAAGCGTTGCAAAAATTAATTGTCAATAGAAAAAAGGATAAAAACAAAGACAATGTGAACTAGCTGATCAAAGTCATTTTTGTGGTGAAAACGAGACCTGGAATACTTATGTTTAAGATGGTCCATTCTTCGAGTTAGACTTCAGGAAGAGAGTAGGAAGCCCTTCACTTTTTTTATTCAAACCAAAATGGAACTTTCACATCTAAATGGGTATAGCATTTTTCGTGTGAAGTACAACGACATCCAACATCTGATGAAATATGTACTTCCTGTAAGCCATGCAGCTGGTTCCCGAATATCAAAACAATGTTGATATTGATTATTGAATCTCAATTTTTTCTCAATCTTCTTTTATTATTTCAGTAATTATTCAGACTAAAAATACATCCAACCACACAGAACCGAAAACTATATTCTTTAATTTTCATTCTGCCAAAGTGAACTGAGTACATGCCAACCAAAATTAAAAGCCTTTTTTTCAATATTTATGTGTTATTTTACGGACATTCATAGTCTCAGTGCTTCGAAGACATCCTGCTTGTAACACTAGAGCGATAAAATAATAGATGTCAGCCATGGTCAATAAGTGGGAGCCCAAACTTCAAATTGAAATATCTCAAAATAATGTTTTTAGCGCTTGGTTCGTTCTGGCAGAACCCTGACCACATGTAAACCCTGTCCACTATACTGTGGCTCATCCCATTCAAGACGATTCCCTCAATTTAGCAAATTCATACATTTCCGACGGAATCTTGCTGCTGAACGAATGGATTTAATATCCGCTGGAAGTTGATTCCATAAATTAAATGCACCCACGAAAAATTTATTGATGTAATGAAGAGGAGTTATGAGAGATAAGAACAAAATGACGAACTCTGGAACTTCATAAAGGTTACAACTTGTCACTAAGATAGTAAGGAACGAAATGAATTGTCTCAAATAAAGTGATATAGCATCGTAATTAAAAGAAATTATGAAATAAACATCCCAACAGCTCCCACTGTAATGTGTTACTTCCAGAAAATTTAGATGATCTGAAAACCAACCAAACACACTGGTTTAATGATACCCTTAGTCTGTCAAACGCAGCGGCCAAGGCGTTCAAAATTAATTCTGATCCATAGGGAAAATTAGGTAATGGAAGAAATTTGAAAAGTATAATCTTTGTAGACACAGGAAGCATGATATAAGTCTAAAATGTCGTAAGCCTGCATAGATCTCACTATATTGTACATTTATTTGAGAATCCCACTGGAGGTTAGATTTGAAAATAACACCAAAATTGGCAGCTTCTTACACATGTTGTATAT
This sequence comes from Toxorhynchites rutilus septentrionalis, assembly GCF_029784135.1. Lineage (NCBI taxonomy): Eukaryota > Metazoa > Arthropoda > Insecta > Diptera > Culicidae > Toxorhynchites > Toxorhynchites rutilus. Next base: position 18,842,045 of record NC_073744.1, on the reverse strand, counting down.
TTTTGGTTATTGATAGCTAACTCTGGTGAACTTGTACAAATCTGTCGTCTGGAAATAAATATGGCTTTGGTTTTCGGTGAATTTATTGAATACATATTACTCAGAGAACATCGTAAAACATTATAACTGATAAGTACTTAGAAGAATATACCGTTGAATGCAAACTTGAACTTGAAGTTTCAAAATTTCCTCAAAGACTTTGGGCAACGAACATAAAATACTAATTAGACGGAGGTTGTTCAAACCAGACCAGATTTCTATATAGCGGGTAACTCTACGAAATTAAAAATGATGCATGTAACGATTTATTAAGAGATTTCAAACGTATATTACGCAAAATCGTTATTGCGATATATGTTATGTTGTATACCATTAAACAAAAAAAATATCCAGGATTTTTTTTGTTTAGATCATGAATAGTGAGCATAGTAAAAAATGTTAGCAATTTTTTTATTTCGATTTTACTAGCCACTCGTTTTCCTCTACAACGCAGAGCAATTTCGTTGCCTATATTCGGCCTTTAGCTCACAAAATGAGTCGTTGCGTATTATGAATTATTCTCCATTTGCCGATAATAAACATTTACCAGTTGTTGATGTTGTTTGGCAATGTAAAAATGCAATTAAACAATTTAACACTAGGTTTACGGACGTTTCTTATAAACCTATCTCTACGAACACGCGTCATTTTGACGCAACACACATATGCAGCCATTCCATGCCAAACCGAAATAGTGTTTCTTAGAATCTCGTGAAAAGTGATAGTTTTGTTTCTTATCGCAAATTTTTTCGGACCATTTCGGTTTCAGGGTGGTCCGAAAAACTAGTTTTTTTTCCCAAAATAACTTTTTTCAAAAATTCGTAACTTTTGAACTACTGGACCGATTTAGGTGATCGACAAACCAAATTGAAGCCAATTACTTGGTCGTTTTACTAAAAAAAAATACTATACTTACGAAAAATTGGATTTTGTTCTCAAGGTCATTGATTGTATTTGATTTTTATAGTTTACATGGTCTCGGGACCAAGGGTGCTATTTTTTGAAAATATGCTGAGGTTTTTTTTACATAACATATCGGAGAATTAGACATGAGTTTTTTTTCATTTGTGAGTTATGATTTCTCAAAGTTAACATGTGTTCAGTCTTCGTTCCATATTCCTATGCGACTAGGACAGATCTATTCGACTAGAATCCATTTGTGAAGAGCAGTATTTTTTCAAAGAAGACTAGCTCATTGATTTCAATTCAATATGTAGATTATCTGAATCAGTTGAGTAGTTCAAACGTTATGATTTTTTGTATAAAGTCATTTTTGGAAAAAAAAAAGAAAAAAAATTGATTTTTCGGATCACCCTGACATAAAAAAAATGGGCACCCTGACATAAAAAAAATAAAAAAATGCGGGTCTAATGTTTTGCGATAGAGAACTAAATTGTCACTTTTCGCGAAAATCTGAGAGCCACTATATCGGTTTAGTATGGAATGGCTGTACATTGACAAAATAATATCGCAATAAATGAAAATAAATTGATTTAGAAAGACATTACACTTGGTTCGTTGTGGCTGAACATAATTTCGAAAAATGTAGATCAGCCCTCTTAACACGGTTTTACCCTTCATCGTAAAACATTATAACTGATAAGTACTTAGAAGAATATACCGTTGAATGCAAACTTGAACTTGAAGTTTCAAAATTTCCTCAAAGACTTTGGGCAACGAACATAAAATACTAATTAGACGGAGGTTGTTCAAACCAGACCAGATTTCTATATAGCGGGTAACTCTTCGAAATTAAAAATGATGCATGTAACGATTTATTAAGAGATTTCAAACGTATATTACGCAAAATCGTTATTGCGATATATGTCTTACTTACCAAATCTCGAAGACAGCTGTTTCCAAGGGCTGTCCGAAACAGAAAAATCTCTTTAAAGATTGGAATAAATAGGAAAAACTGCCTTTTTAGAGACAGCGAGCACTTTCCTCCGATGCCATGTTGTTGGTTTATGGTTCACTCTGGCTGAATGCAATTTCATTTTTTGCACAGCCTGCTACACAGAATTTTTGTTTCGAATCTCTTGTCAGCTGTCCGAATGACACGGTAATTTAATAGTCGATAGATTATCATTTTCTGCATCCAGTGGGGTAATTAACTTAATTTTGAAAAAAAGGCGCATGGTTCGTTTTGACAGAACCCCGACCAATTAATGTAATAGACCGGAATGCCAAAATATGTGCTAAAAATGAATTTTGGATGAACCGTCTCGAAGCTTCATTAAAGTACAGGTCGGACTCGATTACAGTAATTTACATTGATTGCGACATACCGAGGCACCACTCAGTGTCGCATTTGAGGCGATTTTGACCTGTACTTGGACATAGTCAATAAGAGTGGTGCAGTGTGGACAACTGGTGTCGGCTTTCAATGTGGGTCCATAATTTTGGCCCCGAACTCGTTTGCTTACAAAAATGTCCAATAAGTGGTAAAAATGTCCAATTAAACGTGTCGCATTAAATGTAATTTACTGTATATGTGATTTGATTATATACAATTTTGGACTCGATTATATAGTCTGAAAAAAAATATTTTTTTTTACATTTCAAATATGACTTATTTTAAGAAGAAATGTAACCTTTCAACGTTAAAATTAAATTTAAGTGGCTATATAAGAACAATGGGGTGAAAATCGTGATTTTAAATATTTTGCTTGAATTTTCACCAGGATTTTTTTATATTGATTTTGTAGCGAAATTAAGACAGATAGAAGTTGGGTGTCAAATAACAAATTGTAGAGCGAATTTAAGCTTTAATTTTATTGATAGAAACAATCAAGTTTAATATGAATTTTTAGCATAAAATCAATAGTAGCGTACATTTTAAGGTAGAGCTAGTTTGAGGCAAGAGAGTCCGAAACAAAAAGAAAATCTATAACTCTGTCATTGTTGAAAATCGAACATATGCGTAGAAGGTTTTTTTTATCAAATATGATCGTGTATCACCTCTGAGAGATTCTAGACAAATTTTTTTCATGTGAGAAATGTATTTTCTAACTTTAAGGGAATGAATCAAAAATTAAATTCTTCTTTTATATTCAAATAACGAAAAATAGTGAAACAGTGAAAAGAAATCCAAGGCTGTATATAATCGAGTCCGCGCTGTAATATATTTTAATATATTTGTACCAGTAGCAACCGTTATCAATTGCGCTACATATCATCACGAGCCAGTTTCATTCTCGTTCAAGAAAAATACCATTGATCGTTTCCGGAAAATTATCTTCCCATCTCTCTACCTTGAGGGGAGGGGCGAAAACCCCCATCGGAATCATCCTGCCTCCTGCCTTCGGAGGCAATTTTCTTGGCGGCGCACAGAGCAAATCGATGAAACTCGAAAGCAAAAATGTAGACTCATTCAAGCGTTGAGCGATATAAAAGTATGACCGTGCAGTAAAGGAAGTCAGGAAAAAAGCCTGCGTGACGGGGCCAGAAAATTCGCCAACCAACGAGGAGGGGAGAATCGAGAGAATCGCACATTAGATTGTCTGTTCACGATGTATGCATGGCATGCCAGGAGGACATCTCCGGGCGCGGGAAGGCGTCGCGCAGAGGCCATAACAAGGCAGTGAGGGGTTATTTTAGGGGCAACCGAGGGTTTATCGCGTCGTCAATAGGGGACTTGTTAGCACTTCCTCCCTGTCTGACGTTTGTCGGGCAAACTACACTGTCGCTAGTAACGTTACGGTAATGAAATCAAAACAGGGGATTGATGCTGTGCGAGATTCAATTTAACCGCGGCAAACATCCGAAGAGGAAAAGCGCGCTGAAGCGTCGTTGCAACAGATCAGGACATGAGTGCAGAGTATAGCCTCTGCGTCCATAAATTGTAGGAAATTGCTGACAGCTTTGTATGCTGGGACTGTCCGATAGGGTACTCGCGACAATCTGAATCGAGGTTTTCACATACAATTGCAGGTCTGCCTCGCCGAACCTCGTTACACTCGCCCATTTCCCACAGGACTTTGCCCGGGAAAAACCCTCCAAATCTTACGCTCATGCCATTAAGGAGTCGAGTGTCGCTCCCCCTGTTTTATTCTTCTGTACCTTTTTTCTTTCCACACACGACCCAAACAGTTTTCCCACTCGCGGTTCACCAATACGCACCATTACACATTATCCTTCATCCATTTTTCCTCGTTTCCATCGTTTGCCATATCGTTCTATTGTTGGTCTCTTTTGATTCGATCAAATAAATAATAAGCAAATGTGTTGATATTTTCGATGTCCCTTCGGCGCTCGGTACTAAGAGGGAAAGACGTGTGCGCCATGCGTCCTTCAAAAAAAAAGGCAAAACGAGACGAAGAATTCAATTTCAAGGGGACCACGATTTTATGTTCCAGTGACGGTTTTCCTCCGTACAAGGGTTTTCTGAGATGAATGGATATGCCGCGTTCAGCTTTCCGAACAAAATGGCAGTTGCAGTTTTATGGGTTCGATTTTATGCATCCTCGAGAGCGATATAATTGAGAAGAAATCGGTCGGTGCGATTTGTTACAATATAGCTAAACTGTTATAATTGAAAAAAGCATAATTTTAAATCACCACCCAATTCTTGTTCCACGTTTGTAATTGAATGTTTGATTTTTGAACACAGGATATTCCACTTCAACATTCGATGAACATAGATGCGGGGCAATTATGAGCTATAAATTGTCCTATTTTCAAGCTTCACAAAGTTTTGTTTGCACTGCTTCTGTCATTGGTAAACCCGCACTTCTGTATATGTGGTCAGATGCCGCACAACTCATTCTAGATTTGAATAACATCAGAATGATTTAGTTTACTTCCGGTGTTAATCTATACTGGGTGCCTGATCACTAAGGTGTTGAAGGAAATTAACTCTTTGTGGTCGTATTAAATTTGGGCATGGATATGAAATACCGTTCTGAATCACATTTCGGACACTCTGTAATAATAACTTCAAATAACTTCGAAAATTGCCGTGGAATGACCCATGGAATCTTCCTAGGTATGAAGATCGTTGCCGGCTAATTGATTTAGAATTATTAGCTTCAAGAAGAGATGTAACCAAGGCTTTATTCACTTCCGACCTTATTTCATCAAATATAGACTGCCCTGAACTCCTTCGGTTGATTAATTTAAATATTCATCGTCGTGTTTTACGCCCACACAGCTTTTTACACTTCCCACCTGCACGAACCAATTACGGTTATAACGAACCTGTAACAAGTATGTGTCGTGTGTTTAATCGTTGTAGTTCATGTTTCGACTTCCATCTGCCTCGTGCTTCCCTTGGAAAGCTCCTGTGACACTTGTGTAATAGTTAGATGTAGTTTAGTAGTAGAAATTGTAGCAGTAGCAATATCAGTAGATTTATGTTCATTAGGGCAAACGTTAGGCACGTGGACGTTTGTAAATAAAATAAATAAAACAAAACAACAATTGAACGGAGGAAAAATATTCATTACGAGAATAGTTACAAGCTGATGAAGTGATGGGGGTTCAGAATTCCGTTGTGCCATGGCGTACACGATTCTAGCCATTCTGGTTATCTGAAACAAAAAATTCGAAAAAATTCTGAATCAATAAAGATGCCTCGGAACCTCGGATAAGTCAAAATCATATTTTTTGACAAAATGGTGGCCGTTTAAAAACAAAATGCAGTTTAAAACGTTTTTCTAATATTTTTTAAAATAGTTAAATTAAAAACAACATTTTTAGAGGTTCATGCGATAGAGAGATGCATGCACATTGTATGCATATAAATTCGACATGAATCGGTTCAGTAGAACTGGAGATATCGTGTACGCCAGTTTGAAAAAACTAGTTTCGAGAAAAACGCGTTTGTAGTTCACTGTTATGGCCGTACCAGGTTAGGTACCGCATCACTAAAACTGATCTAACTCGGTAAATAACTGAATTTTCTAAAAGTCCTTTCTAGAGTATATTCTTGAAGGCCTAAACTTCAGAAATATGAAGTAAAAAAAAGATTTTTTCTAATTTCTAAACTAGAATACTATTTTAATTTAATGGGATGCAATATCCGTAAATCCGCAAATTATAAAAAATTAAATCTCTATATAGAGATAAACGGCATGATCCGCAATTTTTTTAAGATGTATCTAATGTAATCAATAATCCCATTAATTTAAGTTTCTCAATCACTGGCACGGTTAAGAAACGTTTCTCAGATGAACATGTATTACTGTTTTTCGGAAACGATTATAACACGAGAAAATTATGTTGCAGTCCATTTTGGTATACTGTTATTCACTCTATACTGAAGATTGTTCGAATGAAGAACGATGTTTGAATCTGAGTAACTTTATATACAGGGTTTTCCATTTCGGGCTTCCGAAAGTATACAGCCCTGCGCTGACAACCGTTTGACATAGCTGTTAACCAAAGCGTCATATCGTTAGTTGAATGTCTGCCATTTTACAATATGGATCGTTTTAGCATCGCACAACGTGTTAATTTTGTTAAATTATACTATAAAAATGATGAAAAATCGGCAAATGTTTTTCGAGCATTACGGACGGATTTTGGTCGTCATGGACGGCCTACAGAGCACACAATCGCTAATGTAGTGCGTTAATTCGAACAAACTGGATCCGTAACGGATATTGTGAAACCTGTGCATCATCGTAATGTGCGATCAGCCGAAAATATTGCTGCTGTTGCTGCCAGTGTGGAGGATGACCCGAATGTTTCGATTCCACGGCGTGCTCAGCAATTAGGCTTGTCAAACACATCATTGTGGCGAATTTTGCATTTGGACTTGCACCTACATCCATATAAAGTCCAACTGGTACAAAAATTAGAGCGTGGTGACCATGGAATGCGTCGGGCATACGTCGATTGGGTGAACGAACAACAGCAGCAAAATGCTGAATTTTCGCATCAAATTTTCTTCAGCGATGAGGCACATTTCGAGCTCGGTGGCTTCACATGAACACCCAAAATTTCCGTATATGGGGCTCAGAAAATCCACACGTGATTGTAGGGAGGCCATTGCATCCGCCAAAAGTCACTGTTTGGTGCGCATTATGGTCTGGTGGAGTCATCGGGCCGTATTTCTTTGAAAATGAGAACGGCGAGACTGTAACTGTGAATGGTGAGCGCTATGGCCGCATGTTAACCGATTTTTTTTGCCATAAATTGAAGATATGGATACGGATGACATGTGGTTTCAGCAGGACGGCACCACGTGCCACACAACACGACCGAACATGGCCATATTGCGAACGAAATTTGAGGGACGCATAATTTCGCGTTTTGGTGATGCCAATTGGCCGTCCAGATCTCTTTGTCGATTTGAACCCGCTAGACTTTTTTTTGTGGGGTTATGCGAAAGACCGTGTCTATGCCAACTCTCCGCAAACTCTTGAACATTTGAAAGACAACATTCGTGAAGTTATGACCGAGATACCGCCCCATATGTGCCGAAAAGTCAACGAAAATTACCTGTTACCTACCCTAGGTGGACATTGAATGATGTTGTATTTCACACATAATGGCATAAACCAAACTTTAATTTGAAATAAAAGTTTCATCGAAATTCGAATTCTAAGTGTGTTTTATTTCAATTTACTTTCGGAATTTAAAGTTGGAAAACCCTGTACATATTAGGGCCCGAAATCTTCGAAGGTGGAAAATGAAGACCGACTCTACTCCCGGTAGCTTCGCTTTGACTAGAACTGCTTCGGCAGTCGCCGCCAACAAAAAATGACTTGACTAGAAAATGAATTGACTAGCGAGGATGACTGGTGAACTAGTCCAGTCAGTGGTTATTTTAACTGACTCGACTAATGAATACAAATCTGCCTCTTCATTCAACTGACTTCAATCCATATTTCCATTTCCCCCTGATACTAATTTTGTACCCGCGTATGCACGTCCATATAAAGAAGAACGAAAACTTGATTCCTGATGCAAAAAAATGGGTGGGTTATATCTATTATATAACCGCAAGGTTGACGTGGGACTACCTTAGTTTAGCAATCATTTGTTTGTATTGATTGAATTTTTGAAAGAATGAAACAATTTCCGAATTCAAACTTCAATATATTTGCTTTCGAGTAAAAATATTGTATAATGTCATGTAAGGTCAATTCATGCATTGTGATATATTATGTTCTTCGTTGCAAGTAAATTTAATGACAGTCATTTTACGTTCGGTATGATGCCTAAGACAAAATATGTGAACGAAAGAATTATCAAACGTTTATTTTATTTTACGTTTTCTTCTGAAGCTTGCATCTCTCAAGTGTATGTACTTCTCGAACAGTGAAATTGCTTGATTTGATAAACTTCAGGCACTCAGTTTCGATTTTTACATGTGCGTCGAACGCATATTGTTTAATCAATAGGCGTTATCGCAGCAAATGGTTATCAACATTTTGCCTAATCATCAAATGATATGCGCAGAAATTCAGTGAGCAGAAAATATGAAGGCATATGCGATATTTCAATCTTAAATAACTGAGCCAAAGCGTTGTGTTCGTACCCGCATTTGTAATCCGTGTTAGGAAAACACTTTTCGGAGTGCAAAAAAGTACTCCCGGCTTGCATGAATCAACAACTTCAACTTCTTTTTTTTATACTATAGAGGATTTAAAATTGAAGTTCACTCGCCTCTATTTCAGTCATATTTCAGTCGGAACAAAATTACCCCCGACCTGCATGTGCAAATACATGCCAATTTCCCTACACTCCATGCATTTGAAGTCTGTGTTAGGGAAACATACTCAGTCGGAACAGAAATACCCCCAACTTTCATGTGTTTGCAATGCCGATATCTCCAAGGCTGCTTGGTTTTGATGGCTGTGTTAGGGAAATCGTAAATCGGGCCAATCAAAACGAGGCAGTCAGGGCGTTAGATAACGCTTAACATTTTACAATTATTCAATTGTTTATCTGATGAGAAATGACATTTTATTAATTGCGATAGAAGCGTAGAAAGATTCCCTATCAATTGATGCAAACATCTTTCCGATCCAGTAAGAAATGAGTTATAAGCATTCGGAATCTTTCATTTTTTCCTGTACGTTCTGTGTTTAGGTTTTCATTTTACCCCCCATATACTCCGGTTAGACGTAGTCCCACGTCAAAAATAAGTTACCCCATCAAAGGACAGTTTTTTTTCTATCCATCGTGAACTCAAACCAACGAACTTAGACATTTAGCAAGTTTGCTATAAAGGTCCTCGCATTAGTATTACTAAATTAGACGTGCAAAATAGCGCACACACACGGCACGCTATTTTATACGTGTGAGTAGTTTTCGTGTACGCTACAAAAAAATCTAGCTCACCTGTAGCGTTTGTCACACCACGGTGAACTCAAACATCAATGCATGCAAACATGCATGGGAAAGAGAGGAACGAATTCGTTTTGGGGGAAGTCACTTCAAAATGCAATGAGGACAATTTGACTGGGAAGAATGGAATGATATAGTCGAGTCGGTAGAGGGACATAGCGACTAAACACCCGAAAAGCCAAAGGTCATTTACCGACTGACTATGGATATAGTCAGCCGACTATCCTCAGTTGACTATGACTATGCCGAGCCCTGATGCATATACAGCCTTTCCTTGCCAAACCGATATAATGGTTCTGAGATTTCCGTCAAAAGCGGTAATTTTGTTCCTTATCGCAAAATATTAGATCCGTATTTTTCTAATTTTTCTAATTTAATTTCCATTTTAGGGTGGTCCAAAAATAATTTTCCCCTTTTTCCCGAAAATCACTTTTTTCAAAAATTCATAACTTTCGAACTACTGAACCGATTCCGATGATCAACATATCATTTTTTTTAAATTTGTTTATTTCTACATAAGTTTAAAAGAGCCGAATCAGATTGTAACCAATTAGCTAGTCTTCGCTGAAAAACTGATCATCGGAATCGGTAAAGTACTTCAAAAGTTATGAATTTTTGAAAAAAGTGATTTTTGAAAAAAAAAGACGGGTGGGTAATGTCGGGGACATAACCGGAGTGACGTAGGACTATACAAAGGGGACAGCTTTTGTTAAATATATATTTTAAATATATTGTTTTATTTTCTTCTCCTACGTGATTACCTACCTATCTACCTGAAAAATGGATTAGTTTACTGTTTACTCTTTATGAATATGTTGATGGTTCTGAAAAGAACCTTTGGTGTTGTGTTTTTGTTATCACTCGATATTCCCATCTTGTTCGGTTAAACCTTTCTGTTTAGCTATTGCGTTTGCCACTCGCCACAGCTTTCAAAGTTGGAAAATTTCTTCCCATCCAGCTTGTGACATATTTTACAGTAAATTACATTCAATGGCACGTCGCATTACCACCACTCAGTATCGGATTGGAGGTAATTTTAACCTGTAATTGAACATTTGCGATGACAGCGCAACAGTGTCGACTTTCAATGTGGGGTCATAATTTGGACCCCGAACTCTATGTTTACTAAAATGTCCAACTAAATATGTCACATTACAGGTCCGTCCAATTAGCTAAATGTCGAGATAAGTGTAAATTACTGTACTTTCAATCTAGAAGCAATTTAAGAATTGATGAAAATCAATAAGCTCAGAACAACTTCCAAATTCACATACTCATCATATCCTGACAAACAAATTATGAAAAAATCAATTTGTGTTTTATTATTATTTTGGATAATGTTTTAGAAAGCATTGAACTGTATTTCCTAAACTCTTTTTTGGAAGGTTTAATGGCCCTGAAAAGCGCCTTGATTAATGGAATGGTTCCAATTTAGAAAACTTAGTACTCGTGGTTTTGAAAAAAACCATTTCGAACGCCCTCGATGCCGCCTTGTTCTGGATTTGCCACCAAAGCAGTTTGTATAAAGAACAAACTTTTTACTTCTGCTACCTGATGCCGTTTTGCGATTGCGTTTGCCGCTCGCCACTCGCTGCAATTGCCTGTTGTCTTGATGTCCACCGAACCGAATGTGTTCTGTTCCGAATGCGGGTTTTCTTATCGTCGCGAGAAGCTTTGCCAGCTAACTCGATCACTTCGGCGGCCGAAACTAGGTGGACTGGTGCACTGGTACTAACGCGCTCGGCCTAGCTACCCTTGCGGGGAACTCCAGATCAACACGGTTCGAGCGGGATTTTGCCTTTCCCTTCACTTTTCCTCCTTTACCATGTCCAGACATGGCTGCTTGGGTTGGTTTGTTGATGTGTTGTGATGCGAACCGATGTGGTGTACGGTTTGAATGAGAATGATCGTTACGGCAGCGGAGCGGGGATTTTTAAGCTGACTGGCTGGCTCGAGAATTACGCATGTGTGAGACTGCGACCAATGTTTCGCTCATTTTTTTTCTTTTTCCTTTCCAATCGTGCTTCATTGTATTTCGCTGCTGCTCTGATTGCCCGTTTTGGTCGGTACGATTTGAGAAGCACAAAATGGACCAATCAAAAATGGGCACATAGTGCATTTTGACAATGCTTGATATTTCAAAATTATTCAATTATTTATCTCAAGAAAAATGAAATGTTATTCGTTATGATAGATGCGTGGATATATTTTCTATCAATTGATGCAAAAACCTTCGCGATCTATTGAGAAATGCTCGAGTTATAAGCGTTCCAAATCTTCAGTGCTAGATTTCCATTTCACCCCCTATATCTTCCGGTTAGACGTAGTCCTACGTCAAAAAAAAAGGGACCACCGTAAAATGGAAATGGTCACCCCAATGAAAAAATAGAAAAATATAGTTTTGCGGTAAAGAACAAAATTACCACTTTTCACGAAAATCTGAGAACCAGTACATCGGTTTGGCATGGAATGGCTGTAAACAGAGGTACCTTAAAGATACCTGACTTCAGATACAATGTAGGCATAATGTAAACAAGTTAATTATTTTTGTACCCATAACGTCCGGTTGACACAACGAGGTGAATTTGTGTTGTTGGGATTTCAATTCTTCTTCGAAAACTGTTCGTGTTTTGATTGTGTAACACGAGTAATATGTTCAAAGTTTGTATTAAGATGAAAAAAGATTTTTTAATATCTTTTACGTTTTGTGTTAAACGATGGAACGACTAAAATGTGCTCTACTTCAACGTAGCATTAATCCCATAATCGATTATTTGAAAAAAAAAAGGAAACCCCTATTTTTATCGCAACATTTGTGTAGAATGATGTTTCTATTTTCGGCGGACGCTCTTCAGTTGTCAAAATGGCCTCTACGCAAGAGGAACGGCGTTTAAAAATTCTACACGCGCACAATGAAAATGTTCGCTTTTGTCATATAATCAGTTAACGAAAAAGCTCAATTTGCCTCAAACGACGGTGCCCAGAGTGATTGTAGCGTTTGGGGAGAGGTTGACCACAACTCGGAAGCCTGGAAGTGGTGGAAACCGCATCGCGATGGTCGGACAGACAACCAAAGCGGTGAAGAGGACATACACGAGGAATACAAACTTATCGATCCGGTATGGGGCAGATAAAGTCGGAGTGTCCAACACCACGGTGCAACGCACCAAGAAAAGAGCTGGGCTGTCAACGTACAAAAAGGTAAAGACCCCAAACCGCGACGAAAAGCAAAACAAATCAGCCAAAACGAGGACATGGAAGTTGTACACGACGATGTTGACTAGATTCGACTGTATCGTTATGGATGACGAGACATACGTCAAAACCGACTTTAACCAGCTTCCGGGACAAGAATTCTACACGGCGACGGGAAGGGGCAATGTGACAGAGATATTTAAAAACATTAAATTGTCGAAATTCGCAAAGAAATATCTGGTTTGGCAAGCGATATGCTCGTGTGGAGAGAAGAGCAGTAGTTTTGTAACAACCGGCACCATCAACCAGGAAGTTTACGTCAAAAAGTGCCTCCAAAAACGACTCCTGCCGTTCCTGCAGCAGCACATGGGTCCCGTGCTGTTTTGACCGGATTTGGCCTCGTCGTCGATTCTTCGTTCGAAGATGTGCAACGTTCAGGTCGGCCAATGAAAGCTGATGATGAGCAAATCAAAACCATTATCGAATTGGATTTTCATGTTTCAGAGATTGCAGAGAAATTCAAACTCGTTAAAAAACTTAGTCTTGGACTCGTTAAAAAAGCTGATATTTGGGTACCACATGAACTAGAAGAAATTCATTTAATAAAGAGTATTGATGTTTGCGATATGCATAACGCAATGAATTCGATCCTTTTTTGAAGCAAATAATTACTGGCGATGGTAAATGGATTGTTTACAACAATGTCAATCGAAAACGACCATGGTCCAAGCATGATGAAACACCACAAACCTCCCCGAAAGCTGATATTCACCAAAAGACGGTTTTGCTTTCAATTTGGTGGAATTGGAAAGGAGTGGTTTTTTGAGCCGTTTCCAAAAAATCAAACGATCAATACGAAAGTCTACTGTCGGCAACTGGACGAACTGAATGCAGCGATAATCTGAAAACGTTCAGAATTAATCAATCGTAAGGGTGTCGTCATCCAACAGGACAACGCCAGACCAACGCCAGCGTGGAATTATGAGGTTCAAAATCAAACAAAATGGAAACTATATAATTGACTCATTGTTCATTCTATGTAAAAAAAAGTATTTTATTTGTTATGAAAAAATCGGCAAAGAACTTCGGGCAACCCAATACATTAAAATACTACACGAAATTCCGAAGTAAATTCTACTTCTCAAGCATTATAATGGGTAAAAGATTCATTTTAGATTATTCAAAGCCGATTTCCTTTAAAAAAACGGTTTTATCTTCCAGTTTTTTGGGAAATATTGCTGGCGACCCTGAGTACGAGACGACGAGGAGCGCAGCGAGCAAGATGGTTAGACCAAGTGGAACAGGACATGGTGAGCACGCCTTCTTCTTCTTCTTCTTCAATGGCACTAACGTTCCTAGAGGAACTTCGCCGTCTCAACGTAGTATTACTTGCGTCATTTTTATTAATACTTAGTTGAGATTCCTATGCCAAATAACACGCCTTGAATGCATTCTGAGTGGCAAGCTCTAGAATACGCGTGATCACAGTACAAGTCGGAGGAAATTTCTTTGACGAAAAATTCCCCCGACCAGAACGGGAATCGAACCCGAACACCCGGCATGTTAGTTATGACGCTAACCACTCGGCCAAGGGAGCACATGGTGAGCACGTAGTGTCCACGGAATCGGAAAGGGGTAGCCATGTACCGAGATAATTGAAGAAGAATTGTGGATCAGGCCATGTTGTAAAGACGTTAATTCAAAATAAATAAATCTATATAATAACAATGATCCGTTCCTCACGATTTAACTCGAATTCGAGCAACGAATTTGAACAGTCAGTATCAGGATTCATGTATCTCAGTCTGCGTCCGGTTTTATGTCAAAAAAGAAATTATATACCGCGAATATAGATCGCGTACAGAAAAATAATTTTCGGGGAACGTGAGTGTTCGCAATTAATTAAATCAAAATAGCAATTGTGGGGGAGAAGAAGTTTTCCGAGTCAGCTAGTAAATAAATAAATAAGAAAAAATATGGTAACATTTCATTTGATTAGCTTAAAATTTGATTAATAAAAACCTAATTAAATTAATGAAAGTTTTTTTTTAAACATTTTTTTCAAATTTGCAGTGCAGTGATTTTATTCTCATCGGACTGTTTAGTCGAAAAACAAAAGCACAAAAAAGGCATTGAACAAAGGGCCTGGCCGGGTAAGGGAGTAAAAAGTGCCCCCAAACCAAATCACTAGCTGTAAGGCAAATATTGTAAAGGATATTAAATAAGAAATTTTGGTGGTTTATTTGAACCCCTATGTGGTTTGACGTAGGATCTATAGTGAAAAACATACTTTTTCGTTTATTTCACGCCATCCTCAATAGATCCGAGATAAAAATTTGAAAATATACTGAATGTACATCTTACCACGGTGTATCAAGAAAAAGTATCAAAAAAAAATTTCATCAAAAATTTTTATAATAAAAAAAATATTTAAATTCTGAAAAAATGTTTTTTGGGATTTAGAGATTCAGTACTACTCTAATTCATATTTAAATGTGCTCTTACGGCTTTTCTAGATTGATAAATATCTTCAAACTGTTTTTTTTTCAAATATCTAATAATAAAAATAGAATTTAAAAAAATACACAGTACAAAAAAATGTTATAGATTTTCTGGCATTTCGAAATTTTGAAAAAAAAATATAACTTTGAGACCCACTCCTGCTCAAATTTTTATTTAAATGCGTTCATATGTGTCTTTTTTCTACCTGAATTTTTAAGAGCATTGTGTGACACAAAAATAATTTTCTTCATCGTCTGCATTATTATTTTTATTTTTTCAAAATCGATTATTTTATTGTATTCGTGGTTTTCAATTGAAAGATTAAAATAAAAAAAACAAATCGGATTTGTGGTCTCAAAGCTTTTTTTTCAAAATTTCGAAATGCCAGAAAATCTATAACATTTTTTTGTACTGTGTATTATTTTTTTTATTATTTTATTTTTATTATTAGATATTTGAAAAAAAAACAGCTTGAAGATATTTATCAATCTAGAAAAGCCGTAAGAGCACATTTAAATAAGAATTAGAGTAGTACTGAATCTCTAAATCCCAAAAAAAATTCAAAATTTAAATATTTTTTTTAGTACTAAAATTTTTGATGAAATATTTTTTTGATAATTTTTCTTGATACACCGTGATACATTCAGTATTTTTTCAAATTTTTATCTCGGATCTATTGAGGATGGCGTGAAATAAACAAAAAGTACGTTTTTCACTATAGATCCTACGTCAAACCACATAGGGGTTCAAATAAACCGCCAAAATTTCTTATTTAATATCCTTTACAATATTTTCCATACAGCTAGAGATTTGGTTTGGGGGTACTTTTTACTCCCTTACCTAACCACTCTTTGGAAACATAAAAAAAAATTTTGATACCGCGCAACACTGAAAAAAATCACACATATCTAGAAAAGCCTTAGAAACACATTAAAATATGAATTAGAGTAGTACTGAATCTCTGAATCCCAAAAAAAAAATTCAAAATTTCAATATTTTTTTTAGTACTAAAATTTTTGATGAAATTTTTTTTTGATACACCGTAGTAAGATGCACATTCAGTATTTTTTTCAAATTTTGATCTCGGATCTTTTGAGGATGGCGTGAAATAATCGAAAAAGTACGTTTTTCACTATAGATCCTCCGTTAAACCACATAGGGGTTCAAATAAACCACCAAAATTTCTTATTTAATATCTTTTACAATATTTGCCATACAGCTAGTTATTTGGTTTGGGGGCACTTTTTACTACCTTACCCGGCCAGGCCCTTTCTTCATTTTATGGGTCTTATGGCCGAACAGTGATGTTGACATGACACTTAAACTTACCAGAGCGCCTTGGCTTGTGAAAGCCTTTCCAAATGACGCATTTGTTAAATGGCTACACTCCAACAATTATTTTTCTGTAATAATGTTAAATAGCGCAAAAATATAAACGGTGAGGGAACCCTCAAATTGTCCATAACCTGGCTGGTGCCACGCTGTCTGCCAACATCCTGGTGGCTTCTAGCATACAAAAGACGCGAGAGCTAAATTGTCTCAATGGTAGTCTACCTTCGACCACGAGAACTCCCACCGAGTGAGAAGAAGAACCCAAAAATATTGCAAAAAAGTGGCCCATTATCTGCAGTGAATAGAGCTATCTTGTCCCTTTCTCATGTGACACTTTCTTCGCATCCTCAATTGAACTGTTGCGTTCATTCAGTCGTATTTTTTTTGCTGCTGTTGCCTCAGATTGTCTCACTTTCTTGATGAGGATAGTAACACTCTTTTCTCAATGTTCTTTTTTTTGTGTACTGCGAATTTCACTGGAACTGAACAGCGACGGAGGAGAGGTAGAAATTGAATTGTAATCAGAGATCGAATCGAGTTTGAATTATACCCGATTGGATAAAGGAGAAATTGATCGACGCACAAAGCAGAGGTCCTTCTCGGTTCTACCTATTTTTGCACGGTCTTTATCCGTGCCTAAATCGTTGTGTTATTATGTCATTTCGAGAAGAGATTCGATTGTGTCATATACATTTTTTTTGTTAATTTATTGGCCGTAAGTTGTCCAAACATAAAGAAGATAGATCGAGCCTATCTCGATGATCTTTCTGGGTGGCGAAGGACAGTTATGTTCGTTCGCTAACCTTTTCTCGTTAATTGCATCGTTTAGCGCAGCAAGGAAAGCTGCGGTTCGTAGTACAATGTAGACTTGTGGTCCATTCTATTGTGTGATCAAATTTATATGAAAGAAATTCGAGGGACCGTTCTTTTGGTTGAAATGAGCATCGCCAACGCGTAGGTTGGTATCGAATAGCACATGTACATTTTATTGTGGGTTATAGAACCTTTAGTCGAAACAGAGTCACATAGCATCAGCCGGAATTGAAAAAAGTTTTTTTTTTGTATTGGAGAACGCTCGATCTCTTTTGGGGGTATAAACGGTAGTATATACCCATGATTTTTAGAATGGTGTTTGTGCCATAAATATATATTTTCCAGTAACTCTCATTCGCTACATCTGTACAAAGTACAGACCACCTGCATGTTGGCGCATTGTTCAACAACCTTCCAAAATTGCCTCATGCCAAGAGGGAGCAATGGCCAATTCAATTACATCAATTTGAAACCTTTCCTCTCAATAAGTACTAATTGATCAATGATGCTCAACTTTTATCCCGAATCGTTCAATAAAGAATAAAACGGAAGAACATTTCAAACGTTGGCCCATTCATGTCAAATAAAGGAGCAAAATGAAGGAAAAAACTACCTCCTTACCTCCTTGGTAGAAGTCAATTCAATTCAAGCAATCACTGAAAGTGCGGATAAAAATCTCCTCTCATAATGACCAAAGCTAGCAAAACAAGTTAATTCTTCCTTCTTCCTATTGAGATCGATTCTCATCATCATCGTCGTCGTCGTCGTCCTTTTCCCATGAAATCACGGAAGGATAAGAAAGCCTACGGAAGTAGGAGGATTGCTTCGTCCGATTTCAGGGGGCCACCTTCGGAGTGACGCTTTGTGTGTTTGTTTACAGTTGTTTTGTGCAATTTAATCCTCCCGCTGGGGTTTTTGGCTTTCTTCCGATTGTATCTTTTTTTTTTTTCTTCGAAGAACACGTCAATCACAGCATCACTGTGTGCGAGATTGTGCGTACGGTTGTGATTGTGATCCTATTTTGCAATTATGGCAAGCGACAACAGTACTCAGATGTGTCGAAAAGTATGAGCCACGACGTAATTGAGCTTCCTCTTCACAGCTGGACCCTATTGAGCAACGAGATACCATTGTTGAGCTAGTTTTACTTCTTGAGGCTTTGGAGTAAACATAATAATTAGATAGACGAAAGTGTGAAGGAAGTTGTGATTGAACAGATTGGTTACGTTGAAGGCATGATCGATGATCATGATACTGAATTTCATGTTGGGTGGTGAGTCCTGCTATAACGTAACAATGAAAATATAAATATTTCCGTGCGTGGTTACAGCAAACTGATAGTTGACTCGACAAATGCAGGGTTATCTGTTTTTGGTTAGGAAAATATAGTCTTGTATTCTGACAGCTATCAAATTTGGATGTCATCCAACCTGTGATTTATCAGTTACACTTTTTTTTCATGCCTCGTGTTTGTTTGCGTGTGTCACTCAATTTAGATATTAAATAACATTGATTGAAGATCATGTTATTTGATGCCGCTGGTTCTTTTTGTTACAGCAGAGGCATCGATCAAATGAAGTGGCTACCTTGCCAGCTAACGCATACTAGAGATGGGCAAACCGTTCACGAACGGTACGAAAGAACTAGTTCGCCGAAAAGAGTGAACGAGCGGTCGTTCTTTTTCAAAGAACGGTAGCTCTCCCCACGAACTGATTGCGAGCGAACGGTTTGTAAACGAACTGATTCCGTAAGAACGGTTTGCGAGTGAACTGTTTGAGAGTGAACTGTTGGAGAGTGAACTGTATGGGAAAGAACTGATTGAGAGTGAACTGTTTTGGAACAAACAGTTTGAGAACGAAGTGTTTGCGAACGAACTAGTGCAGCTGAACTGATTTGCGCTGGACGGAATGGATAAATATAACGAGAACGCTTGTAAAGAAAATAAAACGATTTGTCATTTATGAGCGAAATGCATGTAAAGCAGGGTTTATTTTGTTAATGTATACTCAATTTTGGGTTAAAAATTAAATTGGATTTTCGTAGTTTTAAAAGCAAGCTATATATTTTCAATTTCATGTATTCTTTCAATTCCGCGTAACAATCATATACTTTCTGATTATCAGAAAAAATCTGGGGGAAGCTGGGGCGATTCATGGATTAGGTAGACATAAAATTTAATAGTGAGGGCATGTTGAGAAAAAAAGTTTTTTCGTTGCTTTCAATTCATTGTTTGGTATATTGCGTGCAGGTGTTATCGTGATTTTTGTATGATTGATTATTAGTGAAAATCGCTGCTGATTTTTTCCCCTGAATGAACAGTATGAAATATGATCTTACATGGAACCTGTGTGTTGTCCAAAAATATAATATGAAAAATTGCACATATTTTGTGCGCATCAAATTATTACATAAACTTTTGTCGATCGATAAACATATTTTCACATACAGTTTTCGATTTTTAATGGAGCAGCTTATCTTTCCCAATAAATTTCAAAAATATAAATCCCATACGTACACTATCTAATCCAACGATATCAATTAATAGCTGTCTATTGATGTTGGGTTCCAACTAACATTCTATGTTGTTCTTAATACCGCTGAACGAAAGAGCGAAATAATGGTTCAAAAGAACTGATTCCCTTAGATGAACGGTTAGTGTGTGAACCGTTCATCAAAGTGACCTGTTTTGCCCATCTCTAACGCATACTGTATCCTGCTAGACTCTACATGACTGGCGCGCAGAGATGCCAACCTTCCTGATTTTTCAGGATTTCCCAGACTTTTTGACACGTTCCCTGGTATCCTGATCAATTTGGCCGGATTTTTCTGAAATGATCCTGATTTTTCCTGTTTTTTTAAATATTTTACTTTATCTGAATGAAAATTATCTATAAAACTATAAGTTTTCCTGGTTGGAAATGATAACTGTCACAATAGCCTTCATAAAAAAAAACTCTCCGGTCCACACTTCAATAATATTTGATCTTTCTTTCGCTTATCATCTATTTATTCCGAAGCAATTCGTGTTTTCGAAGATAGATTGTCGACAATTATTAAAGCATGAATTTGGCGTAAAAGAGATACTCCATCAGATTAGCACGCCCGAAGGCAGTTTCAAATCGTTATATTTTGGATGAAAATAATGGCTTGTGTTTTTTCAATGCTTAAAACACCTAGTCTTAACTCTTACTCGACCATTTGTCTACACATTTTCTGTTATTTTCATAGAAACTCATCATTATAGCATAAAATTATTGTTCGATTTGTTTAATACTTCCTACCATTTGCGAGAAATGTAAATTGTAAATGTACATTTGCGTGTAAATTTTTCATTTATAATTTTTATTCTGAAAGTTTATTTATTCCATCTGCAAATCCAACAAGATTTTCGCCTAACAATATTAGAAATAAATTTATAACTTTCGCGAACTGCACAAATGAACAATGAGGATAATGCTGCTATTTTTTCTCCAGAATCTTAATTCAAAGATGAAAGATTATATTTGGCAGTTTTATATGTATAATGAATTCGTATGCGGTTCAAAATTTGAAGTACCGGCATTTGGAAAAAAAAGCTGGTGTCCCTGCAAAATCTTTCGCAATTGATCTCGGAGCGAAATCTATTAATTATTCTCGAATCACAGAAAATCATCCAAGCCATTCGCTTCACAGAGGAACAGTTGATTCTGATGAAGAAGTGAAGCGGCAGGCATCAGTGATTGTGGCAGTGTCACACAATTTGACCGTAAAACCTTAAATGGATTGCATCTACACTGCGTTTATGAAACAACTCACTTCATAAACGCTACGAAAATTTCTGGAGTGTGGATAGGAGTCGCAATCCAATCAGCTAAACTAACCGAATATTGCACCTACAAATTGTCACAGGTTTAGGTTCCTGCGAAATTCACTCAAGGACAAGAACTTTGGCTCTACGGAAAGCATAGAAAACACCTTGAACTGTTTTCGACGAGAATGCAAACATATTCTGAGAGGTTTGAATTTTTAAGGGGAAAGATTATGAAACAAAACTGTGCCTATAAAATTGAATAAACGTATGTCTGCCTATAAAAATGATGCTTTTATTTTCCCAAAAAAGCACGAACTTTCCAGATAACTCAATATGAGCTATCCTGATTTTTATTTCCATTTTTCCTGATTTTTGAAAATTATAGTTGGCAACCCTGCTGGTGCGAGTTACAAGTGACAACGACAGAAACCAAACAAAACGAATCTTCCAAGTAACCGTGGTTTGAAACAATAATAAAATTTTAAATTACTGCAATTATTGAATTCGACACGATGAATCCATAAAAGGATTATTCTTCTGAAAAAAAAAGACGGGTGGGTAATGTCGGTGACATAACCGGAGTGACGTAGGACTATACAAAGGGGACAGCTTTCGCTAAATATATATTTTAAATATATTGTTTTATTTTCTTCTCCTACGTGAATACCTACCTATCTACCTGAAAAATGGATTAGTTTACTGTTTACTCTTTATGAACATGTTGGGGGTTCTGAAAAGAACCTTTAGTGTTGTGTTTTTGCGTTTTTTTTTTACAAACTTGATTCTTGATTTTTTTCTGAAGGCTTTGTACTTATTAAATGTTCAACGTCGGGCATCTTTCGGCGTATACACATATCGTACAATCAAAATGATGGCTGTGATAGGGAATGCATAGGTGGTCATCAGCTCGTTCACTATCATATATTTCACTATTGAGCACATTATCGTACCTTAAGCTATGGTTTCGGAGACGAATGAATTGTAAGATTTGTAGTCTCCGCAAACAAATTAAATAAAAATGAAAAAGAACTGAGGTTTTGGAGACGAACTCTACGATCTGTCGAGAAATAAACGAGCTATAAGCGTCCTGAAAAACCAACAGTAAATGCAGGGACGGATGACCTTCGGATTAAAGTCCTTTAAAATAAGAACAGAGCAGCAGGAAATACATAGCTCATCGTGTTGCTCTTTAGTTATTTCTGTATACAATGCAGATGTAACGTCAGTCAATTTTAAACATCAGTTATCAACCAAAGAAAGCGGTTCTTGCTACCAAGAAAATTCGTTAATGCCATCCTGCATACAATGTGTTGTAATTTGAAGCCACTTTTAATTCGGAAACCATACATGGGTTTGTGAAAACTGAATGATTAATTTAAAAGACCCCAACCACCAATAAAAACAAAATATAAACAAAGAACAAGCATAAACAAAAAAATCAGTTTATATTATATGTCATATTATGTCACTTTAGAATGCATTGGTATTGTGAAAAACTTTTAATAACTCTTCTTTGAAAGGTTTAATAGCCCTGAAAAGCGCCGTGTTTTACGGTGGCTGGTTTTGCCACCAAAGCAGTCTGTATAAACAAACTTTTTCTTTCTTCTACCTGCTGCCGTTTTGCGATTGCGTTTGCCACTCGCTGAAACTAGTTGTTGCCTTGATGAGCGCCGAACCGAAGCTGCTCTGTTCTCGATGCGTGTTTTCTGATTGTCGTGAGCAGCTTTGCAAGCCAACTCGAGCACTCCGATGGCGAAATGAGATATTTTTTTGAGGTCCGCGCGTTCTGTACTCTAGCGGTACACACTCACAGGATAGAGACAAATCGGCAGACTCAGCCAAAGAGGCGAGTCCAACGAGACAAACGAATGAGCGTTAAAAGGCAGCGATGGCAAAAAAATACATTTATTACGATTTGTTCGCTCGTTGGATTCCCATGCAGGCTAAAAAGGGTCCTTTTCAGGATCACAAAATTATCTTCAATCTAAAGAGTTTATTGTTTTGTTATCACTCGATATCCCCATTTTGTTCGGCTAAACCTTTCTGTTTAGCGATTTGTTGCCACTCGCCACAGCTTTCACAGCTGGGAAATTTCTTCCTATCCAGCTTTGTGACATGTTGTACAGTAAATTACATTCAATGCGACGTGCCGAAGCACCACTCAGTATCGCATTGGAGGCGATTTTAACCTGTAATTGAACATTTGCGATGACAGTGGTACAGTGTCGACTTTCAATGTGGGGTCATAATTTGGATCTCTATGTTTACAAAAATGTCCAACTAAATATGTCGCATTAAATGTCCGTCCAATTAGCTAAATGTCGAACTAATTGTAAATTACTGTACTTTCAATCTGGAAACAATTTAAGAATTGGTGAAAATTGAATAATCAGGAAAGTCCCCAACTATCAATAAGCTCAGAACAACTGCAAAATTCACATACTCATCAGATCCTGGCAAACAAATTATGAAAAAATCAATTTGTGTTTTATTATTATTTTGGATATTATTTTAAGAAAGCATTGAACTGTATTTCGTTAATTTTTTTTTGAAAGGTTTAATGGCCCTGATAAGCGCCGTGTTTTATGGAATGGTTCCAATTTAGAAAACTTAGTACTCGTGGTTTTGAAAAAAACCATTTAGAACGCCCTCGATGCCGCCTTGTTCTGGATTTGCCACCAAAGCAAATTGTAAAAAAAAACAAACTTTTTTCTTCTGCAACCTGCTGCCGTTTTGCGATTAAGTTTGCCACTCGCCACTCGCTGCAACTGCCTGTTGTTGTCTTGATGTCCACCGAACCGAATGTGTCCTGTTCCTAATGCGGGTTTTCTTATCGTCGCGAGCAGCTTTGCCAGCTGACTCGATCACTTCGGCGGCCGAAACTAGCCTTTCCCTTCACTTTTCCTCCTTTGTCATGTTCAGACATGGCTGCTTGGGTTGGTTTGTTGATGTGTTGTGATGCGAACTGATGTGGTGTACGGTTTGAATGAGAATGATCGTTACGGCAGCGGAGCGGGGATTTTTAAGCTGACTGGCTGGCTCGAGAGTTACGCATGTGTGAGACTGCGACCAATGTTTCGTTCATTTTTTTCTTTTGACGTAGGACTACGTCTAACCGGAAGATATAGGGGGTGAAATGGAAATCTAGGCACTGAACAAGTAGGAAAAAATGCAAGATTTGGAACGCTTATAACTCGAGCATTTCTCAATAGATCGCAAAGGTTTTTGCATCAATTGATAGGAAATATATCTACGCATCTATCATAACGAATAACATTTCATTTTTCTTGAGATAAATAATTGAATAATTGTGAAATATCAAAATGCACTATGTGCCCATTTTTGATTGGTCCATTTTGTGCTCCTCAAATCGTACCGACCAAAACGGGCAACCAGAGCAGCAGCGAAATAGAATGAAGCACGATTGGGAAGGAAAAAGAAAAAAATGAACGAAACATTGGTCGCAGTCTCACACATGCGTAACTCTCGAGCCAGCCAGTCAGCTTAAAAATCCCCGCTCCGCTGCCGTAACGATCATTCTCATTCAAACCGTACACCACATCAGTTCGCATCACAACACATCAACAAACCAACCCAAGCAGCCATGTCTGAACATGACAAAGGAGGAAAAGTGAAGGGAAAGGCTAGTTTCGGCCGCCGAAGTGATCGAGTCAGCTGGCAAAGCTGCTCGCGACGATAAGAAAACCCGCATTAGGAACAGGACACATTCGGTTCGGTGGACATCAAGACAACAACAGGCAGTTGCAGCGAGTGGCGAGTGGCAAACTTAATCGCAAAACGGCAGCAGGTTGCAGAAGAAAAAAGTTTGTTTTTTTTTACAATTTGCTTTGGTGGCAAATCCAGAACAAGGCGGCATCGAGGGCGTTCTAAATGGTTTTTTTCAAAACCACGAGTACTAAGTTTTCTAAATTGGAACCATTCCATAAAACACGGCGCTTATCAGGGCCATTAAACCTTTCAAAAAAAAATTAACGAAATACAGTTCAATGCTTTCTTAAAATAATATCCAAAATAATAATAAAACACAAATTGATTTTTTCATAATTTGTTTGCCAGGATCTGATGAGTATGTGAATTTTGCAGTTGTTCTGAGCTTATTGATAGTTGGGGACTTTCCTGATTATTCAATTTTCACCAATTCTTAAATTGTTTCCAGATTGAAAGTACAGTAATTTACAATTAGTTCGACATTTAGCTAATTGGACGGACATTTAATGCGACATATTTAGTTGGACATTTTTGTAAACATAGAGATCCAAATTATGACCCCACATTGAAAGTCGACACTGTACCACTGTCATCGCAAATGTTCAATTACAGGTTAAAATCGCCTCCAATGCGATACTGAGTGGTGCTTCGGCACGTCGCATTGAATGTAATTTACTGTACAACATGTCACAAAGCTGGATAGGAAGAAATTTCCCAGCTGTGAAAGCTGTGGCGAGTGGCAACAAATCGCTAAACAGAAAGGTTTAGCCGAACAAAATGGGGATATCGAGTGATAACAAAACAATAAACTCTTTAGATTGAAGATAATTTTGTGATCCTGAAAAGGACCCTTTTTAGCCTGCATGGGAATCCAACGAGCGAACAAATCGTAATAAATGTATTTTTTTGCCATCGCTGCCTTTTAACGCTCATTCGTTTGTCTCGTTGGACTCGCCTCTTTGGCTGAGTCTGCCGATTTGTCTCTATCCTGTGAGTGTGTACCGCTAGAGTACAGAACGCGCGGACCTCAAAAAAATATCTCATTTCGCCATCGGAGTGCTCGAGTTGGCTTGCAAAGCTGCTCACGACAATCAGAAAACACGCATCGAGAACAGAGCAGCTTCGGTTCGGCGCTCATCAAGGCAACAACTAGTTTCAGCGAGTGGCAAACGCAATCGCAAAACGGCAGCAGGTAGAAGAAAGAAAAAGTTTGTTTATACAGACTGCTTTGGTGGCAAAACCAGCCACCGTAAAACACGGCGCTTTTCAGGGCTATTAAACCTTTCAAAGAAGAGTTATTAAAAGTTTTTCACAATACCAATGCATTCTAAAGTGACATAATATGACATATAATATAAACTGATTTTTTTGTTTATGCTTGTTCTTTGTTTATATTTTGTTTTTATTGGTGGTTGGGGTCTTTTAAATTAATCATTCAGTTTTCACAAACCCATGTATGGTTTCCGAATTAAAAGTGGCTTCAAATTACAACACATTGTATGCAGGATGGCATTAACGAATTTTCTTGGTAGCAAGAACCGCTTTCTTTGGTTGATAACTGATGTTTAAAATTGACTGACGTTACATCTGCATTGTATACAGAAATAACTAAAGAGCAACACGATGAGCTATGTATTTCCTGCTGCTCTGTTCTTATTTTAAAGGACTTTAATCCGAAGGTCATCCGTCCCTGCATTTACTGTTGGTTTTTCAGGACGCTTATAGCTCGTTTATTTCTCGACAGATCGTAGAGTTCGTCTCCAAAACCTCAGTTCTTTTTCATTTTTATTTAATTTGTTTGCGGAGACTACAAATCTTACAATTCATTCGTCTCCGAAACCATAGCTTAAGGTACGATAATGTGCTCAATAGTGAAATATATGATAGTGAACGAGCTGATGACCACCTATGCATTCCCTATCACAGCCATCATTTTGATTGTACGATATGTGTATACGCCGAAAGATGCCCGACGTTGAACATTTAATAAGTACAAAGCCTTCAGAAAAAAATCAAGAATCAAGTTTGTAAAAAAAAAACGCAAAAACACAACACTAAAGGTTCTTTTCAGAACCCCCAACATGTTCATAAAGAGTAAACAGTAAACTAATCCATTTTTCAGGTAGATAGGTAGGTATTCACGTAGGAGAAGAAAATAAAACAATATATTTAAAATATATATTTAGCGAAAGCTGTCCCCTTTGTATAGTCCTACGTCACTCCGGTTATGTCACCGACATTACCCACCCGTCTTTTTCCTTCCCAATCGTGCTTCATTCTATTTCGCTGCTGCTCTGGTTGCCCGTTTTGGTCGGTACGATTTGAGGAGCACAAAATGGACCAATCAAAAATGGGCACATAGTGCATTTTGATATTTCACAATTATTCAATTATTTATCTCAAGAAAAATGAAATGTTATTCGTTATGATAGATGCGTAGATATATTTCCTATCAATTGATGCAAAAACCTTTGCGATCTATTGAGAAATGCTCGAGTTATAAGCGTTCCAAATCTTGCATTTTTTCCTACTTGTTCAGTGCCTAGATTTCCATTTCACCCCCTATATCTTCCGGTTAGACGTAGTCCTACGTCAAAAATTAATTTTGATCAACTTCTCAGGAAAAGTTCAGCGAGTTCCAAACTGAAATATTTCCAGAAATGTTGCTCAGAGTATAAATCTAGAAGATCATATATGTTCTATCTGCAATCTCCTGAAATTGTTTGAGATTTTTCACTACATATTAGTAGGTTCTATGCCGACCAATTTTAGAAAACAGTATTCCGTAATGGGTTCATAAGGGTTGCATAAGAACTGCTTGGAAGAATAATTGACGCAACGTGACGGGACGGAACGTGAACGTGACGTGGATGTTGTATGTGAATCGCACTTTATGAGCGATTCACATGATACGTTACGGAAAAGAACGTCCACGTTACGTCCACGAACCATTCACGTCGCCACCAATTCACACTTGCAGTCAGTGCTAGCAGCAACGTCCCGTCAAATGTCATAGAATGAATTAGTTGATGTTTTGATTTTGTACCAGAAGTTTGATGTGACTCACAACTTGTGAGCTTAGAGAAATGCTGTAAAAAATCATTTTGCAGAGTTTGTTTCGATTAATTTTATTATAAATCTGAGTTTTTTTAAGGTATGGGAATATTTAATGCACTTCTATTCGCCAAATAAATAGAATAATTCATACATTTTTTGCAGATGCCGAGGTATTCCAAAAAACAACTAGCGGTTATTGCTATATTGTTGGTCGAGGAAGAGATTACTAGGCGCCGTAGAAAACAATGAATTCGGAAAATGTTGACTCTCAGAAAGCAGGAAGAAGAATTCCACACACTGTTTAGGGCACTGGAAGAGAAGGATTTGAGTTTCTATGTTGCATTAAGGTTATGTTAAAATATTTACATAATATTTATTTAGAAGAAGAAAAAAGAAGAAATTTGAGAAACTTGTTGTCATAGAACGTACATTTTGTACATTGTTACTGAATTGGAATGTGTGATGAGAGTGCGTTATTAAATTCGTTCCAGATGATCCTTCTTTTTCGGTCCAAAAAAATAGTTTAGTTCATCAACTTCGTGGCGTGACGAATGACTGAACTATATTCAAAAACGTTTCCGATCTCGATTAGCTTAGCCGTCATCCTTGGTGGAGATAGTTTTGTTGTTGTCATGCGAAACCAAATCACACACAAAAATCCTGAACAATTATTTTCTTGGTGAACCGATGAAAGCCTAGTTTGATGATTCCCCAGACAATTGTGTAGTTCAGAACCTTAATGGAAGGGCGTCAGTTTGATGTAAAGATCGCAATGCCAGAGACATCAGCGAGTAAGTAATTTGGTAGTATTCATACATTTACATTAGTATATTTGATATATTCCCCTTCGTTTTTCCTCTTTTTCTTCTCTTCTTTGGTCACGGAGTCTTTCAATCATTCCCCTTCGTTGGTCGCCAATAAGTTGCTCGTCATTGACGGCATGGGTAGGGAAGCTCACAAATGACAAATGCATGGGAAAATAGAAATGCTTCTAGTTTTCATCAATTCAAACCGTTTTCACACCTTGGGTTTGTAATATATAGTATATCGAACAAATCTTAGAGAATTTTCGATTCGATTGGCATGCAAATCATGAGAATTCGTTCACAGTGAAAATAGTTATTAACGTTAACTTTATTTCATAAAACCGTGACCTGTTTTCTGATTTGGCACCCTTAATGAAAGACGTAGTTCTACATCAGAAGTAAGCATACTAATGTGCTCCGGATCACCGAGGGAAACTATTAAATGATACTTAATCAAATTCGTCGGAGTATAATAAAAAAAAGTGACTTGTTTGGCAGTCAAAGTCGGAAAGGAAAGTTTATTCCTACCAACTACTTTGACAGCAGTATGTTTATCCCGCTGAATGCTGAATACACGAATAAATGAAGTCTTAAGCAGTCTACCAAATACTACATGAGCATGGTTGATGGCGATTCTTTGGCATGCTTATTCCTGCCATGAAATTTATTCGAGAGCCTGTAAACGAAGGGACACTCGCACGTGTTTCGCATCGTTTTCGAAGCTGGTTCAGAAATTTCTTCGGTATCTCCAAATTCCTCTCCACCGTCAACTAGTGTCTCACAGTTGATATACTCTTCCCCGGGAATGTTGCTGCAAATTTCCCGCTCTTCAAAAAACGCGTGTGCAAATGACATGGTATCTTCGTACTTCCATTAAATATTCGATATGGCAGCTTCTTGTGGTATTTTTTCATTGCCTTTCTCAGCTGATCGCGCAGGGAAATCCATCTCATTTTACATGTTGTATCTACGAGAAAAATTTGGTTATTATTTTTTTTTTATATCGTCGGATGAATGACGTATAAATATTTTATATTTTCACGTATTCAGAAAATTTCTAGAATATATTAAACCAACTTATCACAGTTTTATAGAACATTTTTATTTTTTTTTTTCTCTTATAGATTCCTGGCTACGGGCGATTCGTTTCAGACAATCACCCCTATTCTGTATTTCGATCGATTCGAAAAATTTCGAACGACTTGATAAAATGCCATTTGATATTCCGTTCGAGTTATTATTGCATTTCGTTCGATCTATTTCTCTTCGAAATTTAAATGGCCAAAACGTTCGGAATAGGAAATGCGAAATTATAACTCGAACGAAATAACAGTTTCGAACGAAATGGAATTCTGTCGGAATACAGAATAGGGCTGAATAGCATTCGGGTTTTCGGTTGGGCCATTCTACAGTACATACCATTGTCAAATAAGTATGCCAAGCAATAATTATGGAAGTCAAGCCGCAACCAATTGAAGAGGACTGGGAGAGAATAGCAAACGAATTCTGGAACATGTGGAATTTCCCCAACTGTTTAGGAGATCTCGACGGGAAACACGTAGAATTTTTTGCACCTTCTAACAGTGGTTCCATGTATTATAATTACAAGCACACATTTTCCGTGGTTCTATGGGCAAAAATAGTGACGGAGGAACTTGCTCAAGCTCTAACAACTCTAACTCTAACAACTCTAACTATAACAACAATGTGGTATTCCAAAGTATTACAAATTTAATATTTCTCTTAACTTCTGACTATACCCCCGATACAATACGAGCGGTTCTGATACTGAGTTCTCTATCATTGTGCATCAAATCAAATCGTTTTAGACCCTAAATAGAAAACAATCACTTTTATGCAACATAAAGCAAACTCTTTCGCATTACATATGTTGTTGCCTCAAACGAATTATACGATTAGCGAACGACGTGAATTTTTGAATGTTGTCCGGAACAACACAAAAATCGTTAGTCCTATTAGTATTGGAATATTCACGCTGTTTGAAATTTTAAACAAATTTACCTGTTGTACCGAGCTCACTAGCTATTTTCCTCCAAACATTATCTTTATATACTTTACCGTTGTGATGTTTGTCACGCATGTTCTATAGCTCCTCATGTTGTCGCATCATTTCTATCAACATCTCGTCATCCATTTCAAAACAAATCTGCAACTCTCACCGAATTTAAACCAATTTAACACAACCTCTTCAGTAACCAAAACATCCAAAATGGTGTTGCAATGTGATGACAACCAAAACAAAAATAAAAGCCGAGACACAAAGCCCAGACAAAAACCTAACGAACAGTCCGTCTCCGCTTTTTTTTTTTACAAATCCTGTCAGTCGTTTTCGTTCGTTATTCAATTTGAATGCGCAAAACGCATAATTTCGACCCTTACTAAACAAAAAGTGAAAGAAATTTATTTCATACGGAATATGAAAGTGCTCTGCGGGCAAAAGCTGGCGGGCAAAGCTCACCTGTTCTTCTCTCAGGGTTGGCTTCCGATCTCGGGAGGACTCATCGAAAAACGCGCGTAAAGGAACGATTAAATGCCCCCGAAATAGGAAGGACTGGTTTGATAGAAAATGGAATAAACCATGACGGGAATAAATCGCCGCAGTAAACAACTTTAACAGAAACAACCGTTTAGAAAAAGTGTGGTAGGCTAGAAAGATTATGGCACGGGAAAAACATCATGTGTATAAATGTCTCACATTTCTATTAAAAAATTATTCTCTCGTTTTCGTTTTTCGAAACATATTCTAATGTAAATGTAATGGGGACGAAGTCCTTATTCAACGAGGATAAGGAATCGAGGCGGCCCAAACCCCCAAGATGACGCGGTACGAGTTCACCGCCGACCCGCCGTTGTAAGCGGCGGTGTTGACAAACTAACGCGACGTGATGCAAAACGCGGCAGTCTGAGCCCAACTTCAATTATAACAATAACGCAGTTATTATATGGATAGTTAGTAAATAGTTGAGATGTAGAAGCAAATGAAGACTAATTCAGTTATCCCAACTCTGGAAGTTTGCTAAACAACCAACCAGTCACTTATTATCCGAGCGAAGCTCCATTGAAAAAATCCAAAGAGGCCGAAAGAGTCAGCTACCGGAGTTCATTTGTCAACACCATCTCCGGGGTAAATTTGTCGGCAAATTTTACGCTCCCTCAAAAGTTGCCGACTTTCTTCGTCAATGATCGGCATTAGCATACATTATATCCAATTGTTTTTTTTTTCCTATTTTCATTTTAGTTTTGCCACTTGCATTCATTGTCGGCACACCATCAAAAAGCGGACATTGCTACCTGACATGAGGAGCACCACAGGTGAGTGGGATAACGAAGCCAACATAATTTAATGGCTTTGTTAGCATTGACTCCCTCCCACAGGGGGTTGACGAAGTGTTGTTGCGATTCTCGAGAACCTTTGTTTTTTCTCCGAAGAAGTAACCTATAGCAAGTGAATGGGGTGAGTCCAAAGAGATTACAGTGTTAATTTGGCGCGCAGAAAGTTGATGTGCGGAATGAAAAAAAAAGAATCCATTCGTGCTTTTAAGTATCCGTGAAAGTTTTCACACATTCTTTTTCTCCGTGAGACAGCAAACCTACCGACCCGGAGAAAGCGATTTTTTCTCAGACCTTTGAATGAAATTTATCGCGATTTTCCCAATGCTTCCTACATTTGCTATCTATTCAGCTATAAGTCACATAACTGTCAGTTTGAGCATAAAAAAATAGAACTTCAATCGAATGGGAGGTGTATCATAATCGACTTTTACAGCATTTTCATGCCCATGACTATTACGAATCCACTTATTTTTTTTTTTTTTTCAAATCAGAACATATATTTCTCATACCAGACCTCTTTCGCACTTTCCCATAAAACTGTGCACACGTAAGAACCGTAAAGCGGGAACAATATCATCTCGACTTGGCAGAAGATGGGCTTTGCACGCCTTTTTATTACCATTCTTGTCCCATTATGTTCGTTCCACTTTTCAAATGACGAAGGATTCCTGGCTGTCCTACCCTTGTTGTCTCATCCTCGTTCCTCGTCCTCCAGCCGGCTCGGTTGTGATGTAAAAGTCCAATCAATATTCCCATCGCGCACTGTCGCTTTTTTTTGTCTCTCATCCCAACTCGTATCCCACGCACAGCATCATCTCGGCAGCACCACCAGGGTGCAATCAACCAGATGAACATTGACTTTTGACTAGTTTATGACCCACTTCTTTCCGTTTCTCTTCCATCAACACTTTTCTACTGATTTTGAGAATTTGTACTGGGAAACATGGAACAAAAGACTGACCTGACAATAAAAAAAAAAACTTGAATGAATGAGGAGAAGGAATTCAACTTGTCCGAGCGAAATTATGAATGGAGAAACAAGGGAAACCTCACACCAACCATGGAAAAGGACACTCTCTCAGCCCATCGAATCATACCGAACCGGGCCAGACAGACTGTCTGGCTAGTTTGGGTTGTTGGAATTCAATGCAGAACATCGAAATGAGTATAACGAAAATACTTATAAGAAAGCACCGTACAAAAGGAATGCCCCTAATCGGAGGTTCTCCAGATAGAAATTTCACTTGAATTTATTGATTTCTTCTGGCCCTAATCAATGAGCGAGAGGATGACAATTGGCTCGAATAAATCAGATCGCTGACCAGGTATCCCGAAAATTCATTCACAAACAAGTGCCCTCCATAATTGAAAGTTGCTCTGGCTGAACGACGGGAATTTGCCGGTCTTTTTCGGTCTCAACTTATTGATAAATTGTATGATTCGTGGTTTCATTTTTTGGCATTGTGCTTCGCAAATGGACTGTCGTTTATCGTTGCGGTGTGAGAAAGTGGTTTGAAGTGGTTTTCTAGGACAAATTTCTCCCACGCTCGTTGAACTTTAACTTTGCGGTATCTGTGGACAGGTGGTTGTGGGCGAGGCGTGTTTTTCTCATTTATAGTTATTTCAAGCATAACGTGCAATAATTTTCGTTACACAGGTCGTATATCAGAATAAACTAGTACAGAATTTAAAGAAGAATCGATTTTTGACGTAGGACTACGTCTAACCGGAAGATATAGGGGGTGAAATGGAAATCTAGGCACTGAACAAGTAGGAAAAAATGCAAGATTTGGAACGCTTATAACTCGAGCATTTCTCAATAGATCGCAAAGGTTTTTGCATCAATTGATAGGAAATATATCTACGCATCTATCATAACGAATAACATTTCATTTTTCTTGAGATAAATAATTGAATAATTGTGAAATATCAAAATGCACTATGTGTCCATTTTCGATTGGTCCATTTTGTGCTCCTCAAATCGTACCGACCAAAACGGGCAACCAGAGCAGCAGCGAAATAGAATGAAGCACGATTGGAAAAGAAAAAGAAAAAAATGAACGAAACATTGGTCGCAGTCTCACACATGCGTAATTCTCGAGCAAGCCAGTCAGCTTAAAAATCCCCGCTCCGCTGCCGTAACGATCATTCTTTGTGTGGACACCGACTGGACAACATCGTTGCTGGACGGGCTGGACGGCGAGGGATCGAGTGCCTTTCTCAAGGCAAGAGGGCGGAGGTGGAAGCGCTGGAGTAGAGTAGAGTAGAGTTTTCAAAGGGCCTTTCTCAAGGCTAGTGACGAATGAACTGCAAAAGCTTAAAGTCTCTATAATACAATACCTTCCTTCCTTCCTTCCGTAACGATCATTCTCATTCAAACCGTACACCACATCGGTTTGGTGGCAAATCCAGAACAAGGCGGCATCGAGGGCATTCGAAATGGTTTTTTTCAAAACCACGAGTACTAAGTTTTCTAAATTGGAACTATTCCATAAAACAAGGCGCTTTTCAGGGCCATTACACCTTCCAAAAAAGAGTTTACGAAATACAGTTCAATGCTTTCTAAAACATTATCCAAAATAATAATAAAACAGGCAGTTGTTCTGAGCTTATTGATAGTTGGGGACTTTTTTTTTTGGGGGATTATTCAATTTTCACCAATTCTTAAATTGTTTCCAGATTGGAAGTACAGTAATTTACAATTAGTTCGACATTTAGCTAATTGGACGGACATGTAATGCGACTTATTTAGTTGGATATTTTTGTAAACATAGAGATCCAAATTATGACCCCACATTGAAAGTCGACACTGTACCACTGTCATCGCAAATGTTCAATTACAGCCTTATATCGCCTCCAATCCGACACTGAGTGGCGCTTCGACACATCGCATTGAATGTAATTTACTGTACAATATGTCACAAAGCTGGATGGGATGAAATTTTCCATCTGAAAGCTGTGGCGAGTGGCAAACGCAATCGCTAAACAGAAAGGTTTAGCCGAACAAGATGGGGATATCGAGTGATAACAAAACAATAAACTCTTTAGATTGAAGATAATTTTGTGATCCTGAAAAGGACACTTTTTATCCTGCATGTGAATCCAACGAGCGAACAAATCGTAATGAATGTAATTTTTTGCCATCGCTCCCATTTAACGCTCATTCGTTCGTCTCGTTGGACTCGCCCCTCTGGCTGAGTCTGCCGATTTGTCTCTATCCTGTGAGTGTGTACCGCTAGAGTATAAAACACGCGGACCCCAAAAAAATATCTTATTTTCTTTCAAACCGTAAACCCGTGTGGTTGTACGGCATCGGCATCGTGGACGTAACAAAGGAGGACAAGTTAAGGGAAAGGCAAAGTCTCACTCGAGCCGTGCAGGTCTCCAATTCCCTGTTGGTCGCATTCACTGATTGCTCCGCAAGGGTAACTAGGCCGAACGGATTGGTGCCGGAGCACCAATATACCTAACAGCGATTATAGAGTTTCGGCCGTCGGAGTGCTCGAGTTGGCATGCAAAGCTGCTCACGACAATCAGAAAACCCGCATCAAGAACAGAGCAGCTTCGGTTCGGCGCTCATCAAGGCAACAATTAGTTTCAGTGAGTGGCAAAGTGTTTCTCCGGCACGTCGCATTAAATGTAATTTACTGAACAACATGTTCAAGCTGGATGGGAAGAAATTTTCCAACTGTGAAAGCTGTGGCGAGTGGCAAACGCAATAGCTAAACAGGAAGGTTTAACCGAACAAGATGGGAATATCGAGTGATAACAAAAACACAACACCAAAGGTTCTTTTCAGAACCACCAACATGTTCATAAAGAGTAAACAGTAAACTAATCCATTTTTCAGGCAGATAGGATAGAAAATAAAACAATATATTTAAAATATATATTTAACAAAAGCTGTCCCCTTTGTATAGTCCTACGTCACTCCGGTTATGTCCCCGACATTACCCACCCATCTTTTTTTCTGCATACGAGGGCAGTCCGATAGGTACTTAGTCTACAAAATAAAACAAACATTTTGGAAAAGTGGCGATTTATTTCTCAACATAGTCTCCTTTTAGTTCGGTACACTTGACCCAGCGATGCTCCAACTTCTTTAATCCATATGAAAAATACGTTTTCTCTAGGTCTGTAAAGTAGACCTCCTCATTCGACTCAAATTTCTGCCCGGCGAGGGACTTTTTCAAGTTTGAAAACAAAAAAAAAAGCCGCACGGGGCCAAATCTGGAGAATACGGTAGACGGGGCAGCAGTTCGTAGGGCAATTCGACCAATTTGGTCGTGGTGACGGCGGAATTTCCATTTTTCCTAAAAAAAATCCGATTTAGCTGAAATTTTGACAGTAGCCGTTTACGAGAATGTACTACACGATAAGTAATCTCTCTTGCGATACTGACACCATCGAGCGATGAGGCTAAGTACTTATCGGACTGACCTCGTATACTAATTTGGTTTTTGTTTTCGTTGGTTAATTGAATACTTGGGATTGTAAGAATATTTATTCACGTGGCGTGGTAATTTTTCCAATATTTCGTTTTTTTTGTTGTAATCAAGATTACGAAAAAACTCAAGTAGTTCATCTACGATAATAGCCATACCATTGTAAATGCGAATGCTAATGAATTGGTGCAGATTCGCTGATTAACACTGAACCTAACGGAATTTGAACACTGTTATCCAAATTATCCAACGGGCTTTCCATGCAGGCAAATGTCCGTTCATCAGAATAAATAACAAGTTGTAACAATACCAACTCAGACAAAGAGTGAAAACATATGCGTATAGGATAGACATATGATAATTGTTCAATACTAAAACTACTGACTGTTGTTATATACCTATTACTACCAAACCGATGATCTATCTATATATATATATATATATATATATATATATATATATATATATATATATATATATATATATATATATATATATATATATATATATATATATATTAGCTACGTCCACGCAACAATCATCAGCGATGGAGATCGATCCACGGTCGAAATAAGATCGATTCATCCATACAACTATATATATATATATATATATATATATATATATATATATAAAAAAATGGATTTCTGTCTGTCTGTCTATCTGATTCTTATGGACTCGGAAACTACTGAACCGATCAACATGAAAATTGGTATGTAGGGGTTTTTGGACCCGGGGAAGGTTTTCGTGATAGTTTGAGACACCTCCCCCCTCTCTAAGGGGGGGGGGCTGCCATACAAATGAACCACACATTTCTGCATTACTCGAGAATTATTCAAAAAAATGGAACCAAATTAGGCATATTGAGGTTTTAGGGTGCAATAAATGTTTCTATGGTAGTTAGACTTTCCACCCCCCTCTCTAAGAGGGGGCTGCCATACAAATGAAACACAAATTTCTGCATTACTCGAGTAATGCATAATCAAGCAAATGAAACCAAATTTTGCATGTGAAGGTTTTGGGGTGCAATAAATGTTTCTAAATGGTTAGACTATCCGCCCCTCTCTCTAAGGGGGGGGGGGGCTGCCATACAAATGAAACACAAATTTCTGCATTACTCGCGATTTAATCAAGCAAATGAAACCAAATTTGGCATGTGGAGATTTAAGGGTGCAATAAATATTTCTATGATGGTTTGACTCTCCACCTCCCTCTCTAAGGGGGGGCTGCCATACAAATGAAACACAAATTTCTGCATAACTCGAAAGCAATCGAGCACAATTTGGGATGTGAGGGTTTTTGGGTATGAGAAATGTTTCTATAATGGTATGACACCCCTCCCTCCTCTGGAATGGAGAGGGGGTCCCATAAAAATATTACACATATTTCAACCAAAAATATTAAAGCCAAACATAACAATTAAAAATTTTCGGAAAACTCTGAAGGAAAAAGGGAAAATTCGGAAAATTAAATTCCCATATGTTCTACAATTACATAGTGACAAGTGCTGTTAGTCCATTTGATGTTTGCGCTAGCGAAATTGATCTTTGTTCGAAACTGGAAATGGATTTTAGTGCGATGAAACGCACTCCTATATCTTCTTCTATCTATACCAAAGAAAAGGATCGCCAGATGTGTTGATAAGAGCAGAACTCGAGGAAGGAATTGTCCGATTTAGGGCTGTCTTCATTCTATCATATTTTCTGTATAAAACATTTATTCCATGTAACGGAGAAACATGTTATTCACAAGTGGTTGAAAAATATTGAACGAGAATTGTGTCTGAAAATAATCTGATATTATAATGATGAGTTTTGTTAGAAATAATAGGAATTTTATAGTAAAAAGTAAATTCAACGGGGACGAAAAGAAGATCAATCAATGAACAGTTCTGCGATTGGACACATGGACTTGCTCAAAGTAAGAAAACGTGAATGTTTGAAGATATTGATAACAAAAACAAATTTTTGCGTTCGCTTAGTAAGCGATCGATAGTGAGTTCATAACTCAGGGCCCTCATTGACCATCTTTGTGTTGTTACAGAATAGCTACGTCCACGCAACAATCATCAGCGATGGAGATCGATCCACGGTCGAAATAAGATCGATTCATCCATACAACTGCTCTGCTCTGCCAGACACATCGGGCTACTGTTCTATAAATAACTCAACAATGATCAATCAACTATCTCCGCTGTCCAGTGGTCCAACTGGATAATGGAAGAACAGAAAGAATAACTCTTACGCCTAAATGGCTACTGTGTGAATGTACCGTATGTAATGGTATAGAAGGAATACTGGCGGATGGCAACTGTGTAATGTGCTAATTATAGATATGATAACCATGTGACATGTACACGATTAAAATTCGGCTCTGTTACAGCTAAAATGCTAATGAGCCTTAAATAAATGGGATAAAAAAAACAAATTTTGGGCGGGACGAAGTTTGCCGGGTCAGCTAGTAAAATATAAAAATTTCAAGAAAAAAAAAGAAAAAAAAAAGAAAAAAAAAATCAAGAATTTGTCAATCCATCATAGAATCATTTCTCGTACCCAAAAACCCCCACATGCCAAATTTGGCGCCATTTGCTTGATTAGTTCTCGAGTTCTCGGCGTGTGGCAACATAACATCCCTCAGGATTTGGGCGTAAAAGCACTGATCCATGATCTTATCTGTAGTGTCTGATGAAGCATTGACCCTTTTGAGTAATCACTGTAGAACTGGGAACCCTTCTCTCAATAGCGGCGACACACAACGACGGCGGCTGGAAATACTGTACGGGTAGAAGTAAACTAGTGAGCAACGCGATAGAACGTGTTTATGAGTCGGGAAAATAAAGCGTGTTTTATAAGTTGAACTGTGCTTGTTTTCCTTCATGCATATAAATCCGTAAGTATCCAACATTATCCACCCAGTACAAAAGCCCAAACCCTGTACCAGGAGAAGCACCCCCACACCATAATGTTCCCTCCTCCATGCTTGATTGTCTTCGTGGTATACTGTGGCATGTAAGCGCAGCCTATTGGGCGATAGGCCCAAGTAGTTCCGTTCGAGCCGATAAAGTTTACCTTCGTCTCATTCGACCACAGTATTTTTCTCCACTGCTTTTCCTTCTCCTGACCGATCCAATTAAAACGGTCTTTTGCAAACTTCAGTCGCGCCTTCAGATGCTTCGGCGTCAACATCGATACCTTACTGGGGCTTTTACCGCCTTGCCTCTGCTTCACCAGCCACCGCTGAGCTGTCCGGGAACTCACGGACAAGTTCAGTTCGTTCCGAATCTTTTCTGAGGCCTTGAAGGGATCTTTTTAGAAGCCTTCTGTATTGCAGAGTCATCCATCCCGGTCGTTTTCTTGGACGTCAAAACGTTTCGGATTTTTTCCGGTCGTGGAGGGCATTAAACACGAAGGTTTTGGATCGTCCCAAGTACTCTGCGATTTCGCGTTGGCTGTTGCCTGCCTTGGACATTTTGCGGATGGTCACCCGCTTTGTTTCCGTGCAATTAGGCGCGAGACCCATTTTTCGTTGACTGCAACTAGAGTTCGAGAATTATAACCTTACATACTTCTTGTTTAAATGATAAATACTTATCAGGATCCAAGAAACACAAAGTACCACTGAGAAACAATCTATTTTCTTCAAAAATCGGTCGAAACATCACTCGAAACAGCCGAAACGAGGAACTCGTCCTAAATTTTATCGCATCATTTTAGTTAAGTATGCTTGAAACGCAACCAATGCAAAACGAAGTAAATTAGCGTTGACGACATTGTGCTTCGTGTGTTCGTGACGGCTTCGTGCATCCGATGGGACTCCGGCTTCGTGCACCCGATAGGGCGTCCACATAACATAACGAACCGAGTATGCCGCCTGGTACAGGCCGATCGGCATCATTCGGCATAATGTGGACGCGCCTTTACTGGGATTAGAGGGTCATACTGGGAGGAGGAATCCAAACGATGAATTAAACATAACAAATCTGAAAGCAACGGTTAAACATGGTGGTGATGGTATGGTGGTGATGGTATGGTGGTGCATGTCAGCTGAAGGGATTGTCAATTCTGGTTTTGTCGATGGTGTAATGGATCAAAATGTTTACTTGAACGTCCTGAAGGAAAACTTGAAGCGAGGTACCAACAAAATGGAATTGAATGAGAATTCAAATTTTACCTAGAGAATGACCCAAAGCATAAGGCACACAAAGTTCGCACATGGTTGCTTTACAATTGTTCAACAGTAATTGAAACTCCACTACAATCTTCCGAGATCAATCCCATCGAAAACCTATAGGAGTATACGGACAGAAAAATTAGAAACCATCAGATATCTTACAAAAGCGATTTCAAAAACACAGTTGTAATGAACAAGGGCTACCACACAAAATATTGAATCCTAAAATTGATCAACACTTTCGAATCGAATTGAAATACCGTACGAATATGAGTTTAAGTCAATTTTCATACATTCGCACATACATTCGTCATTTTTAGAGAAATAAAAACCACTATTCTAGAAACAGATAGCAAACCTTTTCACTCTCGTAAGACAATATGACTGTATCTAAATAGAGGGTTTCGGAAGTCTGTTTTCGACTTTTAAAAGAAAGGAAAATAAATTTGCATGGTGGGGTACGAATTTGAGTTTGAGTCACTGTATATTCTATTTGCTGATGTCCATCGCGATTTCTTTACTTTTTTATAACAGTTCGGCTGAAAAGTTCATAAGGTTGACGTCTAGATGGCGCCTCTTGCAAAAATCTACTTGACTATCACAAACCACCTTCGTTCAATGGATACGTGTCAAAATTTGACAGCAATCGGTCGATTGGTTCGTGAGTTACAGCCAGAGCTTGGAAACATTGAGCTTGTTAATTAATATTGAAAATAGGTTTTTATCAGTGTAACGCGGTTATTTTGCTTGTCGATGCTGCTGTCATTCATTCGACGTCCAACAAAATTTACAACTGTGTTCATTCATATTCATTCTGTGCTATCTGAGCTTCCATTAAAGTTCGAGTCATGAGAATTCATTCACATTTATTCATTGCCATTAAATTGTCAGGAATGCTGTGACTGTTCATTTTTCAATATCCCGATAAGTGTGTGATTTTGCTTATTCACTTATTTTTGAAGTTACTCCGGAAGTATCAAATATCATGCTACATGTTATTTAGTATTGCCTCAAAGGAATCGCACCTCTAGATATCGTTCGTACAAACCAAGCGCCAAACAAGCGTTCACCATAGCATGCATACAGAGCCATACATTGGAGGCTTGAAACTACTAGCAATATAAACATTTCTCATCATTTTGCGCTATTCTCTAAAGAAACGCTTCTGTTAATATTACTGGCCTCGAAAAGAGTTGCATTACTTTCTCATGCTCGAGAGAAGCACAGCTGTCACCCACCCTTAGTGGAGGAAGTTTTGCTACTGGTAAGCGAAACCTTATCACATACAAAATTCCAGAACATTTACTTTCTTGATGACTAAACAAGAGAAATAAACTCTTTTTGTTAATCGGTGGTGCAAGCGGAAATGCCAAAAAAAAGATTTACTAAGGGTTAAGGATTGCATAGGCTTGGACGGCGTGGAAGCATTCTGAAAAATCGATCCGAGTAGCGAATTCAAACTTCGTCAGCCAGAGTTGGATGTTGGCATTTTCATCCGCTATTCCTATAACATAGTATGACCCGTCTGCGAAGAAAACCTCGAATTATTCCCAATGCGGTCGTGTCGCAATATAGGTGGAGCGAAAGAACCAACAGCCAGCCGTTCCATCTCCCCCACACAGACATCACATCCGACCATCGACGAGATAAATCTCTACAACACAAATTGGTATAAATAGAGACGCGCAATCGAGAAAAATTTCAGAGGGACGAATGACCTTTGGGTTAAAGTCCCTTTAAAAACAAGAACAGAACAGAACAGAAGAATTTCATTCCACATCAAAACTCTGTACTGTGAACATCGAAATAAAAAAGACGGGTGGGTAATGTCGGGGACATAACCGGAGTGACGTAGGACTATACAAAGGGGACAGCTTTTGTTAAATATATATTTTAAATATATTGTTTTATTTTCTTCTCCTGCGTGAATCCTATCACCTATCTACCTGAAAAATGGATTAGTTTACTGTTTACTCTTTATGAATATGTTGATGGTTCTGAAAAGAACCTTTGGTGTTGTGTTTTTGTTATCTCTCGATATTCCCATCTTGTTCGGTTAAACCTTCCTGTTTAGCTATTGCGTTTGCCACTCGCCACAGCTTTCACAGTTGGAAAATTTCTTCCCATCCAGTTAGTGACATGTTGTTCAGTAAATTACATTTAATGCGACGTGCCGGAGAAACACTTTGCCACTCACTGAAACAAATTGTTGCCTTGATGAGCGCCGAACCGAAGCTGCTCTGTTCTTGATGCGGGTTTTCTGATTGTCGTGAGCAGCTTTGCAAGTCAACTCGAGCACTCCGACGGCCGAAACTCTATGATCGCTGTTAGGTATACTGGTGCTCCGGCACCAATCCGTTCGGTCTAGTTACCCTTGCGGAGCAATCAGTGAATGCGACCAACAGGGAACTGCACACCTACACGTTTCGAGTGGAACTTTGCCTTTCCCTTAACTTGTCCTCCTTTGTTACGTCCACGATGCCGATGCCGTACAACCACACGGGTTTACGGTTTGAAAGAAAATAAGATATTTTTTTGTGGTCCGCGTGTTTTATACTCTAGCGGTACACACTCACAGGATAGAGACAAATCGGCAGACTCAGCCAGAGGGGCGAGTCCAACGAGACGAACGAATGAGCGTTAAAAGGGAACGATGGCAAAAAAAATGAGTGGGTTATATCTATGATATAACCGCAAAGTTCACGTGGAACTACCTTAGCTTAGCAATCATTCGTTTGTATTGATTAAATTCTTGATTGAATGAAACAGTTTCCAAATTCAATTGAGTTCAATATATTTGCTCTGTGAGTGAAAAAAATTAACAAATGCCGTGTAAAGTCAATTCATTTATTGTGATTGATTGTTCTTCGTTACAAGTAAATTTAATGACGGACCTTTTACGTTCGGTATGATGACTAGAACAAAATATATGTACGGAAGAATTATCAAACGTTTGATGAACCAGCCTAAGGCTGAAAATCTTTCCAATAAAGACAAAAAAAATTATCAAACGATTATTTTATTTTACATTTCCCTCTGAAGTTTACATCCCAAAAGTGTACATACTTCTCGAATCTCGAATTTGCTTGAAACTGGGAAGTTCATTCGCTTCTAGTGGCTGCACGATTTTCCCAGGTTCCTAAGTTTAGAAGATCATGTTAGGACAGACATATTCCACTCTGCACAAAGGCAAGCGAGGACAAAAGTACTCGCAGTTTGCATTTATTTGCAGAGCCGATTTCCCCAGAAACCTCGGTTTTGAAGTCTGTGTTAGGGAAACACATTTCAATCGGAACAAAAATACCCCCGATTTGTATGAATTCGCAATGCCGATTTCCCCACGCTTCATGGATTTGAAGTCTGTGTTAGGGAAACACATTCCAGTCGGAACAAAAATACCCCC
The DNA here is from genome assembly GCF_029784135.1 of Toxorhynchites rutilus septentrionalis. Lineage (NCBI taxonomy): Eukaryota > Metazoa > Arthropoda > Insecta > Diptera > Culicidae > Toxorhynchites > Toxorhynchites rutilus. The sequence continues at coordinate 18,798,110 of NC_073744.1, read as the reverse complement.
GACTTGCATGAATTTGAAATACCGATTTCTCCAGGCACCTTGGTTTAGAAATCTCTATTAGGGAACACATTTCGGTAGGAACAAAAGCTCCCCCTACTTTCGTGTGTTCTTTTTCTTCTTTTTGGCTTCAAGAGGGTTTAAACTTTTCAGTTCATTCGCCTCTAGGCTCTTTCGTGTGTTTGCAATGCCGATTTCACTGCTTGGTTTTAAAGTCTGTGTTAGGGAACATTTTTCGATGAGAACAAAAGTCCCCCTACTTTCAAGTATTTGCAATGCCGATTTCCCCAAGGCTGCTTGGTTTTGATGGCTGTGTTAGGGAAACCGTAAATCGGGCCAATCAAAACGATGCAGTTAGGGCGTTTAGATAACGCCTAATATTTTACAGTTATTCAATTGTTTATCTAATGAAAAACAACATTTTGTTAGTTGCGATAGATGCGTAGAAATATTCCCTATCAAGTGATGCAAACATCTCTCCTATCCAGTACGAAATGTTCGAGCTATAAGCATTCGAAATCTTTCATTTTTTCCTGCATGTTCTGTGTTTAGGTTTTCATTTTACCCTCCATATATTCCGGTTAGACGTAGTCCCACGTCAAAAATACATTCATTACGATTTGTTCGCTCGTTGGATTCACATGCAGGCTAAAACGGGTCCTTTTCAGGATCACAAAATTATCTTCAATCTAAAGAGTTTATTGTTTTGTTATCACTCGATATTCCCATCTTGTTCGGCTAAAGCTTCCTGTTTAGCGATTTGTTGCCACTCGCCACAGCTTTCACAGTTGGAAAATTTCTTCCCATCCAGCTTTGTCACATGTTGTACAGTAAATTACATTCAATGCGACGTGCCGAAGCGCCACTCAGTGTCGCATTGGAGGCGATTTTAACCTGTAATTGAACATTTGCGATGACAGTGGTACAGTGTCGACTTTCAATGTGGGGCCATAATTTGGATCTCTATGTTTACAAAATGCCAACTAAATAAGTCGCATTACATGTCCGTCCAATTAGCTAAATGTCGAACTAATTGTAAATTACTGTACTTTCAATCTGGAAACAATTTAAGAATTGGTGAAAATTGAATAATCAGGAAAGTCCCCAACTATCAATAAGCTCAGAACAACTGCCAAATTCACATACTCATCAGATCCTGGCAAACAAATGATGAAAAAACAATTTGTGTTTTATTATTATTTTGGATAATGTTTTAGAAAGCATTGAACTGTATTTCCTAAACTCTTTTTTGGAAGGTTTAATGGCCCTGAAAAGCGCCTTGTTTTATGGAATGGTTCCAATTTAGAAAACTTAGTACTCGTGGTTTTGAAAAAAACCATTTCGAACGCCCTCGATGCCGCCTTGTTCTGGATTTGCCACCAAAGCAGTTTGTATAAAGAACAAACTTTTTTTCTTCTGCTACCTGCTGCCGTTTTGCGATTGCGTTTGCCACTCGCCACTCGCTGCAACTGCCTGTTGTCTTGATGTCCACCGAACCGAATGTGTTCTGTTCCGAATGCGGGTTTTCTTATCGTCGCGAGCAGCTTCGCCAGCTAACTCGATCACTTCGGCGGCCGAAAGTATATAACGCCGACTAGGTGGACTGGTGCACTGGTACTAACGCGCTCGGCCTAGCTACCCTTGCTGAGCAATTGGCGGATACACCTACGGGGAACTGCACACCTGCACGATTCGAGTGGGACTTTGCCTTTCCCTTAACTTATCCTCCTTTGTTACGTCCACGATGCTGATGCCGTACAACCACACGGGTTTACGGTTTGAAAGAAAATAAGATATTTTTTTGGGGTCCGCGTGTTTTATACTCTAGCGGTACACACTCACAGGATAGAACCAAAACGGCAGACTCAGCCAGAGGGGCAAGTCCAACGAGACGAACGAATGAGCGTTAAAAGGGAGCGATGGCAAAAAAATACATTCATTACGATTTGTTCGCTCGTTGGATTCACATGCAGGCTAAAAAGGGTCCTTTTCAGGATCACAAAATTATCTTCAATCTAAAGAGTTTATTGTTTTGTTATCACTCATATCCCCATCTTGTTCGGCTAAACCTTTCTGTTTAGCGATTGCATTTGCCACTCGCCACAGCTTTCACAGTTGGAAAATTTCTTCCCATCCAGCTTGTGACATATTTTACAGTAAATTACATTCAATGGCACGTCGCATTACCACCACTCAGTATCGGATTGGAGGTAATTTTAACCTGTAATTGAACATTTGCGATGACAGTGGTACAGTGTCGACTTTCAATGTGGGGTCATAATTTGGACCCCGAACTCTATGTTTACAAAAATGTCCAACTAAATATGTCGCATTACAGGTCCGTCCAATTAGCTAAATGTCGAGATAAGTGTAAATTAATGTACTTTCAATCTGGAAGCAATTTAAGAATTGGTGAAAATCAATAAGCTCAGAACAACTGCCAAATTCACATACTCATCATATCCTGGCAAACAAATTATGAAAAAATCATTTTGTGTTTTATTATTATTTTGGATATTGTTTTAGAAAGCATTGAACTGTATTTCCTAAGCTCTTTTTTGGGAGGTTTAATGGCCCTGAAAAGCGCCTTGTTTTATGGAATGATTCCAATTTAGAAAACTTAGTACTCGTGGTTTTGAAAAAAACCATTTCGAACGCCCTCGATGCCGCCTTGTTCTGGATTTGCCACCAAAGCAGATTGTATAAAGAACAAACTTTTTTCTTCTGCTACCTGATTCCGTTTTGCGATTGCGTTTGCCACTCGCCACTCGCTGCAACTGCCTGTTGTCTTGATGTCCACCGAACCGAATGTGTTCTGTTCTGAATGCGGTTTTTCTTATCGTCGCGAGCAGCTTTACCAGCCAACTCGATCACTTCGGCGGCCGAAACTATATAACGCCGACTAGGTGGACTGGTGCACTGGTACTAACGCGCTCGGCCTAGCTACCCTTGCGGGGAACTCCAGATCAACACGGTTCGAGCGGGATTTTGTCTGTCCCTTCACTTTTCCTCCTTTACCATGTCCAGACATGGCTGCTTGGGTTGGTTTGTTGATGTGTTGTGATGCGAACCGATGTGGTGTACGGTTTGAATGAGAATGATCGTTACGGTAGCGGAGCGGGGATTTTTAAGCTGACTGGCTGGCTCGAGAATTACGCATGTGTGAGACTGCGACCAATGTTTCGTTCATTTTTTTCTTTTTCCTTTCCAAGCGTGCTTCATTCTATTTCGTTGCTGCCGCTGGTTGCCCGTTTTAGTCGGTACGATTTGAGGAGCACAAAATGGACCAATCAAAAATGGGCACATAGTGCATTTTGACAATGCTTGATATTTCACAATTATTCAATTATTTATCTCAAGAAAAATGAAATGTTATTCGTTATGATAGATGCGTAGATATATTTTCTATCAATTGATGCCAAAACCTTCGCGATCTATTGAGAAATGCTCGAGTTATAAGCGTTCCAAATCTTGCATTTTTTCCTACTTGTTCAGTGCCTAGATTTCCATTTCACCCCCTATATCTTCCGGTTAGACGTAGTCCTACGTCAAAAATAAAACAATAGAAGTGCCACACGCGTGTTTCATTTACGTAGTTTGCCAGGCCTTTCTTGCCACAGAGGTCTTTCTTAAGACTGAAAGAGTATATAGTAAAGCTGGTTACCGTTACAGTAGTTCTACAGTAATTTCCTTTTTGACTCATATTCCAAACAGACTCAAATTCCGAACACTTCATTTTGAAAACTAAATTTATTGAACATCAATGATATAAATAATTGGATAATTAAAACCCCGATATTCTTTAGCATATACCCTTCAGTATAACAACATTTATAGGTATCAAAACAACATTGGTGTTCAGTGAATTTAGCTTTTGAGATGAAGTGTTCGAAATTTGAGTAAAAAATGAATTGTTCGAAATTAAAGTCAAAATGGTACTTTTTCACATCGGAATTGGAGTCTTTTGAAGCATTTCCGACAAATGGAATTGAAACTGCATATTCACTATGTGAAATGAAAGCATTTTAACTGAGACGAAAACCTTGTTTGCTTGAACAATTTAAAAACGTCTCTTCCTCGGCTTACATTGTCGACTCCATCACACTCCGCAACGCTATCCTAATTTTTTGTCACTTTTATGAATGTTCTGAACTTCCTTATCTTCCTCAACGAATTTTACCGTTTCGTCAGTGTCCGAGAACGATGTTGATATTGAATGAACTGGTATATTAATATCAATGAATGACAAAACTAGGGATATTTCCTCTAGCTCACATTCCGTGAACGCAGAGCAGAACGAAAAAGAGAATGAACGAAAATGAATGAATCAACTGTGAATGGCCTGCTGTGATTGTGAGGCTTGGCGTTGGTTCACTTTCGGTATCCCGTATGCATTGGTGTAATGATCGACTGTGGTCTGAAATTCAGCTGGATAGATTGATGCGGAAGAGATATTTCCAAGCACTGGTTACAGCATTGAGAGTGAAGCAACTTTGTTCTTGGGAAAAAAATGGAGAAATCACAAATCAATGAAATCGATGGCAAAATTGCATGAATTGGGCTTTGAATTGCTTCCACATCCACCGTATTCTCCAGCGACTATTCTCGCTGGCAAGAAATTTAAGATCGATGATGAAGTGATTACCGAAACTGAGGCCTATTTTGAGGAAAAACCGAAAGAATACTATAAAAATGGTATCGAAAAGTTGCAAGATCGCTATAATCGCTGTATCGCCCTCGAAGGCATTTATGTTGAATAATAAAATTGAATTTAAAAAAAAAAGTTTTACTGTGTTACCTTATAAACTTTTCAGCCGAACTGTTATGAATAACCAGAATAAGTTGACCCTTCTTAGCATGATTTTTTCTTAATTGGTGAAATAAATCAAGGTTCAGAGACAATCAACTTAAAGTGAACTTGTTTTTTTATATAATAATTGAGCATTCAATGTTATGACGGAAATTTCCACCACTATGCTATGAATGGTTACCACCGAATAATTTGAGAAAATTTCCCTGTGCAAAACGAAGATGAATTGAAAAAACTGTTCGTTTTTGGTTCAAGATCGAGAACCGAAGATATACTTCTTGTACCTAACAGAAACAATACAAATCATTCGTTCCTCATGATAAGGCCCCACTTGTAGTTGAGAAATAAAAATAAGAAAAACATAATCATAAATCACCAGAGGCTCATCGCTTCTTCTTGTTGCTACTCGCCATCAAACAACCGATATTGCTCGACGTCAGCTCCATTGGATTCGCCTCCTCCTGCAGCCTGATGCGATCCAGCGCCTCCTGTCTGTCGGCATACTGGAAAAGCTTCATCCAGATGCGGAGTCCCCACTCCATGATCAGGACCGACGAAAAGAACTCTGTGTACTATAAAATTACAGTTAAAAAAATCTCACATCAGGCACCAGGCAAGAGATTGGTTTTTAACGTAATTTTACCTTCCCACGATCCTCCTCCGGAACGAACTCCACCTCGAGCCGCTGCATCATCGAGTACTTTTGGTCGTCTTCCATAACACTCGTTACCTCAGTGAAATAACACAACTCATTCGCTTTCTGCCATTGGCGCTCCGATAGGTCCTTGTAACGGTCGAATATCCGCCGCAGCTCGCCCCGGTAATCCTCGAAGGTATCCTGGATGTCCTTTATGGAAAGTTTGAAGCAATCTCTGAAAAGAAAAATTAGTTTATTAACTGACGCTAATTGCCAACTGATATTTGCCAACTTTACAATATCGGTACATCCAGATTACTTTTATCCTCCGGTAGCATTCGCTCGAGCTTTTGCAAACTAGCTATTGTTTTCCGCATTGTTTCCACCTCTTCGCGTAATTTCTCTCGATCCACCGGTGGAGGAGCGGCTACTGCAGTGACAGGCAGGGATTCCTTTTTCGCCTTGCTTTCCCTCTTGTGTTTTTCTCCATCTTTTGGTTTGGAAATGTGCTTCGAAGAGGCTAACCACTCGCCTTCTTTTTTGGTGGAAGATGAGCTCTTCGAATCTTTGGATCTCATACACCATTCGTCGAGAACTCCACTTTTGTTAAGCGCACTGGACGAGGATTTTGTACTCTTGGAAGACATTCCGTCTTTCGTTGTTTCACCTTCCTTCTTACGGCGTTTCGAACTCATCGCTTGGCAGGATTTATTTTCCGGAGTGATGGATTCTTTGTACAGAACTTGATTCTTAGTTTTACGTGGCAGCTGAGTCCGTTTGTTATCCATCAACAGTACGATTTCATCGCTACTGCTCCCAATGAGATCGACCGCTTTCGGCGATGAATCTTCGCTGAAAATATTTTCGGCACTCTGGTTGCTGCCACTATCGTGTTCCTTTTTAGTCGAAGATGACGGTTTGTCTTCGTTTTCTTCGTCCGATTGGCCAAAAATGTCCGCTTCCCGACGGCGCCTCTTTGCAACGACTTTGTTCTCACCGGAACTGGAGACAGCCGATTTTTGGTCCGTTTGTTGTTTGGGAGAAGGGGTCGTGTACGAGCTGGGAATATAGGAAATCTTGGTCGAATCAGTCTCCTGGCTAGAGCTAGGAGTATACGGATCCGGTTTCGCTTTGTACGTGTCTACTATTTTGGAAGGTTTGTAAGATGTCTGTTGTACCGGAGAATTTCCGTTGATAGCCGTTGGAACATACTCGGAATGGCCCAGCGAAACATCTCCCGACGAGCCTGACCGCTTGACAGGAGTTGGCGTATATTCCTGACTCGGCTCAGGCAGCGTCTTAAGTCCTTCATTCTCCTTCTGCAACCGACCGACAGTTTTCTCTTTTTCCTGCAACTCTCGGAACATGTTCCTTGCATCATCCCAGATCTGCACGCAGAGACAGTCTTTGTGTAATTTTTTCTCACTATCGTTAAAAACTATGTTCAGGACATCCCTCTGATTAACATCTTTGAACTCAAACTTCAAGAGAATATTTGGTCGCTCCAGGATTCGGTATTCATGTTCCCTGTCCAGCGTATAAGGGACAGCCACCTTCCGGACACTCCCGTTGTGCTCCCCGAAATGCTTCAGACAAACTTCCTGCAGTTTTCGATAAATCAGCTGCCACACCTCTCGGGGAACGAATTTGTTCTCAGGCCCAGCAGATTCCCATGGCGGATCGCAATCGGGAAGAACCACTAAATCGAGCAGAACGAAACGTTTTCCAATCTGAAAACAATGTTTTTTTTGTTTCAGAATAAGATCAACAGGCTGTTCCAGCTCCGCACTTTTGGTCTCTCCAACTTACCTTCAGCTTTTCAATGAATCGAGATAAGACCATTGTTCTGGAGGTGTTCGCCTGATAAAGAATAACAAATAACTAAATCAACAATATGGAAAAAAAAGCTAGCATTACAAGCTCATAGCAGACTCAGGGATGGTTATTTCCTATAGAAAAATGCAATATTTATCGGAGCGAACGGAACCGAATCAAAATAGCCCGCAAGTATTATTGTTTTTATACGTGTATCATTTCTTCGCAAGTGCTCATCGGAAAAAGTCGACATTCGCACAATGGTCCCAGTAATACGATAAAGGCAAAAAAGCTATCATTATTGAATGATGTCGAACTTTCTCCGAAAATGGGAATAGCAACATATAATATATAATTAGGCTGACCAAACGTACCGTTTTTTCGACCAATTTTGATTGTCCCGTCTTTTTATCAATTTGTACCGTATTTTGAGTATACCGAAAATTCTTATATTCCTCAATATTCCACTATCATTATTTCCAATAATTTTATTCGAATGAACATCTGATGAACTAATTGGGATTTACATTGTTGTATTCGCAGAGATTCCACACAACCGTCTTCAACATGCAATCGATACTGAAAGCTCCGTTGTAAAACTTTATAAATATCTTCATATTTACACAATTCGTGTACAAAAAAATTTCTGTGAAAATTTTTGTGATTTCGTCGGGGAACATGATGCTAAATTTCTTGAGCAGGGTAACACACGGTTCCTTTCTCTTGGATCTTCTATAGAAAGGATTCATTTTTTTTTTGTGAAGAATAGCGCTCTTATTATCTTTCACAAGAAAATTCCTGTTGTACCACGGGATTTAACTGACAACCGATTCCTAAAACTATGGCTGCTTTCTACCAGAGTCATCAGTTGGTGACATATCGAACATTTATTCGTCTTGTTGAAAGAGACGATGTATCTGCCACCGATATTGCCGTGCTCATCAGCGTTAAATCGTCTTCAATCATCCCCAAGGTTAGCCCGAAATCATGATTCAAAAGTCAGTACTTCAGTCGGGACTTCATTCGCAACTTCTACCAGCTCACATCAAATCACTTTTCGTTAGACGCGGTGTTTTTTGGTATCAATCTTACCAGCAACAATCCCCTCACCTTGAAAGGGTTTTTGTGTTTTTTTTTACATACGTGTCCCGTTTTCAGTCCGGAACTATTTGGTCAGCTTAGATATAATCAAATCTCAACCTCGTGCATTTTAAAACGAAAGTACGTTGTTCATGCCTTTGATACAAAAGAGTTATGATCGTTGCTGAGCTGGCAGCATTCGACTTCGCTTTGGGGATGATCTCCAACAAACCTGCAGACCATTACTTCATTTTCTCGGATAGTCTCAGTTCGCTTGAGACACTCCAGTCGATGAAAATTAGTAGGCACCCATCTTATTTCCTCACTAAAGTGAGGCAGCAGATGAGCGCATTGATCGAAAGATCTTATAAGATAACCATTGTATGGGTCCCATCTCTTACTCAATTTTTGGCAATGACAAGGCGGACACTCTCGCAAAAGTCAAAAGACTGATTCCATACGATGATTTTTTCCAAATATTGCGTCAGAGTTCCCTCTTGAATTGGCAAACCGATTGGGACACTGGAAGTCTTGGGCGGTGGTTACATTCAATTATACCAAATGTTTCTTCGAGAACGTTGTTCAAAGGTTTGGACATAAGTCGTGACTTCAGTCAATCTATGTGCAATCGGGTTTTTGTTCACTTCGCTGAGATCCTCGAAAGATAACTCATTACTGAACTTTGCGACGATTCATTTAATACTTTCTGGTCAAACTTTGATATTTTTTTTTACTATTTTGTGTTATGTAACATTTTTTTTAGTGCACCAATTGTGCCGAATTTTCTTTTTAGTTTCTGTATCAATCCGCAACATTTCGAAAACAACTTTATGACCGCGACTAAATAACTTGTATTTCAAAACAAAGCGTGCTCTGATTACCCGACGAAAAATGTTCACCCGTTTGTGTGTAACACGTTAAATGTTTAAGACTACTTTCCGATACACTCCTTATCTTAATAATTCAATATGTTGAAAATGGTTTGAGTATTGGAATTATTCAATCTTATTTTAGCTTTGATAAATTTATTTTCAAATAATGTGGAAAATTGTATGGTAGGCTTCGTACATTGTATGCTACCACATCTTTCCTCAGCACTGACACTAAACTTAGGTTTTCCAAAAGCCTTGTATTGACGCACTTCATTGTCTGCAATTTCCGTTTATCTAACTCATCAGTTTTTGCGCAATCTAAACTTCAAGTAACATTGGATGCATGTGTTCAATATACTTTCAAATTGAATAGATTTGCTAGAGTCTCTCACCCTCAATATCATCTGATTGGTTGTCCATTTAGTAAATTTGCTCCGATGAGATGTTGCATATTTTATACAACCTTACAAGGACAAAACTTCCAGGCTTCTTACACAAAAAACTAGTAACTCTAAGAGGCGCACGCTAAAAAAAATGCAGTTCCACGACACTTCACTTCCAGGCATGGTATCTCTTTCTTCGTGAGAGGCATTTCACACTGGAATTCAGTGTCAAATAAGTGTACTTTCGTAAATTCACAAATAGTATTTAAGAGAAAATGTACATAGCACCTACATCGTTCAACTCAAGAATTTCTTCAAAGTAACAGTGAATAATTTCATAATCGGCAATGCACCATTTGTACGTAAATCAGTGCAACAATTAAAGGGACAAAAGTTTCAAGTTACTAATTAAATTTAAATAAGACGATGATAAATTTAAATAAAAATTTTCATTCAAATTTCACCAATTTAAAGCTGCTTTCGGGTCTAATTATCGCGATATCGCGGATCTTGATATGACAAATTTCTAATACGAGTGGTGAGGCTGTCGAAAGCCACTGAATGCGTTTTACATCAAGCTCCCGCTTCGGCTCATCATTTCAGCATTTGCACGCGAGAGCCATCTAGTGTGTTTCTACCCAAAAATTTAAAATTATACATCAGTATCAGGCTCACCTTCCTACCCCTCAAACAGAAATTGTCGACATTCGGAGTTGTCAATATTAAAAATCCATCAGTAAAAGTGCGCGTCTTGTGGTAAAGTTTGTATTTTTTAGGTGCTCGGAACTCGGAAAATGTCCCTTTGCTTACGCATCGAGAAATCAAATTAGGTTGCCTCAGTAATCATGCCGCTCCAACTGTACCTCCATGATTGCGACAAGCAAATAGATATTCACATTCCAGCAGCAGAAACCATAATTGGCCGGGATTCCATTTTGCAGGTTTGTTTACGTTCTGTTATTGCGTCGTTATGGGCGGCTGAGTGGGAAAACACCACTGTTTTCCTGTTCGTTCAAGAGTTTGATTTTACCTTCTCTTTTAGTGTGATGATAAACGAATATCGAGGCAACATGGTATTATAAGGCTGGCCACTGAGGAGACTGGAAGCATCCAAATCACATCTACTCACTCGAATCCGATTTTCATCCGAACAGAGGACAGCGTTTTGAATATTCTCTCTAAGGATTTGACTGCTACTCTGCGACAGGGCGAGAAATTTGCTCTTCTTCCGGATCAGTATTGGTACGAAGTAAAATTCCGTACAGAAGGAGATCAGGAAACCGCGATCAGTTCATCCGACAATTGTCCACTAAGGATTCGGACTATGGAAGAAGTTAATAATGCCGTCGTAAGTAGTGATGCAATCGCAGACACTGTTGGAAAGCGGAAGGGCTGTGATGAATCTGAAGCTGAAAGCTCTAAGAAGCTCAGAACGGAACAATCGGATACCGGTGCAGAAGCGAACTGTTCTGATGCGGATGCTCCCGTAGTGAAACCCGAACCAAATACCGAAGAGACTGGAGAGGCTAGTTCTTCACGACCGAAATCACCCGCAACGTCGGTGCCGGTGAAGATTGAGATAAAAACCGAAGTGGCTGACAGCACCGGGCCTCCTCCGAGGCCTTCCTGTGAGTTCGGTATCCGATGCTATCGACATACCGCAGATCACCGGGCACAATTCGCACATCCTAACGATAACGACTACAGGAGACCAACGTTTCCTGCTGCACCGGACGATGCACCACATTGTCCGTTCGGAGCGAGTTGCTACCGCAGGAATCCGATGCATTTTCGCGAATATCAGCATCCTGACTCAAGTGAGTATAGAGGTATGTAATTAGCACCATCCCCATTTCTCGTTCATTATTCATGTCATTAAACCTGATTGGAACTCATGCTGACAAAACTTCTGCTCATTCCAAACCATTTGTGCGTATATAACAATCATTGATTCTTTTAATGAAACAGCCCGATTTATCTCGGTCGCAAACGGGAGGATGGCAACAATAGGAATCAATTCGGGACCCCAGCGTCCGAGACGGAACGTTAAGCAGCCGGCCAAGCTGGAAGATTATGTTATTTATAAATAATGTCAAATGAGTCAGAAGTTTGTTATATGAGCAATCCATCTGTTGCTAATAAAATTTGAGAACGTTTGATGGTCATAGTTTGATTTATCTAGGTCTTTACTTCCAGCCTCGGTAGCCCCTGTGCATCAGGCACATGTTCCGCTAATGCAAATACAATCCAATCAATCGAACAATAGTAATGATGACAGCGGACAGAGGCGGCAACGGAATCGACGGTTTGCGCGCGATATCGTGATGGCTGCTATCATGAACCCGGGTCTGTTCGACGGGAGTGATGAGGATGAGGACCAGGATGTGGATCTGTTCGATTACGACAGTGACTCGGACGAGTTCCGGCCCGAAAGGGAATCGAACGAGGAGGACGACGATGAGGCGGACACGGAGGATTTTCTCGAGGATGAAGAATAAGTTATTGGTTGTTGAAGAAGTATAAATAAATACCATAGGTTATTGTTAATTCTAATTATTAGCTGTAGGCAGTTTTTAGTGTTTCTCATGAAACACTGCGTACGAGATGAACATGTTCAGCTGGTTTTCGCAGTTTTTTGTTTGTACAAACATAATTTTTTCGTACCTGTGTTTCAAAATGTGACATGATTTTATTCGTAGTATGTTTGGATATATGTACAATGTTGCACATGATGTTCTAGCATGGTGTATAGTTTCTCTTGCATCTCAAGCGGTGTGTTGGTGTGTTGACATGGAAAAAATTCTTCCCTGTCATGACAATGGGCACATTCGTCTCAAATTTTGGGCAAAAAAAAACTATTTATTCTAGAGAAAATAAGCGTCAATTGATATCATTATTTAGTGCACGCATCAATTTATGAATTGAATTTATGAGACATCCACTATTATTTGCAATTTGAACAAATGCTAAAATTGAATAGAGCGTAGCGGAGATGTTTAATTATCCACATCAAATTTTGTTTACAATATTTCTATAATTTTACCCGAATATAAAGTACCAGAATTATTCGGCAAGTCAAATTATACTGAATGATCGGTTAAGATTACAGGTTCGATTCCCATCCGGATCAGAAATTTTCTCGTCATAGATCGTTTTCTGGCTTGAATTGGTTCAGGGGAACTGTCTAGGGTGTGGTGCGATGAGCATTGGGCATTGCCCACCCTCAAGAAAAGACAGAAAACCCGGAAATAGCTCCACTAAGCGAATTGACTCCGCCATAAGCGTCTTTGCCCAGTCCTGGAGGTACTCGGGACGTAACGTAGCAGTATAACGGTGGTGCTCCTGCAAGAAAAGGGGATTGGTCGCAGGCCTTGCAAGCCGCACCACTCAAACACCAAGCAACGAACGACACACAAGAAGATTTGAACCAAACTAATCAACACAGACCCAGGCGACGAAACCGGACTAATGATTGGAAACTCGGGACCTGTGGCTGTCGATCTCTCAATTTCATCGGAAGTACACCCAGGTTTTTATTACGCGGGAGATACGTACGTCGTAAAAAATGCGCGTTAATTGAAAATTCAAGTAAAAAACCACGTCAATTCGAAAATTCGCGTTAATTGGAAAATTCGCGTAAAAAAAAACATGTCACTTGATGATAGATATCAAATTGGACTATCCTTACGTTGAACGGAAGTAAAAAGTTGAGTGCTACTCGCTTGCGAAAGCCCGTAGTATTTTCCTGCAATTTCGTTGGTTACTGGTAGCTAAAGTTCGGTTTTCCTCACGAATGAGGTAATCTGCTGTTGCTAGAAGATTCCCTTGTGATTTGTACACTCTACTGCCGATGCACGGGCAATACCACTGTTGGACCGCCTAGAGCTAAGTGGATAGGGAAAAAACACTCACGAATCGCTGCCCGTAAAACCCCCGTCCCGTTGTACTGCCCGGTGGGCTCCCCGTTACCCAACACCTAAAATCCACGTAAGAATCGTGATAAGGTGCGGCACTAATTTCCTTCATAAGCGCTAAGCCCCGTTACAAGCAGTATGCTCTGATGGAGCATAAAAGAGAAATGTGAGCTGAGGGAGAGATGTGATATTGTACTGGTCTTTTTTACGCGGGTACCGCGTGGAACAAAATTCGTTAATTAGAATGTCCGCGTAAAAAAAAACCGCGTTTATTTGAAAATTCGCGTAAAAAACCGCCGTAATTGGAAAATCCGTGGAAGAAAAACCTCGTAAGAAAACCTGGGTATACTCGTGTGCCTTCCGAACTATTGAAAAACCGCAAGTTTGACATCGTAGCGCTGCAGGAAGCGTGTTGCACAGAAACAACAGTAAGTAAGTTTCGCGATGGTCAATATGTAGAAACGTGTGATTGGATTGGATGCACATCCCTCACCTTTCAAGGTCCGATGATGACAAAGACGAATTATACGCGCAGCTAGCTTCTCAAAACATGACATCAAAATCATCATCGGTGATTTCAATGATCAGATCGGTAAATATTTTGAAAATTGAAATTCATTTTTCTCGAAAACATGTTTTATTAATTTTGAAAAAATAGATATGAATAGCCCATACAGTTTCTAACAAGTCTCCCATACATCGGAAGATGGGCACTTTTACAGGGAAAAAGTTTTTCGAACAACAACTTTTTCATGTTTTTCTTTGAAAAATTACTATTAATTTTCAATTCGTAACATTTTTATGTATAAATTATCGCGATTTACATGTTCTGCCAACTCTTTTTTCTATTTAGAAACATGCCTAGAACATGTCAAACGAGAGAATTTACACACAAAAATGTTATGAGTGAAACAATTTTTTATGAGTCTTCATACAAAAATGCCTTACATTCCGGAAACTATAAAAGATAGAATGTGCTCAAATTCATATTTTAATAAGATCTAAAACTTCGTTGAATACACTATATTACTATCTTAACTTCAAACAAAATTATGATTAGTTGTTTTTTTTTCAAACAAAACAAGTTGTTGGTAGAAAAACTTTTTCCCTTTAAAAGTGTCCATCTGGACTGTGGACTGTGGACTGTAGGACAACAGATTGGACCGTCAGAACACATCAGACAACCCAACAGACCAGCGGAATTTCGGGTATAATTCCGGATTACGTGATTGTGTCGAAGGGAAATAAAACGTTTTAACTCGCGGGACAATAAACTAAATGCGTCCATATTCGTGCCGTATTATGTGCAGACTAACTGAACTAAACTAAATCATACCTGTTCGTTTATTTTCTCTCTGTAGCATTGCGATGTAGTGACGGCGTTACAATAAATGCTACCACCACTTTATTATAGCTGACATGGACGACTTGTTGGAAATTGTGAGGGCTGTTCATATATATTTTTTTTGAGAATTTGGAAAAAAAACACATTTTTGAGAAATACGAATTTTAATTTTTAATATATTTTTTTCAAAAAAATTTTGGTATTTTTTTAGGGAAATTTAAACAATTTCCTACATTTCATTCTTTAAACTAAATTTTGCAGATATTCTAGTTTTTAAGTTTCAATTTTTTGTAAAAAATCAAGAAAAAAATGTTGGCCCTTTAAAAAAAGCAGTCAAATTCTTTGTTGAATATTTCAAGTATGCAGAGTTGCTTAAAATGGGTCTTTTTGTTTACACTCACATCGCTTCGCTGCTATCTGAGATGGTGCTGCCAGCTCCTAAGACGAGTGTTTAACCTAGGATTAGGATATATCATGTAAGCACAGCATTGTATAAAAACCAACCAAATTTGAATAAAATAAGTAGTCTTAAGCTGCCTTCTGCAGCCAGAAGTTGTCTTAAAGTAGAATTGACTACACTACGCGAGTGTTTTGAATTTATCAAAGTCTTGAGTTCGTTAACGAGAGATCAGCAGTTTCCAGACTTCCAACGTTTGAAGCAATAATTGTACAATTTGCGCTCGGAGTTCGTATAGATCTTCAGGCCTATTCTGTATTCCGATGGATTTCCATTTCGTTCGAGTTATAATTTCGCATTCTTTATTTCGAACGTTTTGCCCATTCAAAGATAGAAGATAAACAGATCGAATGAAGTGCTACAACAACTCGAACGGAATACAGAAAAGAATGTTATCAAATCGTTCGAAATATTTCGAATCGATCGAAATACAGAATAGGGATGCTTGTTCTCGTTGATCCTCCCGCTTAGTAGATTTGGACAAATTGATCAAGCTCCTGTTCGTCACGCGTTCCGTAGGGAATTAGTGCGAAGGCAGTTGAATCTACTTGTTGACGGAATCATTTCGATAGATTGCTTGACTTCCGTCCGTTGCGCGTTCCGTAGGGAATCAGTGCGAAGGTCCACAGCTTTATTCGAAACGAAGACATGTGATGACGCAAAACGAGGAAGAACAAGCGATGTTCATTGCTTCGAATGTGGAAAGATACTGAAAGTTTGCCTCGACTTGACTCTTTGTTTTTAAGAGGCTTTAAACTTTTTAGTTCATTCGCCCCTAATTGATTGCCTCAGCGAGATCCAATATTTATGCTCTAGGCAAATATTCCCCTTCGTTCTTCTTCTTCCTTTCGTTGTGCAATGGAGGCCAATGGCCCAAAACGATCATTATGATTGATTATGTATAATATTGATAATATTATATAAGAATAAGACCATTGATCATTTGTTTTTACGTAATAGATATTTTTAACGATATTGTTTTGAAGACATACTTTGAATGAAAGAATATTTAAGTTTCAAATAAGGAAAAAATGAATCTCAATGAATTTCTAATTATTCTCTAGTGCTTTTCCATAATATTGATATCCGTCTATAGAAAATCTGAACCATTTTCTGCTTTTGGCAAATTCCTTGAAACTCATCAGGTGTTTCATATGAAAATTATGCTTCTGACCGACGCTACTGACCAGTTTCTGTTTAAATAATTATATCAAACCTTAGGATGATGCCAGAGTGAACGCGACATGCGATGCGACACTACGTTATTTTTGACAAGCCGCGCGTTGTTACGCGACCAAGCTCCGTTCATTCAATTCTGGCAAAAAACTATTTCATATGCCAGAGTAAACGCGATGCGATGCGACGCGACAAGCGAATTTCTGCGCGACACAAAATCAACCTCGGCATGCACAGCTTTTTCGCGCGATGAACACGCGACAAGTCAATGTCAGTTTTATATTTTGTTTACAACATGACGGAAGAAGATGTGTCTGTGGATGTGGAAGCACTAATCGGAGCTATATTTCAAAGAAGTGCACTTTGGAATCAGCAAACTCGACACTACAGGGACTGGGTTCTTGTTAGTAAGTGTTGGAAAGAAGTTTCGGAAGAATTAGGAATCACTGGTAAGTGAGTCAAATGAAATTGTTTGAATATATATTGAAAGGATTTTTTAATTTCAGAATATGCTGCTAAAAAAATGGAAAAATTTACGGGATACTTTTGGCCGTGAACGCAGTCGAGATCTAGGGATCACGGTGATGACAGCATTTCCACTAACTGGCCATACTTCAGTAGTGTGCTATTTCTGAAGCAACAAATGAAGCCCAGAATCCCGTTGCAAGAAACCTAGAAAGCACAGAAAAATGGATTGTGGAATAAAGGGTGTGTCACATCAAATTGCATCACGGAAAAAACGCTGTAGAAATTTAATTTTTAGGAATTATATTTTCAGCTTTCGCTTATAATCAGATAAGAGTGTATAGATCACGTTGGCCATGCTTCACTGTCAATTTTTCGTAAATTTGAAGAAATGTCGTCGAACGAAAAAGAGCGTCGTGAATTAATCCTGTGCACTCATTTCGAGAATCCGGAGTTGTCACATCGGGACATCGGTAGGATGCTGGGAATCGTCCAATCCACGGTCAGCAGAGTACTAAAACGATACTTCGAGAACCTAACCATCGACCGGAAGGTGAAGAACGGCAAAAATGGATGCTCCGTCAGTGAAAAAGATCACAAGCGCGTAGTTAAGCAGTTTAGACGTGATCCGAGAAGTTCGGTCCGGGATGTCGCCAATAAGCTGAATTTGTCAAGTTCATTCGTCCAGCGGACCAAGCAGCGGGAGGGCCTGCGTACATACAAGGTTCAGAAGGCTCCTAACCGCGACGAAAGGCAAAACATGGTGGGGAATACGCGAGCCCGGAAGCTGTACACCGAAATGCTGACGAAGCCGCATTACCTGGTAATGGACGACGAAACCTACGTCAAAGCGAACTTTCGTCAGCTGCCGGGCCTGTTGTTCTTCTCCGCAGAGGACAAATTCAGCGTTCCGGAGGAGATTCGCAAGCCGAAACTATCCAAGTTTGCCAAAAAGTACATGGTGTGGCAAGCGATCTGCTCTTGCGGAAAGCGGAGCGCCCCCTTCGTGATGACCGGCACGGTAAACGGGCAGGTTTACCTTAAGGAGTGCCTACAGAAGCGCTTACTACCACTATTGAAGCAGCACGAGGGCCCGACCATCTTCTGGTCGGATCTCGCTTCGTGCCACTATTCAAAGGACGTGTTGGAGTGGTACGAAGCCAACGGGGTCACCTTCGTGCCAAAGGAAATGAACCCGCCCAACGCGCCGGAGCTTCGCCCAATAGAGAAATATTGGGCGATTATGAAGCAGGCCCTCCGGAAGAACCCAAAAGTTGTCAAATCGGAGGCGGACTTCAAGAGAAAATGGATTTCTGTTCAAAAAAAAACTACAACCTGACGTTGTACAGAACCTTATGGACGGGGTAAAGAGGAAGGTGTGAGCATACGGGCTTGGGCTCGAAGTATGAATAAAAAGAAAATGCCAAAAGTTGTTTAATAGTTTTTATTTTACTGTCTAAAATTTTCAAAAGGATCGGTCTTCTGGGCGAATTTTTACAGCGTTTTTTCCGTGATGCAATTTGATGTGACACACCCTTTAATGCCGGAAAACTACGTGAAGGGGAAAGAGATTCAAAATCGAACATAAAGATTATTTATGAATATTTTCTTACCTCAGTGTGATCAAAAGTTTTTCGCCAGGCTCAATTGGAGTTTTAATAAAGTTGGTCCACTTTTTCATGAGAACAACTTCAATATGTCCTAAAATATATTCGAAAGTTTCGATGCTCATACGGGTATAGTTGCGAAATTTGTTCGGATCTTCAACCAGGTTTTGATATAGATGGTGGTATTCTCCGTATTCTCCTCTTTTCCTATTGATTGAATGGATTCCGAAGTCTTTTTTGTTTCCGAAAAAAAATTACATACGCTTTTGGACATTAAATATTCTTCGTCAGAATCCATTTCGAAACATGAACACAAAATGAAAATAAAACCTCTTGTTTACATCTGTCGCGTATGTCTGTCGCATTCAATCGCGTCCACTCTGGCCACTATGTCGCTTCAAAAATCGCGTTCTTTTCGCGTCGCATCGCATCACATCGCGTGTCGCGTTCACTCTGGCCTCACCCTCATGTCCCGTATGTCCCGTATATCAAATTACACGAGAATAGGAAGGATAAAAGGATTAAACTTCAGAATCCTATATGGGAGTAGCTCAGATTATACTGATCATGAGATGGATAAATTCGGGTTTATTCTCAGATATAGAAAATATGATTATTCATCAAACTTGTAGAAATGGTTCTTAAAAAAATATTTTAACGTTGACCTATACTAAATACTTCTCACTATTCAAACGAGTAAGACAGAACTGAGTACAAGAGTTAGCGAGATATCGATTGTTAAACTCATGATAGTCATGCTTTATCTCTAGAGTAATTCATAGAAAGAGAAAATAAAATTACATTCCCATATGTTCAGCAACTACATCATTCAAGAGCAACCAAGTATTCCTCCTCATCTTTGAATCAGCAACCTAACGCACCAAGCAAATGATTCATGGAATGAGTCCGAATAGTTGGCATTGAAATACCGAACCATCGAGGTATAATCGCAAATTTGTCATTCTAAGGCCTTGTTCTCACTGCAGCGGGGCGTCAGCGTGGCTTGGACGGGGCCTTTGACGCTTACGATTAATCGTGTGTGTTCTTACCGATGTGTTCACACCAGGCTGACGTGTCGTGAGCGTGGTTTTGGCGTGTGGCTGGCGTGCAAACGAAAACACTTCACGCCGGCGATATTTGTACTTCTCCGCTTCTCTCTTGCATATGTTTGTTTGTAGTAGTGACATAATTTAATTTATTTTGTTTTTTTTTATTTTTACGTTTTTGTTGTGATCGCAGTAGACATTGCCTAAAATGTAACCAACGAAATGTACTTCTGTTATATATAACGTAGCAACGTAGTTTGTTGATTTGAATAAAATTTTCATTAGTCTTCTAACACCCAACCTGAACGGTCTAGTTTTATATTTTTATCCGCGAAAGTTTTTCACCCCCCGAGTTTTAAGCCGGATACGGAAACGGATGTTGGAATATTTAAAAATAAACCAATTTTCATTTTTCATTCAAAAACACAAATTGACAATTTTCATAAAACACGCCGAAGACACGCCGCTGGCACGGTGCAATGTGAGTGAATTCAAATATCGTGGCGAGAAGTGAACACGCCACGTTAACGCCCCGCTGCAGTGAGAACATGGCCTAAAACATACGTTCAATTAAATGAAATATTATCTCATTCACTTATCAATTTTACCTACATAACTTTCAAACGTCCGAAATTATGCAACTGACATGTCTCTTATAAACGGGAATGAACTCTTTCACTTCACGGAGTTTATTTTTACACGCAACTGTCCGTGACAATGATGATAGACACAAAATGTGAAGTGTAAGTAGCGTGAAAGCGTTTGTGACAGTGATGTTCGTGATCAGGCCCGTAGCGCTAGGTCAATACCAAGAATATGTGTAAACTTTCCTGAGAACATGCGTCTAAAACTAATGTTTAGATATTTATTTATTTATTTGGCCAGCATTTGTATGACATCGTTCCGCTGTGCAGTCATTTCCCCAGACTTCAATTATTGGCAACATGAACGGAAAAAAAATCATAGGAAGCTTCTTTCTATTCAGAGAATGTTTGGATTATTTAATCAGACTAGTAAAACGTGTATGAACTCATAGCCTTTGAGTTCATGCAATATTTGCAGTAAGAACTATGTGTCTAGTTAGTTTCTGTGAGTAGGTATTCTACAAAGAAATGTTTTGGGAGGAATATTTTTTCCGTGTATGAAAGGAAACGAAGATCAATGTACAACAAAACTATGGAATTTGAATGCACATGTGTAAGTGTTTTTCGAAAGGCTGGCTGGAGGAATAAGCGTTCTTAAAACAAATTACCCGATTTATTTCATCATTAAAGCACATGCTTCCATGCCACAATCAGCGCCTAAATTGAATTAGCCACACGCATCTTAACACGTTGATTTGAAAAATTAAGTTAGCTATTAAACGATCGCATTCCGTCCGGCTGCGGTTTTACTCGGTACGGCCTGATTTGCCGTAGCCACTAGAATGGCAGATGAAGGTGTGGAACTAGCGGTGGCACTACTCTTGCTGAATCCTTTGTACAATGTTCCTGCTATAATGCCCAGAAATAGGATGAACCCAACTTGATGGTTGGAGATGAATTTGGTGGCACAATCCGTCGGGTTGTTGATGTTGAGTGTATAAATCTGCAACAGAAGAGAATCATAAATATGCCTTAGAATAGAAAACCAATAAAAGCCCACTTGTTGCGCCAGATGTGAAGAGATCACTGTTAAGGCCGCATAATACGGCCACGATTGCTCACACGCAATTCCCGATGTTATTAGACTTCCAATCATAGCCGTTGAAAATCCACTAAGCCACAGCTTCGTGTTGTCACCGAATCGAATAGCCGTTGATTTGATGCCAAGCAGAATGTCGTCCACCTTGTCCTGGTGGGCATAGATGGTATCGTACACTATTGTCCAGCAGACTCCTGCCAGATAGAGCGGTAAGCAGGCAGACCACATCACTGAACCCTGAACAGCACTGCAACCCAGCAGAGCGCCCCAATTAAAGGTCATACCTAGCACCAACTGTGGCCAATGTGTTACGCGCTTCATCAGTGGATAAATAATGACTAGCCCGAGAGAACTTGCTCCAAGAACAATCGAGTACCAATTTAGCTGAAGCAGTATCAACAAACCAACTCCCAACTGCGTCGATAGAAACACCCAAGCATCCAGCTGACTCAACTCACCGGCCACCAGAGGTCTTCCCTTGGTTCTGACAACTTTGGCGTCAATATCCTTATCCCACATATCGTTTATGGTGCAACCGGCACCCCGCATTATAAACGCTCCCATACCAAACAAAGCCAACATCACCGGATCCGGCCAGCACCCAGCGGGTGCACATAAAGCTATACTCCATCCGCACGGCCAAAACAACAGCCAGGATCCAATCGGTCGATCAATTCTCATTAGTCTTGCGTATGGATTCTGTCCCAGCTTCTGCAGTAAGCCCTTTGGTTCGTTTTCCTTACTCTTAACTTGACTGCTAAATTCTCTTAATAGTAAACTACTAACGCTATTGGAGGTACATAAACTAGAACGCGGCCACCGCTCATCCAGGACTCGGGTCGAACTAACACCACTCCGCCGCACCAGCGGACAACTGTTAGACAGTGTTGCGCAATTATTGCTCAGCTCATCACGCAAAACGCCGCCGGTGGAAATTATCGCCATTCGGCCAACGAAATGACGGCTGTAAATTTGCAGCAGCGTTCCATCTGTCCGATGCCGCCACCTCCAACAACCGACCAGTGTTCGTAACATATTGTTGCAATTCGTTTTGGTTTTCGTATATCGGACCCGTCTTCCGATGTTGACATTAGGATTCGCGAATCGCGGTTTTACTTCCTCGGGTCATCATCGAAACAGCTGCTGCTCTCGCCACATTTCGTTTGTTATGTACAGTAATTGAAACGCGATCTATGGTAATAACAATAGGCGTCCAATTGGAACTATCATAGCTCGATAATTGCAAATCAAACAAGCATAAACAGCTGGAACTGATTTTCTTCTCGAGAGCCGCGGCAAGGACGATGATTACGATGATTACTCAACTCACATGGCGCAAGTTCGGGCGAAAATATTTGACAGTTCTGGTGTTTTGAGATTTTTACATTTTTTTGCAGAGGGGATTCGGAACAAGTGTGCGAATAGTGTTTTCTGAATACAGTTATTTACATTTAAAGCGACATGCCGAGGCACCACTCAGGGTGCTCATACACTGTTTGACCAAAGCCAAATATTTGACTATTTTGGACAGATAAAATTTGATCAACGTGTACTGATCAAATGTATTCGACACAAAACACGACGAGCAAATATTTAGTACTTGTTTGCTTAAACTTTTTTAGACCAATTTGTCAAACCACGTACGTTTAATATTTCAGTCAAATTTTGTGTATTTTTGATGTTTGACATTATTTGCCGCTGCTGATAATTGAAGAGTGGCAAACAAAGTGGCAAGTGGCAAATAAAACTGCCAAAAGGGATGCCAGATCTTTTTTATTGTAATTTTTGTTCATTCATTTTCAAAACAATGAAAATCTGTGTAATATGTGTGATTTTTTGTAATATGTAATATTATTATTTTCTATTTAAATCGTTCATCAGAGTTTGTAATTCTTTTTATTTCATCAACACCAACGAAATGAATCAATTGATTTAAGGCCTGAGACACGTTGAAAAAATTGAGCAACACGGATTGATCTGTGCACCTGGCATTCATGCCCGAAAGTAAACATTAGTAAACATTTCGCAATATGGCCGATAGATAAGTTTATTATTTTCTATTTAAGATTATTTTATTATTATTTAATATTAACTTCTAGGTCTCATCGCGAATGCATCATAACGTAACGGATTGCCTTGTTCGTGTGGATATTTCTCTAGCTAATAAGTGGCGAAAAGGTAACGGCTTCGAGGAATACGAGGAAAAACTCATCCAGGCTATCGATAATATCACGTACAAATCGCTACACATCAGAATCAAGGCATTCCAGGCAATCATGTGCCGGTACATCACTACATCCTCGATACGATCGAAAGATGACGTTTGTGGATGCGATCGAGGAGTCCATGAAGTCCGCTGGTGGTGATTCGGTTCAAAGAAGTTCTTTTGGCGGTCATACATGATACCGCCGGCTCGCACGGCATCCGGGTCGTGCTGTGTGGCTTTGGGTTTGTTCAATTTCCTTGGTTCGGATGGTATTGGAGACTTGCTGCCACTGATGAAAAGCTTCGACGGAATCTTCTCCGGCAGCTATCTCAAAGGAGACAATACACCGAGCAGTGCCAACACCGGAATCGTCGGAATGCTACATAGTCCCATCTTGACGTATGAATGGCTGCCGGGGAAACCATCGCTCTTTTCCTATAGAGTGGCCGCTCTCACGGCGAGGAACTTTCCGCTTTTATCAAAACCGGCATGACAAACTTCGCAAAACGGTGACCGCCCTGATCAAACACGGACGAATCGAGCTGAACTATCAGCGAGCTGACAAGGCATTCGATATGGAGACTGCCACAAGCCGACAATGGAGATGGCTGATTACTGGCTGCTGGAGAAACAATTGATGCACTGGTTGTATAAAGTGCTGGTACCCTGATTCTAGGAGTGCAAAGTTTCCGCTACAAGTATGCACAAAGCACCTAAGAGCTTCGACGAAATCTTCTCCGGAAACTATCTCAAAACAACACACCGAGCAGTGCCAACGGCGATGCTGCTGCCCTTCACAGTTCCGCTCTCGGGGAATTTGGTTTCTCTTGTCAACAGTAACAATGCCATGATTTCATCGATCCAGAAACTCGTCAGAATGCCACGGAGTCTCCATCTCGACGTAAGAATGGCTGCCGGGGAAACCATCGCACTTTTCCTGGAGAGTGGCCACTCTCACGACGACTACTTCCTTGGCGAGGAACTTTCCAATTTTATCAAAGTGACCAAGAAGCTGTACACCGATGCCTACAAATATCGCACCAAACACGACTGCGTGCGTGCGACCTTTCGCGATGTGCTGGACACATGGTCTCTCCATCATCAATTAATCTGTCTCTGGAACACGCTGGGTTTCGGAATGAACGTGCATCTGTCGGAGAACGATTTTCTGTGTAATGTGGTGCATCTGGGCGCCCGATTGGACGACGTCCAGAGCAATGCCAAGATGGCCAAGATGGAAAGGAAGTTCATCAGTGCAGCCGCCTTCAAAGTGCGAACAATAACCCGTGTGGAGAATCGTGAAAAGCGTTCGGCTCAAAAAGACGATGTAAAAAGATGTGTACATAGGTGTGCGATAGTTTTTTTTTATAAAAATAATCATTTCTATTTGAGGGAACACAATTTCATAAATTTAATTTGAATGAAACATTGATACGTCGAAATAATTTATTCGTAGATTTATTTATTCATATGACGTGTTCAGTGGCAGTAGCCATTGTCATCAATAAACATTTTTTCTTCGAAAAATGACAGCGGGCGCACATAAAATAGTGTTCAACTCGACAAACAATGTACTATGTGATAATCGTGTTTGGCATTCACTCCAAAAAGTTGTATTTGGCCAAATAGTTTTATGTCAAACTTTTGACAAAAACAAATAAATGTAATTATGGTTGTAAAATATTTTTGTCAAATATGTAATTTGTACTAAAATTTGGCCAAATTTTTTTTGTCAAAAAATGTCAAATATTTGACCTCCGGTCAAACAGTGTACGGCCACCTTTAGGTAATATTTTTTCGATCAATTAAACCAAATCCGCTTCCATTTACGATGACAACAGCCATACTTTCTACATGAAAGATGTTTTTAATTTTCACGCTAATGCGTGTTCAGCTGTCAGACAGTTCTTTTCAAAACAAACGTGAAAACGTGTTTACGATCGTACTTGGTCGTCCCCATAAAATCTTAATTTTCTCCCGAAAGAATGGCCCTAAAAGCACTGAAATGTGAGTATTCTGCTGGAAGGCAATCCCTTCCATCAAATAATCATAAACTAAATTAAAATCAACACTCTTTTCAGGTCGACAATCCAAACGACAAAAGGCAGGGCTCAGATACAAAGTGCTGAAGAAAATTGCCGCCAGCAAGAGGAAGAAGGAAAAGGAAGCTAAAAAGCTTCCCAAGTTCAAATCGAAAAAGCAGAAACTGATCCAGGTGCCCAATATATGTCCCTTCAAGAAGGAAATTTTGGATGAGGTAGCTGAACACAAGAAATTCGCCGAGCAGGAGAAGGAAAGAAAGCGGGAATTGATGAAACAGCAACGACAGGAGGCCCCCAAGGGACAGACGATCGAGTCGATCGCGGCGGATGCAGCCAAAAGAGGTCAAGAATACGACCCTTTGAAGGTGGAAGCTGCCGCAGCCAAACAAGAGGAAGAATATACGAATTTCGGCCGGGGAAAGGAAGGCTCGCTTAAGGCATACTTCAAAGAGTTCAAGAAAGTCATCGACGCGGCCGATGTGATTCTTGAGGTGGTCGATGCCAGGGATCCTCTGGGAACTAGATGTGCTGAGGTGGCACAAATTGTCCGCGAAGCGCCAGGCCAGAAACGTTTGGTATTGATTCTGAACAAAGCCGATCTGGTGCCCAGGGAAAATTTGGAGAAATGGTTGAAGTATCTCCGTAAATCTGGACCGGTTATTCCGTTCAAAGCCACGACACAAACACAAAAGTACAGGATTGGCAATCGTAAATTCAAAACGGCCAAAACTCTTGAAGCCTCACCTTGTATAGGAGCGGATTTGTTGAAGGAACTTTTGGCGAATTATTGTCGCAATGACGACATTCGCACATCGATTAGGGTTGGAATTGTTGGTCTTCCGAACGTAGGAAAGTCTTCGCTGGTGAATTCTCTCAAGCGTAAACGAGCCTGTCTGGTAGGGGCCAAGCCGGGCATCACAAGGCAGATGCAGGAGGTACAAATTGATTCCCACGTGAAGCTTCTGGACAGTCCGGGAATTATCTTCCAACGGCCGCAGGATGAAGACCAGAATCGGTTCTTTGCGCTCAAGAATGCTCAAAAGGTGACAGAAATTCAGGATCCCTTTCCACTGGCCGAAGATATTTTGAAGCGTGGAACGATGACCTATTTCTGCAAATTGTACGATATCAGTGAATTTCACTCGACGGACGAGTTTTTGGCCAGAAAGGCAATCAAAATGGGGGCCCTTGCTAAGAAAGGCGTTCCGGACGTGAAAAAAGCCGCTCGAACGCTAATTGAAGACTGGAACGCTGGCAAGATTAAGTACTGCACTCATCCGCCGGAGGAAGGTGATGATATTCACATTAGTGCTCAGTTGGTGTCCTCCGATGCGCCAGAGTTTAACTTGGAGAGCTTCGATCAGGTCTTGGATGCGTTGGGAAATGAGTACGAAGAGAGTTTCAAGATGAAGGATAAAGATGGAGAGGAAATGATGGTTATCTCGAAGGACGAAATTCTGACGATGGAGATTGACACCAAGGGACCCGTCAGCATGCAACTGTCCAAGGATGATCAAGCCAAAAATGTTCTGGGCGATCTTTTGCAAGGATCCGGCAAGATTATCGAACAGGATGACGAAATGAAGGGCGCGAAAGGGAAGAAGCGTAAGGTGAATGATTACGCGGAGGAGGAAAAGAAGTTCCGGAAGGATCCCATGTTCCAGCTGGAAGGGAACCAAACGTTGAACAAAAACCGAAAGGCAATCCTGAAGGCAAAGAAAAAAGCTGCCTCACGCGTTGAGGGCAAAGTCGCCGATGTGGCAGAGGATATGGATTCTTGTACGATCAATGTTGGTGGCAAGAAGAAGAAATCTAATCCTGGAGCGGATGATTATGATTTTGATGATGATTATCAAATGTAAAATTCAACCGGTAAGACTTTTGTTTTAGAAATATACTTATTTGTTGTAAGAAATATATCCGTTTTTTTCAACAAGTTAAACCGATGTTTGTCATTTATGAAATAATTTCTTAAATTCTTCATTCATCCGAACTACCTTAAAACCAAATATCAAATGTGAATTTGATCAGCCAAAAAAATTTGTCATTGTTAATAGCATCGAAATGTTTCCTTATACCATTCAATGCCCAATTTCTTTTTTTTTTTTTTTGACATTAAACATTGTATTTCACAATATTGCCAATTTTTCGAATGACTATAGTTTTATACAGGACCACAAAAAAAATCGGGAAGGACATAAGAGCAACAGAAATAACCGCAGAGAAATCAGCGTAATCTCACAACAGCTAACTAGAAATATTCTGACGCGAAAAAAAAACATTGTGGGTATGAATGCCGCACATAAATACGTCAAAAGTGTAATTTTGACGTAGGACTACGTCTAATATTTCAATATAGGGGCCCATTTTAATATGTCGGTGTGAAAATGTGTTCAGTTTTTGAACGCTAATAATTCCTGAATTAATGAATGGATTTTAGTTCCAAACACACTCATTGATAGGAAATATCTTCAGCAATTGTTTATATGCTACACATTACGGTTTTTCGGCTCATATAAAGTTCAAATTGATGAAAAATTGGAAGAAAGAATTCCCT
This sequence comes from Toxorhynchites rutilus septentrionalis, assembly GCF_029784135.1. NCBI lineage: Eukaryota > Metazoa > Arthropoda > Insecta > Diptera > Culicidae > Toxorhynchites > Toxorhynchites rutilus. Next base: position 18,770,018 of record NC_073744.1, on the reverse strand, counting down.
ACTTTCCCATACATTTTGTCTGCGCTCCCGCAGAAAACAGCTATTCATTACAAGCAACCACAGGTACGGGCGAAACGTATGTACAAGGTGAAGGAGGGAGACAAAAAAGAGATTAGAAATAAATATAGGCGGTCGCAACAACGTTACCCATATGGCTATATAAAGTGAGCGATGGTGGGGCTTGGCCACATTTTATCATCGGACGCCAAGCAGGAAAGACGCTTTCTTGAAATTGATTTTCAGCATAAGAGATATCGCTGCATTTGCCGGGGATGTATGCGGTGCGATACCGCAAGAGTGAGAGACAGGAGTTTCAATGGGATGTGGAGCAGGAGAGCCTATCGAAGTGTGTTGAAAGCGATGGAAGCGTCGCGCCGGGTGAATGAGTGGCTAATCGTGCTCGATTTGATAGAATGCTGGAGTTTTGATACGGTTTTATTTAGCTGTGACATATTTGTATGTTTGTATGTAACATGTTTGTCTATGGCGCTGTACCACATTAATTGAAATTTGACCCCTTTCCTGTTGACCGGTTGATCTGAAATTTGGAACACACCTTTATCTCTGCAGTCATTTTAAAACTGCGTATTTCATGATCTTGAAAATCCAAGATGGCGACCGCTACAAACTGGCGGATTACATTTTTTCTCAAAGCCCCATCAATATGGGTATCAAATGGAAGGGATTGACTAGTAGAACATAGTTATTTATGAAAAATGCAAATCAAAAATTGCCGCCACCACAAAATGGCGAATTATATATATTCTCTAAACCCCATCAATATGGGTATCAAATGAAGGACCTGACTAGTAGAACACAATTATTCATGAGGAGTACAAATCCCAATTGTATCACGATACCAGACGGTAAATTCCTATTACGATATGCTTGCCATCAAGTATGTGTTCGTTGCCGGCTGAACAATAAGCCCTGCAACATTTGCACGACAAACTTTGCTTTTTTCGTATTCGAATCTAAACGTTTGAGTGTTTGCTGAGTGCTGAGGTTTTATTTTATCCTTTGATTTTGACGTGGGACTACGTCTAACCGGAGTATATGGGGGGTAAAATGAAAACATAAACACAGAACATGCAGGAAAAAATGAAAGATTCCGAATGCTTATAACTCGAACATTTCTTACTGGATCGGAAAGATTTTTACATCAATTGATAGGAAATATTTCTACGCTTCTATCGTAATTAATTAAATGTTATTTTTCATTAGATAAACAATTGAACAACTGTAAAATGTTAAGCGTTATCTAAACGCCCTAACTGCCTCATTTTGATTGGCCCGATCTACAGTTTCCCTAACACAGCCATCTAAACCAAGCAGCCTTGGGGAAATCGGCATTGTAAATACATGAAAGTATGGGGACTTTTGTTCTCACCGAAATGTGTTCCCTAACACAGACTTCAAAACCATGCAGCGTTGGAGAGATCGGCATTGCAAATACATGAAAGTCGGGGGTATTTTTGTTTCGACTGAAATGTGTTTGCCTCTAACACAGATTTCAAAACCAAGATGTCTGGAGAAATCGGCTCAGCAAATAAATGCAAACTGCGAGTACTTTTGTACTCGCTTGCCTTTGTGCAAGTGCCTGAAGTTCATCAAATCAAGCAAATTCACGATTCGAGAAAAACGTACACTTGAGAGATGCAAACTTCAGAAGGAAACGTAACATAAAATAATCGTTTGATGGTCCTTCCGTTGACATATTTTGTCCTAGGCATCATACCAAACGTAAAAAGACTGTCATTAAATTTACTTGTAACGAAGAACATAATCTATCAAAATGCATGAATTGACCTTATAGGGAATTTTTACTCACAAAGCAAATATATTGAATTCAATTGAATTCGGGAATTGTTTCATTCTATCAAAAATTTAATCAATACAAACGAATGATTGCTACGCTAAGGTAGTCTCACGTCAACCTTGCGGTTATATCATAGATATAACCCACCCATTTTTTTTTGCAATTTTGCACATGAAAAGTTGGTCATTCTGGGATCTGTGCTCCATGATATTCGAATAATGGACACCCCTTGGTGTAGTCCTACGTCTTTCCGGTCATGTCCCCGACATTACCCACCCGTCTTATTATTATAAGTTTTTGACGTAGGACTACGTCTTTCATTCCCATACTGGGGTGTAAGTTAAAAGTTTCGAAAACGAAAGCGTTACGCCGGAGAACGAAATTTTGAGCGTTAATAGCTCCTAAACAACTGAACGAAATGGTATGATAAATACTCCATTCAAAAGATAAAATGTCTACGCGTTCTATGCTTGTTACTTTTTAATCCAAAAACTTGTTTCAATAGTCTTAAAATTGCTTTCAAAACAGGCTATTGAAATTACACCAATCGGTATAAAAGCGAGTGTCGCTCGGAAATCTACTCAGTTATGATTGCGCAACGATTGAGGTACCATCGCTGAAATGAATGGATGTTTCCCTAACACAGACTTCAAACCCATGGAGCCAGGGCAAATCGGCATTGCAAAATAGATACAAGCAACGAGTACTTTTGTACTCGTTTGTGCTTTTGCAAATCGGAATGTTTCCCTAACACAAACCCCAAAACCATGGATCCTGAGGAAACTGTTATTGCAAATTAGATGCAAGCAGCGGGTACTTTTATACTCGTTAGTGCTTTTGCAAATCGGAATGTTTCCCTAACGCAGACTTCAAAACCATGGAGGCTGGGTAAATCGGCATTGCAAAATAGATACAAGCAGTGGGTACTTTTGTACTCGCTTGCGTTTCTGCAAATCGGAATGTATCCTTAACACAGATTTCAAAATTATGGAGCGTGGGGAAATTTGGCATTGCAGATGTCGGCAGGCTTCATGTCACCAGCTCACTGAGCTTCTACGCATACCGTTTGATGATTAGGCAAAATATTGATAACTATTAGCCGCGATAACCACTAGCATAATGCATGAATTGACCTAAATTGGGATTTGTTTGCAATTGAATTCGTAATTTTCTTCATTCATCCGCTAGTTTAATCAATAATTTAATCAATACATACAAAAGATAGCTCTGCGCAGCAGCGATGTCGTACCCAGTGAGGAACATCCGAGGTGCAATTATTGCTAATTGAAAAAACACAAATGATTACTAAGCCAACGGCAGCACTACGTCAACCTTGCGATTATATCATAGGTATAACCCATCCATCGTTTTTCGTAATGAAATTCATTCTGGAACCAATGTAATGCGAGTGAACTCCCCATTCAACGAGGTTAAGGAATCGAGGCAGCCCGAAGTCACCGAGATGACGCAATCCGAGTCGGCCGCCGATCCACCGTCGGAAGCGGCGGCCTCTCGCAAGTAAACCTGTGTTCCAGATTTCCCGGTTAGTTTGAAATATGGGATACGATTCTTCGATCCTCAGCTTACGGGATCCAACATATCGGGCCTGATCACAAACATCACTGTCACATACGCTTTCCTATCACTTACACTTCACTTAATTCTTTTGTGTCTATCATTGCCACGGACCATTGCGTGTAAAAATAAATTGAAAGTGTTCATTCAGGTTTATAAGAGACATGTCGATTGCATAATTTCGGGCGTTTGAACGTTATTTAGCTTGCATAATTTCGAGCGTTTGAACGTTATGTAGGTAAAATTAATATACAGTAATTTACATTTAATGCGACATGCCGAGGCACCACTCAGTGTCGCATTGGAGGGGATTTTGACCTGTATTTGGACATTGGCGATGGGAGTGGTACAGAGAACTTGATGTTTACAAAAATGTCCAATTAAACGTGTCGCATTACAGGTCTGTCCAATTAACTAGATGTCTCATTAAATGTAAATTACTCTAGTGTATGAGATCAGCGGCGTAGTGAGAGTAGTCGGGGTAGACAGTGCTCCCGGCAAACTATGAAATGGCGCCCCATAAAATACCACTTTTTTGGTTTTTTCACACAAATGAGACAAATACAAATGACATACAAATTCATACAAATGAGACACAAATTTCTGCATTACTCGAGAATAATCAAGTAAATGAAACGGAATTTGGCATGTGGAGGTTTTAGAGGACAATAAATATAATAAACACAAATTTCGAAAGACGAAACTGGCTTATTTTCAATATTACTCCCAGGATTAACTCATTCAGAGGAAAAAAGCATCGTATGCATCGAAACTGACAAAAACCGGATAACATGTTGTTCATGTTGTTCTAATATTTTCATCGATGTTTCATTGGTGCGTCTCTTCCAGTGTACCGCTAATACCTGGATGGACCGAAAACTCATTCTTCCAAAATCAATTTATTCTAGAAATTCGTCAGGTTCTGATGTAAAGCTGTTTTACTAATAGATAGCTGAGTTGCGCACTAGTGCGGGGATGGAATTTCGACTGACGATGGAATGATAGAAGCTTTTTTCTACCGCCGAATTCAACATCTATTGTTCAACCAATGACCATCAATTAGAAATAGATACCGATGTTGCGGAAGATGAACGTGAAGAAAATAAGAATGGATACAAGTATCAACCGGAAATAGCAGCTCCAAAATATGCAATCTAATAACACTAACAGAACTCAATCTACACTGAACGACAATTGGAAAAAAAAAGAGTGCTACGGTAGAATGGGTAGATCAAAGCAACTTAGATTTAGCTTATACTGTCTTTGAGAAAAATGTGAGAAATTGCTATGAGAAAGAAGCTGTAAAAAAAATTCGTTGGACTCTTGTGTAGTTTTACGTGTCTATGTGATAAATATTGTAATAAATGCATTTCTATAAATTTTGCATGTTGCACGAAAAATAATGTTTAAATCATACATATTTTTCATAAATATTTTTTTTGACAAAAAAATATCTGTTTCGAATGTATCACGTTTCCGTTAAGCGGACCTTACACGGTCAAATTTATTGACAATATGATGACATTTGAGAGCATAATGACAGCTGAACATGGCCGACAACGCAGAAATCCGGATTTTCTGATTTTCGGGCATCAATATCGTGACATTTCATATGGATACATGATGTTGACGTTTTACCTCACGGACTTCCAGACTGAGTTGCCAGATTTGGAAGCGGACATTTAATGTTTGTTAGTCTTTTTTGCGATTGCAATTAAAATTTATAAACTTCTGAAATTGTAGGAATCATAAATGAAAGCTTTTGGTTTGGAAAACTGATATAGTAATTTACATTTAATGCGACATGCCGGAGAACCACTCAGTGTCGCATTGGAGGCGATTTGACCTGTAATTGGACATTGAAGATGAGAGTGGTACAGCGTCGACGTCTGGCGGCGAATGTCAATGTGGGGCCATAATTTGGGCCCGAACTCGATGTTTACAAAAATGTCTAACTAAACGTGTCGCATACAGGTCTGTCCAATTAGAAAAATGTCGCACCAAATGTAAATTACTGTACCTAAAATAGCAAAATACAGTACTTTTCGCGATACAAATCAAAACCTCAAAGTAACTGACAATGTGATGGTGAGAGAGTGAATGAAAATTAACAACGTCTTAGGAATGTTTTGACGTAGGACTACGTCTTTCATTTCTATACCGGGGTGTAAAATGAAAGTTTCGAAAACGAAAGCGTTACGCCGAAGACCGAGATTTTGAGTGCTAATAGCTCCTAAACAACTGAACGAAATGGTATGATAAACACTTCATTCGAAAGATAAAATGTCTACGCGTTCTATACTTGTTACTTTCTGATCCAAAAACTTGTTTCAATAGTCTTAAATTTGCTTTCAAAATAGGCTATTGAAATCACCAATCGGTATATAAGCGAGCGCCGCTCGGAAATCCACTCAGTTCTAATAATAACAGCGATTGGAGCATGTTGTCGCTGTTGTGGTGAAGCTCTTCATTTATCATGAAAGCGCGGATGAACGGTGTCACCAAGAGCCTGTTTGTGCACCTTAGGCCAGAAGGGAATCCATCAGGAGGAGAGTGATGCTACAAACGGTTCCCCGGGAAGATCTCGAAGCAGCCGCTACACACACACACATACACGCACGGATTTCTTTCCGTTTGGATCGAGAAAGATCCGGAAAATAATCTGCCAGTTCCTCTAGGAATTTAAAAATACATTCATGTGAAAGAGTTTATTTGAATGTTTTCTGTCCATGTAACACTGTAACCAAATATGTTTCAATCAAGTGCTATTAACAGATGGTTATCGAGTTAGTATTAACCACTGGTGGGCTTCCAGTATCGAGGAAAATGTGGAAATATATAATCGTTACTGAAAATAATCTGCCAGTTCCTCTGGGAATTTAAAATTACATTCATATGAAAGAGTTTATTTTAATGTTTTCTATCCATGTAACACTGTGACCAAATACATTAGGTTTTGTGATTTTTCAATCAATCGCAATCAACAGGATAGCTTCTGAAGATTATTCTTCCCCATCAGTAGGATATTTCCGTATCCAATATTGGATGCATAAAACCTTGTGCCTCCAACGTAACGCTCTCGTTTTCGAAGTTCTCCAAATATTCATTCATTCAGAATGAATTCAGATTCAACTTCATACAAATGATCTCTAAATCAACGATAGTCCTACGTCACCCTTGCGGTTATACCATAGATATAACCCACTTCCTGTTTTTAACATTGAACTCGGTCATTCTTTGCGCTAGCGAGCGGGGCAGCCACTTTAGTCTAAGTTGTGTGTTTCTTCACACTCCGCTATAAAATTTGGAGAATGAGAAGATCTGGGTAAATCACAGGTGAAAAAACATCTCGTGTTAATTCAAGTTACAGTAGAATCCCGATTATCCGTGAATAGTCGGGATGATTTTTAAACATAGAAACTATGTTTTATCAATACAGAAATAGATACAGATACAGATAATCGGGGTTCTACTGTCATAGTCTTATTTATCGAATAAAAACATTTGCTTGCAGATAATATAATTTGCATATATTTTCACAATCTAAAATAATTTGGCATCCCTGAAACTGAAAGGATCAGTATGTATTTGTGAAGCGAGTATTATGATGTGTTTTTGAGAAGGAAAAACGAGTTTTAAAGTGTAAATTATGAATGAAAATTAACTTTTCCAAATCAAATTAGTATTCTATGTGAATGCAAATCACTTTTTTTCTGCAAGTGGTGAGAAAATCCCATACAAAAATTGTATCTGAAACTGACGTTATATAATAATAATAAATTTTAGTAGGAATATCTGAAAATTCATAGAAAATAGGTTAAGTTAGTGTTACGACTACTTGCTTCAACTAATTAAATAATACCAAGTAGATATTTTCATTCAAATTTTACCAATTGAAAATTGCAATTTAGCCTTCTAATCTGATGGAGAATAGTTTGGATCCCAAACTCGAATGTCACCACTAGCCATCGCGGATATTTTCGTTGTCTCGGGTTGAGGGCGATATTGACCGTGTAAGGTGGCAAAATATTGATTGAGGTTAGATCGGATGTCGAAAGCCTAGCTGTCACGATATTGAAGACACTTATTGTCAATCAGTTTGATCGTGTAAGGTGCCCATTATATCACGCGAAAATTTGCTTCGAGCGTGACATAATCAAAACGTCACTGATGCTAAAGGTGGCCGTACACTGTTTGCCCGGAGGTCAGATATTTGATATTTTTTGACAGATAAGGTTTGATTTGATATTTGTACAAATACTATTTTGTTTGCCACTCTTCAATTTTCAACAGTAGTAAACAATATCAAACACCGAACATGGAAAAAATCAACTGAAATATTCAAGGTAACCTAACCATGTACCGACAGGTTCGAAGAACAGACTAAAAAACAGGAAGTGGGTTATATCTATGGTATAACCGCAAGGGTGACGTAGGACTATCGTTGATTTAGAGATCATTTGTTTGAAGTTGAATCTAAATCCATTCTGAATGAATGAATAAATGAATATTTGGGAGACTTCGAAAACGAGAGCGTTACGTTGGAGGCACAAGGTTTTATGCATCCAATATAGGATACGAAAAACCTTGTTTTGAAGAATAATCTTCAGAAGCTAACCTGCTAACTGTACTTGATTGACAAATCACAAACCCAAATGTATTATATGGATATTTTATGGATAGAAAACATTAAAATAAACTCTTTCACATGAATGTAATTTTAAATTCCCAGAGGAACTGGCAGATTATTTTCAGTAACGATTAGATATTTCCACATTTTCCTCGATACTGGAAGCCCACCAGTGGTTAATACTAACTCGATAACCACCTGTTAATAGTACTTGATTGAAAAATATTTGGTCACAGTGTTACATGAATAGAAAACATTCAAATAAACTCTTTCACATGAATGTATTTTTAAATTCCCAGAGGAACTGGCTGATTATTTCCCAGCAATGATTAGATCTTTCCGGAACTTTCTCGATGCTGAATGGCATCCAAACGGAAACAATTCTGCGCGTGTATGTGTCGATCCTTCGCCGTCCACCTCCTCCAGCACGTTAGGCAACGATGTTGTCTTGTCGATGTCCTCACGAAAAATGAATGTGTCTCACCACCAGAATATCGCTTAAGTATGCTTTTTGTGTGTGATTGAATCGAGAGAAGGTGTGGTTTACGATGGCAATTTGGAAGGCAAACTAGAGGGGAATGAACTCTCTGAGCTCGGAACTTTCGGCGACAGAGCAAGAATCGATTGCGGGCGCATACAATATTGGATACGGAAATATCCTACTGATGGGGAAAAATAATCTTCAGAAGCTATCCTGTTAATTGCGATTGATCGAAAAATCACAAAACCAAATGTATTAATTATTTAATTTTTTTTAAATCATCTTTTTTAAATTTGTATTGATCTCTATTATGTCTGTCATGATCTTGGTGATGATGGACTATTTTTATTTTTATTTTGTCGTTCTTATAGTTGTATTAGTTAAAAAAAAATAAAAGTAGTCTACAAAAGTTTGAGCGTCGCGCGCGAGACGCAGATATAAAGGATATTAAATTGAAAGTTTTTTTTAAGTGCCGGTCTAGGAATTTTTCGTAAAGGAAATTTTCTCGATTTCTCTGAATGAGGGTATTCAAAGTCAATCTAAAACAAGGCTGGCGGTTGGACTTGTGCTCTGGTGGACCACTTGGCTGCAAGGGCCTCGTCGGGACCGTATCGGCTCTGTGGCGGACATGACTGAGTATTGGCTTTTTTGGACATTGCAATTTTTTGAACTTATATCTGTAAATAAAATCAGTTCGTTTTTCATGTTTGCTAAACTGATTTCAATGTTGAAAAAAAATAAATTATCTTTTAGATAACTCGTCTTGCTCAAACCTCTGTAGGGGAAGGAGGCGGGACCATCATCATCATCATCTTTTATTTGGTCACAGTGTTACATGGATAGAAAACATTCAAATAAACTCTTTCACATGAATGTATTTTTAAATTCCCAGAGGTACTGGCAGATTATTTTCAGTAACGATTAGATATTTCCACATTTTCCTCGATACTGGAAGCCCACTAGTGGTTAATACTAACTCGATAACCACCTGTTGATAGTACTTGATTGAAAAATATTTGGTCACAGTGTTACATGAATAGAAAACATTCAAATAAACTCTTTCACATGAATGTATTTTTAAATTCCCAGAGGAACTGGCTGATTATTTCCCAGCAATGATTAGATCTTTCCGGAACTTTCTCGATGCTGAATGGCATCCAAACGGAAACAATTCTGCGCGTGTATGTGTCGATCCTTCGCCGTCCACCTCCTCCAGCACGTTAGGCAACGATGTTGTCTTGTCGATGTCCTCACGAAAAATGAATGTGTCTCACCACCAGAATATCGCTTAAGTATGCTTTTTGTGTGTGATTGAATCGAGAGAAGGTGTGGTTTACGATGGCAATTTGGAAGGCAAACTAGAGGGGAATGAACTCTCTGAGCTCGGAACTTTCGGCGACAGAGCAAGAATCGATTGCGGGCGCATACAATATTGGATACGGAAATATCCTACTGATGGGGAAAAATAATCTTCAGAAGCTATCCTGTTAATTGCGATTGATCGAAAAATCACAAAACCAAATGTATTTGGTCACAGTGTTACATGGATAGAAAACATTCACATAAACTCTTTCACATGAATGTATTTTTAAATTCCCAGAGGTACTGGCAGATTATTTTCAGTAACGATTAGATATTTCCACATTTTCCTCGATACTGGAAGCCCACCAGTGGTTAATACTAACTCGATAACCACCTGTTAATAGAACTTGATTGAAAAATATTTGGTCACAGTGTTACATGAATAGAAAACATTCAAATAAACTCTTTCACATGAATGTATTTTTAAATTCCCAGAGGAACTGGCTGATTATTTCCCAGCAATGATTAGATCTTTCCGGAACTTTCTCGATGCTGAATGGCATCCAAACGGAAACAATTCTGCGCGTGTATGTGTCGATCCTTCGCCGTCCACCTCCTCCAGCACGTTAGGCAACGATGTTGTCTTGTCGATGTCCTCACGAAAAATGAATGTGTCTCACCACCAGAATATCGCTTAAGTATGCTTTTTGTGTGTGATTGAATCGAGAGAAGGTGTGGTTTACGATGGCAATTTGGAAGGCAAAATAGAGGCGAATGAACTCTCTGAGTTTGAAACTTTCAGCGACTGAGCAATAATCGATTGAGAAATATGTTTTTCGCGATGCGAAACATTTTCCGTTGCGCGCGCATCCAATATTGGAAACGAACATATCCTACTGATGGGGAAGAAAAATCTTCAGAAGCTTTCCTGCTAATTGCACTTGATTGAAAAATCACAAAACAAAATGTATTTGGTCGCAGCGTTATATGTTAGAAAACATTTAAAAAAACTCTTTAGCATGAATGTATTTTTCAATTCCCAGGGGAACTGGCAGATTATTTTTCAGCAACAATAACATCTTCCCAGATTCTCCTCGATACTCGAAGCCCACCAGTGATTAATGCTAACTCGATAACCACCTGTTAATAGCACTTAATTGAAAAATATTTGGTCGCAGTTTTACATGAATAGAAAACATTCAAATAAACTCTTTCACATGAATGTATTTTTAAATTCCCAGAGGAACTGGCTGATTATTTCCCAGCAATGATTAGATCTTTCCGGAACTTTCTCGATGCTGAATGGCATCCAAACGGAAACAATTCTGCGCGTGTATGTGTCGATCCTTCGCCGTCCACCTCCTCCAGCACGTTAGGCAACGATGTTGTCTTGTCGATGTCCTCACGAAAAATGAATGTGTCTCACCACCAGAATATCGCTTAAGTATGCTTTTTGTGTGTGATTGAATCGAGAGAAGGTGTGGTTTACGATGGCAATTTGGAAGGCAAACTAGAGGGGAATGAACTCTCTGAGCTCGGAACTTTCGGCGACAGAGCAAGAATCGATTGCGGGCGCATACAATATTGGATACGGAAATATCCTACTGATGGGGAAAAATAATCTTCAGAAGCTATCCTGTTAATTGCGATTGATCGAAAAATCACAAAACCAAATGTATTTGGTCACAGTGTTACATGGATAGAAAACATTCACATAAACTCTTTCACATGAATGTATTTTTAAATTCCCAGAGGTACTGGCAGATTATTTTCAGTAACGATTAGATATTTCCACATTTTCCTCGATACTGGAAGCTCACCAGTGGTTAATAGTAATTCGATAACCACCTGTTAATAGCACTTGATTGAAACATATTTGGTCACAGTGTTACATGGATAGAAAACATTAAAATAAACTCTTTCACATGAATGTAATTTTAAATTCCCAGAGGAACTGGCAGATTATTTTCAGTAACGATTAGATATTTCCACATTTTCCTCGATACTGGAAGCCCACCAGTGGTTTATGCTAACTCGATAACCATCTGTTAATAGTACTTGATTGAAACATATTTGATCACAGTGTTACATGGATAGAAAACATTCAATTAAACTCTTTCACATGAATGTATTTTTAAATTCCCAGAGGAACTGGCAGATTATTTTCCGGATCTTTCTCGATGCTGAATGGCATCCAAACGGAAAGAATTCCGCGTGTGTATGTATGTGTGTGTGTAGCGGCTGCTTCGAGATCTTCCCGGGGAACCGTTTGTGGCATCACTCTCCTCCTGATGGATTCATGTCTAGCTAAGGTGCACAAACAGGCTCTTGGTGACACCGTTCATCAGCGCTTTCATGATAAACGAAGAGCTTCACCACAACAGCGACAACATGCTCCAATCACTGTTCAATTAGAACTGAGTGGATTTCCGAGCGGCGCTCGCTATACCGATTGGTGATTTCAATAGCCTGTTTTGAAAGCAATTTTAGGACTATTAAAACAAGTTTTTGGATCAAAAAGTAACAAGTATATAACGCGTAGACATTTTATCTTTCGAATGAAGTGTTTATCATACCAATTCGTTCAGTTGTTTAGGAGCTATTAACGCTCAAAATCTCGGTTTCCGGCGTAACGCTTTCGTTTTCGAAACTTTGATTTTACACCCCTTTATAGAAATGAAAGACGTAGTCCTACGTCAAAAATATTCTAGGCATCCAATAATTGAATATTTGCTTGTCGTGTTTTGTGTAGGAAATATTTGATCAGTACACGTTGACCAAATTTTATCTGTCAAAAAGAGTCAAATATTTGGCTTCGGTGACACAGTGTATGAGCACCCTAAGGCTTTGGACAAGTGGTGTGTTGCTTAAGGTGGCCGTACACTGTTTGCCCGGAGGTCAAATATTTGATATTTTTTGACAGATAAGGTTTGATTTGATATTTGTACAAACACTATTTTGTTTGCCACTCTTCAATTTTCAACAGTAGTAAACAATATCAAACACCGAACATGGAAAAAATCAACTGAAATATTCAAGGTAACCTAACCATGTACCGACAGGTTCGAAGAACAGACTGGAAAAATATTCTAGGCATCCAATAATTGAATATTTGCTTGTCGTGTTTTGTGTAGAATATATTTGATCAGTACACGTTGACCAAATTTTATCTGTCAAAAAGAGTCAAATATTTGGCTTCGGTCAAACAGTGTATGAGCACCCTTACTCTTGAGCTGAATTCTCAAGTCTGATAATCAATATAATCGATATTTTTTGTTTAATTAAAAAAACTCTTTTTTTTGTTCTGGTTTGGTATTTTATTGGTAAACATGTTGGTATTATTGCTGTTGGATTTCAATAAAAAATCGTTGGATTGATTTCGTAAATTCATAACAATATTTCTACAAGTGTTTCCTATCAGATTTTTAGTTGGATACAAAAATACCTAAATCCACCTCCAAATTCCCGGCCTTAAACATTCCAATTTGACACTTGCAATAATAAACAAAATTAACATGCATAAGTTTCAATGTGTGCGTGTGCGATTGCCTCTCTCCTCATTTGTTTATTATTTCCACACATTCTTCATACTTCGTTCATAAACAGTGTGCGTATTGCGCCTCAAACGTAATAGCAGTGTTTGTACTATTCCGAGTCTCTGGCCGATGCAGCAATGCTGTGTAGTAGCAGTCGAACCGTGTTCCCGATCCAGTCTGGGCCCATTGCGATCGGAGCTAGTTACGTGTGAACGTTGCCCGAAGAAAGTCGTTTTTTGTAGCGCGTCGCTCTGTCGTGGACTTGGAGATTGCAACCAGCAACGTTGTGCGGGTTATTTGTGTTTGTGTGTGTGCATGTGTTTCCTTGTGCAAAAATAAAAAAAAAGTTTTCTCGCAGGTTGCAGCAGAAGTCAAAGGTGGTAAGCACGAGTATTTTCTCAACGCTGCCAAGTTGTCTACCACTCGTTAGGATTGTGATTGGTTCATGCAAAAAGTGTTCTTGTTTTCGGTGAAGCTCAAATCAATCCAAACCAGTGACGGGGCAAACCTGGAAGGAAAATCGCGCAAAGCTGCACAAGTGAGAGAAGTTAGAAAAAAAATACATCCCTACCGACGATACAGAGAAGAAGAGGGTGTTTTGATCTTGATCAAACGGAGCGCTCTCGATTTATTGATTTTTCTCGGCCATAGCTAGCGCTAGAGGAGACGCAACGGTGTGTACACGCACGGGAAATAATTGCGGAAAGTTGATGTCTGGTGCGTCATTTGGAAAGCAAGCTGTGTTGAGTGTGGTCACCGGGTTTCCGTGAACGAACCGCGGCCACGGGTGACTAGCAGCAATCAATCAATGGTGTGTTGTTGTTGGGTGGGAAATTGAGAGTGAAATTTTCACCAGCCCGGAAAAAGGGTTGGTCCCGTAGTGAAGTGCGGAGTGGCTGAAAGAGTTTCTGTGTAGTGTATTAGGATCTCCGTAGCCGGAAAGTGGAAATCTCGGAGGAAAAAGAGTAAATTATAACAATGAAATAAATAACGGAACGGTGCAACGGAAGCGACAACAGCAGGAATCTCAATTAACGTAGCCGAACGAAAAGGGAAACGAAATTAGCATGTGGATACCTACGAGCAATAAATTTGGAGTTGGTAAGTTTCATTCCCGGAAAACACAAAAAAAAATCGATAGCTACCCTCGGCACAATCAGCTGAGGCGAGTTGCCGCAGATCTTACTCATTGTTTTGAACCAAACAACTGTACGGCTATCAGGAAGTCTCTATTCTGGTGCCCACTTAGGAGACAGACCATAAATCATCGCCCTTCCAGCGAGAGCGGGCGGACGGAAGCGAGATAGGAGATCAATGTGAGATGATAAACATAATCTTTTCTGCCGCGCGAAGAAGAATTGAATAATTGAGCAAGGGTATAAGACGACGACGACGACGGACAAGGAAGCGACAAACAAGAGCTGGGAAAAATTGTGTTATCGTTAAAATACAAGTCTCTTGTTCCTGGCAAGGATGCCAGCCTCAGGATATGATATTCTTACAAAATATTAGCAGATTCATCATTGCATGTTTCTAAAAGTGGCAATTCAAAAGCATTCAGATGTCGCCCACTTACACTTCACTTTTTTTTTGTCAGAACACGATCCCGTTCATGGTCCATTCGGAGTAGTGCGGAGCAACAATGGTTGTACAATTTACACGCAGTCGAGTATCGGTGCTATGTTTTTGTTGACACACAGCATGCAACAAAAGCGACGCAACAACTTTTTTTTGCCGTCCAATTCGCGGTTTTTTTTTGACGTAGAACTACGTCTTTCATTAAGGGAACCAAATCAGAACTTTTGCCACGAACGGATTTTGGCGATTTACATAGGGGCTGTCCACATACCACGTGGACAATTTTAGGGAGGGTGGGGGTTACGAAAATGTCCACGCTTGTCCACAGTGAGGGGGGAGGGGGTTTAGATAATGTCCACGTGGACACGTGAAGTATATTGAAAGGGGTGTAAGTGACATCGATTTCTCTACATCGACTCTCTCTTTTGGTCATAACTTAACACATTCCCAGCTGTATTTGACAATGTGTCAGGGCCTCATCTATCGGATTCTATAGCAAACTAAAATTGGAACGTTTTTGCAGTTGAATTATTACCTAAGGTGAAAGTTGTTGAATAGAAATCGATCAAATCTAGGTTATCACGACATCGAGCACGTTGTTTGGTCGTGCGAGGTGTATCTGGTCGCCAGATCGAATTTAGAAAACTCCCTTCGGGCCCGAGGAAAACAGCCCAATGTGCCGGTAAGAGATGTGTTGGCTCGGTTAGACCTTGATTACATGTCCCATATATATGTTTTCCTTAAAGCTATCGATCTTCGTGTGTGATTGTCCCTATATCCTTATACCCTTCTTCCCTTCCTTTGCGGGTAATTCGTCCCCTTGCTATAAATAGTAGAATGAGGTGAAATGTAAATACACTATAGATATGCGAATAGATTTAAGAATTGAGTGTTCATCAACATTGTTACAATTTCCTTATATCCCATCCTTCTCCTAAAAATATGCCACCCTACTAATCTCGAGTACACTGCGAGTAATCGGTTTTCCACCTTACTAACCATAGATGTAAGAAAATTGTTTTTCATTATTGATATCTGGTAATTTTTGTAATACGCTTCTAGTGGGTTGCAAGGTTGCAACATTTACACAACCCGTTTGAATTTGACTCGATCAGATGAATGAACGCAATATTGTGCTAATTTCAAATCCGACCGGATTCCGGAATAAGGGTTTATTTTATCGAAAAACATTTGAAAGAACGCATCTCAATGTACGATTCGTTTCATAAACGCAACGAAAATGCATGACTTGACTCGGATGGCACCCACTGGAACTGTAGTCTTCTCAACGTAGGTATAACTTGCATCATTTTTATTAGTACATGGTACTTGATTGAGATTTCTATGTTGAGGAACACGCCTTGAATGTATTCAGGAGTGTAAAGCTCTAGAATACGCGTGCAAGTCGAACTCAAACCCCTAACATGATAATGTGTGACGCTAACCACTCAGCCACGGGAGCACAAAAATACATATCTGTAGCAAATTGTGAAGAGCAAATCATTCACAATAATGTTGATTTAAAAAATATTGAACAAGTTAATAAAACCTCGAAGCAGGTTCTCTGGGTCTGGTAGGACTGGAAGGAAATCTGTATTATGAGCTTCTACCAAGCAACTAGTCTCGTTGAATTCCAACAAGTACTGCTCGCAGCTGAACGTATCAAAAACTGTAAGATTTCTGTAAGACGAGAAAATATTTCGCAATCCGCGATCATGAATGTACATGAATGGATTCTGAGACATATTACGTTCATTTTAGAATTTAATAAAATTGAATGGAAATTTTGACTTGGTGTTATTTGATTACTTGATTGATTACACGTACTCCTGACCCCGACTTAACTACTATGATATAACCGCTAAAATTGATCATTATAATATAAAATAATGATTAGATATAACCTTCCTTAAAAATTTGAAATTACATAGAATAGATATTTGATACGGAGGAGTAAATTTTAATTAATAATTATTTAATTTCAAAGTGTGTTCAATCCACCAATCCATTGTCATTATCCCTTCCCAATAACGAAGCACAAAGTTTAATGCAGTCAATACAAATAACGTTTATTCGGTTGAGTGATAATTCGGGTGTGTTGAACGATCCAAAACTAGCAATACAGAGTATCTTCGAGCTAAAGTACATTTCACTTTCAAAATTGTACGTTATATCGAAGCATAACAAATAACTCACAAACGTAGTCTATAATACATTATTGTGTAGCCGTGAACAAAGGGAAAGAAGAAGAACGAAGGGGAATATTTGCCTAAAGTATAAACAGTGGATCTCGCTGGGGCAAACTATCAGCCTCGTTCTGTATTCATAGCAATGAACAACGCTTGTTCTTCCTTGTTTTGCGTCATCACATGTCTTCGTTTCGGATTGAGCTGTGGACGCGACCAAATTAGGGGCTGTCCACATACCACGTGGACAGAAAAAGCATGATTTTAGACACCCCTCCCCTTCCGTCGACAAGCGTGGACATTTTTATACCCCTCCCCCTGTTGTCCACGTGGACATTCCTACAGTTTTTGGAAAAAAAAATCAAGAAAATTCTATTTTCTCGCTTAAATTTTATTTCAAGTTTGATTCTATTTTCTTTTCCATGTTTTATTCATATTATGCATATTATATATGGATTCACTGGCCCTTAAAAGCAGAATTTCGTAAACAATCGACGCCATATGGAAGGTTTGCTGTGAGGGGCATTTGAATGTAATTTGAAATGTTATGAAAAAATTGACATTATTTTCGCATGACAAAACATTGATTAAATTACAGAAAAATAATTTCTTCAAATTATATTTTATACCTGTTGTCGCACTCAGTGCGAAACTTCCATTGGAATCCTTTTGTTTATCCAATTTCATGATCAACGCGAATCAAACAATTTATTGAAGTTCCCCTCGATTTTATTTGACGTTTAACACGCCGGACCAGTTAAAACGCGAATGTCGATAACTGGTCTTCCCTTTTCGCATAGTTAATGAATGTTTACGGTATTAGCCTCAGGGCTAGAAAAGAACGCTTCAGCTAGACCCGATGTCATCCAACGAAACGTGAAACAAGAGAAAACTCTTGGGCGGTCCGCAATGTGTTAAAGTGATGGTGTTAATATAATTTGCGATCACTTGTTTTGTAATGACCAAACTTATAAAACAGCCATATACTAAATTTACGACCTTAAAATTCGAAATATTTATGAAATTTGTCAGGTGATTTTTGATGATTTGGATGATGAGGTGATTTGGATGAGATTAAAATCAATGTCCACTGAAAAACAAATTTACATTAAAAAAATCTGCGTTCAAAACGATCAGAAAAACCGAAAAAAAGATCGATTTTCATGATTTTTGGAGTACAAATGAGAGGCTCAGAATGCAAGGGGTGTTATGACTTGATCGATTTCTCTTCATCAACTTTTTATTTAGTTAATAACTCAACTGCAAAAACGTTCCAATTTAAGTTTGCTATAAAATCCGATAGATGAGGCTCTGACCTATCTTCCACATTTTCAAATACAGCTGGGAATGTATTTGCAGCTAAGTTGTGACCAAAAGAGAGAGTCGATGTAGAGAAATCGATCAAATCACTTACACCCCTTCCATTCTAAGCCCCTCAAATAATTAACCCAAAAAATCGGAAATCAGAGATAAAAATATCGATCTTCTGAACATAGATCCAAGAGCGCCCAATCCTAGTTGGAATTCATCGAGATTATTGGTTTGTTAGAAGCTCATAAAACAGATTTGCTTCCAGGCCCACCAGACGCAGACCATGACTTCCTTCAGGCGAAAACCTGTGTTGGGGTTCAATTCACATGCCCAAGATTTCTTTAACTCAACATAATTGTGATTGATTTGCCCTTCACAATTCGCTACAAATATGTATTTTCGTTGCGTTTATGAAACGAATTGCACATTGAGATGGATTCCGGAATCCGAATAGATTTGAAATTAGCACAATGTCGCATTCTTCAATCTGATCGAGTCAAATCCCATCGGGTTGTACGAATGTTGCAACCTTGGATTGCAGAATGCAAAAGTTGATCTCGTTCGGATTGCGATATGTTAAATCCGATCGGGATCCGGAATGTGGGTTAATGAGTAGTCCATACATTGAAGCGCTTTTCTTACCCATGCTTCATCAGGTGCTCATGAACGGTGGTTTTAGAGAACTGTAGCAAATCTACTAATACATGTGTCGTGTACCGAGGATTAATCTTGATAAGTGTCTCGATTTGATTGTCATCTGTAGCAACATGAACTTTTCATATAACCTAATAGAATTATATTATAAAAATTACCAGATATCAATAAAAAACATCATTGCAAGAAATAGATCTCCAGAGATACGGTCCGTGCACTTATGCAGTGGCGTAGCGTGACCGGGTGACACCTGAGACGGATGTCTTGGTTGCCATCCCTCCAATCAACCCCTGTTATCAAGTTTTTTTTGTGTGTTAAATGTAGGCAGCGTTTCTTGAAAGATTTCATTATGATTTTCACTAGTCCAATGATGGGTATCGTCCACGTGATTTCAGGGGCATTCAAATACCTACGGAATATTGGTATCTCTAACAAAAACTCACTTTCTGAAACTTCGTCGTAGTAATTTTTTCAGTTGCAGAATCGACGTTTTTAGTTCACTGTCAGATGTTAATAACATGCGCCGAGCTTGAATTGCTTCAAAAATTTCGGCTACTTCTTTGGACGATTTTGACCGCTCTTGTATTTCCGATAAAAACGACGAAGTACTCCAGCATTCACGCCTTATTTTTTTCAGTCATTTTTAGTCTAGTTCTTCCGCCTAGCTTGTTTATCTGATGACGAATTTTCCTTTCAGCAGCGAACCCGTAATCGTTGAATGGTCTTTTCGGCTGAATCGTGAATTGAAGGCGATCGAATTGTATGCCGTTAAGAACGTGATTGTGGTGCTCGAAGATTACAATCGTCACAAAACCTCAGAGCTTCATAGAGAGATAGTGGGTTCTCGTCAAGTGGATCTTGTAGAAGACGCAGAAAACGACAGTTGATGAAGGAGGTCGTTACCCAAATCAGCAGTCTAATTTCCCATCTAAACAAAAATTGTTTTATATGGACCATACCATTTTCAATATTGACGTGTGGGACAATTTCAAATATTCGATGATTGTGCGATGCAACCAGGAGTACTGTCGAACATAATCCCATATTGTTTCAATGATCTATTATACAAAACTATTTCCTACTTTACATGACCCATCAGGATTCAATGAACTCGTTTTGCATCTCTAGAGAGAGATTACATACTTGCGATATTTGATATTTTGTGGTTTGTCTTCCATTTTTCCAAACATCGGAGATGTTCTTTAACACTACACTACGCCACTGCAAATATGAAATGTTTTTTTTTGTTCGTTTCAATTTTCGGAAAACCTGTAGAGATTTCGAAAAATAGAAACGAAGCAGTTTTGTCATCAAAAGCGGAAGCTGAAAACCCGCACTTAAGTCGTGATTTTCAATACTCCAACATTTTTAGTGTCTTTGGGAGTCTTTGTTCTGACGGAATCTATGGGCCTCCATTACCGATTAAAATGAATTATTCGATCCAAGTTCATGTGCGTTTCTATCAGAATATACATTTCAGGGAAGAGGTTCAGTTTTATGAAAAATATGGATGTTTGACCAGGCAACACTCTCAGGCAACTTAGTATTTTTATTGATGAATACAGAATTCTCAGGGTGGGCGTATAGTTTTGAAAATCTTGTGAATACAGAACAGATCTCATTCAATTTTGACTATAAACATGAATGTTTTACATAAAAAATACTTACCGTGGACTCCACGTGGACATTATCTAAACCCCCTCCCTCCTGACCGTGGACAAGCGTAACCTCTACCCCCTCTAAAATTGTCCACGTGGTATGTGGACAGCCCCTTACTCACTCGCTGATGTCTCTGGAATTGCAACCATTGCATCAAACTGACACCATTGTATTGAGGTTCTGAGCTAACCTTTTTTCAAGCAGAGTTAACATTGTTTGTTTTTCGTCATCATAAAGGCTTCATTGGTGCCTTTGACATTGCATCAATGCATTAAACTGGCGCTATGGCGAAGCAGGCGTTAAGGTTGTGCACCAAAAAAATATTTGGGCAATACCAAGCATTTTGAATGTCGTGCTGGAATGTTATAAGTTATTTGGGTTCGACAGTCGCAAAACTGGATTACATTTGCGCTAATATTGATCATAATGAAGCAATGCTACTCTTTTCGAGGTTGCTAACAGAAAGAGTTTATTTCGTTTATTTAGTCATCAAGAAAGTAAATAATTCGTCTAGTGATTCTACAATTAAAAAAAATACTTCAGAGCGATCAAACCATTCTACTAAACAGTTATTTCTAAAATTTCACAGCATTATAAAATAATATTCGAAGTTATAAACAAGCGACAATATATAAAATAACAGCATAGTTCTACGCCAACAATGCGGTCGTGTCTTGGACACAACCTCCTATATATTTTTTTGCTTTTGTTCACCCATACATTGTATGTTAAAAGTGTACACCTGATGTGAAGTGCACAAATGCACACAACACTACCACGCGGAGATTGTGACAGTGTTGACAGATCTCTGGTGATTCAATTCGGGATTGAATGCGGCACTTGTTTTTGCTGCAACTTTAAACAACGCCTGCCAGGGTTTACTATATCTGTGCAATTCCAAAAGAAATCATCCTTAAAAATGCAGATTTTAAAAACATGTATTTTAATTTCGAATGAAAGTTCGTAATCTGTTTGGGTTGGAGGAAATATGAGTTTTCAACAGCAATTGGGAATTTTTTGACTCAAGTTTAACTTTTGAAAAGGGCGTATCGATTTTAGTAAAAGGAATCTTTGATAATTTGTATCTCAAAAAGTATGAGTCGTACCGAAATAGTGTCTAAGAAAGAGTTATAGAGTATTGATGTTTAAACGTGAAAAAATATACACTGAGAAAAAATTAATACCCTTTTTTTATTTACAAAATAGTTAGTGTGCATTATCTAAAATACGTATATGATACGTAGATGATAAAACTATTTTTGACGAACTTTGGGTAACATCGAAATTTTATGAATTTTCGAAACTTCAAATTTTTGTATGTTAACAATATTATTATTTTTTATGTTTGTAACTTCTACTTTGAAAACTATTCATGTTTTGATTATGTAGTACGAATAATAGTTGAAAAGTTTGTATTAGGATAGATAAAGCTTTTTCAATATCGTTACGTTTTGTATTAACCCACGTGTCTTCAAATGTTTTTTTTTTTTAATGTAACATATATTTTTACCAAAACGATGTATTTGGAAAAATTGTTGGAAATTATAAGCAAATTCATAAAATTTTAAGAAAACAAATATCCAGATTTTTTTTTCTGCATAGCATTAAGGACCGCTCACGAGTTTTCTCGTGCTTCGCGTTCCGTCTGTTACGGATGGATCACAAAATAACCCGTGTTTTCTACACTTGATGGTGGCCAAGAATCTAACAAGGCCTACCGATGGCTCGCCTTCGTCTCATCCACACCGAATGAAACGATCTCATTCGTGGAATCCGAACAAATGAAACGTACAAGTTTGCCCCAAAACGTACGGTCCCATGCCTAGGTCTTAGAAACTTCTTTGCGGTCCTTAATGAGTAAGAGCCTAGAGCCTATTTGTGTTGCTAGTTCACATGCACGGATAACTTGTTCCCATTTGGGTTGCGAGACTTTACTTCAAAGAATAATACGAAAAGGGAGATAACTCCTGTATCTTTTCCAGTTAGTCCAATCTCAATCCTTTCTCTCCTCCTTTTTTTGTCTTTGCTCGTCTTTTAAATTCTTTCAAACAATTGAAAATTTCGACCCTATTCAACTCCTCTGTTAAATTTCCATTAAGGGTCGTTTCCAATTCGCCCTAGCGGATGGCTCTTTTGTTGCGACGACGAGAGACACAACTTAACTCTTTTTGTTTCGGTTGGTGTCACGACTAATAACTAAACATTTAAGGTAGCATGCTTTACCTGGACAATTAAACCTAACACATGCTTTCCGAATACACTGCGTTTCACAACTATAGAACCACTCATTTTTTCTGAGTTTCCAGAGATATGCAAGAAGTCGGTTGAATTGAAGTATATAGTGTAGAATTCAATAACTATCTTGATTTATAAGAATGGCCATTTCAACTTTATGGTTGTGTTCAAGCGCGAAACATTAAAAAAACTAAAATTCCAGTGTTTCATAACTATAGAACCAGATGGAAAAACTCTCACTCCTTTACAAAATTAACGCCAATTTAACATGAATTACGATAAGTTTGAAATTCGTAGATCATC
The DNA here is from genome assembly GCF_029784135.1 of Toxorhynchites rutilus septentrionalis. Lineage (NCBI taxonomy): Eukaryota > Metazoa > Arthropoda > Insecta > Diptera > Culicidae > Toxorhynchites > Toxorhynchites rutilus. The sequence goes on along the minus strand of NC_073744.1, from coordinate 18,746,749 downwards.
TTTAGTTCTCAATCAGTTCAAATAACCCATTCGGGGTGGTTTCGACCAAGCTGCGCCATATTGCAATACGTATTTCATTCTACACAGAGGATACTGATCGTTTAAGCTCAAAAAGGCCTGGTTTAGATAGCTTACCATAAACACGAATGAACAGTTAGAAGTGCAACGAAGTACTTCAGAATCATTCACTGCTGTTTTTGCATCAAAAACAATTTAATGATTGGGTTATTTGGCATCAATTCATAAAATCCGGATGGTTATGGCTTGGTTAGGGGCTTCAGATTCCGGACTGGTCAGCTTGTTTACCAAATCAAAACTCTGTCAGAAACTTATGAGGAGTGATCGCACGAATAGTAGATGCAGCTTACAAGCAGTATGAGGGATTTGAAGAGATTAAACGAGCAGTATCTTCTGCGTAGAACAAGATACACACTACAACATGGCGCAGCTTGTTGTAGCCACTACCCCGAAAGGGTTATTGGAACTGATTGAGAACTAAAGATGACATATGAATTCGAAACTTATCGTAATTCATGTTAAATTGACATTAATTTTGTTAAGAGAGTTTTCCCATCTGGTTCTATAGTTATGAAACACTTGAATTTTAGTTTTTTTAATATTTCGCGCCTGAACATAACAATAAACTTCAAATGACTAGTATTATAAATGAAGAGTTATTGCATTCTACACTATATACTTCTATTTAACCGACTTCTTAGATATCTCTGGAAACTCAGAAAAAAAGAGTGGTTCTATAGTTGTGAAACGCAGTGTATATAAATTACTAAATGAAAAAAATCTCTGAACAATATAGCAGAATCACAGACTCCCAATACTACGTCACTTGAGAAGATACACGAATTGTGGACATGGACTGTGGATTTCTCAAATGACAGGACAGATAAACATTTAACCTTTTTTTTGACAATATTGGTAAAGTCCAACCCGACGGTTGGCCTTTCCACCAACAAACAGGATGTACATATACAAGATGGACAGGATGGACGGTATAAATAAAATATAGGAATACGTCGTGGCAGTACTATCAGACAGTTCAATTCTTTTATTGATAAATAGGGATGAATTTCTTGGAAATGTAGAATAGATTTTATATATTGTTAAACAGAGAAGATATTTTTGACGTAGAACTACGTCTTTTATTAAGGGTGCCAAATCAGAAAACAGATCACGTTTTTATGACATAAAATTAACGTTAATAACTGTTTTGCCGCGAACGGATTTAGACTATTTATATACCAAACGAATCGGAAAATCCCTAAGATTTATTTTTTATACTATATATTGCAATCGCCTGTTGTGTAAACGGTTTAAATTGATGAAAACTAGAAGCATTTCCATTTTCCCATACATTTGTTCCGCTTATTTGTTAGCTTCCCTACCCATGCCGTCAATAAAGAGCAACTTATCGGCGATCAACGAAAGAGAATGACTTAAAGTCTTCGTCAACAAAGAAAAGAAGAAGAAGAAAAACGAAGGGAAATATTTGCCTGGAGCATAAATATTGGATCTCGCTGAGGCAAACTTTCAGTATTATTCTAGATACGAAGCAATAAACATCGCTTGTTCTTCCTTGTTTTGGTCATCACATGTCTTCGTTTCGGATTGAGCTGCGGACGCGATCAAATTACTTACTCGCTGATGTCTCTGGCATTGCAATCATTACATCAATCTGACGCCATTCGATTAAGGTTCTGAACTACACAATTGTGTGGGGAATCATCGATCTAGGCTATCATCGGCTCACCATGAAAATAATTGTTCATGAATTTTGTGTGTGATTTTGTTTCGCATGACAGTAGCAAAACTATATCCACCAAGAATGACAGCAAATCCGGAAATAATAATGAAAAGGGCTTCTGTTGAGAAGAGCGCATATCCGAAGTTATTAACAAGCGACTTGATCAAAATAACAGCGTAGTTCTACGTCAACAAAGTGGTCGTGTCTTGGACATAACCTTCTATAATTTTTTGACGTAGAACTACGTCTTTCATTAAGGGTGCCAAATCAGAAAACAGGTCACGTTTTTATGAAATAAAGTTAACGTTAATAACTATTTTTGCCGCGAATGGATTTTGGCGATTTACATACCAAACGAATCGGAAATTCGCTAAGATTTGTTTAACATGCTATACATTAGAATCCCTCAGTTTATATATGGTTAAAATTGATGAAAATTTAAGCATTCCCATTTCCTCATACATTTGTTCTGTCCATTTGAGTGCTTTCCCGAACAGAGCTGTCAATAACGAGCAAATTATCGACGAGCAATGAAGGGGAAATCGTAAGATGTAAAGTACCCGTGGAGTGGAGTTTGCTGAGGCAAACTTCATTCTTCGTGAGGACACCGACTGGACAACATCGTTGCTGGGCGAACTGGACGGCGAGGGATCGAATGGTTTTCTCAAGGGAATGAGGGTGGAAGAGTAATATGAGGAAAGAGTAGAGTTTTCCAAGGGCCTTTTTGAAGGCTAGAGAAGAATCAACTGAAGAAGTTTAAAGTTTCTTTAATTCAACAAGGAAAGGAAGGACAGGCAAACTTTCAGTATCGTTCTAGATACGAAACAATGAACATCGCTTGTTCTTCCTTGTTTTGCGTCATCACATGTCTTCGTTTCGGACTGAGATGTGGACGCGACCAAATTACTCACTCGCTGATGTCTCTGGCATTGCAATCATTGCATCAAACTGACGCCATTGCATTAATGTTTTGAGTTACACAATTGGGTGGGGAATCATCAAGCTAGGCTATCGTCAGCTCAACAAGAAAATAAATGTTCTGGAATTTTGTCAGTGATTTAGTTTCGCATGACGGTAGGAAAACTCTCTCCACAAAGAATGACAGCGCTAAGCTAATCTAGACTGGTAATATTATATTAACAGAAAGGGCTTCTGTTGAGAAGAGCGCAAAACAGAGATAAGTGTGTGTATATTTAGTTGCTTCAAGCCATCGATATATGGATATTTGTGTGCGTAAGTGCGTGCTTCATAACCCGTACATAAAAAAAAGTACATCTTCGCTACGCTGAAACCCCATTTGTAATGATAAATATAAACAAGGAGGGGAGATAGCTGGAGGGAATTTTTTACGCCAGTATCAGAACTTTCTCCACTAAGGATGACAGCTGCGCTTGTCTCGAGCATGTATTGTTCTGCGAGCACAAGAATGAATCATCAAACAATTATCGTCAAATGATTCTACAATAAAAAAAAACTTTCAGGGCGACCAAACTGGTAGAGTGGTTGATTCAAAATTTTCGTAGTATTATAAAATAATATCCGCAGCTATAAACAAGCGACTTGAATTCAACTACAGCGTAGTTCTACGTCAACAATGCGTTCGTGTCTTGAACACAACCTCCCATAATTTTTTTTCTTCAAAATATTCATTTAACGTGTCCAGGTGAACATTATCGATAACCCCTCCCTCCTCACCGTGGGCAAGCGTGGACATTTTCGTGACAAAAAGCGTTTGAATCTTGGCTCGTTATATTTTATCACCAGAAAAGTTTATATCATGGTGTTATGTTTTCTTCAAAATCGGAGAGGTTTATTTTGTTAAAGATACGGAAAATCGACAAGAGACAATTTTTCTCATCCAATTAACAGGTACATCATGAAGATAATTTTGAAGTTGATTGAACAACCACTTTCTATATTTGATTAGTACAATTCACTGGACAATACCACAATAAAGCTCTTTGAACAGCTCAGTGTATCGACTCTGTGGTTTCAGCTGTTACTTGAGAAAACACCTCCAAGCTTCTTGATAATTCTCTGCAGCCTCCTGAACGACCTGAGCGGTGGGCGATTTCTGTTTGCACTCACGTTCCACTTAAGAAATAATAACGATAAAGAGGTAGCAATTGGTTTCCCTTGTGTATCACTATGTATGCCATTGAACCGTCCTCATCCACAACTACTTGTCCCCGATGGTATTAACATCAAAGTTCCACGCGTTGCAGCCAAGCTGGCTCACGCCGTTCTGATACGCGCGCATCGGCGCAAGACTTCCTCCCCCCGGTTGATGCTTTCCAACGACCATAATTTTAGCGCATGATTACGACGGAACGCAGAATCTGCTAAGGCGCGCCTGATTACTTTTCCACACCGCGTATGCGTACGATCGACGGCGACGAACGAAGACGGCGACCGCGTAAAACAAATCGCCCCGGAAGTAGCTTTTTTCCCATCTCTCTTTCCCTTGTTTTCAATTTATTCTGCCATCGCACTCTAGTGCCATCCACGCCACCACGTGCTGACGTTTTTTTTTTGAGGCTGACGATGCAAATCCAACTTCCCTATCACTCTTGTGACAAAATGTTGCCTCTTTTCTTGTCGCTACGCATTATAATATTGACGCGGGTGCATTGTGTTAAAACACGGGGTCATGATTAAATGCTTTTTAACGCAGTCGTCCTCGAAGTGCTTCCGATGCATATGTATGCGCCGATGAAGATGAATGGCTTATATCGTCCCCAAAACTACCTTTTCCTGTAACAGTTCCAAAATCGGGTGTACCACTGTAATTTTATATCCCGTCTTCTTCGTTTTTTTTTCTTTCTATGTTGTGTGGATTGTCTCATCGCACTATGGCTTTTCAAGCGGACAAAAACCGGAGAAGTGATCGCCAATCTGTTTTTCTATATTTTCTATAGAAAGAACCCACAGCAAAACTAAGAAAAATTCATAATTCCAGGACTGTTGCAGGTACTATACCTGAGATATCGAGAAATGAAGATGAAAAACTGCAAAAAAAAGGAGAAGGTTCTGAGCCTAGAGGCACGGACAGGGACTTGACGTAGGACTTTGAGGACAATTGCTTTTGAGTTGAGATTTTCCTAACTATTAGAAAATCCGTAAATTTAACACATTAAAACTTCAAATTGGGGTCCTTAAAAAACCGTTATATGAATGAGGATTGTATGGTATTGTATCGATAGAAAAGTGTAATTGGCTGATTAACAGAACAGTAGTTCTTCTTAATAAAATATCGAGAACTGGTATGCGTGAGTATACTCTTTCTCTCAATCGGCAGTTAGTTTAATTCTTTTATTGCAAAATTTTCAACATTATCAACGTACTCAATGTCATGTCCTACATGATAATGATGCTAAAATCTGTATCAACGTTCAATTCTTTAAGCCAGGCTCTCGTCGAAACTTTGGTGACAATAGAATGTACCGATCTTCCAAGTCATCTCTTCTTCTTCTTCTTCTTCTTCTTCTTCTTTAATTTTGATACAAAATATTATATGAACGAATAAGAGAACCAGACCATGGAGTAGAGATGGGCAAAGCAGTTCACTTTGATGAACGGCTCAGTCGCTAATCGTTCACCTATGCGAACCAGTTCGTTTGAACTGTTCCTTCATTTCCGTGTTATTGACAATATATAAACCCGGCTTAACACCTGAATTGTATTCAAATATGTTGTTTGTTGCTCTTCTCCCACAGTTCAAATAGCGAGTAAGAAATAAAAACATACCTTCTTTATTTGTTAAATTGTTTACTTGTTTTACTAACATCACTGTTTGTATTTTGTAAAAATTACTGAATAAATTTCCTATCAAATGATATATAGTATAACATATAGCGCAATAAAGATTCTGCGTAATATGCATTTGAAATCTCTCATTTTTTCGTTACAATTTTCGTGGAGTGACCCTTCCTATACAGAACTCAAAGACGTAGTCCTACGTCAAAATGCGTTCTTTACGAAAAATAAACGATTTAAAAAAAAAATTTTCGACGTTGTCATTCAATCGGGTAGCATTCATATCGGTATTCTGAATTTGAAGCACAGTCATATTGCTTATTTCATTTATGGACTCGCAAATGTTATTATTGCTCTTCACCGAACTGCAGAACTGCAACATCAATATGAGCATCGAATTTTGAACCCTGTATGTGGTAGCACTATCAAACAGTCACCCCTTTTCCAGAAATCCAATTTTTGCATTCGTGTGATGAAAATGTGACAACCTTGCTAGACGCAAATCAAACGTCAAAAAAAAAATCATCCGAATTTTTGGAGCAATGTACTCTCTGTCTCTAGCAGATCGAAAGCAATTTTAAGTTGTTGTAATTTAGAATGAAAAATTATTACTTGATGTTATTTTAATATTTAGAAGGCATTGTCCTGGTCCTAAATTAACTATATTTTTTTTAATTTGCTTGAATTTCCGCCAAAACTTGTTCTATAATAAAAAACATCATACATTTTTTCATTCAAAATTTATCTTCACCTGCAGAGAATGTGTTACTCTTTTACATGGAACACATATTTGATACGGTAGATTTAATTTTTATTTATGACTAGCTAACCCGGCAAACTTCGTCCCGCCCATTTACTTGATTAATTCTCGAGTAATGCAGAAATTTGTGTTTTATTTGTATGGCAGCCACCCCTAAGAGAGGGGGGAGGGGCATCTAACCACCATAGAAACATTCATTGCACCCTAAAGTTTCCATATGCCTAATTTGGTTTAATTTGCTTGATTAATTCTCGGGTAATGCAAAAATTTGTGTTTCATTTGTACGGCAGCCCCCTCTAAGAGAGGGGGAAGGCGTATCTTAACACCATAGAAACATTTATTGCATCCTAAAACCTCCACATGCCAAATTTGGTTTCATTTGCTTGATTAATTCTCGAGTAATGCAGAAATTTGTGTTTCATTTGTATGGCAGCCCCCCCCCCCTTTGAGTGGGGGAAGGACTGTCTAACCATCATAGAAACATTTATTGCACCCTAAAACTTTCACATGCCAACTTTGGTTTCGTTTGATTGATTAATTTCCGAGTAATGCAAAAAATTGTGTTTCATTTGTATGGCAGCCCCCTCTAAGAGAGGGGGAAGGAGTATCTTATCACCATAGAAACATTTATTGCACCCTAAAACTTTCACATGCCAACTTTGGTTTCGTTTGCTTGGTTAATTTCCGAGTAATGCAGAAATTTGTGTTTCATTTGTATGGCATGTTTGTTTTCTCTCCTCTAACCACATTTTCATAAATATTAATCCAAAATGAATAATATTGTTATTAATGAATGAAGTGCCTGTGGCAGGATCTCGTTGTTTAATGTTTATGCAATCTCCATCTTGTCTCTTCAGTACGGTTGGGGAATTTTTCATCAAAGAAATTTCTTCTGGCTTGCACTTTGGTCACACATATTGTAGAGCTTATCACTCAGAAAACATTCAAGACGTGTTGCTTGACATTGAAAACTCCAAGTAAGAATGAATAAGATGGAGAGCTTCGTATGAACGATGTGTGTCAACGATTATCACCAGATTATTGTTTCATCTTCGAATCGCAATTTCTCGCGTCGCTGTGCAGTCACCTTCCATGATTATACCAAATTATACCATACCAATCAACAACATGTGCATTAGATCTACACACATGCTCTCCAGTTGGAGTTTAATCCAGACTGATGACAATTGTGTGCTTATCATTTTGCAATTCAAGCATTTGTGATTTAAGGGAGATCCTTTGTATTGAAAATCGAAAAATGATGAATTTCCATGATTTTTTTCGGATGCTAGGAATAATGTGAAGTGTTCGGGTATTTTGGTTATTGTTCAAGGTATATTTGAAGATGTATTTTCCATTTTTGAGTGCACGAATGATGATTATTACGCTGTTGACAGCTGGTTGCGTAGATGCTGTCTGATAATACAATGCTAGTGGTATCGGTTTGAAGCAACGGGGTGTCGCAGAATGAATGACAATGAATATTTTGAACTTTGGGACAATACCTAAAGCGTTACAAAGAGGTTTTTTTAAATTCGGAAAATTGCCAAAACTACCAAACGGCTATGTAACGCTTTAGATAATTCATTTTTACATACTGATAAAGAAAATAGCCAAATCGGTCGAATAGATCCTGATATATCGATACCACCAACTGAAAGCATGGTTTAGAGAAAAACGCATTCAAAAATTCGTACAACAATACTATATCAAAGGCGACGCGTGAACAAGTGAGCTACCTGTCCAATCAATAATTGTTGGGGGTGTTCGGGGCAGCATATTAAATAAAAAACCACTCGATGTAGTATGATATTTATGTCACACTCAAAGCTATAATATACATAAATTACCATTGGAACAAATACATTATTTTATATCTCTTACAAATTTGATTTTTCCTTTTCCTTATATTTTTCCCCAATCTTCCTGTCTTCTCAGTACAGAGTAACGGTTACGAACTAAAAGTAAAATAAATGTTCTATTTCCCCCTTTTCTTCTATGACAACAGCCTACCTTTAAACTATGCAAATTCTTTTTAAACTAATAGTTCTCACAATGCAATATATTTTTTATTACAACAAATTCAAGACGTTTTTCAAATTTTCAAAATGATTTTCAGTTGCCATTGTCTACTTCGATTACTAACTCATTGCGCATTTAGCGGCCTGTGTTCACTGATTGATCAGGGCCGTAACAATAATGGTGTGTGTACTCTCTAACGTTTCTATCAGCTTCGTTCAGCAGAAAACTTTGAACCTCGAATACCATTTTTAACAAATATTTGCAAGCGTTTTATTTTTATATTAGTAGTAGTAGTGATCGCTTCATGCATAGCTAACTGCGTTTGCCCTGCCGCACTGGAAGCTGTCATTACTGTCATTACTGAATATTTCGTAGTGATGTGTTGTGTTGCGTGTTGGTTGTGTGGTGTAGTCGAGGGTAGCCACCAGATTACATTCTTCACGGTGGAGAAAAATTAGGATAAAGGGTGTGTCACATCAAATTGCATCACGGAAAAAACGCTGTAGAAATTTATTTTTTAGGAATTATATCTTCAGCTTTCGCTTATAATCAGATAAGAGTGTATAGATCACGTTGGCCATGCTTCACTGTCAATTTTTGTAAATTTGGAAAAATGTCGTCGAACGAAAAAGAGCGTCGTGAATTAATTCTGTGCACTCATTTCGAGAATCCGGAGTTGTCACATCGGGACATCGGTAAGATGCTGGGAATCGTCCAATCCACGGTCAGCAGAGTACTAAAACGATATTTCGAGAACCTAACCATCGACCGGAAGGTGAAGAACGGCAAAAATGGATGCTCCGTCAGTGAAAAAGATCACAAGCGCGTAGTTAAGCAGTTTAGACGTGATCCGAGAAGTTCGGTCCGGGATGTCGCCAATAAGCTGAATTTGTCAAGTTCATTCGTCCAGCGGACCAAGCAGCGGAAGGGCCTGCGTACATACAAGGTTCAGAAGGCTCCTAACCGCGACGAAAGGCAAAACATGGTGGGGAAGACGCGAGCCCGGAAGCTGTACACCGAAATACTGACGAAGCCGCATTGCCTGGTAATGGACGACGAAACCTACGTCAAAGCGGACTTTCGTCAGCTGCCGGGCCTGTTGTTCTTCTCCGCGGAGGACAAATTCAGCGTTCCGGAGGAGATTCGCAAGCAGAAACTATCCAAGTTTGCCAAAAAGTACAAGGTGTGGCAAGCGATCTGCTCTTGCGGAAAGCGGAGCGCCCCCTTCGTGATGACCGGCACGGTAAACGGGCAGGTTTCCCTTAAGGAGTGCCAACAGAAGCGCTTACTACTACTATTGAAACAGCACGAGGGCCCGACCATCTTCTGGCCGGATCTCACTTCGTGCCACTATTCAAAGGACGTGTTGGAGTGGTACGAAGCCAACGGGGTCACCTTCGTGCCAAAGGAAATGAACCCGCCCAACGCGCCGGACCTTCGCCCAATAGAGAAATATTGGGCGATTATGAAGCAGGCCCTCCGGAAGAACCCAAAAGTTGTCAAATCGGAGGCGGACTTCAAGAGAAAATGGATTTCTGTTCAAAAAAAACTACAACCTGACGTTGTACAGAACCTTATGGACGGGGTAAAGAGGAAGGTGCGAGCATACGGGCTTGGGCTCGAAGTATGAATAAAAAGAAAATGCCAAAAGTTGTTTAATAGTTTTTATTTTACTGTCTAAAATTTTCAAAAGGTTCGGTCTACTGGGCGAATTTCTACAGCGTTTTTTCCGTGATGCAATTTGATGTGACACACCCTTTATTCGGAATAATATGAAAATTACAATTAAATTACCATCGATAATTTCTCATCCATGCTACAAATTTGAAATAATAAGAAAAAAATGTTTTGATTTTTTTTTCTTGGATTGTCTATCTCTCCTATGGACAGTTTGAACGGTCATACTTTTGGCTGTAACTTTCCAACGAACTCAACTATCTAAAAATCCTTTAAAGACAACATTTCTGGGGGAATATTTCCTAAAAATACAAAAACAAACAATTTTTTTCGAACATCCAGACCGGGGTTCTCCATTAAAGAATTTAAATAATAAATTTATCTAGTTGGATTTTGTTTGTAAGAAATAGTAAAATCACCATGGAATTATAGGGGATGGGAGTAAGACAGTGCAAATTTGTGGTTATATGTGTGTTTTGAAGCCAAATTTTGAAAACATACAAAACAAACTTTGTTCACAAAAATTGATTCTTTTTATGTACAGGGTCAAGTCAAATGTCGCCTTTTTCTTATCCCTTTATTTTAAGACTGGGCAAATAAAAAAATACGGGTCTTTTTTTTTGACAGGTGATCATTCAGTGCGATTTTGAGCAGAATTGAAGCACTTCAAAAAAAGTAGATGGGTCTGGGCCAAGGGGCACGGACGGGAACTTGACGTAGAACTGTGATTGTTTGTAGTAATTGCATTTGAATTGAATTTTTTCATTGTTCAAAAATCTGGAATTTTTTACTCTTTTGATACATCAAATGGAGGTCCTGGAAAAACAAGTTCCAATTTTAAATTATATTCTTTAAATCGGTAGTATGAGGTAGAATCCAGAACCACAATATAACTTGACACGAGGAACTCGACAATATTTTTTTTTATATCGATGTTCAAAAATATGCACAAAATACCATTAAAGCCATTACCACCCTTTTCTTCTACTTATAAAATTATGCAGAAGAAGACAAAAAGTCATCATTTATCAGTGCATTTTTTAATAAAAGCCTTAATATGTATGAACCTAAATCTAATAAATCATTAACTACAGAAACTTAGTATGGATTAACACGTTAAGCCCCGATTTTTTCTTGCTACGCTTTCCATTCAGCCCGCATCAAGAGCGTTTGCACAATATCATTGTTGGTCCCAATTCCCAAAGATACTTATTGTAAGGGGCACGGACGGGAACTTGACGTAGAACTGTGATTGTTTGTAGTAATTGCATTTGAATTGAATTTTTTCATTGTTCAAAAATCTGGAATTTTTTACTCTTTTGATACATCAAATGGAGGTTCTGGAAAAACAAGTTCCAATATTAAATTATATTCTTTAAATCGGTAGTATGAGGTAGAATCCAGAACCACAATATAACTTGACACGAGGAACTCGACAATATTTTTTTTATATCGATGTTCAAAAATATGCACAAAATACCATTAAAGCCATTACCACCCTTTTCTTCTACTTATTAAATTATGCAGAAGAAGACAAAAAGTCATCATTTATCAGTGCATTTTTTAATAAAAGCCTTAATATGTATGAACCTAAATCTAATAAATCATTAACTACAGAAACTTAGTATGGATTAACACGTTAAGCCCCGATTTTTTCTTGCTACGCTTTCCATTCAGCCCGCATCAAGAGCGTTTGCACAATATCATTGTTGGTCCTAATTCCCAAAGATACTTATTGTATGAATAAAAAAAGTCAGAAATTCTATTAGCAAGTAATCACAAAATATCCGAAAGCAAACCGTATATATTTTTATTTTATTATTTTATGACTGTCAGTCAGTGTTTTCCTACCAAAAAACTCAAAGTCGCCCCCTAGGGACCGACGCTGGACTCAACGTGTTAAAAAAGCATTTTCTCCTACGTTGTTACGTTGTCCAGAATATTGTTTGTAGAGGGTTGTAATAACTTTATAGCCAGGTGATGTATATTAAGTAATCTATGGCCATGAGTGCTCTCTTGGAAAGTTCGTGTAGCTGCTGTAGTAAATTGATCTCATCTGGTGTAAAGTTTTTTATAGGGAAGGTGATGGAGAACGGATAAATAAATTCAGGAAAGTGAAGCGGGCAAAATAGGGGGAAATTGTGAGGGAAAACGAGTGGTTAGTAAAATCTAAATAACATACCCATCTTAATTGTGAAATTATTAAATTTTATTTTTTTCATTGTTTACTATTCATGTTTTAAACAAAAAAATGCTGGATGAATTTACTGTCTAATGGTATATAACATATTGCAATGATGATTTTGCGTAATATGCGTTTGAAATCCCTTAATGAATCATGCCTCATTTTCAATTTCGTAGAGTGATCCTATTGAAATCAAAGACGTAGACTTTTTTTGTCATAGAATCGCTGTTTGTACATATATATATTAGAGTGCAAATAAAAATGGCCATATTGAATTTTCAAACTGGACGTTTTTAAAAATGCAAAATGCTACTACATGAAACAGTATTTTGAAGAAAATATTTTTGATCCCAAATGGCTTAGAGTCGCATGAAAGGTCGAGATTTATTGTTATCCTGAAAAAATATTGTTTGTCAAAAATTGACTTTTTTCACTTTGCCTTTTTTCCGTTTGAAAAGTCGATTTTTGACAAAAACATTTTTTTTAATAACACTAAATCTCGACGTTTCATCCAGATGTAAGACATTTGACATAATTTTTTTTTAAACCTCGATTTCATGTATTCCCCCCTTGGGTGATTTTTCGGTGTTTAAAAAACATAAATTTTGACATCTGCGACACTAGTAAAAGAAGTCCGAATGAGCTAATATTTTGCGTAAAGTATATTATTGCGCAAAACAGCATTTTGCAGCAAGTTCTGAAAGCGATAATGTAATTACCTCAGAAATTCCAGATCTGTCTACTGTCACCCGTATTCTGAAATTCGATCGAGTCAGATTTACCCGACCGACTCCTAATTTTGCATTCTGTAATCCGGTCGACTCAAGCCCAATCGAGTTGTGCAAATATGCCAACCCTACCACGCAATTCGACTTAGACGACATTGAGCTCCGTGTTCAGTTTTTGTAATGGATTCACGGGTGGGATAAACATGCTTAAAAATATTAATGAAAATTAGCTCTAACGCATAAAATATGTGTTTTATGTAAAAAAGGAACTCATTCTCTGCAAGTTGGCTCTTTGGGACCGACGATGGGCTCAACGTGTTAGGTGATAAAACATACAACTTTTCGTTCAAATCGTAAATTTTATAGATCGTTAAAGCATTCAAACACTCACCATACATTAGTTATGGTTTATTGACCAACAAAATAACCACCAGAAATATTTTATTTGGCAGAACTACATTTGACGGGTTAGCTAGTACAGTCAACTCTCCCTTACTCGATGTTCTGTAACTCGATATTTTCCCTAACTCGATGAATTTCATGGCATCTTTGATTTTACATGCATTCTTCTCTCCCTAACTCGATACCTCCCTTACTCGATGCCTCTCTTACTCGATGGGCTTTGTTTCATTTTTCCATGGATTTTTACCTCGCTAACTCGATTGATTTTCGCGTACTTGTTTTTGTGCGTTTCTAGCTGTCATTTCAATTGCTCTTGAAAGTGAAGACGAAGTGTTCGTATTATCAAGGATAATTTTTTTTTTCAAGTATGGAAAATCAGGGAAAACCTTTCAAGCGAACGATTAAAACGCTAACCATAGCGCAACGTTTGAGCATCATCGAGCAGGTCGAAAAGTATGGGCGAAAGGTGTCTGAAGTTGCAAAAGATTTCAGTATTGCACAAAGTACGGTGTCAACACTATTCAAGCAAAAGGAAAAATGACATCGGATGGGAAAATTGAATGTGGACAAAAAGCGAAATTTTTGTCAATCAAGCCAGAGAAAATAATTTACCTCTCTCAGGTTCTATTCTTCGGGAGAAGGCTTGCGAATTTGCCCAGAAACTGGGAATTCCCAATTTTAAAGGAAGTTCTGGATGGCTAAGTAAATTTTTAAAACGGCAAAAGATGACATTTCGGAAGCTATGTGGCGAGAGTGCCAGTGTAGATCTCAGTGTAACGGACAACTGGATTTCGCAAACCCTACCCAGTATAATCGCCGAGTATGATGCACGTGATATCTACAATGCAGATGAAACAGGACTTTTCTACAAATGTTTGCCAGATAAAACGTGAATTAGTAAAACGAAGACTGCTTGAAATGGAGGATACAACGGTATTTTTTTCCTTTTTACATTCATGTTATTCAGCACTCATACTGTATTCAAATATACTCTAGGACCCTTCAGATATATCGGTATTGGATGCAATTGAATTACTTTCACGCTCTTGGATAAACAAGGTTAAATCTGAGACTGTTCAAAATTGCTTCAGGAAAGCTGTCGTCGACAGTGCAGTACCATTCGATTGTTCATCGTCATTTGATGAATATTGCGAAATGGATCAAAACGTGATTTGCTGTGATCTAATGACTGATACCGATATACTGGAAAGTGTTGAAGAAGCTGAAAAAAACGTTGAAAATAGTAGTCCTTTGGAGTTAGAGGAGGTTCAGGAAGTTTCAGCTGATTGTTTTGAAATTACACCTTCGAACGTTAAATCGAACCTAAAGAATATGTCCGAAATATTGCAATCAACTGAAAATGTTCCCGTGAAACTATTTGAACATTTCTTTGCGATTGAACAGTTCCTGCGTGACCGTTACAATTTAGTTTGAATAACATACATAATTAATATTTTCTTTGTTAACCTAGTTCCTTTTCCATTTCCAATTCCATTTTACAATAAAATTGGCCTACTAAACAAACATCCTATGTATTTTAAATTTATATTAAAATTTGCGAAAAGAATGTATAATAGTACATGCGCATTAGTACATATAGGGTAAATGTACTAATGCACAAAAACAAATCAATTATAGTAATATCCTGTAAACGCAATAGTACCAATAGTAGTAAACCCCATGTACCATAATTGGTTTATTCCTAATTTAGTCATATTTTTAAGCCCTAATGTTGGTACACTTACCCTAACATAATATATTTGCAATTTGGGGCATAAAAAAAAATGAAAAAATTTTCTGTATCTCGATACCTCCTTAACTCGATGGTCCCTTGGATATCGAGTTAGGGAGAGTATATATATATATATATATATATATATATATATATATACATATATATATATATATATATATATATATATATATATTATATATATACATATATATATATATATATATATATATATATATATATACATATATATATATATATATATATATACATATATATATATATATATATATATATATATATATATATATATATATATATATATATATATAAACATAAACAACTATGCGCCGTTTTGTTCGATGACTTGTTCCCAACGAGATGCCAACTTCATAATACCTCTGTTATAGAAGCTCGCTTCCTTATTGGCAAAAAAAACTCGGATAGCCAATTTCCACAGGCCTCTTTTGTGGCTAACTTCTGACTACCAAGCTCGTTCGCCATGGACAAAAACAGGTGGTAGTCACTTGGTGCAAGGTCCGGACTATACGGCGGATGCAAAAGAACCTCCCATCCGAGCTCCCGGAGCTTCTAGCGCGTCACCAAAGAAGTGTGTGGCCTGGCGTTGTCCTGATGGAAGACAATGCGGTCTCTGTTTATCAAAGATGGCCTCTTCTTCATGAGTGCTTCATGGGCTCTCCAGAGCAGCCAGTGTAAATCTGTCGCATAACTAGATGGAACATGTTATTTCACGGAAAGAACCCCCCCCATTATCGAAACCGCCCGTTATCACTAAATGGCGACTCGTGCCATCGATCCTGACAAGGATCCTTTTGCTCCGGCTCCAGGATCACTAAACATGTTTAACCTCTTTTCATATAAAAATAACTAGAAGTGGGTTATATCTTTGATATAACCGCAAAGTGAACGTAGGACTAACGTTGACTTAGCAATCAATAAGTAACAAGCATATCTTTCGAAAAAAGTGATTATCATACCACTTCGTTTAGCCGGAAAAGAATTATTAACGTTCAAAGGGGGAATCGATTCTTCCTCGGAAATAACCAGCGCAAATAGTACCCCCTCCCCTATCCCCGACATTTGCAATCATCGTTGACCCGGAGCATGATTATTAACGCTTGAGAAGGAATGGATTCCTTCTCGGAATTACACAGCAAAAATAAGACCCCCTTCCCAACAATTCCAACTTCTTAATAACGACGATCGATTACAGCATTCGTAAACAAATTTATAATAATTTTATAACTCTGCTTTCAAAAATGTGATTTCTTCGATATGTAATATCGAAGTGTTCTTCACTATCAAATCAATGGCACCCGTCGGTATCGAATTATCATCGATACCTCGGTTTTCGCTAAATGCTTCGTTCGGTCCGACTGCAGATCAAAGATGGAATTGAAAAACGACAGACGGGAGAAAGAGATAACTCAAATTGGAACGTTTTTGCAGTTGCAGTTTTTGCAGTTGAGTTATTAACTGAAGAAAAAGTTGATGAAGAGAAATCGATCAAGTCACTTACACTCCTTGCATTCTAAGCCCCTCATATCACTTCGGTTTGCCAAAAAATGTTTTTTATGTTCAAAGAAGGAATTGACTCCTCCGAGTAAATACCCAGTGCAAATTAGAATCGACGATCGATTGCGGCACTCGTACCCAAATAATTTTATAACGCTGCTTTCACCAAAGTGATTTTTTTGATATGGTGAAATATTTACTACATGTCATATATTTCGTATTCTTCAAATTCATAGTCAATGGCACCCATCGGTATCGAGTTATCATCGATATCTCGGTTAATGCTCCGTTCGGCTCAACTGCAGAAGAGAAATGGAATTGAAAAAGAAGAGCATAATGCACAGGCGTCTGAGTGCGACCGTTCGCATCTCACCTCGTAATGCAATTGAATGGATTTCCAGAGCGTGTGCGAGTTTATATACAGTTTCAGTAACATGTTTTCAAAGCAATTTTAAAGCTATTGAGATTCCGGCTCAATAATTAACAATTATATAGCTCTTGGACATTCTGTCTTTCGAATGAAATGATTATCATACCTCTCCGTTCAGCCGTAACAGAGGTTTTAACGTTCAAAATTTTGCACTCCAGCGTCACTCTCTCGTTTTCGAAACTTTGAACCTAAACCTCGGTACAGAAATGAAAGACGTAGTCCTACGTCAAAATACACGCCTTTATCAAAATTTAACCGTAATATAGTCTCAAATGATCGATCGTAACAAGGGTAAAAAATAGTGTTGAAAAATTGATAAAAATATTTTAGCCCGCTTGCTCGTTTGGAAATCGTCCATAGTGCATCGGCGACACCCAAGTCTGATCCGGAGTTGCTGCTTCCTTTCCCGGGTATTCAAGACATGCGTCGATACGGCACCGTACGGGAATTTAATTACACCCCACACTATCCCTTCCCCATGTCGTTGCCGTCGTTTTCCTGTTTGTTCTACTCTTTCCAAGCCTTTTTTCTCTGTTTTATTGTTATTATGTGACTTCTCTTGTTCTTGTTGTTGTTGTTGTTGTTGTTGTTGTCGGCCAGACATGCAATGCAGTCAGCTTGACTGTTCTGGTCGCTTCTAAAGCCAACAGCGCCGCGTGTGCGTGGTCGGGTTTCATAAGTCGTTGCAATTTCCTAACTACAGAACCGTTTCCGAGCGGCGGAGATGGCTTTCAAACTTGTGCACTGGTGGTTATTTTTAAACGTCTCGGTTTCGTTTTCAATCAAAACCTCTGCCGCTGTTTCTGCGGCTGCATTTGCAGCAACCTTGACTCGTTGGTTTTTTGGTCAGATAGTTGGCGCGTTCTTGTTGAAGGCCAACCGGGAAAATCTGAGCCAAGTAGAGAAATAGAAAATATGACCCAATAGTGCCGGAATTTCGTGTGTTATATTACCGAACGAGAGATGTGCGGTTCTATTAATAGCACGCCTCACCTGAAGGCCGATTAGCCGCACCAACAATTATTTCCCTCGGAAACCGAACTGAACATTGGGTTGCGGTTTCGAGTGAATCATTCATCACGTTAAACACGCTTCGGAAAACGGCTGTTTAGCACCTGATTGCGGCCCAAGTTGCCTTTCCTGTTGAGCCATTATCTGCTTCGCCGAGTTTGGCCAACTTCCTAGGGAAGTGAGCAAGCGAAGTGCATTCCTTTGTGAGACACACTCATTAGATATTTGCATTTTTCAACGTTTCGTTCTTATCGGGGAACAGAGTATGTAAGGGGAGGCTCAGAACTATTGACTGTCAAGTGTGTTGGGGGTATGAGAGAGTTAATCGTCTATATGGTAGTAAGACATTCCCTCGAACCTGTCACCAAATCCGAGAATGGAATGACGATGCATTATTAAATACTAGCTGACCCGGCAAACTTCGTCCCGCCCAAAATTTGTTTTTTGTTATCAATACCTTCAAACATTCACGTTTCCTTACTAAGCGCAAGTTCATGAGTCCAATCGCAGAACTATTCATTGATTGAGCTTCTAATGGATCCCGTTGAATTTACCTTTTACTAAAAAAGAAAAAGACGGGTGGGTAATGTCGGTGACATAACCGGAGTGACGTAGGA
The DNA here is from genome assembly GCF_029784135.1 of Toxorhynchites rutilus septentrionalis. Classification (NCBI taxonomy): domain Eukaryota; kingdom Metazoa; phylum Arthropoda; class Insecta; order Diptera; family Culicidae; genus Toxorhynchites; species Toxorhynchites rutilus. The sequence goes on along the minus strand of NC_073744.1, from coordinate 18,728,134 downwards.
CTATACAAAGGGGACAGCTTTTGCTAGATATATATTTTAAATATATTGTTTTATTTTCTTCTCCTACGTGAATACCTGAAAAATGGATTAGTTTACTGTTTACTCTTTATGAACATGTTGGGGGTTCTGAAAAGAACCTTTGGTGTTGTGTTTTTGCGTTTTTTTTACAAACTTGATTCTTGATTTTTTCTGAAGGCTTTGTACTTATTAAATGATCAACGTCGGGGATCTTTCGGCGTATACACATATCGTACAATCAAAATGATGGCTGTGATAGGGAATGCATAGGTGGCCATCAGCTCGTTCACTATCATATATTTCACTATTGAGCACATTTCCGTACCTTAAGCTGTGGTTTCGGAGACGAATGAATTGTAAGATTTGTAGTCTCCGCAAACAAAGTAAATAAAAATGAAAAAGAACTGAGGTTTTGGAGACGAACTCTACGATCTGTCGAGAAATAAACGAGCTATAAGCGTTCTGAAAAACCAACAGTAAATACTGGGACGGATGACCTTCGGATTAAAGTCCTTTAAAATAAGAACAGAGCAGCAGGAAATACATAGCTCATCGTATTGCTCCTTAGTTATTTCTCTATGCAATGCAGATGTAACGTCAGTCAATTTTCAACATCAGTTATCAACCAAAGAAAGCAGTTCTTGCTACCGAGAAAATTCGTTAATGCCATCCTGCATACAATTTGAAATTTGAAGCCACTTTTAATTCGGAAACCATACTTGGGTTTGTGAAAACTGAATGATCAATTTAAAAGACCCCAACCACCAACAAGTTCAAGAACAAGCATAAACATAAAAAAATCAGTTTATATTGTATATCTTATGTCACTTTAGAATGCATTGGTATTGTGAAAAACTTTTAATAACTCTTCTTTGAAAGGTTTAATGGCCCTGAAAAGCGCCGTGTTTTACGGTGGCTGGTTTTGCCACCAAAGCAGTCTGTATGAACAAACTTTTTCTTTCTTCTACCTGCTGCCGTTTTGCGATTGCGTTTGCCACTCGCTGAAACTAATTGTTGCCTTGATGAGCGCCGAACCGAAGCTGCTCTGTTCTTGATGCGTGTTTTCTGATTGTCGTGAGCAGCTTTGCAAGCCAACTCGAGCACTCCGACGGCCGAAACTCTATAATCGCTGTTAGGTATACTGGTGCTCCGGCACCAATCCGTTCGGCCTAGTAACCCTTGCGGAGCAATCAGTGAATGCGACCAACAGGGAACTGGAGACCTGCACGGTTTGAGTGAGACTTTGCCTTTCCCTTAACTTGTCCTCCTTTGTTACGTCCACACGTCCACGTTGCTGCTTGTTTTCTTTTTATGATGTGATGCGATGCGATGTTAAACGATGCCGTACAACCACACTGGTTTACGGTTTGAAAGAAAATGAGATATTTTTTTGAGGTCCGCGCGTTTTGTACTCTAGCGGTACACACTCACAGGATAGAGTCAAATCGGCAGACTCAGCCAAAAGGGCGAGTCCAACGAGACACGAACGAATGATCGTTAAAAGGCAGCGATGGCAAAAAAATACATTCATTATGATTTGTTCGCTCGTTGGATTCACATGCAGGCTAAAAAGGGTCCTTTTCAGGATCACAACATTATCTTCAATCTAAAGAGTTTATTGTTTTGTTATCACTCGATATCCCCATCTTGTTCGGCTAAACCTTTCTGTTTAGCGATTGCGTTTGCCACTCGCCACAGCTTTCACAGTTGGAAAATTTCTTCCCATCCAGCTTGTGACATATTGTACAGTAAATTACATTCAATGGCACGTCGCATTACCCCCACTCAGTGTCGGATTGGAGGTAATTTTAACCTGTAATTGAACATTTGCGATGACAGTGGTACAGTGTCGACTTTCAATGTGGGGTCATAATTTGGACCCCAAACTCTATGTTTACAAAAATGTCCAACTAAATATGTCGCATTACTTATCCGTCTAATTAGCTAAATGTCGAGCTAATTGTAAATTACTGTACTTTCAATCTAGAAGCAATTTAAGAATTGGTGAAAATTGAATAATCGGGGAAGTCCCCAACCATCAATAAGCTCAGAACAACTGCCAAATTCACATACTCATCATATCCTGGCAAACAAATTATGAAAAAATCAATTTGTGTTTTATTATTATTTGGGATATTGTTTTAGAAAGCATTGAACTGTATTTCGTAAACTCTTGTTTGGAAGGTTTAATGGCCCTGAAAAGAGCCGTGTTTTATGGAATTGTTCCAATTTAGCTTCCATTTAGTTCCAATCCAACTTTGTACTCGTGTTTTTGAAAAAAACCATTTCGAACGCCCTCGATGCCGCCTTGTTCTGGATTTGCCACCAAAGCAGATTGTATAAAGAACAAACTTTTTTCTTCTGCTACCAGCTGCCGTTTTGCGATTGCGTTTGCCACTCGCCACTCGCTGCAACTGCCTGTTGTCTTGATGTCCACCGAACCGAATGTGTTCTGTTCCGAATGCGGGTTTTCTTATCGTCGCGAGCAGCTTTGCCAGCTAACTCGATCACTTCGGCGGCCGAAACTATATAACGCCGGCTAGGTGGACTGGTGCACTGGTACTAACGCGCTCGGCCTAGCTACCCTTGCGGGGATCTTCAGACCAACACGGTTCGAGCGGGATTTTGCCTTTCCCTTCACTTTTCCTCCTTTGCCATGTCCAGACATGGCTGCTTGTGTTGGTTTGTTGATGTGATGTGATGCGAAACGATGTGGTGTACGGTTTGGGCGAGAATGATCGTTACGGAAGGAAGGAAGGAAGGTATTGTTTTATAGAGACTTTAAACTTTTGCAGTTCATTCGTCTCCAACCTTGAGAAAGGCCCTTTGAAAACTCTACTCTATTCTACTCCAGCGCTACCACCTCCGCCCTCTTGCCTTGAGAAAGGCACTCGATCCCTCGCCGTCCAGCCCGTCCAGCAACGATGTTGTCCAGTCGGTGTCCACACAAAGAATGATCGTTACGGCAGCGGAGCGGGGATTTTTAAGCTGACTGGCTGGTTCGAGAATTTCGCATGTGTGAGACTGCGACCAATGTTTCGTTCATATTTTTTCTTTTTCTGGATTTGAGGAACACAAAATGGACCAATCAAAAATGGGCACATAGTGCATTTGGACAATGCTTGATATTTCACAATTATTCAATTATTTATCTCAAGAAAAATGAAATGTTATTCGTTATGATAGATGCGTAGATATATTTCCTATCAATTGATGCAAAAACCTTTGCGATCTATTGAGAAATGCTCGAGTTAGAGGCGTTCCAAATCTTGCATTTTTTCCTACTTGTTCAGTGCCTAGATTTCCATTTCACCCCCTATATCTTCCGGTTAGACGTAGTCCTACGTCAAAATGCCTAGTACTTCTACTAAAACTCATCATTATAATATCACATAATTCTCGTTCAAGATTTTTCAACCACTTGAAAATAACATGTTTGAACAACATTTGTTTTGTGGAGATGTACATATAGCGAGTAGTGATTGGACAGATGTCTACTCCATACACGAATGAAGTCACGACTTACGTCAAAAACATTAAACCACACTCTCGAAGAAACATTTGGTATAATTGAATGTAACCGCCGCCCAAGACTTCGAGTGTCCCAATCTGTTTGTGAACTCAAGAGGGAACTCTGACGCTAAAATTGGAAAAAAATTATAATATGAAATCTGTCTATTAAACAATTCGCCTTCCTGGGGCGAACCCACCTTGATGCATCTCTACTTTGTGGAAAGAATTTAGGTGGTGATGAATAGCATGACGCCAGGAACTTGGGTAGCGATTGGCCAGTGGGATGTGAAAATCGTACCACCTCTATTTCTTTGTTAACGGACACGATTTCGATTTATTTGTCTCCGGAAAAATATAATGCCTCTCCGATGCATAACTTGATCTTCACTGGTAGCATAGATAGATAAGTACACAAGTATTTTTTTTCTTTCTTCATTTATTTTATTCTTTCATTTTTTTCTTCCTTGTTTACTTCCTTTCTCTCTTTCATAAATTCTTCCTCTTTTCTTTCTTAATATTTTCTTTCCTTTTATTTTTCTTTTTTTTACTCCTTTATTCCTCCCTTTTGTCTTCCATTTCTATTTCTTTCCTTTTTTCTTTCTTTTTCATTTCTTTCATAATTTTCATCTTTATTTCTATTTATTTATTTCTTTACTAGCTGACCCGGCAAACTTCGTTCTGCCCAGCCTTCAAACATTCACATTTTTTGCTAAGCGAACGTTCATGGGTCCAATCGTAGAACTGTTCATTGATCGATCTTCTAATTGCCCATTACAATTTCCTTTTACTATAAAATTCCTAGTACTTCTACCAAAACTCATCATTATAATATCAAATTATTTTCAGACACAATTATACGTTCAAGATTTTTCAATCACTTGCAAATAACATGTTTCTCCCTTACATGGAATACATATTTGATACAGAAAATATAATGAAATGATGACATCTCAAATCGGACGATTTCTTCCTCGAGTTTTGCACTTACCCCTTTGCTTGATTAGTTCTCAGGATATGCAGAAATTTATATTTCATTTGTATGGCAGTCAGTAGACGGAGCCGGAATTTCCGAGACAATTACACTATCGATTTCCATAATAACGCATTGCGTTTTAGCCTGGCAATAGCAAAGGCTGTGTCGGCGTTGTTTTTGATAGCTTCTCGCAGGTGAATTTATTTGGCCTCATGCTGTTTCTGTCAATTGTGTTGTATGAATCGCAGTCGTTCGACCCCTACCTTTGCGTACGTACCGACCATGAATTGTTGGCACAGCTCACGACATCGTAGAATGACGTTGCCCTAACTGCGTTGAATCATCGTTCGATAATAAAAATCCATCGAGTTGTCTTGTTTGTTTCGTCTCTTGTAACTACATTTTCATAAATATTAATTCGAATCATTGAGTCAATACACGTGTTCTCCAGCTGATAATTTATCTGGATTGATGACAATAGCGTGATTAACGTTTCGCTATCCGAGCATGTGTGATCTGAAGGATTTCAATAATTCATTATGCTGCTTCGATAAGGTTTCCAGTACCTCGTTGATGCCCCTAGCTTTAGACGAATTGAGGTTACTTCCGCATGTTTGGGTAAAAGTACGATGAAGCGTACGTAGCGCCATTTGTCATTCAACAACGTAAAACAATTCGTCCTGTTGGAAAATTGTGCGACCGTTTTTTTTTTTCTAATTATCGCGAATAAAAAAATTAAAAATGGGTCAGGTTTAAAAGGATGGAAATTTGGGTTCTAAGAGGGGGGGGGGGGGCTCTCTCAGTGTTTGTGTATCCAGTAACTGAAATAGAACAAAAAGAGGAAGCAATATAAAAATGAGTTGAATGCTCTTTCCTTCACTTTCCATCATGCATTGGATGTGATAATGATTATTATTTATTTTAGGAAACCAAGGTACCTGGGGAAATCGGAATTGAAAATACATGCAAGTTGAGGGGAACTTCTGTTTGACTAATATCACCTAGTTGGGCGTGTCTAAAATAGCTTCCGGCACTCGAAATGACAAATTCGGATTAAGTTTTAAAACCGGTCTGCTGATTCGTCCATAATATCTGGTTGCTCTTGAAACGTAGTAAGTGGGCATCTGTTAAAACAAAAAAGCAAACCATAACAATGAGAACCTTATTTTCTGCAGAAGAGAATTTACATCGAGCTGCTTTTTATAGATTACTTTTTTGCTATGGTTTTCAATGGTATTGATACACTGTATTGCAAGTTTGTACATCATTAAAATTTCAAATAAAAATGTAATTTATCAATAACACATAGGTGTCCATCTTTTCCATCCTGTCCGTTTTTCCAGACTTTCCCCCTACTAACATTCCCTCCCTTCCCCTGGTGACTGTAAAGACGTGGCCTGTGTCGTTATTGACTATTTAAAGCTCGATTCACCAAAACATGCACAATGAAAATGGTTTGCTACTCCGAAACGCCATCAGGTGTGTTCTTTGTGCAATTTCGTTCGTTCAGGTCAATGACGGAGAGCAACTACAAATTGTACATTAGGGGGCCAATGAATGTGTGAGAAAACATCGCCCTCAAAATTTCTAAAATTTACCCCATAAAAAATGTTCACCACCTCGAAAAAAAACCTTATGCAAAATATCAAAAGCAAATCGAGGTTTTTAAGAAGAATTTTTTATACCATTAGCTTCATTAGCTTCATAAAATATTTATTTTTCTTCATTGTAATCGGGAAGTGACAGAGGAAGTGTAATCGAAATTGGATAATTTTCGGGATACGACCGATTTTCTGTTTTTCAATATGCAACCCCATTTTTTTACGACATAACCCTACCTTCAGAACTCAGTCATTGACTGCTCTGCAATCGTAGAATTTTGCAACCTACAACGCCATTCTTCCATAGTCATTCTCGACGTCAGCTGGAATCCTTTTCCGTGACGGAATCATCTGCAATGACACGATAAAATGAACCGCCCCAAACATCTCAATCCCAGATGCGCACACGATGGCACACAGAGTCCGTAAATCAATCAACTCAGGCGGAAGGTTAGTGTTCGTTGTGGGTCTTTTGTTTTCGTGAATTTGTTGCTTCAATTATGGTGATTGCACTGCGAAAATTATACACATAAAGTCCATTTCTGTCCTCCGGAAGAGGGAAACTTGGAGGCTTGGAGGAAGTGTATGTTCATGTGTGTGTGTTCATTCCTTATATTGCGTTGTTGTGACTCGTAGTTTTTTTTTATCGCGAGTCCGTGCATCGCGAAAGTCGTTCATGGAGTTGAAAGTTCGGCAACCTAACTATAGAAAAAAACCATTGAAGCCCACTGCAAAGAACAGATTCGATCAAAGTGGCCCGCTTTAGTATACAGAGTGCAAAATTGAAACAGTTTCAACGTGGGCGATTATAGCCTAAACATTGCGTTTTAAGACGATATATTTATTACGAAAATCATCCTACAGGAAAAACCTATCGTGTTGAAGACTTGTTGTTGCTGATTCATGCAACGACATTTGTAGCTACGTTATCGCGAAAATTAATGAAATTTTTCCCTCGAAAGACAACGATGATTCATTCTCGCATAGATGCTGTGTTGTTCTGTATGTCATCATCGGTTGCTTAGATGGAACACTATGGAACGACGACAGCTGCTGCCACTGTATTATTCAGTGCAACTCTTTTGTCAAGTGGAAGAATTTCATCTGATGAGTAAATAACATTATCTGTTCCTCAACATTTGCTCGTTCCGCTTGGACGCTATTCGTATTCAGATAACGATCATAGCGCCATCATCATACAGGCTGTCAGTTTCGTCAGTGACGAAGACATAATCCGGTTGAACGATTTTTATTTAAATTGCAGAAGCACTTTCTAATCTATTTTATGTTATAGTTTATGAAACATTTTGTCCGTTCGTTTCATTCGTCCTAGATAACACAATGAAGCGCCGACAGTTCAATTAATTAACAGTGAGTGACCACAGGCGCGGCAAACATGGAGCATAACAAACGATTTTGCACCACAGACTAAACCAGAACATATGCCCGGCAGCCACGAGAGTGGTGAGGCGTGGGAAATGAAACCTAATACGAATCTATTAGTCTTCCATTTCACGAAACAGGATCGAAGAGGAATGTTCGATGTGGAATTCACGATTGTAGCCGTTGCGACTGTTATTACAATTCAAAATACCCAGTTAGTCCGATCCGATGTTTTTGTTCATGTTGGATGGGTGCAAGCAAGAGAACAAATTGCTTCCAATACGCACCGAAAACGGTCCGCTCTGTATGAGTGGCGTTCTGCAAGAGTATAGCTAGCAGCAGTGGTGACCACCGGGGTCAGCAGCGATCAATCGCGCGAGCAATTGATACCTTTGTTCTACCCTCACACAGAGTTTGTGGTGTACAACTAGCATCTCTCTACTATGACATTATGTGAATTTAATTTTTTGAGTCAATGTAGTGTTTGCAGGTTTTGTTACACATTTCTTCTTGGATGGCACAAACGTTCCCAGTGGAATTTTTGCCTTCTCAAAGTAGGTATTACGTGCGTCAATTTTATTTGTAGTACTTAGTTAAGATTTCTATACAGAATAATACGCCTTGAATGTATTCAGGAGTGGCTAGCTCTAGATTACGTGTGAGAAAAATTTCTTTGGCGAAAAAAAATGGAAAAAAATTGAAAAAAAAAGATTTTTTAAGCAACCCTAAAATGGAAATGATCACCCTAATGATAAAAATACGGGTCTAATGTTTTGGTGGATTGACACTATTTTCGTAACTCAAATAATCATTCAAGACACTTCTTCTTCTTGAATGGCGTTAACGTTCCCTATGGATCTTTTGCCGTCTCAACGTATGCATTAACTAGCGTCATTTATAATTACTTAGTTGAGATTTCTTAAGCCAAATAACACGCCTTGAATGAATTCCGAGAGGCAAGCTCTAGAATACGCGTGACCACAGCGCAAGTCGAAGGAAACTTCTCTGACGAAAAATCCCCCGGCCAGAACGGGAATCAAACCCGAACACCAGGCATGATAATGTGAGACGCTAACACTCAAGACACTTACATGTTGTTAAATTATATTGAGTTTATTGAGAAATTGATTTTCAAACACAATTCATAATAGAAAGTTCTATTCACTATTTTGACCCATTGTCACCGCCTCTAAGGGGTGAGATTGGGTCAACATTCATTTAATCGTAGTTCAGTGAAAATTATATATTATTATTAAACAATTCCTTGGACACTTACGAGTGTTCATCATTAAAGAACATTTCTACGTAATCAGACTTTTGCTTTACTCTAATTTACGATAGTTACTCAACAAAAAGTTCGAAAACTACCTTTTTTGATCCATTTCCACCCCCATCGACGAGTTTTCACGAAATCGGAAATCGGTTCATTCTATCCCGCGATAACACCACTTTTTTGCATCAGAAATCAAGTTTTCGTTTCACTTTACTGCCGTTCTACGCATAGTTGTCCCATGTTACTTTTTGACAATTTTAACTTTTCTTCATAAAACGATGTTTTTATTCTTTAACTTCTAGAAAAACACAAAGAAAAAGTTATTGTTTGTTCCCAGCTTTTGAAAAAAACAACATAAAGCTCAATTGTCCCATGTTGCTATTCTAGGCATAACTGTCCCACCATTAATTTTTAAGCCGTAACAAGATTGATTGATTCAAATGAGGGGATCTTTCCACATTTCATTAAACAATAGTTCTCTGCTTATAAAAAGCTTAGACAAATATGGTAGAACACTTTGAATGTGTTTTTCTCAGTTGCTGATTTTAGAACATGGGACAACTATGCGTAGAACGGCAGTATAGTATTCATGAGGTCGGCAGAAGCTGTTGCAGTGTTTGATTTTTGCAGAAATCCGTATTGGTTTGCGTTTATAAAGTTATTCTTGAGTAGAAATATTTTTATTTGTCTTTCTAAAATACTCAAAAAACTTTTGATGTAGCGAGAAAAATAGATATTGTTCTAAAGCATGTTATCAAAGTACAATCGCCAGATTTGAATAGAGGAATACCTTTTGCGATTTTTAACGTATTAGGACAAATACTATTTCTAAGCATTTGATTCACTAATTTAATCAATGCTTTTGTCACGAAATGTAACGTGCGGTAGAGAACTTCACTTATAATCCATCTTTTCCAACTGCTGCAGTACGGTTGAGATTGATGATGGTTTGTGCAACGTCTGATTCTTCAATTTTTGTGAAATTAAATACATTATTGTTGTCAATATTTTGAGTGAAATGTTGATTTGAGGTTGGTACATTGACAGGATCCTACGTTTATAAAATATTCATTGAAAATTTCGGCTATACGGTATGCAAATTCAATTTTAATATCATTTTCAGCAAACATTATTTCCTTATTTTGAATTTTGCTTGTTTTGTTGAATACGACTTCATTTATAATAGACCATAACTTTTAAGGATCTTCTTCACAACGATCAAACATAGAACTGTTTCTTATATTGTTTCTAAGCCTCATATATTGACTCTTCAATGGAGCATTAATGAGATCGGTTTTGAGCTGTTTAAGTACCTTATTCTTTATTTTTATACATTCAAAGAGCTCCCTATTTATGTAAGGTTGCAAAGGTGTCTTGGCTTGCGGTAATTGATAAGTATGCTTGTTACCATTCATTTTATTGTTACAAATGTTCTCAAAATATTCGCAGGAATTCACAAGTTCGAATTCTCTTTCAAACTCATTATTCATGAAATTTTCATATTTTGAGATATATTTATTAACCAATTTCCTTTGACTTGTAACATTGTTCTCAATAGAACAAATAATTGTATTATGATCAGATATGTGGTTTCCGGTTTCATTGAGAATTATTGTTATTCTATAGTTCATTTACATCTCTCTCATTAGACATCTCTTTCTTTTTTCTTTTCTCTTTTCATTTGGGATTGCACAAAAAAAAGTCCATACGACATCAATGGGGATGGAACCAAGGCCGGCTGGAATGCGAAGTTACTTTACACGACCACGCTATCCATATAGCTGCCAGCGCTTTTATAAAGGAGCGTGATAATATTACACCTCATCATAAAATGAAGTTGGAAGGTGTTTTCTAAGCCGATAAAGAAGAACATGAACGAGAATATATCTTTCTCTGTCTGGGCCGTGTATTTGGCAAACTATACGAGAAGCTTTCATTTAAATGTGTCTCCTGTTTCGTGTATTGGGGAGTAAAACATTTTATGTCATCTGTCAGCTCATTTGATATAATAAATCGGGATGCCAGAAAATGTGCTAAAAATTAACATTGAGTGTAGGCTTCACGAATTCCTTGCATTCTAGAAATTCGTTTCTCGTTAGTTGAGATGGAATGTTTTTTCCACCTTTTTAACTCATTAATCGTGTATCCTTCAAGTATTGTCCACCCATCAACTAGACTTTTAAGAACATTTTGCTCTTCACTATTTAAATATACATGAAGAATTCTAATAAAATCACTAAAATTAGAAGCAACTCAAGTGGCGGGTACACTGTCTTTTCCAACAGGGCCAATAAATGTTTGAAAGATTATTAACTAATATCTGGTAAAAAAAATCAACCATAGTTTAAGGCTTGAGTTTTAAATAAATCTCGTAGTACAACAGGAATTTATTACCAATATATTTTTATGCTCAAAAAACGGTACAAATTGATAAAAAGACGGGACACCCAAGAATAGTAAATTATATACAGACTCCATTATATATGATTCGTTTATGTACAATTTTGAACTCGAATATATAAAGTTAATTTTTGTTTTTGATTTGTGATTTTTTCAAATATGACTTATTTCAAATAAAAATGTAATATTTCAACGTTAAGGTCAAATTTAATTGGTTTATTATAAGTACAGTGGAGTAAAAATCGTGATTCTTGGAGATTTTAATTGAATTCTCACCAGGATTTATTGCAGCGAAATAACGAAAGATGAATTTTTGGCATGAAATAATAATACCGCCTTTAAACCCACTAGCCACTAGTTTTTCACTTTCAAAATGTTCAAATTTAAATCCACTTATTTAGATGTTTCACAACTATATCCTGTACCAAATTTTTGTTTATGCATATGTTTTTTGGTTTTTTGAATATAAAGGAAGACTTTAATGTTTGATTCATCCCATTAAAGTCAGGAAACACCTTTTTCACAAGAAAAAAATAATGCTACTCTTGCGTTTTAATCTTGCCGATGGCAATATCTGTGCTTGTGGCCAAGGTTACCATGACATCGAACACGTTGTTTGGTCGTGCGAGGAGTATCTTGTTGCCAGATCGAATTTAGAAAACTCTCTTCGGGCTAGAGGAAGGCAGCCCAATGTGCCGGTGAGAGATGTGTTGGCTCGGTTAGACCTTGATTACATGTCCCAAATATATGTCTTCCTAAAAGCTATCGATCTTAGTGTGTGATTGTTCTTATATCCTTATATTCTCCTTTTCCTTTTCCTTCGCGAGAAATCAAATCCCTTCTTACTAACAATAGAATAAGGTGAAATGTAAATACATATTAGATATAAGATAGGCTTAAGAATTGAGTATGATAAATGTGAGTGCGAATGTAAGTGTGAACATTATCAACATATCCTTATATCCCATCCTTTGTCACCCTTCTAAACTCGAGCAAACCGCGAGTAATCGGTTCTCTACTTCATTAACATTAGAATTAATAAAAAATGTTTATATATACTTGTAACTATGCAGATAGGAGTTTGGCTCCTTTAAACTTATGTAACTGAGCCTGTAAAAATAAACGATTTCATAAAACAAAAAAGAAAAAAATTAATTCATCCAGAATCTTTCAGGAGGTGATAGACGATCATATTTGATGAAAAAAAAAACTTTAACGAATATGTTCGAATTTCAACAATGACAGAACTATAGAACTTTTGTTTGTTTTCTCAAAATTAAAATTTACGCTACGGATGTTGATTCTGTTACTTCCGTTTGAAATATAAGCAAATTTAGTATGAGATATAGTAGTGAAAAATCTAAATTAGTGGATTTAAATTACATTTTGGAAGGGAAAAACTCAAAAGTTAGTAATTTTTAATGCGTTATTATTAATTTTATCCTAAAAATTCATATTAAACTTGGTTGTTATTATCAATTAAATTGAAGCCTTCTAACCGCTTTACAGTTTGTTTTTTGACACCTAACTTCTATCTTTCTTAATTTCGCTGCAATATTGATAGAAAAATTCAATTCTAACAAAATCATCAAAAATCAGGATTTTTCCCCACAGTACTTATAATACCCACTGAAATATCACCTTAACGTTGAAAGATTACATTTTTTCTTAAAATAAGTCATATTTCAAATATGAAAAACATTGTTTTTCAAACTCTATATAATCGAGTCCGACCTGTATGAACAGAAATTTATGATCTATACAACTAGAACACATTTTCGCACGACTTGCGGCTTGCTCAATCCAATGAATCTATGTCTGGAATCTAGAATCGATAAATATCGAGTGAGAACGCTTTATGGTAAAATTGTTTGTCTATTGTGTCCTTAGACTTTCATCGTTTTTGTACAGTTTTAATTGATATTTATGTTAAACTTTATATACAATCAATACAATAACCTAGTCCTTTTGGCTTGCGTTACTGAATTGTACTTCCTTCGCGTTTCTATCACATTTCCAAAAAAAAGACATTCATTACACATATTTCCGTGATGCTCTATGTCGATAAACTTCTTTGTTTGAGACGAGAAGTTTGAAAATAAGATTAAAAACAATTTATTTTATTCCCTTGTCCAACCACGCGCGCGCCTGGTTGTGTACAAAAATAATAAAGCAATCAACATTGTTCGTTTTAACGGTTCCATCTCCAGCGCTTCTACGGCATCCACGCAAGGAGGCGGCAACGCGTCTCACAATGTCTCCCGAGTGCTGCTCACATCTGCCCATTATACTAATTTCAACTGTCTCCATTCTGAGTACTCTCATGATGATGTGGTGCCACGGTGTAGAGTCACCTCCGTCACTGCCGCAGCCGCCACTAAGTCGTCTCGGTTTCGTAACCAAGAATGATTAATTCAACCATTTCTGAGAAGAAAATCAACCCACAACTACTACTCGGCTTGCGCACTTACTTCCTTCTTCCAACATTTCTCCAACCCCGGGGGGAGCGCGCGGACTTGTTGTTTTTTTTGCGCTTTGTCTCGATTGCCATTCATATTCCACTGCGTTGTGTGCTGCTCAGCCGGTTTAACTTGTTTATCATATGGTTCACGTCCGGGCGACTCGACTCGCCGTCAACAGATCCTAACGGCGTTGATGTTGTTCTTACAATACGCAACCGAAAGGAATCAATTTAGCCCTACCGCAGGTTATTTATTCTCGCGGTGCATTGATTGTTTGAATTGACCCACCTTTTTCCATTCGTTTCCATCAGTTGTCGTTTTTTTTTTTGTGAAAGGAAAAGTTGTGAATGAATCGAGAATATCGCCCACAAACATATTGAATATGTATTCCACCCTTCCTCATTCCAGCTATCCACAACTGGCACGGGAATGTTACGCACGGGCTCGCCCTGGACGTTGGCGATTTCGTCGAGATACTCGAAGAAACAACCCACTGGTTCAGGGGCACATGCCCGCGCAAGCCCCGCAAGGTGGGTCTCTTCCCCAAAACGTACATCCATCTGAAGGATTTAGCCCGGTTGGACCCGGTCGTGGCCGAGTGTACGCTGGTGCTCCGCGAATGGGCCGAAATATGGAAGAAACTGTTTGTGGTAAGTCGCGCATTAGGATTGTGGTGCTACACAGGAAGTGTAACCAGTTTTGGCACCTCCATTGTATGCTAATCGAGCCGGGGTGGGAGACGATATGATGATGGGCTCGGGTGGATGGCTCACTGGTTGATTGACTGATTGATTGATTGAACGTTTGTTATTCTTATAGGAGCGGGAAGAATACAAATTTACCTCGCTGCGGAAGGTGATGCTGGCGCTGCTGGAGAGTCGACGGGAGCTGCTGAGCGCCACTCTCACCCAGGACCAGACGTATGATCTGCAAATGAAAGTGATCTCTAAAATTGACTGGGGGAATCGGTAAGTAGCTACTCTATGTTATTTTAAGTATGAATCAATTCATCGGTACGTGATGTGCGTTGGAAGATATCATGGAAAACAATATGGTTGGATACATTTCTAATTTGCGCGCTTTTCGTTTGGAGAGCGTAGACAGTGAGAACGACAGTGACACAATGTTAGACAATGACGCACAACGCGATCCAGATAGAAAGTTTGCTTTGTTGGTCTCCACCCAAGCGGGGCTCAATGCGTTAATCATTGTAGGAATATTCAGAACCCCGATGGCGATCAGGTATACAAATTATGAAATCTAAGCAATCGCCTTCAGTTATGCAACCGCCGAAATATGAAAACAAAGATGTTGCCACAGACAAAACGATAGTTGTTGACTCATAAAAATGATACAGATTGTGATATGTTATGAACACATTTTTTACATAACCTAAAAACAAATGAGGTTTGGTGACAGCGATGTCCATAATGTCGGGTTTATACGTTGTCAGTTACTGGGTGCGAGTTAAACGTCAAACTTAAAACACGAAATTCCTTTATTTAACACTTATTCAACAATAATATACAGACGGGGTTTCTTAGCTAGTCGCAAATGAGTATGACTCGGAAATATGGAACTGAGAGTTATGTTGGCATAAATAGAATACAACCAAAATCGAAATAAAAGCCGAGACACAAAGCCCAGAAAAAAAACTAAAAGTGGGTTATATCTACGATATAACCGCAAGGTAGACGTAGAACTATCGCTGGGTTGGTAATCATCTGTTTGAAGCTGCATTCGAATTAATTTTCAATTAATAAATGAAAAAACTCTTTTGAACTCTTTTGAACACATTTCAGTCGGAACAAAAAGCCCTCCGACTTGCATGAATTTGAAATATCAATTTCTCCCCGCTCCATGAATTTGAAGTCTGTGTTGCCAGTCGGAACAAAAATACCTCCGACTTGCATGTATCTGCAATGCCAATTTCCCCACGCTCCATGGATTTGAAGTCTGTGTTGTAGAAACACATTTCAGTCGGAACAAAAATACCACCAACTTGCATGAATTTGCAATGCCGATTTTCTCCAGGCACCTTTTTTTTGAAATCTCTGTTAGGGATCACATTTCGGTGAGAGCAAAAGTTCCCCTTACTTTCTTGTGTTTGCAATGCCGATTTCTCCATCGCTGCTTGGTTTTGAAGTCTGTGTTAGGGAACATTTTTCGATGAGAACTAAAGTCCCCCTACTTTCATGTATTTGCAATGCCGATTTCCCCAAGGCTGCTTGGTTTTGATGGCAGTGTTGGGGAAACCGTAAATCGGGCCAATCAAAACGAGGCAGTTAGGGCTTTTAGATAAAGCTTAACATTTTACAGTTATTCAATTGTTCATCTGATGAAAAATAACATTTTATTAATTCCAAGTAGAAAGTAGAAGTAGAAATATTCCCAATCAATTGATGCAAACACCTTTCTGATCCAGTAAGAAATGTTCGAGTTATAAGCATTTGAAATCTTTCATGTCTTCCTGCATGTTCTGTGTTTAGGTTTTCATTTTACTCCCCATATATTCCGGTTAGACGTAGTCCCACGTCAAAATACGAGAGGAACGAGAGGAACGAAGAACGCTTTACCAGCCTTATCTGGAAAGGGTTAACCCAGACGTTGAGTGGGTCTCTTACCCACTAAAACCAAGCCCTCTATTCGTAGACCCATTCCTCTCGTCGCGACACATCTCCTTCACAATAGTACCGACATGACGTGCAGTCAACCCCGGTATCAACTTGTCAGTACCGGTATCAACTTGTACGTCCTTCTGCCGTATCCCATTCATGCTGCAGTTTGTCCATCGACTCCGCTCTCATGGTTTTTCGGATACATCCCTGCCCTGCGTTTGTAGCACTCGCTGTCTTCCGCCAGAATGATGCAGATGGGGAACATTCCGCCGATAACACACAGCTTCTGTAGAAATGATCCTATAAGCGCTAACAACTCGCATGGCCATGGATCGGAACGTGTTGTTCAACTTCCTTCGATCTCGGTGAGTTTCCAGAGCCGCCAACCATGCAGGTCCACCGTACCTAAGTATCGACGAAGATACGCCTGCCAAGAAGCGCCTCTTGCTGCTTGGACTATAAATATTTGGCTTTGGCGCCTTCCCGCATGCATAGTTGTATTTTAGCTGGTCGTCGATCATAACTCCGAGGTATTTCACTGCCCGCTTCGAAACGATGGTATGTTCTCCGATCGAGACTTCTGCCTGCAGCACTGCTTTGCGATTTCCGGAACCCGAACTGCCTTTTCGGCAATCCGTGATCACCCTCAGTGCATTTCACCAGTCTGTTGAGAATAACCCTCTCCAAGAGCTTTTCTTAAGTATCCAGCAAACAAATAGGCCTATACGATGCTGGATCTCCAGGTGGCTTTCCTGGTTTCGGAACTTTTGGATTTTTGCAGGGAAGAGACCGTCATCCAGGCATTTCTGCAGTACCATCATGAACACGTCGGGGGAAGCAAGGATCGCCGATTTCAAGCCCACATTGGGGATTCCGTCTGGGCCGGGTCCTTTTTGACATAGAACTACGTCTTTCAGGAAGGGTGATAAATCAGAAAACAGGTCACGTTTTTTTGAAATAAAGTTAACGTTAATAACTATTTTCACTGTGAACGAATTCTCATGATTTGCATACCAATCGAATCGAAAATTCTCTAAGATTTGTTTGACATGCTAAACTCTAAACGGTTTAAATTCATGAAAACTAGAAGAATTTTCTTTTTTCCCATACATTTGTTCTGCCGATTTGTGTGTCAACACTACTCGTATTTCGAATGCTTATAACTCGAACATTTCTTAACAGATCGGAAAGATGTTTGCATTAATTGATAGGAAATATTTCTACGTGTCTATCACAATTTATAAAATATTATTTTTCATGAGAGGAACAATTGAATTACTGTAAAAAATGTTAGGCGTTATTTAAACGCCTTTACTGGCAAGTTTTGATTGACCCGATTTACGGTTTCCCCAACACAGACTTCAAAATCGATGTACCTGTGGAAATCCGCTCTGCAATTATACATGCAAGTCGGAGGTATTTTTGTTCCCATCGAACTGTGTTTCCCTAACACGGACTTCAAATTAATGTGCCTGGGGGAATCCACTTTGCAAATACATGCGGGTTTGGTGTTGGGTACTTTTGTTCTCGCTTGTCGTTGTGCAGACCGGAATGTTTCCCTAAAACGTACTTTTAAACTTAGAAGCCTTGGAAAATCGTCATTTCAAATACTAGAGGTGAATGAATTCTCGAGAACTACTTAAACATAAGATGTGCAATATTTTCAGATGGAAATGTAAAATACAATGATCGTTTGACAATTCTTCCGTTCACATATTTTGGTAGTCCTAGGCATCATATCAAAGGTTCATCAAATTTATTT
This sequence comes from Toxorhynchites rutilus septentrionalis, assembly GCF_029784135.1. NCBI lineage: Eukaryota > Metazoa > Arthropoda > Insecta > Diptera > Culicidae > Toxorhynchites > Toxorhynchites rutilus. The sequence goes on along the minus strand of NC_073744.1, from coordinate 18,710,131 downwards.
GTAACGAGGAACATAATCTATTACAACAATTTCGATGCATTCTAAAATAATATTCGAAGTGGTAAACAAGTGGATTGCATAATATAATTACGTAGATCTGCGTCGAAAATATGCGGTCGTGTCCTATATACAACCCCTTACAATTTTTTCACCTTTCAACCTTTTACCACAGCGATGAGTTCTTCGTTGGTGACTTGTGCGTTCTCGGCTTCGTCCTCACCGTACAGTGTGGGTGGCCACTTCGGTGGGTCATGCTGCCTAAAGATTCCATTCACGACGACCTCGAGTTTGTCCGGACATAATTCCATGGGAATCATTGAACCGTTAAGGTAAATTATGTTGGTTTGTCCGAATTTGGGTGCTTTCAAGCAACTAGTAAATGTAAATCGATTTTTCTTCAAATTACATGTAAACAAGACGAGTTTGGGTTTGTTGAACAGCCCCAAGTCTCTAGTTGCCAATAACACCTTAAGGCGTTAAAATTGTTCATTTTTTTATTTTTTTAACGATTTTCTTCAAAGAGAAATTATGATCATGGTTTGTTCACCTCTGATCATGGTTTGTCTGGAAAAAGATCGTGCTTTTTCAGAATATAGCCTTTTCTTTGCATTTTAAAGGTGAACAGCACTCAACACAGAGAAACTTTATTTCTGCTACGCACGAAGAAAAACATAAACAAACTGCAGCGCGCCATAGTAATCATGTGGACAAACCAACCTCAGCGTATCGAACAAACTATGATCAAAATTAAGGTCATTGAGATGCATTAGTTACATGATTTAGATATATAAATCTGATGCAAATGATGTGCAAGCATGATGTTTACAGTATTTGTAAGTGTTATAATCGAGAAAAGTTTTGAATACGTACCAAATAATCATCTGGTTGTAGATTAAAAAATTAAAGCTGAACAAATCAACGTTATTTACCCTATATAAATTCAAAAGTATTTCAATTGGCAAACATTGAAAAGCTAGTGTCTTAGGTCTTACAACCTATTTGATGAAATACCCTATCCGAAGGTTCATGGTGGTAGCATAGTGATCTTCACACTTTCCAAACAGGTCGAATTATAGAATAACTACGTTCACGCAACGTTCATCAGTGATGGAGATCGATCCACGGTCGAATGAAGATCGGTTCATCCATACAACTGCTCTGCTTTGCAAGAAATATCGGGTTGTTGTACTGTAACCACAACAATGATCATATCAACTGTCTCCGGCACCCCGTGCTCATCATGTCACCACTGGGTCTAACCATCTTGCTTGTTGCGCTCCTCGTCGTCTCGTACCAGTCGGATTCTCGATGAACACCATTTTAGCAGGATAGTTTTCCGACTTTCTTGCAATATGTCCTGCCCAGTGTTGATCACTTTCTGGATACTGGGTTCGCTGGTGAGTTGCGTGAGCTCGTGGTTCATCATTCGCCTCCATACGCCGTCGTTCTGTACGCAGCCGAAGATGGTTCTTAACACCCGTCGTTCAAAGACTTCGAGTACTCGCAGATCCTCTTCGAGTATTGTCCAAGTTTCGTGCCCGTAGAGGACAACCGGACTTATGAGCGTTTTACACAGGGATCTTTTCGCATGATTGCTAAGTCTGTTTGACCTTAAGTGTTTGTGGAGACCATAGTAGGTACGGCTCCCATTGATAATGCGTCTCCGGATCTCGCGGCTGGCGTCATTGTCAGATGTTTCCATTGAACCATTATGCCAAGGACAAATTGGTCCACTTTCTCGAACTCATCGCCGAAGCCGATGAGTTGACTGGATCTATTGAAAATCCACGCAAGTTAAACGCCGCTCGTCTCATAACATCCTCTAGCGCAATGTTGAACATTAGGCAAGAGAGACCATCGCCTTGTCGAAGCCCCCTGCGGAACTCGAATGAATCAGATAATCCACCCAATATTCGCACACAGCACCGTATTCCATCCATCGTATCCTTAACCAGTCTTGTCAGCTTCACGGGGAAACCGTTTTCGTCCATGATTCTCTATAGCTCTTTTCGTGTTATTGAATCGTAGGCGACTTTAATGTCGATGGAGAGATAGTGCGTAGGGACTCTGTACTCACGGCATTTCTGGAGTATCTGCCGCAAGGTAAAGATTTGGTCAATAGTAGACCGACCTTCGATGAAGCCGGCCTGATAACCTCCTACGAATCTGTTTGTCAGTGGAAATAGACGACGAAAGGTGATTTGGGAAAGCACTCTGTAGGCGGCATTCAGGACGATGATTGCCCGAAAGTTTTCACAGTCTAGTTTGTCCCCTTTCTTGAAGATAGGGAAAATAACCCCATCTTTCCACTCCCGAGGTTGTTGTTCTGTTTCTCAAATTCTGACAATCCGCCGATGCAGATAACTAACCAATTTTTCCGGGCCCATCTTGGTAAATTCCGCTCCGATGCCATCTTTGCCAGTTGATTTTTTATTCTTAAGCTGTTTAATAGCATTCCTGACTGACACCTATCGTTGGGGGTGGTACATCTTCATTATTTACTGCACCAACGTAATCGCTTCCATCGTCATCTTGGTCCTCTGCATGTACGCAATTCAGGTGTTCATCGATGTGCCGCCTCCACCTTTCGGTCACCTCACGTTCGTTCGTCTGTGTACTCCCATCCTTATTCCGACACATTTCTGCTTGTGGCACGAAGCCTTTCGGGATGGATTGAGTTTATGATAGAACTTTCGCGTCTCATGAGAACGGTTGAGCTGTTCTAGTTCTTCACACTCCTCCTCTTCCTGGTGGCGCTTCTTTTCCCGGAAGAGTTGGGTTTGCTGTCTTCGCTTCTGTCTATATCGTTCCACGTTCTGACGGGTAGCTTGACCCAGCATTAGCTCCCGCGCAGCGTTCTTCTCGTGTAACACTTGCTGACACATACGAGTGGTTGTACCGTCGCCTTCGTTCCACTTGTCCTAGGATGTTCTCTGCTACACTGTTTAAGACTGTTTTCATCATGCCCAACAGTCCTCAGGCTAAAGCTAAATGCTAATGAGCCTAAATAAAAAATAACAAATGGAATTAAAAAAAAACATGGGCAGTATACACAATTGTTTGTAGCTTTCGGACGCTCTATAAAATTGCTGTGCGCTATACACTCTTAGCCACCCCCCGATTGTCTCTTAATAAAACTTTATTTTCTCTAAATTTGAATCTTATCACAATAAATTTTCTCTCTCGCCATCTCGCCTTTTTTTATCTCTGCGTCATTTTGTAAGTGTTTTTTTTTGTTTTCTTCATCTCTTATTCAATAGAAAAAGTAGTATTTTCGCCTACTAACTCGGGGTTCCGTTTTTGTTTTTCATCGATTGTTTACTTAGAAACGCCCCCTATAAGTGCGCACTTGGCACACAATTGGGAGCGGTGAGGAATTGTTTCAAGTTTATCGGATTCGATCGAGGCTTCGTGATTTTAATCTTCACGAGACGAGTGGGGCTTCGTTCGTTATTTTATAAGGCAGCTTTTTTATTATTTAAACGCGTACACGATTCGAGAATGTCCTTTAAAATTGTTCTACCTACTAAAAAAATGGGAGTGTTTGAGTTGTTTTGTTGCTTTAAAAATAATGATAAAAATAGTGTTTAAAAAGTTGGAGATGTGGAAACCATTACATATCTGTGGAAATCTTCTGAACTGCGTCTTCGAATGGTGTGCTTCTAAATGCTGGCGTCTGTTCTCTCGTTTTACCACTTTGCGCTCTTGTCCTAGCCTATTGTGCTTTTATATTGTATGTGTGTGTTTGTGTGTTCTTGCTGAGAGATTGCAGTTTACATGTCTTACATTTTATGGCAAATTGTTATTGATTTAAAGTATTGTCCTCGCGTGTGGTGGCCATTTCATCAAGGTTTAACGCATACTATCACGATTCTGGTCGACTCCTAACACTATCTCTATAGGTTCTAACCGTAAAATTTCATGAGAAGAACAGCAATTTTGCTCCGAAATAAGCTAAAAAAAATACATATAAAGTAGTTTCACATTTGTTGGCATATTATTACATTACTTCCTCTCTCCGAGTTCTCTATTTTTTGCTAATATAAAAAATTTCAAGAGGCAGTCTTCTCATTTGCTAGGTGTATTTGCTCTCTCTCTTCCGTCGTCGATAATAAAGATTCTCGTTCCGTGTTGCTGCGAGAACTCTCATGGAAAATATTCTCCTTTACTCGCCCTAAAAGTTTCCTACAGATTATAAAAAATATATATAGCTCTTTTCATCCTAACCTAGAACCGCCAAAAAATCGGCTCTTCACAAAAATTCACATTCCTGCTAACCGAGGAGGATTCGAGGGGGGATCGACCACACACAGCCACGTCTCATTCGTACATGAAAAAAAAATGTTCGAGTTCTTCTTTTTGTTTGTTTGTTTGTTAATGCACTCTGCGCGCGGGAATGTTTACTATCCGAAGTTTGCGCACAACATTCATACTCGGTTACTTTTCTTGGTTCACAACATCCCTCCCTATTCTGTGTTGTATCTAGTCCCCTAGCCTTATGCTTCGTATTCCTGGTGCAGCGCTGCCTTCTCCTTGTCCGCTGTGAAGTGAAGGGAGGAAATCGGAAAATAGGGTTTTGCGTTAGGTAGAATTTTGACACAAACATGGTTTCGGTGGAGGGGTCTTCTAGACCGTCCAGAATACTCTACAATCTACGGCCGAAAATTTTGAAAAAAAGAGGCGGAAAACGCAGGGGATTTGAGGGATTTTAGGTTTAGGTTTCTGTTTCTTTACCGTATTTTCCAATTTCCGGATAGATTGGTGCCATTTCGAGGGTTGAAGGTGCGGACGGGGTGTCCCGCATCGGTTTCATGTCCATCCGTTTGATGAGCGAGTCCAGCACCTCGCAGTACGAGGTCACGTTGATGTTCTGGCCGAGCAAATGTATCATCAGGAAGTCACCGATCTGGAGCCGGTTGGTCAGGTTGACCAGCTGCTTCGAGGTGGCCGTGCGGAAGCGACGCTTGAGGACGGCCACCCGGGTCGTAGGCATCATAACGATCGCGGCCGAGTAGAGAATGGCGAGACCCGAGAGGACCGACAGGATGATGAACCAGAACCTAGTTGGGGATGGGGTTTTTGATGTTAGTGTTTGCTAAGATAACGTTAGGATCGTGGGGATCTTACCACAGGAAGATGTAGATCTTTTCGTTCAGGATGTTCAAGGCCAATACGCAGAGAGCATCGTGCTTCTGGATACTACCAGAGGCTCCATACTTGTGGAATGTACACTTAGTCACACGCGGGAAGATCTAAATGGGAGATGAGAAGCTTGAGATTAGATTATATGTTTGGAGAGACCAAATAACTTACCTCTATCATTGGATCCGAGCGATTTTCCTGATCCATGTCGCTGAATTTCAGCACATCCGAGCCGTAGGTAAGGAAAGCACCTCCCAGAAATTTGTCCACAAAGAATATATTTCCCACCTGAAAAAAATGGGTGGGTTATATCTATGATATGACCGCAAGGTTGACGTAGGACTAACGTTGGCTTAATGATAATTTGTTTTTATTGATGAAATCATAAATTGAAGAAAACAATTTTCGAATTCAATTGAATTCAACATATTTTAGTGATATAAATCGTATTTTTTCGCAATGTACAGATACTACAGAAATTATCGAATCGAAATTGTTTGTTGAAATCCGAGGGGGAAGTGCCTCAGTAAAGTTGTCAAACGACATCGTGGCTAAATCCTGCAAGATATCGAAACACCCAGTGGCGTCTCGTCCGCCTGTTTAAACTCTTCATAGGACAGGTAGACATCTCAGAAAAAAAGTTCGAAAAATTTGTTTTTTTTATATTATTCCATAACCCACAACCCGCACACAACATTGTGAAATAAGCAGTAATGACTATCGGGTTCAAACCTTTCATCTTAACCCACTGTCTTTCAAACACTTTTCTGCATCTTCAAGTCACAGGGCAAACGCAGTCAGCTATGTATGAAGCGATCACTACTACTAATGCGCCGTCTTTCGTAAAAATAACATTTAAAGTTCAAAGTTTCCTGCTGAATGGAGCCGATGGAAACGATAGAAAACACACACATAAATTATTGATTGAACAGGTAGCTCACTTGGTCACACGTCGCCTGTTTCAAACACCACGAGCAAAGTGAGGATTATATGAGCGTTTATGACGCGGAACTAAATGCATAAACTCCTTTCGTCGGTTTTCCCTGAAAATACATTTTAAAATACTTTCTTATTTTTTATTCGGCATGATATTCTATGTATCTAAAACTCTCGATCTAAGATATTACAAATTTTCGATTAAATTAGACTATGTGCGAGAAAGAATTGCACAGTAAACTTTTTGCATAGGCCTGAAAATTGAAAAATAGTCTTATTCGAAAAAAAATCGATCAAGCTACACCAGTGATCACGAGCTTCAAAATATGGATAAGCAGAATATATACAATATATGCCAATGAAGGTGGTCATCTCGTATTTCACAAAGTTACCCAATAAAAATGTTCAGCACCTCGAAAGAACACCCTATGCAAAATATCAGCTCAATCGGACTTAAAGGAGAGTGGCGCAAAGCGGTCATAGTTTGAGTTTTTCGAAAATCAAAAAATCACCCAAAGTGAAAAAAAAGAAAATCGGTGTTTTCGAAGAACAATTTTTCTTATGCAAATTGTCTTAAAATTTCATGAAACATCGAGATCTACTATCATCTCGAAAATTATTTTTTGTCAAAATCGACACTCTGGGACTTTATTCGGAATATGCAGCAAAACGTGTGGTTTTGGGTGTCAATAAAAATAGTTACCTTGATTTTTCATTCGGAACATGCTGCGAAATGTTGATTTGCACGATAATATACCCAATGCAGAATATTAGCTCAATCGGACTTCATTTACTTGTGTCGCAAACGTTAAAATTTGAGATTTTCGAAAATCGAAAAATCACCAGAAATCGGAGTTTAAAAAATATTGATGCCAAATGCCTTAAAACTGAATGGCACGTCGAGATTTACAGTTATCTTAAAAAAATGTTTTGTCAAAAATCGACTTTTCAGATGAAAAAAAAGACATAGCGCCAAACAATTTACTTTTGATAAAATGCAATTTTAAGACATTTGGCATCAAATTTTTTTTTTGAAAACCCCGATTTCCTTTACTCTCCCATTGAGTGGTTTTTCGATTTTCGAGAAACTCAAAGTTTGACCGCTTTGCGCCACTCTCCCTTAAATACGATTGAGCTGATACTTTGCACAGGGTGTTTTATCGAGGTGGTGAACATTTTTTTTGGGGTAACGTTTTTGAAATTCGAGATGACCATTTTCATTGGCACCCTATTATACACTTTACTACAAGTATACAATTATTACTTCGTACTTAAATCTAATGCAAAAGTCCTATCAGGTGCAAAATCCGTTATACAGATTCCGAAGCAGATTTTCTATTTTAATTACAGAAAAAAAGATGTTTTAGGTCGGAAATACAAATTTCACTGTGGCTACATTGAATATAAGAAGTAAAATACCAAAGAATAAGACCAACAAATTGGAGAGAAATAACTCTACAATACAAAAATTTGATAATATGATAATAGTGTTGTTTGATAATAAATGTGTTCATGTTAGTATGGAATGGGAGCGGAAAAGCCTAGCCGGCCATGGTTTTGGTGTCAACATCTCGAGCACAAAACAGCTGAGATCAATGTCCTGGAAATGAAAGAATTGAAGATGTTGGAGTTACAAGCGACATAGCATGCGCTGCCATAAATATTTTGTACATGGTGACGACAATACTTGTGTTTATATTTAAATGCCTTCCACAGCCATGTGAAAATGCTATTTTCAGTAAGCGTGTTATCAATGCAAAACATTCTTTTTTATTTATGTTCCCGCGTATTACAAACAAAATGTGATAGCGTGCCGTGGACATTTGTGAAATCACGTCGAAGGAGACCAATAAAAGTGATATTTTAGCGAGACATTTTCACTCCCCCACTTCGAACTTTTCTCATTTTAACGATACCATATTAATATTACTATGGCTCTCAGTGTCGGTGTGTGATGTTGGAAAGTAGTCTTCAATTAACCAGCATTTCACTGCTCTTTAGGCCTTTTCACCACATAAATAAGGGAAATAAGTCACAATACAATTGTCATTTGTTAAAAGACAAAACGTTGCAAAATTTCATGAGAAATTTGGCTCAAATCATCACAGTATTTTGAACATTGTTTCTTCCATATACACTTCGTATGGAACGCAAATAATTACGAAACCATATTTTGCTCGCCAATAGAAATATACTTCGTCTACTACTTCACCTCGATATGTACCTCATTGAGCTGAGACATATGCGGCTTTGAACCCGTCTTGTATCCTATTGGCAGCTCTGTCAGCTCAAGTGCAGTTACATTCAATGTTTTGCATTATTTTGTTGTTTTCTATTACTCTACATTCTTCGTGAGTGTGAAAAAGATATCAACGAAGACGGTCAAAAGAACCATTACAGCAATGTTGAAATAAGTGTTAGATGAAAAAGAACAAAAGAGTGAGGCTAGGTTTGATGGAGTGATCTATAACCAGGAAGCGTGTCCCCATGACCTCAATCATTCTCAATGTCGAGCAGTTTGCGACGTCTTCTATCAGCGATTTTATGGACATGAAGCAATGAACACGTAATTTTTCAAGTTTTGCCCAAATAAAACCGTATTTTCTAGTGGGCTTAGAAGGAAAGATCCTCAAATATTGTTTCATAGTAATGTTCGAGTGGTGGGAAACGTTATTTCGATTTGTTCGAATTATATGGTCAATTAGCGGTTTATATCGTTATTTTATAAATTGCATATAAATACTACACGAAGCTTCGAACAAATATCTATTTATGAAGCATTGTAGTAGGTAAAAATTATTTTAGATAAAGTAAAGCCGATCTTCTTAAAATAAAACGGTTTTACAGAATCCAGTTTTCTTCATGTTTTTCTAAGAGCAATCTTCCATTTTTTTATAAATATTGTTGGCAACCTGATTGTGATAGATGCGTAGAGATATTTCCTATCAATTGAGGCAGACATCTTTCCGATCTATTAATAAAAGTTTGATTCCAATGTTACCCCCCATATATTCCGGTTAGACGTAGTCCCACGTCAAAAAGCTATAGAAACACAAGACGAATAGCAGGATACTCACGACATTGATGAAATTAAGCGCCTCGCAGATGAAGTAACCGAGCGAGTAGGTGTTGTGGGTTTTCATGCTGTCCTCCAGATATCTAACGAGTCGGGATTGGCGTCCTTTACGTTCTTCGGGCACCAGAGCCATGGATCCGCGCAGTCCGTCGGAAATCATGCGCATCTTACCTTCCTCCCAGTTCTTCCAGATCCAGTGGGGCATGTAGAACAGGAGACCCTGGAAGAACAACATAAACGGCACCCACTGATAGTAGCTGTGGTACGTCCGTTCCTGGTTGTATTCGTTGCCCAAGCCCGAATGGGCCACCGCCGTGCCTTGCTGGCGACCGTGCTGCCCGGGGAGCGTGAAGGTGTACGTAATCCAGCAGTACGTGTTGATCACGTGGCCGGGAATAGCGCCATCGTTGATACAGGAAATTGGATCACCTGGAAGCGAACAACGTGTGTTAGGGGAGCGGTTAAGCGAAGCGATCAATAAATGTGTCACTGTCACTTACCGATCAGATTATTTGCCGTCACGAGCACACAGCAGAGGAATAGCACTGCGCTGGTCAACCGGTAGTGACACCGGAAAACCATATTATCGATGATAGCCTTGTCAATGAGGTACCGGACTTTGATGAAGCCGGCCACCGAGGAGACCAGTCCGAACACAGCCATGTTTATTGGGTGAGTTTTTTGTTCTGCACTACAAGTATACTCTAGATCACTTCAAACCTGCGAAAAAGAACGGAGAAAAAGCGTTACTCAAACGGTTCGGAGGACCGATAAGAAGTGATTCGTTTTGGGTACAAGTGCAATCCAACAAGCCTGTTGCCGATTCCGCCTAGCCGTGCTCTTAATTAACTCCAGTTTAGCGTTGTCAGCGTGTCTGATTTATGCGATCGACACACGGTAATTGCTAGTTGCATCGAATTAGTAAGGGTCAATTCATCGCTTATGTGATGCAATCATAATCACGTGTGGCAGAGCACCACACGGGTGAGAGTAGATTGCGCATACAGACAGATTGTAGATGAGTGATGGCAGGTGAGCCACCCGTTTCCGCAATATTTCGTTCACCGTTTCTTCAAGTCTGACAGGTCACTTCACTTCGTGTACTCGCGCTGCCATGGTCATTGTTCTCCTCCGTACTTCTCAATCTAAGAGTCATCTGCCCAGATCTACAATGTCAAATCCATTTGGCCCATAAAGCGCGCGCTCTCGCTTGTGGCGCAACTCTTATCACGTTTTTGTTTCGTTCTCGCCGCCGCCGCCGCTAATCAACAACCGCCAACCGGATTACGGACGTTCGGACGTTGCACACTCAAGTGCGCGTCGCGCTCCGGTTTCATTATGTTGTTTATTCAAATTTTCCCCGTTTAGTGTGATTGGCTGTGAATACCAGCAGCACTTCTGGTTCAACAAATGAAAACCGTTTATGCTACTGAGCGACTGATCGGAATACAATCGCTTCTGATATGTGTGTGGTTACAGTTGAACGGATCTTCATTTACAGCGTTGTTCTGATTTGCATTGAAAACCGCGGTCAATCGTTTACAGTTTGATACGTAATTACAGGTCGGTAAACAATAACCAACGTCAGCTGGCTTCGCCCGATGTCGCATGCAAATTGGTTGCACTAATGAGTGTTACGTAATTACGTTGAGACGACTTACGGCACTAGGTTCCTCCCCCGTCGTTCTATCGCACTCACTAGTAGTAATTCTCGCCAGTAATCACCTACCACCACCCCGCTGCGGTGCGTCCCTTGCGTGACTGATGGAACGTTATTACACTCTCCTCTGACTTCGTCTTTGTCTTCTTCTTCTTCGCACCCACCAGAGAATCCCGCGAGGTCACCGGACTTGCCGCCGTTGCTTCTTGTTTCGCTGTTCGTGCTCTACTGAGAACTCTTGAATGGGGACGATTCATTCAGTTCCAGCATACATTCTGCTTCTACACCCCCACCCACCCCATAGAGTGTACATAGTTGTTTTCCCGTTGGCGATTACTTCGACTGCGGCGTCGCTACTCTATGCTCTCCTGTGGAACCTCGCAAGCATATGTTTTTGAAGAACTGACGATGACTTCTTGATAAATGACTCGCCACCACAAGTCGGGCTACAGTGTGGCATTAACGGAACTTGAACTGATGACGGCCGGCTTGGTTTCAGCGAAATTTATCGTGTCCATCACGAACCTCGAAGTTATGGGTAGATTCATATTTTTCCAAATGTTCTTCTGAGTCAAATACTGTTCTAATTAATCGACAGAGCGCTGGGCACGCGTGTCACAACGAGCTTATCTGCGCCGTTTGCTTTCCTGTTCTTGACGGGATCGGCCTGGGTGATGGACGGTCGTACCATGTCAGTATCAGTTTGCGATGCTTCGCGATTTCAAAACAAACATTGCTGTTATGGTAAATATATGTGTATGATGTGATGGTGGTAGCCTCCTCAACGAGAGAGGACTTCCATACCTCTCATGAGAAGCGCGTTGTGTTAACGCGGCGCAATGTTAATCTGTTTTGATTTGATTCACTCAGCAGAAGGAAGTGGTGGAGGGCGGCGAATGGGGGAACTGTTTATTGAGAAGATGCGTATCTCTTTGTGCGAAACGTCATCACGGGTTTTTCTGCTTCCTTCGGTACGAAGCTGTTGTTAAATGTGACATCTCGGATATATGATGCAATACAGGGGCTGTTTGAAAGGTTTATGCCCTAGACCAGGGGTTTTCAAATTGTGCTCCACGGGAAATTCATACTTCGCGTTATAGCAGTTATAGCAAATGCTTCCACTTGAAAATCCACCTTAAAAAAATATTCTTTAATTTCATTTCACTGGGTATATAGTGATTTATCTCTGTTTGTACTTTTAGTTTGATTAATTCATCAGGTAATCTCACTGCAGAACTGTTATCTTTCGTCATTGTCATTCTTAATCCCAGTATTGAATGTACGACAAGTACATCACATTTTCAATACTCGAGTCGCCCAAAAAAAATGTTTCGAGTTTTTTCTCGTACATTCGGGATCGATAGAATTTTTTTTTTTAACCCATCTGTTTAGTTTATTATGCTCATTTAGCAATTCAGTTGTAACAGAGCCGAATTTATTCGTGTACATTTTTATCTAACAATAATTTTGTTGTGTATCATACAGTAGCCATTTTTTGGCGTAAGAGTATTCTATCTTATCGATATTCGCAAGCATTTGACATGTATGTATATGTCCTCCAATTTTGCATGTATATGTTAGTTAAGCGCATCATATACCATCCAAAATATGGAATATGTGATGCTGTATATACGCTAGTTATACGATTTAATCTTTGCTGGGAAGTGGCTGTACATAATCTAATCACAGCAGCTAGACGGAAGGCTCGGCAATTCGGAAACGGGTTGTCGAAAGCCAAGCTGAAAATATTTTCCGTATTTGATACTAATTGAACTTCAAAAATAAAAGAAACATTTTTTTTCAAAAAATTGCGTTGATCCGAGGATCGTTGTTTGAGGTTAGTTTTCCCAGCGATGATTTTTTCTCTGCTTTTTATCATACGGCCAACGTACATTGCTTATCTCTTCGAGGATCAGCATGAGCCTCTTAACATCGGAGGCGTGGAATAGTCCCGTTTGTGAAATCATATCATAACCATTTCTTCAGACCCTCTTACTTTTTGCCCAACAGCACAATGTGTGTTCGTTTGTCAAGGTAATACTGTAGAAAAGTTAACATTTTATTGAAATTGAAAACACCTTCCAGACATACTGGTTTTAAATCAAATTCATTGCCCCATAAAGTAATACAAAATTGAATGAAATTGATACTAAGTTATAAGTCAAGTTATCTTTTGGTGCTAACACATTACCATATGATTGCTTTCCAAGGGCATGAAAAATAATCAATGTTGCTGTTCGATCTTTGGAACGCTTAAACGCAGTAAAAACTGGAACGTTGGCAACCCTGTGCTCTTCGGAACAAGGCGAAAAGCGCCTTCAAATTCAAAGTTGTATGGTTCTCATAAATTTTGCAGCGAGAAAATTAGTTCAGTAGTCTAGGAAACAGCATAATTTGCGGACCAAAAATGGTTGTCTATTTCGATTACTGCGACGGCTCACTTGGTTCAAGGGTTAAATTGATAATTCGCTGCTGTAGCTAAGAGAGAAACAGGTCGAAAGCCAAGCTGAAAATATTTTCCGTATTTGATACTAATTGAACTTCAAAAATAAAAGAAACATTTTTTTTTCAAAAAATTGCGTTGATCCGAGGATCGTTGTTTGAGGTTAGTTTTCCCAGCGATGATTTTTTCTCTGCTTTTTATCATACGTCCAACGTACATTGCTTATCTCTTCGAGGATCAGCATGAGCCTCTTAACATCGGAGGCGTGGAATAGTCCCGTTTGTGAAATCATATCATAACCATTTCTAAATGATCTTCCACAAGAATTTATGAACCTAGCAAAAACATGCCATAGTTGATGATTATTCTAGCTTCTGGGAACTACTCAGAGACTTCCCGTTTCCTGGCAAAGTGTGCTACAAATCGCCTGCCCGTACGTGACTCTTTCTAATATTCGCAAAAGTCGAACAGAGGCACGCAGAGGGCGGCGGAGTCATCTATTTTCCAGGCCAGGCCTTCCAGTCCAACAAGATGTGATTGTCGCTCGCTCGCAAGGACAGATTCTGTATCTCGTTGCCGCCTTTGTTTACACACTGTTTTGAGATTGGATTTTATTAGTGTAGCTGGCGATCTCGTAAGCGGGGGACCGCATGCGCTCGCCACTTAAGGCCACTCACATACTGCTGTGTCCAAGTGGTATAAATTAATCATAACTGGTGGCGTGCCAGATTACAACAACGACGAACGTCTCAGAATTAGTCGCGTTCAGCATTCCAGAGCAAAAAAAAAGTTCAATGAATTGAATAGATGCCACCGTTTCCCCCGGTTTGCTGTAGAAGCCATGAATTACAGCGTTCCGTAAATGATACTCATATCAATCGATCTAACACCAACCAAAACAGGGCATCCACTCGACGAGCATATGTATGCTTTTATTGCTTTGCGTGAGTCCCTTTCGATTTGGTGCTACTGCCACTGTTCGTTTCTCGTTGTCGAAAGTAGCAGGGAACTACACATTGACTCGTTTGACACACGGGGCACATCTGCTGCTACTACTCCGTCTGCCAGGTCTGATCAGCGCGCATGCATTGCCAAGATGCACGAGGCGGTGGCGATGGTGATCGTAGAGGAGGCAGACCTGTTTCTCTCTTAGCTACAGCAGCGAATTATCAATTTAACCCTTGAACCAAGTGAGCCGTCGCAGTAATCGAAATAGACAACCATTATTGGTCCGCAAATTATGCTGTTTCCTAGACTACTGAACTAATTTTCTCGCTGCAAAATTTATGAGAACCATACAACTTTGAATTTGAAGGCGCTCTTCGCCTTGTTCCGAAGAGCACAGGGTTGCCAACGTTCCAGTTTTTACTGCGTTTAAGCGTTCCAAAGATCGAACAGCAACATTGATTATTTTTCATGCCCTTGGAAAGCAATCATATGGTAATGTGTTAGCACCAAAAGATAACTTGACTTATAACTTAGTATCAATTTCATTCAATTTTGTATTACTTTATGGGGCAATGAATTTGATTTAAAACCAGTATGTCTGGAAGGTGTTTTCAATTTCAATAAAATGTTAACTTTTCTACAGTATTACCTTGACAAACGAACACACATTGTGCTGTAGGGCAAAAAGTAAGAGGGCCTAGAGAAACGAACGGAAACTTGACGTAGAACTTCGAAGAGACTTTGTAACTGATCCGTAAGAAATTCGTAAATTTGACTCATTCAATACTCCAAATGGCGGCTCTAGAAATACCATTTATTATATGAATTGAACTGAGCTTCAAACGGATTGTAAGAGTTGTAGTGGCGGGAAGAATCGGGAATCATTATTTATCAATCCTGTCGATTGTTTTGCCTGTGTCTGTGTATGTGTTTCTGGTTTTCTTGTGTCGATGTTGATAAATATACATAAAAATCATTATTAATAAAATTGTTTCCACGTTCCATTCTAATAAACAGAAAGCATATATATAAATTCATTACGAAATATATTAAATTGAAAATTTAAGGAGGGTAATTGTCTCCACCAAGAAGGGTAACGCCCGAATTGTATGCAAACATGTTTGTTGCTCTCCCCTAACAGCGCAAGCAGCAAGTAAAATATAAAAATGCCTACTTCATTCGCTAACCTGTCTACTTGTTTTACTATCTCCACTGTTTGTGTTATAATAAAAAAAAACTGAATAAATTACCTATCTAATGGTATATACAGTCAACTCTCTCTATCTCGATATCCAAGGGAGGTATCGAGTTATGGAGAGAAGAATGGTTGTAAAATAAATCAAAGGTGCCATGAAATCCATCGAGTTAGGGAAAATATCAGGATATTTTCCCTAACTCGATGGTGCCATGAAATCATCGAGTTAGGGAGAGTTGGGTGTAGTATCACATATATCGGAATACTCTAAACGAACTGGATGCTTCTTTGTTTTGGGTAGTGCCACAAATTATCAAAATGTATCCACGAATGAAGGAATTAGCTTTTTCCCAGTGTCGGATGAATTCTCTTCTGTTGACACTCAACACCATATCTGTTATAATGAGTATAACACAAGAGTCGAGACGCGTGATCTTTGTCTGGTATATTGAACGAAAACAGCGTGAACGATTTTCGCAAGCCTGCGTTCAGGCACTTTCATTACTGTCAATAACTTCAGGTGATTATCACGAACGTTAAGTTGATCTTCATCGCTTGCAGTGATTTTTTATTGAAATCGTGTTTGATTTTCATATTTAGAAAAAACCAGGAATCCGGAAAAGGCAACATTAGTTTTCGTTGAGCGTTGACCGTTGTGCGGTGTTGAGCGGCTGAGTTTGGTTTAGTGTTGAATGGCGTTGAGCGTTCCGTTTCTTTTTTATACTGTATTATAGTAACTTTCAACACTTTTTGGCTGATTCGTCACTTTACTCCCATTTTTGGAGGAATGTCGAGTGAGAATTGAACTCATTACTTTTAGCGCTCGAGGTACGTTCCGTTTCCGTTTCCGCTTTCTATGCTCTTTTACTACCGCCATTTCCCTCAATGTTTTCAATGAACCGAAAGCCATTATCTTTATTTTATGCTTTGATTTCACTAACACGCAATGTTTTTCAATTTCGACTTTACGAATATCATGACCAAAATGAACTCCATGGCAAGCTGATGTTGCTGTTCATTCCACTGGTGTTCATTGATATTTTTATTCCATATTTATCGACTCTCGCTTGAGCAGTAGGTTATCAATACAAGGCAGGCTGAAGTTTGCCGTATTTGAATGTTGTGAACGTGAATATTTTCGGCACTGATCTCGGGGTGAATTTTATCCCAAAAAGGTATGAAATCAATTGTGCTTTTCCCAGAATGAAAAAAAATATTACAACGTTTCTGATTATGCTACATTCTACGCATAGTTGTCTCATGTTACTTTTTGAAAATTTCCACCTTTCTTTATAAAACGATGTTTTATGCTCAATCTTTCGGAAAAACACAACAAAAGCTATTGTTTGTTCCAGCTTTTAAAAAAAACAACATCAAGCTTAATTGTCCTTTGTTGATATTCTAGGCATAACTGTCCCACCATGTATTTGTAAATTCATAATAAATGAATCGGTGCAAGTACAATAATTTTATGTCAGGCTTTCAGCCGGGCTAATTCACTCATTTATGGTTTGGAAGAACGAAATAATTCTCAAACAAATAAAAAAAGTTTAACAGAACACGTGTACACATTGTTAGTGAAAGCCTAATGACAATGTGATTTGTATTCTGCAAAGGTGCTGCAGATCACTCATTTTTTCATAAAACGATGGTTTTATGCATAATATTTCGGAAAAACACAACAAAATTATTGTTTGTTCCCAGTATTTCAGAAAACGATATCAAATGCAACTGTCCCATATTGATATTCTAGGCATAACTGTTCCACCATGTTTTTTTAAACCGTAATCAAACTTGATTGATTCAAGTGAGGGGAACTCTTCACATTTCATTAGACAACAGTTTACTGCTTATAAGAAAACCCAGTAAACTGAAATTCTTAAAGCTTCTGGTATACAAATATGGTAGAAAACTTCGATTGTGTTTTTCTCAGTTGCTGATTTTTGAACATGGGACAACTATGCGTAGAACGGCAGAATTGGCCCTTTACAATTTTCTTTTACTTTAATTTTCCTATTACTTCTACCAAAACTGGTCATTGTAATATACATTTATTTTAAGACATAATTTTCGCTCAAGATTATTGATTCACTTGCAAATAGCATGTTTCTTCATTACATGGAATACATGTTTGATAAAATTTCAAAATATCAACCATAACATAACATTGATCGTTGGGAAGAGACGAATACAACAAAATAAAGACGGCTCAGAAGGTCCAATCTTCGGGTTATCCGCTTACCAACACATTTGGTCTTCCATTTTTATTTATATAGATAGAAGATATAGGAGTGCGTTATTTCGCTCGAAAATGCTTTTCCACCTTCGAACAAAGATTAATTTCGTTAGCGCATACATCAAATGGACTTACAACGCGTATCATGATGTAATTGTAGAACATATGGGAATTCAATTTCCCAACCTTGCTTCAGAGTTTTCCGATTTTTCTCTCCGATATATTGATCTACAGGAAGTGACGAATGCAACAGAATAAATATGGCTCAAGTCGGACTATCCCATTCATCGGGTTTTCCGCTTACCAACACATTTTGCCTTCCATTTTTATTTCTATAGATAATTTCCATTCAAATAAAGTGAAATGTACACAAAACAGGATCATTTCAGAAAACTCCGGCAAAATTGAGTGTTTGTCAGGATATCAGGGAACGTGCCGAAAAGTCTGGGAAGTCCTGAAAAATCAGGAAGGATGGCATCTCTGCCGGAAAGTGCTTGTGACAAACGTGTTCCGAGTGTGCATTTTTCGGTTTAAAATAGCTTCCCGGCTCCACCGCCCGGTGGAGTGCTGCGCTTCAAACATGCGAGAGCGTACGGAGTGAGCCTTCTTCACGTACGTTTCAGGCACCAAATGTGGCCGCCGGGAGGCTGGTTGGCCGGTTGGCCACAAATGGAAACGTGGCAACAATGTATTTTTATTATGATCGCGTAAAGAAAACATGGCCCCGCGCTCTCTGTTTCGAACGGCCAGCAGAAAGCAAAGAAAAACGAATAACAGTTAAGTCAACTTGCTATTATGTATTCAACGCGGAGATATGTTTTAGCTCTCGTCTCGGGGCGCGCACGGATTAAGAAAGTCCCACGCGGCGGGGTGTGTGTGACAATGATTAGTCTACTTGTGGCCAGGGCCCAGTGCATTCACGCCTTCCATCCATCCATCCATCGCTCAGCGCGCAGTGCATTCGTCGTGCCCAAGACCAAGACCAAGAGTTGGTTTATTTTACTCGAGATGTTTATGAAACTTTAATCACAAACACGACACAATGTGTGAACAGTTGGCAGGCAGCTCCTCTGGTTCGCGCGCGCTGTAATGTCGAAGACATATAATTTTGCATCGATTGCAGAAAAGCGACTAATTGACATCGCGTGGTCGCGTCCCTCGTCGCCGCCTCGGGACTTTCCTAACGATCCGGGTCGCTCGTTATTTGACTACTATGCATACACTCGAACTAGCTATTTAATTTCGCCTCGCTAACGGTTTATCACCTTATTGACATGTTCTCGATGCTGGTGACAAACGTGGTTAGGGAAAAGCGGCCGCGCTGCCATCAGCAACCAACAATATACGAACTCGCAGCAGCTCGCTGAAATCGGAATTCGTGCATAGGTAAACAGAAATTACTATGCTTGAGAGAGCCACATCGTGGTTCCCATCATCGCGGTCCGGCGGTCGAATTTCGTCAGAAATATGTAACCGTCGTCGTGATTCATCAATTTTCGACTGTTTCGCTTTCGGTAATTCCAACGACTCCTGCCTTCATGCCTTCCTGCCTGCCTGCAATGATTGTATATACAACACGCACATGATGGGAACGGAAAGAGTGCGAGGCAGAAGAACGCACAAACCGAACGAAGGGGATTTTCCCCCAACCTTGAGGGAAACAAAACTGTTCGCCATTTTCTTTGACAATTTGTATCCTTTTTGGGTGAAATGTGTTGTCCTCTCGGTGCTTCAACTGTACTCTCATATACAATTGGATGGTGGTGGAAATTTGATCCACACATGTTTCCACGCCGGTCATTCGGTGTGTTTGTTGTTGCCGCACTTTGTACCAACGGCGATCACTTCCTGTCGTATTTGTTTTCACTCGTATTCACACCAAAGAAGCCAACGCAGCAGCAAACCTACTTTTTTATGATGAAATCAGATGGCAGTTACACACTAGAGCGTGCGCCTCTTGTACACACAAAGATGGCGCTTGTTTGGGTTTTTAAATTATAGATGCACTTATGGAAAACAGCATCAACTAATTGCACTACACATAAAACACATAACAGCAACAGTTTCATCAGCGACCGCGACCGCAGTTTTTTTTTCGCGAAGAGTTTTTGTCACACTATTTTTCTTTATCTTTCTTTCTCACTGCTGTTGCTGCAACACAGCAAGCCAAGTCGGCAGATGCAGGTACACTAAACGCATGCACACATACACTTTCTGGTCTCTATCTAATGACGATGATGATGATGCTGCTGTTACTCCTCAGGCAGCGATGATGATGCGTTTAGAGCTTAGGGATGATTAGCATATGCGCCGGACCGACGGAGGAACAGTACAACTCCTCCTACCTGATCTCACTGCCATTTACACCGAACGAGCGTCACTCTGCGACTGACTAGGGTTGGCTAGGCGCTGTCACGAAGAACTTCACCGCGCGTGAAGTTGCTGAACAAAGAGAGGCACTCACTGAGAGAGCAGTTGATATGGTTTGCGGTAATGTGTGGAAAGTAACTGTAGAGTGAGTGCGAGGGAGGGCACTCACTTATGTTGAGTGGTTTGCGAGGGTATAGGTGTTGAAATTCCTTCACTTCTGAACATTCTTCGCCTTCGAGACGTTCTGTGGCTTGTCGATCGTGGATTGCAGAATTGTGATCGCGTCGATGCGTCATGATGTGATCCCATGAGGTTGTGCACCAAAGAACCAAATTTCAAATCAAATTTTAGGAATAAATTGAAAACGTTTTCTGAATAAGCACTAGTTATAACATAAATTCTTTAAAACGAATTTTGATGCCTTTGAGCCTTTTAACCTTTGAAAGTGGTGAGTTTACAAAAAACAAGAAGTACGTGATATCTATTGTATAACCGCATGGTTGACATAGGACTATCCTTGGTAATCCTTTGTTTGAAGATGCATCTGAATCAACTCTCAATGAATGGATGAATGGATATTTAGGGGAATACGAAAACGAGAGCGTTACGCTGGTGGCACAAGGTTTTTAGCCTGAATATCTATGTGTCGACTGAACGAAATGGCATGATTATCACTTCATTCGAGAGATAAAATGTTTTCGAGTTGTATGTCGTCGAATGAACTGAAAAAGTTTATAACCATGACAACAACAAAATATTGAAGCTGAAATGTAAGATAAGCTTAAGAATTGAATGTGATGAATGTGAGTGTGAACATTGCCAATATTTCCTTATACCCCTTCTTTTTCCTGAAAAAAAATGGCACCCTTCTAAACTCGAGCAAACCCCGAGTAATCGGTTCTCTACTTCATTAACATCAACAATGAAAAATGTTTATATATACTTGTAACAATACAGATAGGAGTTTGACTCCTTTAAACTTATGTAACTGAGCCTGTAAAAATAAACGATTTAATAAAAAAAAATATTGAAGCCACAAAAATCTATAAATATGGGTACCTGCTTGAAATTTCAGCTCAGTCATGATTAAAATGCGGATGATGCAAGACACGGCTAGCAAAACAAAAATGACGTTGTACGTTTTGTGCACAACGTCCACGATCAATTTGTATGTAGCGAAGGCTTGAACGAAAATGACAGACCAGAGTTCTTCGTTGAACGGCTTGATGAACGAAGTAACTAAGCAACATCAACCCTGTAGGTGCCAGGTAATTACTTAATTCGCGTCGACGGCATTGAGCTTCGTTCCACTTTTATGAAGGTAGAAAATAATGATATGTTTTGAAATTTATTAATTGAAATTAATTCCTCCGCATTAGATATGTTTTCTATGTAATAGATTTTTTCTTGCAATTATGTTGCACGTTTGAGGACGTAGATTTGTTATTTCGACATAAATACACTGAATTCTTTTTTTTAACGACTGATGCGTGCGCGCAAAGAAAAAACGTATAATTTTAAGCAAATCGCGTAAAAAAAGATTGCCCCATCATCGGTGCGCGTTCGTCCCAACCACACTCACACACGCTATCGCAGAATTTCTTTTCTTCTCTTTCTCTTCCCAACGAAGCAACAGTGCAGGCAGTGCTAAATCGCGTAATTTCAAGAAAATCACGTAAAAAATCGCGTAATATGAAGAAAATCGCGTAAAAATAGGATCCAATGTAATAAAAAATGCACACTGCTGAGTATAATGATCTTATTTTCGAAATTGAGTAAAAAATGCAAAAAACATTATTTCCATGGACAACAATCAACAACAATTTCTTCATAAACTTCATGCAGAATCATGTAAAAAATCGATTTAACAAATCTTATCTACGATTTCGAGAGATGGCTGGGCGCCAAATTTTAGAAAATTTGTCAAGGATTCTGATTAGAATAAATATATATAAAGAGAGTTAGATAGAGAGATATAAAAGTCTTTAATGTTAAATTCAATTTTTGAGTAACACAGTAAATTTTTGAAATATTTTTTTGCTAAAAAAAGTCATTCGGTTTTTAAAACTTTGTCCAACATTGCTACATGGTACGCTTATATGAAAAATCAGCCGCCATCAGAATTGGTTATGTAGTTGCAATTCGATTAGCCTGCAACGTATGTACAGAATTTTTAAAGAAAATTGGGATGGGCTAGAACAGCGGTCGATTAGTTTGGCGTGGAACTGCTGTTTTGTAAACTGTACGAAGCGTTTAAGAGATGTTTTGGTACGAATTTTAAGATGGGGAAATCAACACAAATGGAATTGAGGTGATATTGAAGAGCGTTACAAATAACTTTTCAGGCAAGCAGAAAAAAATATCAAAGAATCGAGAACAATCGCGATTGAGGCAATTGTGCTTTCATTTCTACAGAGGAAATCATCTGATTGACAATATAATCGGAATAAAACTCTATTAACGTTATAGACCCCGAAAACAAAGCAATATTTTGTTGTCTTGAATGACAATATGGCCCAAAGATGTCCGATGAGCCGAGAGTGGTCTAGTATTCTTTTACTGCACGAGCACTCTGCAAGTCATTCAGACAGTCAATTCACAGTGGTCGATACAAATTTGGAAACAAAAAAGTATTTTCCATGCGCTGAAGAAATCTTGGCCGGAATATGAAGTGAAATACGTTCTCCCATTGCATTGTCGACAACGATCTAGCTCAGATATCATTATTGAACAGGACCACGGTTCAGAAAGGTTAATCGAAAATCGAAAATTAAGATAAACCTCCTACTTCTTTGATCGATAATATTTCTCAGTGGGGAAGGTCTTGCTCCTCACTTTATCTTTATAGCATGTTACTCTTATTTAGAATTTTATTTTAACTTTTTATCAATAAAATTTAAACCAAACCAATTAAATACGAGATCTATTCAAAAAGTATCGTAGGAATACGTCTTTCACGAATTTTGATGATTTGCATACCAATCGAATTGTAAAATCCCTATGATTTGTTTAATATGCTATATGTCACAATCACTTGGACTGCACTCGGTTTTAATTGATGAAAATTAGAAGCAATTCCCATTTCCCATACGTTTGTTCTGCTCATTTATGTGCTTACCTACCCGTACTGTCAATAAGAAGCAACTGCGAATCACCCGCACGTAAATCGGTCACTCGAAATTCTAATGCAGAGAATAAATACTGCAACATGTGAACGAACACAGTGGAGAGAGGAAATATTGCGATTAAACTCCGCCAGATGGCCACTTGCTGAACTGGTCACTGTGTACAAACATTTGCACTTTTTATGAACCAGTCTTGCGCCACCCAGTGAGTGATCAACAACACTCCGGAAGCTCAACAGTGTATCACGTTGTGAATGAAATCATGGTGCAATTCGTTCATAACGTTCGAGCGTCGGTTTTCATGCTGCCTGGTGGATAGTTCTCGTGTATTTTTCAAGTCACACACATTGTTTTTAGTTTTTATGCGTTTATGTAGACTATACAATTAACGTATAACCATGAGGCGGTTTCTGTTTCATTAGAAATGTGGAGTGATGGTGGTAAGATAGTTGTATGGCTCAATCATCTTCAGCCACACAAAGCCCTGGCTGTTGCCACACCAATGAAACCTTCTACTAGAGTTATTTAAAAAATGTCGATGCATTCTGAAATAATGTTCGAAGTGATAAAAGAGCAGACTGTATTATATAATTTCGTAATTCTACGTCGAAAATGCGGTAGTGTCCTAAACACAAACTCCATTTTTTTTAATTTCCGCGGGCTTTTTTTGTAGCGTTATGTTTAGGGATTGCATTACCGTGCCAAAATTTCAATAACCGGTTACTCGGTAATGAAAATTTCATTACCGGTAAAACCGGTAAATCACCGGTAAACAAAATACTTTGAAATGAATCCATTCCATGGCTTTTATTGTTACTAATTAGATAACAAACAAACAAAACATTTAGCAAGTTTTTGCTACTCAGTTTTTTGGCTAAAATAATACTTGAGGACACTAAGGATGTTAATTGTGTCGTCTCCTAATCTAGATCGAATCTTATTAACGAAATTTCCAGAAGCGGAGAAGGCACGTTCAGAGTCCACTGATGTTGGGCGTACAGTACGAAGAGCATCAAATACAATCGTCATGTATTTGCCTCTGATGTTCTCTGCGTCGTAGTAGGAAAACTCTTGTCTGAGGGTCTTCATCAATACGTTTGTAGACGTTGTGTTGGAGCTGGACGTTAAAACCTTTGACTGTTGCAATCGTCGTTCCAGTTTTTCCTTGATGCTCAAATTTTCTGCAGGTTCTGCATCGTCCAGTGGCTTTTCCTCCTGCTGTTTACCAGCTACTGAATCAATACCATCTTGGTCAAATTTCATCAGGTCACGCACAATCTCAAATGCCTGCTTGATCATTGTAGTCCGTGACGTTTGATAGAGAACGCCAAAGTCACCATTAGCTGTGTCACCACCACGAGCAGAATGATTATTCATATATGCGAACAAATCTGCATATACGAAACGTCTTTCTGTAATCCTTTCAATCAGGGCTTCAAGCAGCTGCTTCGAAATTTCTGATGGTTGATCCGATACCTGTTCTAGCATAAATTGCAATCCGACGTCAGCTTCGTAAAGAGTGCAATTCTTCCGGCATAGCAGTTCAACGGCGACCAGAACTGGTTCGAGGGCATCAACCAATTCCTTTATCGCTGTCAGTTCTTGATCGCTGAAGCTTATATTGTGCTTCGTTTTCAGATCGAGTATCGATTTTTGAACTGAAGTTCGGAGGTAGTAGAATCGGCGCAACATTGCCAGAAGACTGTTCCATCTAGTTTTGCAATCAAGGAGCAAACAAATATCCTTCCCGTGGTCCGCGGTGACATGCTTCTGGAGAACTTCGTCGTTTTTAACCGGAGATTTTCTGAAGAGCTTCACCGTTTTTCGTACTTTTTGGATTGTTAGACAGTATTCGGGCTTAATGATACATTCATCGGTTTCCTCACTGTTGATCGCGAAAAAATCGGTGATATCATCATTATCGTCGTCATTTTCTGTGTCCGACCCGTTATAATCGGCAAAATCTGCATTGAACGGAAAATTTATTTATGTTTTATCATTTAATTTATTTTTTACAATTATTACCTGAATACGAAGTTGAATTGGATTTTTGATACAACACGTCTGTGACCGCTAGATGAACGCCATGCGCGAGACAAACTTGATGCGCAGCTGGTATGAGGCTTCCAACTTTTTTCATGACGGACGCCCCATCAGTCGTGACACCCATTATGTCCTTTGTTGTCGATATTCCATATTGGGATGTTTTCTCAGAAAGTAAGGTAACACACCGTTCCGCGTTCATTGAGCCTTCAACACGTTGCAGACCGAGGTTCCAAGTTTTATCGGCCGAATGAGCATTCACGTTCATGTAACGCCGATTTCTAATCGAAGTCCATTCGTCGAAGGTTAGGCTTAATTTTCCCCCGTCCTTTTTGATATTTTCAAACTCTTTCCGATACTCGATGACGACTGTTTCGAAAAATGTCTTGACTCGTTGGCGAATTCCATTGCTGGTTCGAGGAATGTCCGAAAACCCACGAGCTACCAGCCCTTGCCTGATGTCTTCCGAATTGCAAATAGTGCTGAACGGTATTCCATCTTTAGCTGCCAATCTAGCTAGAACAGCATCCAAAGGGCTTGACTTGAAGAAATATCGGATGATACTCCTCTTCTTGGCTTCGGGTCCGGATGTTGATGGAACTTCTTTAGACGGTTCCGGAATGGCAGATGCAGGTCGTTTGTCCAGTAGTATTCCATGTTTCAATCGGAGATGAGCTTTACATCCACTTGTGCTTGAGCCTTCACACTTGATGATTTTATCACACTTGACACATTTTGCAATCCCTCTGTTCTGTTTACCTCGTAAAAAGTACTTCCATACTGAGGTTTCCGACAATCCTGCCTTCACTTTTCCTTCAAAATCCATTTTATCTAACAAAACTTGTTTCGTTCTAACCAAAATCTCGTGCGTGTTAAAAAAAAACAAATGAATGAATTCACAACAATCGATGTTTTTTCGGTATGAAAGCGGTGAGACAGGCACAATGTTGATTCATCATCTCTTTCATTCGTATGCTGCTGGTGATATGTCACGTCAAGCACTCATTCATGTATACAGCGAATGGAAACGATGGAAACGAGAAAGACAGAGAAAGACTTTTGTGCCTCTAGCCATGTTTACATGTAAGTGTCGATATCTTCTCCCGTATGGGTATCGACACTGACGCAGCCGTTGTGTTTTCCCGATCTTATTTAGATTCTCGAGTAAAATTTTAAAGCGGCATAAAGGCAAATATTATTTATGGTGAAAAAATAAAAATTACCGAAATAACCGGTTGTTGATTGTAAAATTACCGGTAATTCGGTAATGAAAAATGGTCCGGTATTACCGGTAAAACCGGTAACGGTAAAACCGGTTAACAATCCCTAGTTATGTTGATACTAATGTCACTCACTTATGCCATTTTGAACGTTTAGTTAATTTTTTACAGCTTTTGCTGGCACATGTTTTGGCTCGTCTTTGATTTTTGCCTACTTCAAAAAATGCAACACAAAATATGTATCAAATATTGTGTGTTGGCACTCTCTCGATTTTCTATCCAAAACAGGCAGAATGTCCACGTGGACAACAGGGGGAGGGAGTCTAAAATCATGACAGCCCCTTAATTGATGTGGCGTGACTCAGAATTATTGTTGATCAGCGTCTCAATTTGACAATCATCAGGGGCGGCACGAACTTTCTGGACTACCCAATAGAAATTCCATAAAATATTAGACTCCAAAAAAAAAACGAACATCGCTGCTTGGAAAACTTTTCCAGAAATACGATCTGAAGAAATTTGTTGTTCGTGGTTCATTTTCTCAAAACATTGGAAGTTCTTAAAAAGTAGAAGGGTCTGAGCCAAGGGGCACAGACGGAAGTTTGACATAGGACTTTGATTGTTCAGAATACTTGGTTATTTTAAATGTATTTCATTGTTCAGAAATCTGTTAGTTTTTCTCTTTTGAAACTCTAAATAATAGCCCTGGAAAGGGCCGTATGTTCGTACTCATATCCTTCAAACGGTTTGTAAGGAACAAAGAAAGACGATAAGCTTCTGGCAGGAAGATCAACTGTCTAACTGAAAATGATTAATGAATATCAGTGGGACACATAACAAGATGGAATGCTAGATGAAGTATGTATGAAACGGTAAACAAAAAAATATATATCGTCATTGATTACATTGAATATGAATACATGATTACCTTGGCATCCGCTTGCAAAACATACCTGTTTTATTTGTTAAATTGCTCACTTTTTTATTATTTCGACAGTTGATGTCTCAGGCGAAAAATGCTGGATGAATTTGCCGTCTAATGGTATATATTATAACATATATCGTAAGAATGATTCTGCGTAATATGCATTTGTAAACTCCTAATAAAGTCCTACGTCAAAACAGGATGTTACCACATTCAAACATGCCTCGCTGGCGTCTTCATCCTGCAGGAATGCCTGCTTCTTCAAAACCAATGAAAATAAATCGATGGCTCTCAGTTTATGAGGCCGGATACCGGATAGTAACCGGATCTCCGTTTCATCCACAGTTAATACTTCTTTGCCGGCTGAACGAAGTGGTATCATATTCACTTCATCCGAAAGACAAAATGTACAAGAGTTATTTGATTGTTAATTATTGATCCAAAAACTTGTTTCGATAGCTTAAAAAATGCTCCTAAACAGGCTATTGATTTCACATAAATCTGTATATAAACTGGCCCCCGCTCGGAATTCCATTTAGTTGCGAAATGACAGGAGAAAGGTCTCGCTCACTTTCCTAAACACTATGCTCTGCTCTTCCAATCCCATCCATTTCTACCACCGGACTACCGGACTGAAAGAAGACAAAAAACGCAAGTATCATTGATAATCCGACACATATTGCGTACAAATGGCGCAATTGGCTATGGATTTGGTAGCGGAGAAAATGAAATGTTTGATTTGGGGTAGAGAATATTTACCAAAAAACCACATTGTTTGATCACCTATTCAACCGCAATGTTTTTGAATTTGTAAGTATTTTGTGTGAATAAGATAAAGATACAATTTTTTAGGGAATTTGAAAATCGGGTTTCATTTTTTTCTGGGAAAGGAGTCTCTTGCGCAAAATAGTTTGAGAATCCCTGCTTTAGTCCTTGAGTGCTCGAAGCTCTTATTTCCACATTCAACCAACAATGACAACCAGTCTCGATTGGGTTGGCATGGCGTGAGTGCCTTCACTCACACAGCGTATCGCGTTTTGTCTTTTGTTTATGCATAAAACTTCTTTCGAATACGCGATCAGCAGCGCTTAACAAGTCAAACGAAACATTTACCATGATGAGACTGTAGACTCACGGAGAGACCATACTCTCGGGAGAAACAGGCTCTAGCAACCATCTTATTTTTTTTCTATTCTCCGTTCGGGTTGCTTAGGGCTAAAACTAGTAGCACATGTATTGGCTTATACTGCTCTTCCTGACTAACGCATAATGTGCGTGGGTAGTGACAAAAATGTCTATCCAAAAAAAAACTGGTCGCATCGTTCCATCGTAACCTACAGGCGAACGACCTAAATTCGAAACGTTCGAAAGCCCCATGAATAGAACCTGTTCCCGAGCCTAATCGGCTTGTGTTTTGTATTTCGATGTGATCTATATTAAGCGTCGATAGCTGATTGACAAGACCGTCCCGTAAGCGAGATTGCGAGATCATCTCTCCGCGGAGTCACAAACACAGGTGTCAAGGATTTTGACATGGGTTCCACAATGGCTCTCGGACCAAAAACAAAATTTGCATATCTCTGCGCGCAGCATAAACCCCGATCTCGAATCAATCAAAACCCACAGACTGACAGGACCTGTGGGTAATTAATAATTCGACCATAGCGAGCTTTGATTTGCCCTGTCGCGATTCTCGCTGGACCGCGTGATCGCTCCGTTCACACGATGGACTTAAAGCGCGAGATATAACCGTCAAGTTCTCCCCCTAGCCTTGGCCTGGGTTGGGATTTATATGGGAGCAAATTTTTCACTTCGAGTTCCTCGTTGCGAGAAGCCCACCACCAACTACTGTATTTAACCATTTTTTATAATACGCGTTTACTTTATAAGGCTGCATGTTGGCTGCTGCTACCTTGCTGGCTGCCGATGCTTGGCTCCACGGCGGCGATTATGGTTGATCTTGGTGGTTGCCTTCTTCCTACCCGCGATCTTTGCTTCGTCTTTTCCTCTTACTTGGGGGTTTTAGTGTGCCTTCTTCCTTCGGCTAGTCGTGCCAAACCGAGTTGTTTTAAAATTATACGACCACGGTCTTCGTCATCGTTGTCGGTGTCCTGGCTGTAGAACTCGCAACATCTCGCAAACTATGTGCAGTTCACCTCTGGCGAAAAACTTGTTCAAGAACACACGCACCGGCCGGTTGACCGACGAAAGGCAGGCATAGATCTTCTCGAACAGAGTTACGTTCCTTGAAACGATCACCGCTTGCGGGGTGTTCGGTCTGTATCGTATCTGTGTTGTCCCCACGGCGGCAAGGCTCGTTCTCCGCGCAGTGCATTTATTCCACCAATCCGTGTCTCGTCTTTCCATACGCTTATTCTTTCTCGGCTGAATTCAGATGCCGCGGCGCGGTTACCTTTTGCAGCTTTCCGCTACTCCTCTGCTACCCCCATGGAACTAGGGTCCACTCGATCGAGCGCATGATTGGGTATTTTTTGCAAACTCTGACGCATTCGCTTTTTCTGTGAGAGTATGTGCTTCTCCTTGCTTGGCATTTTTTTTTGTTTCGATAGGGGACCTCACAACATTGCCAGGTCTCCTCTCTGGTTTGTTCGGTTAGTGCGATGTGAAGTTCGCCTAGAAGTACCTTCAACGAGCATATGAAAAATTCCTGGGAACCGGTAATTGAATACATGCTTTTGGCCTCATTTCTGCTCGCCTTGTGCACTCATCGCTTCTCGCGTCTCCTCGTCCCGTCTGGCAACAACGAGTTTGGTTCGCTCGATCGGAGCTTTCGAACGACGCGTTCCGCGTTTTGAGTCGTCACAGAAGATTGAGATAGGGTGAAAGAGTGAAGCGCTAAGCTGCATAATAATGTGGTCAATATGCAAATCATGCCGCGTTTCGTCTTTTCGTAGGGGGGTGGTATCTACTACCAAAAAAAAAGCTAGCCGAGACAAAGTTAGTTGGGGTATGGTGGTCGGTTCAGCTGAGTGCGAAAGTCGACACCCAACTCTTGTTTTCAAAAATAAAACCCAAAACACCTTTCATGCACGGTCCGCGCACTGCTTCGTCATCAGAAACACACAAAAAAACGAGCTTGTAATTGGGAGCTATGCGCGCGCTTACTAGCGCTACATTGGCTCCGGCTATACCATGGACGCGACTCGATGGGGTTAAACGTTTTACAAATTGACCAGTCATCAAAATGAAGTGTTCTCAGGAAATAACTAATCGCTGAATTGCTGCTGTTCGTTCGCCCAGTGGTGCACTCGCTGGGGTTCTGGAATTTCTAGGATTTTTTGTAGGCTATAATCACCTTGATTAATAGCAGAGTATCTGTAGAGTACCTGGACAGCCAGTCACGATGATAGTTGTGTATCGGAAAGCGAAGGTTACTACTTTGTTGGTGCTCTGAGTGGTTTATCCTTGTACCGAAATATGGAACATTCCTTTTCCGACTAATTTCGAATTCTGTCGTTGCGAGGAAGGAGTCAAGTCAAACTCAAGTAACGACACGCATCATTCGACCATTACTAGGAACAGATACCCAAATACAGATTTTAAGCACACCCTTTCCAACACGACCGCATCTGTCGGTGGTTTTCCATGACTTAATTTCAATATTTATGTTTACCTTCCCCGCGCTACCTTCCACCGCTGCTCATGAACGCACATTGTCACGAACGAGTCCACTATGCAACTCGTTCACGACTGGGACTCTGCCGTGGTCTATGTCAACAGCCAGCAAGACAGTGATATGGATTGACATTGTATATCGATATCCATCGTGGTCGTCTAGTGGCACAGGGAGAATGACATATGCATTTGTTCAAATGTTTGCTGAACGGTTGGAATATTACTATCTATTCCACTATGTTGAATCTTCTCTCGTACTATTGAGTAGCAGAATCAACAGCGTTCGGCCACATAACAATGTCACATCATAAATATAATCCATAACCAATGATCTATAATCGACAAATCGAAAAAAAACGACAAATTGTTATTGCAAAAATACAAAAATACAAAAAAAAGACGAATTTCATGCCAACTCGTCTTAGGAGTTGGCAGCACCATCTCAGATAGCAGCGAAACGTTGTGGACATGGGTCTTTTAAACAACTTTTTATACTTGAAATATTCAAAAAAGCATTAGACTACTTTAAATGTTTTTTTCTCGATTTTTTACAAAAAATAATAACTCAAAAACTATAATACCTACAAAATTTGGGTCAAAGGATGAAATGTGAAAATCGTTTAAAAAAATCGTAAGATTTTTTGGAAAAAAATTTCGCCGAAAAAAAAATATTTTAAGAATCAAAATTCATTTTTCTCAAAAATGTATTTTTTTTTCAATTCTAAAAAAAAAATCTATGAATAGCCCTTATAATTTCCAACAAGTCGTCCATACATCGGAAGATGGGCACTTTTAAAGTTATTCTAGCAACAACTTTTTCATGTTTTCTTTGAAAAAATTACAATTGATCCTAATTTAGTTTAAAATCAAAATAGCAATATAGTGTATTCGAGTTTTAGATCCTTATAAAATATGAACTTTCGTCGAAGACGTCAACTTTCTATTTTTTATAGTTTCTGCAATATAGGGTATTTTGGTATCTAGACCCCTGAAAAAATTATGTTTTACTCGTAACATTTTTGTGTGTAAACTCTCGCATTTGACATGTTCTTAACATGTTTCTGAATAGAAAAATGTTAGCAGAACATGTAAATCGTGATAATTTATACATACAAATGTTACGAATTCAACATTAATAGTAATTTTTAAAAGAAAAACATGAAAAAGTTGTTGTTCGAAAAACTTTTTCCCTGTAAAAGTGCTCTTCTTCTGATGTATGGTTGACTTGTTGGAAATTGTAAGGGCTATTCATATCATTTTTTTCAGAATAAAAAAAAATGTTTTCAAGAAAAATTAATTTTAATTCTCAAAACATTTTTCTTCAATTAATTTTTTTTTCAAAAATTTACAAAAGAATACAAAAATACGAAAATACGAAAATACAAAAATACAAAAATACAAAAACTCAAAAATATAAATATATAAAGATACAAATTTGAATTTTTTTTAAATATTGGAAAAATAAGAAAATTGAAAAATTTTTAAAAACAAAAAATGAAAAGTTTCAAAAAATTTTGAAAAAAAATAAAATTTAAATTTGAAATTTTGATTTGAAAACATTTGAAAATTCTCTCGATTCAGAAAATTTGGAAAATTATCAATGTAATAAATGAAAAAAAAAATCAAAATACATAACTGAAAAAAAAATAATTCAAAAATCATTAGAAATTTGAAAAAATCTACAAAATCTGTGCGAACTCACAAATTTGAAAATTTAAAAAAATATATGAAAACTATATAACTAAAACAACAACAAAAATAAATATAAAAAAAAAGAAAAATGTGAAAGAAGTAATGAAAGTAAAAAAATATTTTAAAATTAAATGTAGGACATTGTTTGAATTTTCGTAAAAAAATATAATTTTTTTAACTGCACTGAAAAAAAATATTTCAAAAATTGATATTCATTTTTCTCAAAACCGTAAAAAATATATGAATAGTTCTCACAATTTCCAACGAGTCATCAATACATTGGCACATGAATTTTTTTTCTAACAATAACTTTTTCATGTTTTCTTTGAAATAATTACAACTAATCCTAATTTTGTTCAAAGTCAAGATAGCGATATAGTGTATTCGACGAAGTTTTAGATCTCATTAAAAAATCAACTTTGGTTGGAGACATCAACTTTCTATCTTTTATAGTTTCTGAAATATATGGCATTTTTGTGTGGAGACTCCGGAAAAACTCCTCGTATAATTTGTGTGTGTAAATTCTCGCATTTCATGTTCTTCACGTGTTGATAAATAGAGAACAGAGTTTGCAGAATATGTCAATCGCGATAATTTACACTTCAAAATGTTACAAGTTAAACAAGTTAAACATTAGGACAAGGTAACATCGATGAAACGTACATTTTACTTTCAAAATTGAACGTTGTATAGAATTGTACGTCATATCGAAGCATAATAAAGAACTCAGAAACGTAGCCTACATTTCTTTATTGTGTTGCTGTTTGAGTAAGGTTAATGAATAAATTCAACTAGAAGACGAAGCCAACCTTTCTCATGATGTTTGCCTTCGTAATATTGATTAAAGTTTGATTCATTTAGAATCCGAAATCACAAAACAGTTGTATTTCGGGATTGGTTGAATGTACAAAACTAGCTTTAGTATCAAAATACAGATAATTTATTGTTCTTTCAGAAAAAAACATATTCAAAAAATTATTCTTTTCAACTTTGAAAATGTGTACGTTATATCGAGGTGAAATGTACGTTATAGGATCAATCAAATTCAATACCAAAAAAGGTAGAAACTGTAATAAACGTAAAAAATAGCTAAGTAATCAATGCGTCTAAGAAATGTAAATATAAAAAAAAAATCTAAAAATCTTCAAAATACTTAGTCGGATAAAAAATTGTTGAAAAATGTTAAAAAAAAATAAAATATCAAAAAAAAAATAAAATAAGAAATTTGGAGATTCTTTATTTATTTTCTTTCCTACTTTGTTTTCCTTTTTAACATTTTAGTTTTTTTTTTAGATTTTATACATTTTTAAACACATTTTTACGATTTTTTCATGTTCATATTTTTTGTATTTTAATTTTTTTTTACATTAACTACATTTTACCGAATATTTTAGATTTTTTAATTTCTTTAGATTTTTCTAGATTATTCAGGTAAAAATTTTAAATTTTAAAAAATCCATGAAATGTGAAACAAATAAAAGAAAAATAAACTTTTATTATTTTTAGGTGAAAATATGAAAAGTGTAAGAATCTATGAAATTAAATAAAAATTGACGAGAAACGAGTCTGAAAAAGCCGTTGTAAATGTAAAAACACTAAAAAATCTAAAATATAAATATACAAGTAATAACAAGTAATAAACGTTAAAGGTTTATTCAAAGTTAATAAAATGTCCGAAAATGTTAACACGGAACAATTTTGGAAATATAAAAAAAAACTACAAAATTTGGATATTTTCTAGAATCAACTAAATCTAAAAATCAAGAAATTTTTAAAATGTAGTTAATGTAAAAAAAAATTAAAATACAAAAAATATGAACATGAAAAAATCGTAAAAATGTGTTTAAAAATGTATAAAATCTAAAAAAAAACTAAAATGTTAAAAAGGAAAACAAAGTAGGAAAGAAAATAAATAAAGAATCTCCAAATTTTTAAAAATTCAGGAAACGTAAAAAATCTTTGGACAGAAAATAAATAGAAAAATGAACATTTATTACATTTATGTGAAAATGTGAAATATGTAACAATCTATGAAACAAAAGAATGAATAGGAAAACATAAAAATTTACAAGAAATCTAAAAATTAAATAAAACTAATGAATCAAAAATGTTGTAAAAATTTAGAAATGAAAAAATTATAAGGATCGAGTGTAGTAAATGTAGAAAACGTAAAAATTCGTAAACGTAAACGTAAAATGAGAAATGGCAAGAATGAAATCAACTTGAGAAAATTCAATAAATGTGCAAAATGTGAAAAATAATAAAAAATACTGGAGGAGCACGTACCGATCGTTGGCCGTGGAACTCAAAAAACTGTGGGGGCTGAGGGAGGTCTCAAGAATTGTTCCAATCGTCCTCTCAGGAACTCAAACTGTCCCGAACACGCTCCTCGAGGCGCTAAAGGTGCTGAACATCGAGAAGGAACTGGCGAACATCCAGCAGTCGATCCTTAGTACATACGCGATTGTCCTACAATCCCTTGGTCAGAATTAAAAAGTACGAAGAATGAAAAAAGAATAGAAAAAAGAGAGAAGAGAAAAGAGAGAACAGAGAACAGAGAAGAGAGAACAGATAAGAGATAACAGATAAGAGATAACAGCGAACAGAGAAGAGAGAAGAGAGAGGAAATTAAAGAGAAAAGAGAAGAAAGCAGAGAGTAGAGAGTGAAGAGGAGAGAGAGAAGAGAGAAAAAAGTAGATAGTAAAGAGAAGTGAGAAGAGAGAAAAGCGAAGAGCGAAGAGCGAAGAGAGAAGAAAGAAGAGAGAAGAGAGGAGTGAGAAGAGAGAAAAGTGAAGAGAGAAGAGAGAAGAGAAAAGAGGTAAAAAGTAGACAGTAGAAAGTAGAGTAGAGAGTAGAGAGTAGAGAGAAGAGAGAAAAGAGAAGAAAGTACAGAGTACAGAGTAGAGAGTACGTGCTGAGTCGCTAGTGAATTTAAAAAAAATCTTAAAATCAGAAAATTAATCTTTTTTCAATTTACAAAAATTGCAAAAATCTAAAAATTTGGAATTCAAGAATCAAATACCCAAAAATTCAGTATCAACGATACTGCAAAATCATTGTTTTCTTACCTTTACAATTTGGATATGCAGACGATATTGAAGGTTCGCCTCGACTTACCATTATTTTTGACCATTTTTGACCATCAAAATAAATCCAATCATGTCCATGTGGAAGTAATTTGCCCATCTTGTTGCGTTTGAGTGATCATTGTCTCTTGAACTGTATCAGAGGTCTTATATTCTTTTAATAATTCAAAGCACTCCCATCTGCTAAGAGCATACTCACTTAGACGAGTATTCGATGTAATTCTGCAGCAGATTGTAACAGGAAATCAATTCTGATCGCAAAACATTCTCTCGGGTATAAGAAACGGGCGGCGTCAATTACTTAGTTTGATAGTTTGACAGTTCGAGCAATGTGTTCTGTAAATCTCGGCATCATGCTTACACACTAGTGAAAAGGTATGGTCAGTTGAAACTCCACATTTTCAGGACATCAATTATTATCAATCATAGATTTTATAAAGAAAGCAAGGAAAAAACTAATTTTATAAACATTTTGTAAACCTCATTGTTCCTAGAATCAGAACGTTTCGTTTTTAAATGAGACGAATGTTTGAAAAAGCTTCGGCAATAGTATATACATGATTTCATCGCTAAAACAATCTAAAGACATGAATTGATAAAACATCTCGGTGTCACACCTTATGTTCATTTATATCTCGTTGTCCGTGACACCAACCAAAAACCCCTCCCACGCCGCTAACGACCTGTTCATACCATCCCAACTTGTTTTTTTTTCGATCCTCTTACTCTCTCTCAAAATAAACAGGACAACCATCGAAATTATCTTTCGTTCACGCTCCACTCGTGCTGTGGTGCATGGCATGCCTAAAATCACCGATCGTGTTTTTCCGCTTGTCATGCAATCGATCTTCCCAAATCGGTCTGGATTGAATTCCTTACACAGTGGAATAATAAATAACACTACCAAAGGAAGAAAGAACAGCGATGATAAAAGTACAAGGAATACATTTCATAAAGCCAGTTTACCCCGCTTTTGTGTATGGTATGTTTACTTGAAAGTTGAATTCCTCCTCTCGTTCCAAATGCACCCGCGCGTGGAGCACAGCATCTTGTGGCTGTTGATCGAGCGTGAACAAGAGAGCAGGATGCAAGACCAGAGATCATCGGTGGCTTCATCTTCTCTCGAGCGTGGATCCGACGAGGCGCTCTCCGCTTCTTGGTGAGTGGTTTCGCCGAGATGGTAAAGGAAGAGGGCATACAACAACGGGTGAAAAGTAGTCCCGATAACGGCCATTGACTTCAATTGAGTTGTCCGGTCCCGAGGGGAATATGGATGTCTGTATGCAGCAGAACATGATCGAGACGGGTTAAGGCCTGTTCGTACCCAACGGAATGGCACCATGTAGTGGTCACGACAATGTTGATGTTATATTGCCGTTCTTTTTCGTGATATTGATGCATTGTTCAGTGAGGATCGATCTTTGTGCGACTTCTTCCTCTCCAAGAGCTTTCCGTGATTTTAGGTTGGTTAGTCATTCTTTCGTTTCGTTGGGCTGCATCGAAGCGAGAACGATTCGAATTTCTTTTTTTTTTTTGGTGGGGTTTCGAGAATTTCGTAGCATGTGTGATCGAGTGATTCATTTGCGAATCATTCTGCTGAAAAGTATACTTTTCCTGTTTATCTAATTTTCTGTCGGCCTCCGATTCTTCGCCATGTAAACCAGTTTGGCCGTCGTAAATTAACCAAATTCTTCCCAAACCGCAGCCCCCGCACCTCTTCTGGATTCGCGATTCGCGACCGATCGCGGCTAATCCTCGAAATGGCCAGCGAACTCAGCCCTGCTCTGATATTCGCTTGCTTTTTTCTTTTCTCTCCCTCTCCAACTCTTCCGTTGGCTTCTGTAAGGTAACAACCCGCGCACCGATAGTAGCAGCAGCAGCAGTTGCTGGTTAAATTGGCTGTTTCTGGGTGCTGAGACTTGGCTTCTGGTATCGCGGGTATCGCTACCAGTGTTACTTTCAGCTAGGCTGAACTTACAGCACATTATCATCATCATTGGGCGAATGGGTTTCTGCCGCCGTGTATCACTCGAGCGAAATATGATTGTTTGCAGAACCAACCAAGACGCCTGAGAGAGATCAGGCGGAAATGGTGAGCCCTGTTTCTACGCGTAATTCGCTCTGCTGCATCTTGGGGGGTTTCGGACACTAATTATCCTGTCATAAATCAACACAGCGCGGTTGATGGAATCCACGCTCACCGCCGTTGTTTACGGCTGGAGATTGTTTCCGAAAGGGGGCTGCAACGAAGCTGTTCAGCGCAATGACGGTAATTTACAGCGATTTCCCAGCGAATGGTTAAAATGCACTACAGACGATGGCTTCCGTGATTACGCCTGATTGAAGAGCAAATTGTCGATTAAAATATTTTTCTGTCTGGTGTAATGCTTGGGAATAAATTGATCGATTAGTGTTCAAAAGTTTTTTTTTACCTTCCGATGTAGAAAACCGTCATAAAAGGTTCCGAATCACAATACGCATATCTTGAAAATCCGGTTTGAGAAACGGGGCGCATACAACAGTCAATATAATTTCTTTTCTACTGGGTGCGACCATTTATTGCCTCTGAATGGGTATTTTATGGTCAAAACTGTTTTTTCTCTGTTGTTGCCAAAAACTGAAACTAAAATGAGAAAGTCCGTACCCAGGAACTAATTGGTTGCTATGTGTGCGGCTTCTATCTAATATGTAGCAAGGCCTTTGAGAGGTGCTAATTCTTTTTCCATATGGCAATTGTGATTTGTGGTAATTAACACATAGAGTCAAACGAAATGGCTTCGTAATGTTAATTGTCTGTGGTCACCCATTGACACGGTAAAAGCACTAGTTGTAATGTGTAATTTTGTTATTTTGATGTTCTTTGATGCGACTTCCAAAGAATTCAATTAGATTTTTCCAAACATTATTTCGAAAATATGAGGATATGAAAATATGAAAGTATGAAAATACTCAAGAAATATGTGAATATAAAAAATAAAAATATGAAAATATCTGAATGTATGGAAATATGAAAATATTGGAATATTAAGAGATGAAACAATGAAACTACAGCAAAATAACGAGATGTGAAAACACAAAAATTCAGAATTTAATAAAAAGAAAAATTGATGAATCGATAAATCGATAAATTGATAAATTGATAAATTGATAAATTGATAAATTGATAAATTGATAAATTGATAAATTGATAAATTAATAAATTAATAAATTGATAAATTGATAAATTGATAAATTGATAAATTGATAAATTGATAAATTGATAAATTGATAAATTGATAAATTGATAAATTGATAAATTGATAAATTGATAAATTGATAAATTGATAAATTGATAAATTGATAAATTGATAAATTGATAAATTGATAAATTGATAAATTGATAAATTGATAAATTGATAAATTGATAAATTGATAAATTGATAAATTGATAAATTGATAAATTGATAAATTGATAAATTGATAAATTGATAAATTGATAAATTGATAAATTGATAAATTGATAAATTGATAAATTGATAAATTGATAAATTGATAAATTGATAAATTGATAAATTGATAAATTGATAAATTGATAAATTGATAAATTAATAAATTGATAAATTGATAAATTAATAAATTGATAAATTGATAAATTGATAAATTGATAAATTGATAAATTGATAAATTAATAAATTGATAAATTGATAAATTGATAAATTAATAAATTGATAAAATGATAAAATGATAAATTGATAAATTGATAAATTGATAAATTGATAAATTGATAAATTGATAAATTGATAAATTGATAAACTGATAAATTGATAAATTGATAAATTGATAAATTGATAAATTAATAAATTAATAAATTGATAAATTGATAAATTGATAAATTGATAAATTGATAAATTGATAAATTGATAAATTGATAAATTGATAAATTGATAAATTGATAAATCGATAAGTTGATAAATTGATAAATTGATTAATTGATAAATTGATAAATTGTAAAATTGATAAATTGATAAATTGATAAATTGATAAATTGATAAATTGATAAATTGATAAATTGATAAATTGATAAATGGATAAATTGATAAATTGATAAATTGATAAATTGATAAATTGATAAATTAATAAATTGATAAATTGATAAATTAATAAATTGATAAATTGATAAATTGATAAATTGATAAATTGATAAATTGATAAATTAATAAATTGATAAATTGATAAATTGATAAATTAATAAATTGATAAAATGATAAAATGATAAATTGATAAATTGATAAATTGATAAATTGATAAATTGATAAATTGATAAATTGATAAACTGATAAATTGATAAATTGATAAATTGATAAATTAATAAATTAATAAATTGATAAATTGATAAATTGATAAATTGATAAATTGATAAATTGATAAATTGATAAATTGATAAATTGATAAATTGATAAATTGATAAATTGATAAATTGATAAATTGATAAATTGATAAATCGATAAGTTGATAAATTGATAAATTGATTAATTGATAAATTGATAAATTGTAAAATTGATAAATTGATAAATTGTAAAATTGATAAATTGATAAATTGATAAATTGATAAATTGATAAATTGCTAAATTGATAAATTGATAAATTGATAAATTGATAAATTGATAAATTGATAAATTGATAAATTGATAAATTGATAAATTGATAAATTGATAAATTGATAAATTGATAAATTGATAAATTGATAAATTGATAAATTGATAAATTGATAAATTGATAAATTGATAAATTGATAAATTGATAAATTGATAAATTGATAAATTGATAAATTGATATATTGATAAATTGATAAATTGATAAATTGATAAATTGATAAATTGATAAATTGATAAATTGATAAATTGATAAATTGATAAATTGATAAATTGATAAATTGATAAATTGATAAATTGATAAATTGATAAATTGATAAATTGATAAATTGAAAAAAATTCAGAAAAATTTGAATCTGAAAAATTTTAACAATCTAAAAACTTAGAAAAATCTCAAAACCCTGAAAAAGTTTTTAAAACCTTTTTTAAAGATCTGAAGAATGCAAAAACAAGTTTGAAAAATGGTAAAAAAATTTGAGAATACTCAAAATATTTAGATCTTAAAAATAAAAAAAATCTAAAAATAAAAAAAAAGCAGAAAAAAAAGAAAGAAGACGAAAACCACAAAATAAGGTTCTCAAATGGGGATCAACACTAGGGTAGGAGCCTACCTGTTGGTCTCAAATGTTCCTATCTCACGCCTCCACGAAGATCATATGACGACATTTTTAGATCGGGCGTGAACTGGAAACACACACCTGGTCTTGGCTCCGAGAACGGGTGTCGAAAGTGGCTAAGTGAGGGGGTGCGAGCGAGTCAGAGCGCTATATCTCTCCCGGGGAAGGCCTCCCGGGTCATGGAGGCCTTGCCAACCCGCTGTCTCCCGGGCAAAGGAGATACACCCAGAAAATGGAGCTACGTTCACGAAGAATACTCAGAATGCGATCGCCCGAGGAGGGTCCCCGAACTGGAGCTGGTCCTGGAACGGGCGTAAGAGCGAGCGGCCAGCGGCTGGAGGGCGATGTGCAAGAGCGGGTCACCAGCCGGGTTCAACCCGAAGAGCTACCGCCACACGGAAACAGCAGCCATCGACATCACCAACGAAACGCTGCGCCTACGAGGCGTGTTGCGACTGTCAGACGACAGTCGTCCACACTTGTGGGTACTACTAGGCGACGGATCATGTGGACACATGAAATGAATGAATTCGTGATCCGCGCCTATTACATCTGCACTGCTTTGGAGACGGACATGAGCGGTCGCCCTCGAATACTCGCAATGTTCGAGGAAGCGTATCCAGAGTTCGTCGGGAGGCTTGACCAAAACGCGATGAACGCGAGGCGTAGAGCGATTGTACGCAACAATATGCTCTCCCAAACGCAAGTCGACGAGATCAAGCAGCAGGTGCAGAGAGAACTAAGCTCCAGAACAAGCAGAGCAAGCGATGTGTCGAGACGAAGTTCAGTACGGCTGAGCAATTCATTCGCGAGTGGGGCACGCGAATCAGCACCAGTGGAGGCCACAGTACAACAACCCCCTGAGCCGGAAGATCCACAGCCAGATCAACAACTACTACGCGATCTGGTCTTCCATTACGACGAGGCGATCTCACAGTTCCGCGACACGGACCCTTTGTCGCGCCCCAGGATCCCGAAGTTGCAGCATTCCC
Source organism: Toxorhynchites rutilus septentrionalis (assembly GCF_029784135.1). NCBI lineage: Eukaryota > Metazoa > Arthropoda > Insecta > Diptera > Culicidae > Toxorhynchites > Toxorhynchites rutilus. The sequence continues at coordinate 18,668,158 of NC_073744.1, read as the reverse complement.
GCAGGCTGACAAGTGCAGTAAAGCTCATGAACGAGCACGTTCTTCCGCTGCACTTGGTTGATGCTGAGAACATGGAGGAGCTGCAACTGAAAGTTTACTGTGCTGCTGTGGCGACCGCCAAAAGTTTAGGATACCGTATTAGGCCAAGAGGCGGACTGCTCCAACATCTCCGTGAAAGGCGTGAGCCTCCATGGCGAAGGAGATTGGAGCAACGGATCCTAAACAAGCGCGCCGCAATTGGAAGACTGATGGCGTACAAAAGAGGCAGCAGATCGGCGAAATTATGTCGCCAAGTTGCTGTGATCGTGCGGCCTACTGAACTTCGCCAGCTGGGAGCTCACCAGCTGACGGAAAAACTCGACACACTGGTACAGCAATTGAGCGTCCTAACTAAACGGCTGAAACGTTACTCTGACTCTGCAAAGCGCCAGGAACAAAATCGGATGTTCAGAGATAACGAAAAAGCGTTCTACGACCACATTAGCGACGAGAAGCCCGACTACCGCGAAGGTTTGCCAGATATTAGCGATGTGACGAACTTCTGGGCTGGTATTTGGGAGACCCCAGTAGAACATCGCGACGGGCAAATGTGGTTAAGACGGGAGGAGGAGAGTTGTGGTGAAATTGGAGAGATGCCAGCTATCATCGTCGGAGAGAACGATGTCCGCGAAGCCTCGCGGTACCTGAGGAACTGGGCAGCACCGGGCCCCGATGGTGTCCAGAACTTTTGGCACAAGAAGCTGACCGTCGCACATCAAAAGATAGCTGAGTGCTTCAACAAGGTGCTACGTGACCCACACAACCTTCCTGAATTCGCCACTCGTGGCGTCACCTTCCTCCTCCCGAAAGACAGCAACACATTGAACCCATCAAAGTACAGACCGATAACGTGCCTATCGAGTCTGTACAAAATACTGAGCAGCATAATTACCGCCAAAGTTTCTGCTCACTGCGAACAGCATCACATCATCGCAGAAGAGCAGAAAGGATGCAGGAAAAATACGCATGGCTGCAAAGACCAGGCCATCATCGACGCAGCCATAGTCGGCCAGGCGGTATATAACCAGCGGAACCTAAGTATGGCCTACATCGATTACAGGAAGGCTTATGACTCCATACCTCACTCGTTTCTCGTCCGGGTATTGGAGCTCTACAAAATTGATCCCGTCGTCGTTAGGTTCCTGCAGCATGCGATGAGGCAGTGGAGTACGTCTCTGCACCTCAGTGATGGGGAAAATGTGTTGCAGTCTAGAACGCTGCAGATAAAGAGGGGGATATTCCAAGGCGACTCTTTCAGCCCGCTTTGGTTTTGTCTGGCACTGAACCCCCTCAGTAGGACGCTCAATAGAAACGGTCATGGCTATAAAATAAGGTATGGCGACGGCGCCCACGAAGAAGTGACCCATACCTTTTACATGGACGATCTCAAGGTCTACGCTGATTCACGTCAGCGTCTAGGTGTAGCTATCCGGGTTGTCGAAGACATAAGCAGGGACATCTGTATGGAGTTCGGCCTCGACAAGTGTCGCTGTGTCCACCTGCTGAAAGGACAACTTACCGAATCCGGAGGCTACGAGGTCTATGACGGCGAGTTTATAAGAGACATGGTTCGTGGCGAATCCTATAAATATCTTGGATTCCGACAGCTCACCGGGATTCGCCACTCCGACATCAAGACGGAGCTGCGAGACAAGTTCTTGAGTCGAGTGAACTGTGTCCTGAGGACTTTCCTCAACGCGGGGAACAAGGTACGCGCGATCAACACATTCGCGGTTCCCCTGCTGACCTTCAGTTTTGGTGTAGTCAAATGGAGCAAAACTAACCTAGAGGACCTTGAGAGGAGGATGAGGAAAGCATTCAAAGAGGCCGGAATGCACCATCCTCAATCGGCACTGGAGAGAGTTTCACTACCACGCAAAGAAGGGGGACTTGGAATCGTCGACATTTCTGCACTGTGTGTTGCCCAGGTACGACAACTGCGCGAGTACTTCGCAGAACGCGCCAACCAAAACGCGCTATACCGGGCTGTCTGCGCCGCCGACAGAGGATACAGCGCTCTGCACTTGGCGCAAGCGGAGTACCAACTCAACTGCAATCTGCAGACAGTGGAGGAGAAGATTGCAGCTTGGAAGCAGAAGGCAGTGCATGGTGCCCACCCCCATCAACTGGACCGGCCACACGTCGACAAGGCCGCATCTAATCTGTGGCTAACGCGTGGTGAACTCTCTTCAGTAGTAGAAGCCGACATGATAGCCATCCAGGACAGGATAATGCCGACGAGAAACTGCAGGCGGTACGTCTGGCATCAAGACGTTGATGACATTTGCCGGATGTGCCATCAACCAGGTGAAAACATAGAGCACATTATGGGAGGCTGTCCCGTTTTGGCCAACGCAGCCTACACCGAGCGCCACAACAACGTGGCCCGTATTGTTCATCGACAACTGGCGCTCCAATGTGCTCTACTGGAAGACAACGTACCAAACTACCGGTACCTGCCTGCACCTGTCCTGGAAAATGACCGTTTCAAGCTGTACTGGGATCGCACTGTTCTGACCGACCTCTCGATCCACCACAACCGCCCAGATATAATGGTTTACGACAAGAGCGACCGCAAAGTCACCATCATCGATGTCGCTATTCCACTGAACCAGAATCTGGAGGAGACCCACGGTCGCAAAATCTGCAAGTACCGACCATTGGCCGTGGAGCTCAAGGAACTGTGGGGGCTAAGGGAGGTCCCAAGAATTGTTCCAGTCGTTCTCTCTGGAACTGGAATTATCCCGAAGACACTTCTGGAAGCGCTAAAGGTGTTGAACATCGAGAAGGAATTGGCCGGCATCCAAAAGTCGGTCATCCTTAGCACCTGCGCGATTGTCCGACAATTCCTCGGTCAGGACTAAAACAGCACGAGCATGCAGATACGTGCATTCCGCAGAGCCTAGTCCCCCTTTGGCATTCAGAAGCCCGGGGGCAGGTGAAAATTCTGGCTAGGTTCGCCTAGTTAAGAAGTGAGATAAGTCTGCCAAATAAGAAAGAAGACGAAAACCACAAAATAAACAAAATAACAAAATTCAAATTTAAAAAAAAAATAATCCGAAAAAAAACAAACATCTCCAAAAAGTAAAAAAAATAAAGGAATTCGAAAAACTGAATGATCTGAAAAATGTGAAACATCAGAAATTTTTAAAAAAGAAAATTTACAAAACTTACAAATTTCACTAAATTCGGAGAAATAAAAAAGAATTATAAGAAAATTTTAAGAAAACAACAATCGGTAATCAGTAATCTGTAGCATGAGAAGAAAAATAAAAAACTCAGATAAACAAAAAAAATTAAAATCAAAATCAATTTTTAAAAACTGAATTATCTGGAAAAAAAATCATGCAAATCTGAAAAAATTAAAAAAATGTAAAAGCTATCAGAAAAAATGCGAAGACCAAAAAACAGAAATTAAATACATCAGCAAATCCACAAACATCAGAAAAAATGAAAAAGGATAGTAAAATGAAAAAAAAATTAAAAAACCCAGGAAAACCAGGAAAAATATGACAAAAAATAAAGAAATAAAAAAATTGAATGCTCTAAAAAATAAGACAAAAAGCAAAAATAAAAACAAATGTAAAAACAAAAACAACAGGAATCGAATAATTCAGCAAATTCAAAAACATCAAAAACATGAAAAATTTGATCAAAATGAAAAATGGTAGTAGTTTGAAAAAAGAACAGTAAAATTCAGAGAAAAGAATCAGACAAAACAAAGAAAACCGAAAAAAGAAATGGTAGGAAAAAAACTGAAAAAAAATAAGACAAAATCAAATAAAATTAGAAATGCAGGGTGCATTCAATTATATACAGTGTCCGATTTTCTTTCACAGAATAGAATCAAATCCTGTATATAATCGAGTCAAAAAAAAAAAGTTTTTTTCATACACATATTCCTCGTTTTTGTGAATATAAAAGAAGGATTTAATGTTTGATTCATCCCCTTAAAGTCATAAAATACTTTTCTCACATAAAAAATACGAATTCTTTCAGGAAGAGTGATAGCAGATCATATTTGATGAAAAAAAAAACTTCTACGCACATGTTCGAATTTCAACAATGACAGAGTTAATGAACTTTTTCTCTGTTTCGGGCTCCGTTTTCATCAAACTGGCTCTAATACACAAATTACACTACGTAGAACAATTCTGTAGCATCCATTTGAAAGTTGAGAAAATTCAACACAGGATACAGACTTCCACATTAGTGGTTTCAAGTAGCAATTTAGAAGAGAATAGCCTAAAAGTTAGTGGTTTTTAATGTGTTATTCTTAATTTTATCCAAAAAAGTACATAATAAATTTAAATGTTTCTAGCAACCCAATTAAAACACTATGATCGATCTACAATTCGTTCTTTGACACTCAATTCCTATCTTTTTTAATTTCGCTGCAATATAATTTTGAAAAATTACTGGTGAATCTTCAACTAGAATCTATCAGAATCACGATTTTTACTCCACTGTATTCATAATAGCCCACAACCTTTTACATTAACGTTGAAATATTCCATCTTCGCTTAAATTAAGCCATATCTGAAATATAGATAAAAAAAAATCGGACTGTATATAATCGAGTCCAAAATTGTATAAAATCAAATCACATATAATCGAGTCGATATATAATCAAGTCTGTATATGATCGAGTCCGACTTGTATGCAGAAAAATCAAACAAAACTCAAAAAATTAAAAAAAAATTAAAATAAATTAAAAATAGGAAAAATCAGAAATAAAAATCTGTAAAAAATCAAACGAAATTAGAAAAATTAAAAAATCAAAAGTAATTAAAAATCATAAAAACCTGGGATAAACAATCGGGAAAAGCTAAACAAACGGTTCTAAAATTCAAAGAAAGCAGAAAAATGGATGAATTTTCTAATTCAGTAAAATTTGTAAATAAATTTGACTAAAGTAGAAATTGAAAAAATAAAACAATTAGAGCAATCAATAGAAAATAAAAATCGATAATATAAAAACATGGAAATATAGGAGAATTAAATTATTTAAAACAATCTATCAGAAAAACCAGAAAAATAAAAATACAGTCAACTCTCCCTAACTCGATATCCAAAGGGACCATCGAGTTAGGGAGGTATCGAGATACAGAACATTTTTTCCTAATTTTTTTTATGTCTCAAATTGTCATATATTAGGGTAAGTGTTCCAATTATGGTATGAATTTGAATTTTTGATTCATTCCCTTAAAGTGAAAAAACACCTTTCTCATATAAAAAAAATATTTTTTCCAGAATCTTTCAGGAGGTGATAGACGGTTATATTTCACGAAAAAAATCCTTCTACGCATATGTTAGAATTTCAACGATGACAGACTTATAGAACTTTTTCTTTGTTTCGGATTCTGTTGGCTCAAACTGACTCTACATTGAAAAGTATGCTACGTAATCCGATTTTGTTGCTTTCATTTGAAAGATGAGAAAATTTAGCACAGGATATAGTAGTGGAACATCTAAATTAGTGGATTAAACATTTTTGAAGTGGAAAATTTAAAAGTTTTTTTTTATTTGTAATTATTAATTTTATCCTAAAAATTCATACTAAACTTGATTGTTTGTTTCAATTAAATTAAAGCTCTCTAACCTCTCTACAATTTGTTCTTTGACGCCCAACTTCTATCTCTCTTAATTTCGCTACAATATCGATATAAACAATTCCTGATGAAGATTCAATCAAAATCTTCAAAAATCGCGATTTTTAACCCACTGTACTTATAAAAGCCACTTAAATTTCACCTTAATGCTGAAAGGTTAATTTTTTTTCTTGAAATTATTCATATTTGAATTATAAAAAAAAACTTTTTTTTTCAAACTGTATACAATCGAGTCCTAAATTTTTCATAATCGAATCATATATAATCGAGTTTGTATATAATCGAGTCCGACTTGCATGAGGCACTAGGTTAACAAAGAAAATATTGATTAAGTATGTTACTCAAACTGAATTGTAACGATCACGCAGGAACTGTTCAATCACAAAGAAATGTTCGAATAGTTTCACAGGAACATTTTCAGTTGATTTCAATATTCCGGACATATTCTTCAGGTTTGATTAAACGTTCGAATTAACATCTCAATAGAACTACTATCTTCAGCGTTTTTCTCAGGTTTTTCAACACTTTCCAGTATATCGGTATCTGGCATCAGATCACAGCAAATCACGTTTTGGTCCTTTTTGCACTAATTATTAAAAGACATTGAGCAATCGAACGGTATTGTACCGTCGACATCGCTCACGACACATTAATTATGCCAGCGGAATATCACTCCCGTCCATGTTGGTTGTGCTTTAAAGTTAGGATTTCCCAGTTTCTGGACAAATTCTCAAGCCATATCCCGAAGAATAGAAGAGGGGTAAATTATTTTGTCTAGCTTGACAAGACAAAAATTCATTGACCGCTCCAGCTTCTCGATTCTGACCAACCTTATATGCTTTTGGTCTAGATACAATTTTCCATTCCGATTCCATTTTTACTTTAGTTTGAGTAGTGTTGATACCGCACTTTGTGCAATACTGAAATTATTTGCAGCTTCAGACCCCTTCCGTCCATATTTTTCGACCTGCTCGATGATGCTCAAACCTTGCGCAATGGTTAGCGTTTTGATTGTTCGCTGGAAAGGTTTCTCGTGGTTTTCCATACTTGAAAAGAAATTGTTTGATGACACGAACACTCCGTCTTCACTTACAAGGGCAATTGAAATCTGAGGTAATAACGCACAAAAACATGTACGCGGAAATCAATCGAGTTAGGGAGTTGAAAATCCATGGAAAAATTAATCAAAACACATCGAGTAAGAGAGGCATCGAGTTAGGTTAGGTAGGTAGGGAGGGTATGGAGAGAAGAATGCTTGTAAAATCGAAGGTGCCATGAAATCCATCGAGTTAGGGAAAATATCGAGATACAGAACATCGAGTTAGGGAGAGTTGACTGTATTATATTAAATAGAATCATAAAAATATTTTATTAAATATTAAAATTCGGAAACACTGAAAAAAAACAAAAAATTAGTAAAATTAGTCAAAAAAATTATAAAAAAAATACTGAAACAATGAGAAAAAAAGAGTCTAAAATAAAAATAATCATGAATTTAAAACTGGTATAAAAATAATTAATTATAAAATTGAAGACATGATCAGATGAAATCATACAAAATAGGAAATTGTTTTGAGAAAATCGTTTTTTTTTTGTTTGTTCAGACAAACTCCGAAAAAAATTGGAAAATATTTTTAAATATTTTCTTTTAAATTAGAAAAAAGCAAGAACAATCAAAAAACAAAGGATACAGTCAACTCTCCCTAACTCGATATCTAAGGGACCATCCAGTTAGGAAGGTATCGAGTTATGGAGAGAATTATGCTTGTAAAATCAATCAAAGGTGCCATGAAAATCATCGAGTTAGGGGAAATATCGATTTATAGAACATCGAGTAGAGGAGAGTATCAGACTGTGTCAGACTGTACTGTATCAGAAAAATAAAAAAAAAATAAAAAACAGAAAAAATCTGCGAAATCTAAGAAATTTGAATAAAGTTGTAAAAACAGAGAAACTCAGGAACATAAGCAGAAAAACTTGAAATATCTGCGAAATCCAAAAGAATCTGAACAAACTAGATACAGGGTGGGCCATTTAAAGTGGAAGGATTTGTTTTTGCAATAGTAAAGAAGTGGAATTTAAATTTTTTTTTTTTGAAATTCATTTATTTTGGTCCAAGGAGATTTGTTCTAACTACTTTTTGATTATGATATCTCATAAATGACCGCCTCTGGCCTTGACCGCAAAAAGTGCCCTTTTTTCGGCATTTTCCATCACTTTGCCCAATGTTTCGGCCGATATGTCATCAATTTCTTGTCGGATATTGTCTTTCAGCGCAGCCAGGGTCCTTGGTTTACCAGTGTATACCTTGGATTTTAAATATCCCCATAAAAAAAAGTCAGGAGGCGTCAAATCAGATGATCTCGGTGGCCAGTCATAATCGCCGTTTTTCGATATTAATCTTCCGGGGAACATTTCGCGCAATAATTTGGTCGTGGCAGCCGCTGTATGGCATGTAGCGCCGTCCTGTTGGAACCAGTAATTGTCCAATTCATTTTCACGAACAAATGGCAATAAAAAGATGCCTAACTCTTGCGAACGATGGCGACCTGATGTCGATGGAGTCTCTGCAACACTGGCTCGAACGGCATCAATATTCTCGTCGAAACGTCTTGGTCGTTGTCTGGACAGATGACTGGCATTACCAACACTACCAGACGATACAAATTTGGCATATAATCGACGTATAGTGTTGTCTCCAGGCGATGTTTTAACTTTATTTTTATTTTTCCACGCACGTTTAGTTAACACAATTGAGAAGTTATTTTGAATGTACAGCTGAACAATTTCAGCGCGTTGTTTAGGTGTGTATTGTTCCATGATTAAAATTGTACTGAAATGACGCTTCCAACGCGGTATGACATTTGTTAATCTGACATCTCTGTCAAAAGTTATGGGGTTGCCAGATGCTTCCACTTTAAATGGCCCACCCTGTAGTTACAAAAATAATAAAAAAAGAAAAATAATAATATTTAAAGAATTCAGAAAATTGTGAAAATTACAAAAAAATCCTGAAAAATTTGAATTTGGAAATCCCGAAAATTTGGATCATTTAAACAAATTGTTAATTTCAAATTAACCATTTAGACAGAGTGTCGACTACCTTGAAAATCCTTGAAAATCAGGGAATATCAGGGAATTAAAATAATGTCAGGGAAAATCAGGGAATATCAGGGAATTTCGACATCAATCTGGAAAAAAATAAATTCCGTCACTTAGAATTTTCATTATTGCAGTAATTATAAAATTTTGATAACATCAAATGCTGAGAAGGTATAGCTAGGGCTTGAGAAAATGAGCTTCATGATGATGTTAGACTTTGCCACGAATTCTAAAGCTGAGAATTCTGAGCTCGATGAAACTTCGTAAGCTATATTTTGTCGTTTGTTTCGACGAGTCTTTAAACCAGACTACAAAGAGGCTGTAGTTGCATCTGAATATCAGATTTTGGGATGAAGAATAAATGGAGGTGGTAAATCGTTACATGATTCTTCGGCATAAGCTTCGAGTAACAGGTCGTGTGCTGTGAGCGTCTCCGTTGAAGCATTGTTTTCGGTTACCGTTGGCTGTTATTTTTTTTTTGTCGCCCGGGTGTGCTTTTTTCGCGCGTTTTCGAATTGTTCGAGATATCGTGGAACGCAGTGTGAACTCGGAATTGGTGAGAAAGGCTGAATCGTCAAAGCCTGGCAAGGCCAGCCGGCTTTCAGTTATCGCCGATTTGTCGCCATCGCAGTCGAAGTCGGACATCGGTGGTCAGTTGCACGCACACAATACCAGCGCGATTCGCTGCTAACTTACAGCAGTGTGAAGGAGAGCATCACTTCTTAGTGGTGTGTGATAGTGCCGAGCGCTCAAGCGCTCCGATTGAGAAGCAAGCAGCGGTTGCCAGTTCATCAGCACTGGGGTGCATTGTGGTGAATAGAAATAAATAAGATATAAGATTTATTTTTTTTTTAAATTTTTTTTTTAATTATTATTATTATTATTAAAAACAAATTATTAGAATATAAGTACCAATTACAGAATGGCAGAAGGAGGGGGAGGATCTCCAGATATGGAGATCTCTGATGATGACTCCCCTCTGGTTGAAAAAAGTTCTAATAAAGGAACAGCGAAGACACTTAAACGCGTTCCTACATCAGAGGATGTTTCGTCCGGGGACGAGTCTGCTAACTCTAGCAAGCCCCCCTCTAAAAAACCTGCAAATACCTCCTCTCCAACCCCCCTCGCTCCTACAACAGCTCAGATTTCGCCTCCCCATCCTGTTGTCACCGATCCCCTCCAATCCTCGTCATCTCCTTCTGGTCCTGTAGTCTTCTCTCCACGTGTCAAGGTCTATCCTGAAGATGCACCTGGAACTGGTCCGTGGGTTGTTTTCTTCAGGCCTAAGCCAAACGGAAAAGCACTTAATGTTATTCAGATCATGAAAGATCTGGCAAGATACTTCTCCGTGACAGAAATTTCGAAGGTTAGACCGACCAAACTGCGTGTTGTCGTAGCTGATCGGAAAGACGCAAACGGTATTGTCGTCGACCAGAGGTTTACCCTGGAATATCGTGTCTACGTGCCTTCCCATGACGTAGAAATCTCGGGGGTGATAACCGAAACGGGTCTGACGTGCAAATCAATTATGGAAGGAGATGGCAGATTTAAAAAGCTGCCTTTGATTAAGGTTAAAATCTTAGAATGCCGACAACTCGGCAAAGTCTCCCAGGAAGGGGAAGAATCGAAATTTACGCCGTCCGACTCGTTTAGAGTCACTTTTGCTGGCTCCGCCCTCCCTGACTACGTTATGGTGGACAAATTGAGGCTACCGCTGCGACTCTTCGTGCCAAAGCCCATGACTTGCCTGAAATGCAAGTCAGTTGGTCACACAGCAGCTTACTGCGCCAACAAGGAGCGCTGTGCCACTTGCGGAGAGCAACATGTGGACAAATCCTGCAGTGCGATTGAGCAAAAGTGTCCATATTGCGGAGGAAATCCGCACGTGCTCTCGGCTTGTGAAACTTACAAGAGTCGCTGGGAGAAGCAGAAGCGCTCTTTAAAGGAACGCTCGAAGCGCACTTTTGCGGAAATTTTGAAGGGCGCTTCTCCATTGGCCCAACAGCAACAACCTTTAACCGCAAACAATGTCTTCGCTTCGCTGCCAGTTGACGAAATGGAAGCGGATACAGCTAACGAGGGCACACCGTACATCTTCCAAGGGAATCCCCGGCGCAAAAATGTGACCACTCCCAAAGTTCAAGTACAAGCCCCTCCGGTTATACCCTCTGTTAGCATGCCTAAAAAATCGAGTGCAGCGGACAAGCAAAATCAGGTTCCTCCTGGCTTCCGTGGGAATAATTCACCTTCGAACGACCCAGCACTCGAAGGAACATCAAAAACCCCAACTGTCCCTATTTTACCGTCAAGTTCAACTTCCCAATCGGGATTTATAAAGTTGACTGACCTTGTGGCTCAAATCTTCACATGCTTTAATGTTTCCGACTCCATCAGAACCATTGTCATATCAATGCTTCCAGTATTAAAGACAATTTTGCAACAATTGATGCAAACATGGCCCCTCCTTGCAATGATTATCTCTCTTGATGTCTAATTCAAATAGAGAGGTCGGAGATATCACTGTTTTACAGTGGAATTGTCGTAGTCTTATCCCTAAATTGGATACATTCAAATTTTTAATTCATAAGTTCAATTGTGATGTTTTTGCTCTGTCCGAAACTTGGCTTTCTTCGCGAGATGATCTCTCTTTCCACGATTTTAATATTATACGCTTGGACCGTGATGACAGATACGGAGGGGTGCTATTGGGGATCAATAAGTGCCACTCATTTTTTCGAATTGACCTTCCACCTATTGGAGGGATTGAAGCTGTTGCTTGTCATGCAAACATCAGAGGAAAAGACCTCTGTATTGTCAGCTTGTATTGGCCTCCGAGAGCTGCGGTTAGCCGCAAGCAACTTGTTGACATGTGCTCACTCCTTCCTGAGCCACGATTGATCTTGGGAGACTTTAACTCTCACGGAACTGCCTGGGGGGAACAGTACGACGACAATCGTTCATCGATGATATATGACCTTTGTAACAGCTTCAATATGACCGTTTTGAACACTGGGGAAACAACACGTGTACCTAAACCTCCTGCTAACCCAAGTACTCTTGACCTCTCGCTTTGCTCGAATTCACTATCGTTAGATTGCAAGTGGAATGTAATCCAGGACCCCAACGGTAGTGATCACTTGCCAATCAAAATTTCCATCACCATCGAATTCTTCTGAATCTATAAACATGGCATATGACCTCACAAGACACATTGACTGGAAAAAATATGCGGACGCGATTGCTCTAGCCATCAATTCCAGAGATGGTTTACCTCCATTGGAGGAGTATAACTTCCTTTCTCGTTTGATCTATGACAGCGCGGTTCGCGCTCAAACGAAACCCATCCCTGGCTCCACTATTCGTCGAAGGCCTCCCAATCTATGGTGGGATAGCCAATGTTCCAAGCTTTATGTAGAAAAATCGAATGCATTTAAAGCTTTTCGGAAACGTGGAACCCCTGAAAATTTTCAAACGTATTTAGCCCTTGAAGATCAATTTAAAAACTTAATCAAAGGGAAAAAACGTGCTTATTGGCGAAATTTCGTGGGAGGTTTGTCACGAGAAACGTCAATGAAAAAATTATGGAAAGTGGCTCGAAACATGAGAAATCGCTCTTCAACGAATGAAAGCGAAGAATATTCACATCGATGGATTTTTAATTTTGCACGGAAGGTTTGTCCTGATTCCGCTCCTGTGCAAAAAATTGTTCGAGATATACCACAAGATAGGTGCGATCTTGATTCCGAGTTTTCGATGGTAGAATTCTCTCTTGCTCTCCTTTCATGTAACAATTCTGCTCCGGGATCGGATAGAATTAAGTTCAACTTGCTGAAAAATCTCCCTGATGTGGCGAAACATCGCTTGTTGAACTTATTCAATCGGTTTCTGGAGCATAATATTGTTCCAGATGATTGGAGACAAGTACGAGTTATAGCTATTCAAAAACCCGGAAAACCCGCGTCCGACTTCAATTCGTACCGCCCAATAGCAATGCTGTCTTGTATACGGAAATTGTTGGAGAAAATGATCTTGTTTCGCCTCGATCGATGGGTTGAAACGAATAGCCTACTCTCAGATACACAATATGGGTTCCGCAGGGGCAAGGGGACGAATGATTGTCTTGCGTTGCTTTCTTCAGAAATTCAAATGGCTTACGCCGGAAAAAAACAAATGGCTTCAGTATTCTTGGACATAAAGGGGGCCTTTGATTCTGTTTCAATAGAGGTTTTGTCAGACAAATTACACTCTCGGGGTCTTCCGCCTCTATTGAATAATATGTTATATAACTTGCTTTGTGAGAAGCATTTGAACTTTTCTCACGGAGATTCGGCAGTAAGTCGGGTCTCTTACATGGGCCTCCCCCAGGGCTCATGTTTAAGCCCCCTTTTGTACAACTTCTATGTAAGCGACATCGACAATTGCCTTACACAAAATTGCAGCCTAAGACAACTTGCAGATGATGGAGTGGTGTCTGTCGTAGGATCAAACGAATCCGACCTGCAAGGACCCTTACAAGATACTTTGAACAATTTTTCAACCTGGGCCATTGGGCTAGGGATCGAATTCTCCACGGAGAAAACAGAGATGGTGGTTTTTTCTAGGAAGCATAGACCAGCAAAACCAAAGCTTCAACTTTTGGGTAAACCGATCACTCATGCTATGCCATTCAAGTATCTTGGGGTCTGGTTCGACTCCAAATATACTTGGGGGGCCCATATTAGGTATCTGAGTAAAAAATGCCAACAAGGAATAAACTTTCTCCGTACAACTACCGGCACCTGGTGGGGAGCCCATCCCGAAGATCTTATAATGTTGTATCGAACAACTATTCTCTCAGTGATGGAGTATGGCAGTTTCTGCTTTCAATCAGCTGCCAAAACACACCTCATTAAACTCGAGCGAATTCAGTATCTTTGTCTCCGTATTGCGTTGGGATGTATGCCCTCAACGCATACCATGAGCCTCGAGGTTTTGGCAAGCGTACTCCCACTAAAAGATCGCTTCAATTTATTATCTCTTCGGTTCCTCATCCGGTGTAAGGTTATGAACCCATTGGTGATCGGAAATTTTGAGCAGCTGATCGAGCTAAATTCTCACTCTGGATTCATGAGCCCATATCATGAATTCATCTCCATGCAGGTTGATCCTTCTTCGTATATTCCCAACCGTGTTTGTTTTCCTGACTACATCAATTCCTCTGTACATTTTGATCTGTCCATGAAGCAAGATATCCATGAATATTCAGATTATCAACGATCGAGGATCGCTCCAACGATCTTCGATGCAAAGTATGGGGGTATCAATTGTGATAATATGTACTTTACTGATGGGTCCACTATAAACGAGTTCACAGGATTTGGAGTGTTCAACAAAATTTTCAGCACCTCCCACAGTCTTCAGTTTCCTTGCTCAGTGTATATTGCTGAATTGGCAGCGATACACTGGGCGCTGGACAGCGTCGCCTCACGACCTGTTGAACACTATTACATTGTAACGGATAGTCTTAGCTCCGTCGAAGCTATCCGTTCAGTGAGGCCGGAAAAGCACTCGCCGTACTTCCTTGAGAGAATACGAGAAAATTTGAGTGCTTTATCCAGACGCTGTTATGTCATTACCTTTGTGTGGGTCCCTTCTCGATGCTCAATTCCGGGTAATGAGAGGGCTGACTCATTAGCAAAGGTAGGTGCGATTGAAGGCGATATTTATCAGCGTCAAATCGCCTTCAATGAATTTTACTCTTTAGTCCGTAAAAATACCATCGCTAACTGGCAACGCAAATGGAACGAAGGTGAATTGGGCCGGTGGCTCCACTCGATTATCCCTAAGGTTAGCCTCAAACCATGGTTCAAAAGTCTGGACTTGAGTCGGGACTTTATTCGCACCTTCTCCCGACTCATGTCCAATCACTGTTCGTTAGACGCGCTACTCTTTCGTTTCAATCTGGCCGGCAGCAATATCTGCGTTTGTGGCCGAGGCTACCACGACATCGAACACGTTGTTTGGTCGTGTGAGGTGTATCTTGTTGCCAGATCGAATTTAGAGAACTCCCTTCGGGCTAGAGGAAGGCAGCCCAATGTGCCGGTGAGAGATGTGTTGGCTCGGTTAGACCTTGATTACATGTCCCAAATATATGTGATCAGGCGAGAACCGTCGGAATTAATTATGCGGAAACAACGAACTATTTGAATTTTTCGATATTTTTTATTTCGAAAGAAAACGCGCGAACTGTTTTGTGGATCAGATCTGGTGTAAAAGAGGCTGCGCCTAGTTGTCTGGCTTCTTTTATAGCCAAACGGATCTGCCAATCTATTCTAGCTTTCTCTCTCTTGCCCTAGTCGCAGCTAGGTTTCAATTCCAGTACATTGGGTTACGCAATAGATGATGGGATTAACAATAGGAGTATTTTTTGGGGGATAGGATGCTGCTGATTCGATAGATGATAGGCTGCTCCAACAATATGTTTTCCTTAAATCTATCGATGTTCGTGTGTGATTATCCTTATATCCTTATACCCTCCATTTCTTCCTTTATGAGTAATTGGTCCGCTTGCTATAAACAGGAGAATGAAATGTAAATTCACAATAGATGTACGAATAGATTTAAGAATTGAGTGTGTGTGATTATCAACATTGTAATAATTTCCTTATACCCCATCCTTTTCCTGAGAAAAATATGTCACCCTTCTAATCTCGAGTTCACCGCGAGTAATCGGTTTCCCACATTACTAACCATAGATTTAAGAAAATTGTTCATATATATAGTGTTAAAAATATATTTAAGATTTCGTCTCCTTTAAACTTATGCAACTGAGCCTGTAAAAATAAACGAATTTATAAAAAAAAAAAATCGTTACATGACGTCAATGTTCTTGGAACGTTCTCAAGCATCAGAGATTAACTTGCAGCTTTTAAAGAAGGTCTGGAAATTATATATTTGAACAAGCCTACCAACGTGAATTGGTCATATTAGGCGAACTGCAACTGGACTTTTACAAAGGAGAAGAAAAACTCTTGAATTTGGGTAGCTCCGAATTCATCAATAGATTGATGGATTAAAACAACGGAGCTCTGGTTTTGAAGCTTACGAAGCCTTGATATATCCTTGATCTTGCCGTCATTGATTTCGATTAGAAAAAAATAGCTGGAAAACGATTCGAGAAACTTTTGACTGTTGACCCTAGTGACCATTTTAATATTTGACGGATTTCGGACGTATCAGTGGAGCTTCAGCAGACTTAGCACTGAAATAATATTGATTTCAAAAACAGTAACAAGTTTGCTCACTATGATCCGGAAAATAAACGTCTGGAGCATTATTGGAAATGATAGGTTTACGGAACTTTTCAACCAAAATGGTCTTCTGTCTCTCGTGTGGAAACTCCAACGGTGAGAGAGCTTTTCCATTAATACCGAATGTTTTAAGAAAACTTTCGTGACGAAGCGGTTATGCTATGGGACAAGTTTACGATGGTATGCTTAACTTTGGAAGGATAGCATCAATAAAAATGTTGAGCTAGTTAATTCAATGAGTTCAAAATTCTCATTCTCTTTATCTAGAGGACAAGGAAAGTTGAAAGAAATAAGAAAGTTTTGGAAAATGCACAGAAAGCCGAAAGATTGCAAAAAAAAGTGTTTCGTTAAAATCGTAACAGTTTCGTGAAATTGATCCGAATCAAAATGAAAATGACCCATTCTCTACTAGTGTTTAAGGCTCCTTCATAAGAACTTTGAACTGTATTAATAAATCTATTTTTTTATCTTTTACGACACTTCTCTGTCGTCGTTTAACTTATTTAAAAATCTCAATTTTTTCATTGAAAAATCAAACGTTCTTAAATCTCATTGTTTAAGCTAACTAAATATCTTAGGAACTATAGCTAAAGTATTAGTAGAGAATTTGATTGGACTAGTAATAGTAAACATCTGGAATTTTTCGGAAAAATTACTGGAAAATCAGGGAATATCAGGGAATTTTTCTTCGAGTTTTGAGTCGACACCCTGTTAGATCAAATTCAGAATACTTAAAAAATTCATAAAATTGAAAGCGAGAAGAGAAAACAAAAACTGTTAACAAAAAACAAAACAAAAATTGTTAACAAAATTATACCGAAATATGGGAGGATATCGAACAAATACAATTGGGTAAAATCAAACAAACGTTTCCACCAAACGAGCGTTGCTGTAAGAGCTGCAAACAACACTGTCCAACACGTTGAGTTCCGCGTTGGTCACTGGGGATTGGCACTGAATTTATTCGTCTCGTCGCGCCGATCTCATCGAGAACCGACAGAGGACTTTCAGTTTGGAAGACACGGTGAACGACAGTAGCCCTTTCCTAGCTCGGTCAGGATGCAAGGATGGAGATGACCGCAAAAACTCCAGCATTTATCTCCAGCAAAATTTACACTGGTGGAGCAAAGATTGACTTTCCATTATCGCAACTATGATCAACTATTGAAGTATCATGGAAGTATCATGGAATTATCTAGTTCGCGTTGCTTCCAGTAGCAATCATTTTCCAAACGAATGAAAGCTTCGACTCACCCCCTTACCCTTCAGTAAAATGCCATGTATCCTCTATCCGTGCCCTGTGTCCGCTGCTGTCAACGTTGATTCGCTTCGCGGAGGTGGCTTTCAGCACAAGATGTACGATCAGGAAGAGCAAAGGAGGAAAAAAAATTGTTGAAAATAAAGAACCTGAACACTTCCATAGGAAAGAAACTTGTTTGGATTCGAATGTTTTTGTTGTGTGTGTACACAATGGTCCACAAGACGAATTTCTCTTTTGAGAATTACAAAATAGTTCAGATTCGTTGGATTGTCACATTCATTCAAAGAAAAAAAACCTTATCTCCCGAGTGTGGTTAATAAAACACTCAACTGCAAATGTTTGACTTATTCTGTGGTCTTATCGCTCATCTGCATGCGACAGCTGATAAGCCCGAACCGGAATGAAATAGTCAATAGTAAATAGTGTCGTTTCGTGTTGATGTGACCAAACGGGTGATTTACGGGTTGCGGGGTTCAGATGTGTGGTTTTATTTTCCGCTTTCTCTTTCGTGAGGCGTGTAATATGCTTAACTGACAAGATCGTTTTCTATCACGCTTTTGGAATTAAACACTTCTCCATTTGGATACACCGCGCTGGCCGTTTTACATCAACATGTTCAAATTCTACTCATATATTTCCATTTTATCAGCTACCGTTTCAAATTAAATTTCAAGTGAGTTTTGTTATGAATATGTCAAAAATACAACGGCTCATTTCTAGAGACGAATCAATTTGTAACGTTGAGTTTAGTAATTAAAATTTAGAGTTTAGGGTTCAACACAGAACCGCATTGTTGGCGTTGGACTACGAAACCATTTCATCCGAGGCGTTATTTCTATCGTTTGTTTAACAAAAACCACTGAAACCATCCAGTCAACTGAATCCTCAAGTGTTTAATTGCTTTTGCAATTATTTGCATTGAGATCGCGTGATCCACATAGCAGTGCTACTAATGTGTGCAGGTTTGCAAACTAGAATTCTCAAAAATCAGGAAGAATTAAAATAAAAACCCAAAAGAAATCAGGATAGTTCACATTGGGAAAGTCCGTTGCCGATTTCTGGGAAAACAAATGCATCATTTTCATAGGCAGACATACATGTATTCAATTTTATATGAACAGTTTTATTTCTCAATATTTCGTCATCTCTCACGCAGCTTAAACATTCTATCATCCCAGAAAATGCTTGCTTTTTCGTCTGTTTCAGGTATTTTTTGTTGTCCATAGAGTCGAAATTGAAGAATTCAAAATTGCGATCCGATCCTCTCCGATCTACTCAGAATACGGGTGGATAGTTAACCAGTAAACAGATCTGGAATTTCTGAGAAAATTACACTATCGATTTCCTGAGGGGTATTTCGTGAACTAACCAAACTAAAAATGTGTATGAAGTAATCCTCGCTTCTCTAATTGAACCGAATACATCCATCAATATGCGGGACCGAATCTGACCGCTCTTAATAATTTTTGTTTGAACACACGCGCTGTAATGTCACGAACAATGCATTGCGTTTTGGCCTGGCAATACCGAAGGCTGTGTCAGCGGTGGTCATGATAGCGTCTCGCAAGCAGTGGTGTAAACAGTCCATTTTTTCGGTAACGTTACCGCATACCAAAATTTTCATATCATGCCCTGTTCATCACTGTGAACACGACCAAGTTTTTTTTCGTTGATGACAACAAAAATGTCATACGTGAAACGAACTAGAGAAGGTAAAAAAACGGCAGTATGATATTTTTCGTTTCGTTCGCTCGTTCGTTTTTGTTTTCGTTTTCGTTTTCGTTTTCGTTTTCGTTTTCGTTTTCGTTTTCGTTTTCGTTTTCGTTTTCGTTTTCGTTTTCGTTTTCGTTTTCGTTTTCGTTTTCGTTTTCGTTTTCGTTTTCGTTTTCGTTTTCGTTTTCGTTTTCGTTTTCGTTTTCGTTTTCGTTTTCGTTTTCGTTTTCGTTTTCGTTTTCGTTTTCGTTTTCGTTTTCGTTTTCGTTTTCGTTTTCGTTTTCGTTTTCGTTTTCGTTTTCGTTTTCGTTTTCGTTTTCGTTTTCGTTTTCGTTTTCGTTTTCGTTTTCGTTTTCGTTTTCGTTTTCGTTTTCGTTTTCGTTTTCGTTTTCGTTTTCGTTTTCGTTTTCGTTTTCGTTTTCGTTTTCGTTTTCGTTTTCGTTTTCGTTTTCGTTTTCGTTTTCGTTTTCGTTTTCGTTTTCGTTTTCGTTTTCGTTTTCGTTTTCGTTTTCGTTTTCGTTTTCGTTTTCGAACTCCCTTTACTTAATTTCCGACCTATTAGTGCCATTTTCAGTGAAACGGAAATCACCATCTTCGTTTCCAATATGGCATCGAAATACGACATTCGACGTCCGCTGTTATAGTCCTTTCAACAAATATCCATACCGTAGGGGTAGGGGTGATCTCGTCATTTAGAGCCACTATCAACAAACCGAAAGTCAAATCAAGAGTATGTTCGTTTTCCTCTCGTCAGTTATTTACCCCATCACCTATATTATTGGGGGTGTATGTTATTTTAGGCAGATTGAAGGCGAATTCGCTGCAAAAAATTGAAGGTCGGTTCAGGAACATGGGGTGGGGTCGGCTTAGGACCACCATTTTAAAATTAAAATCTATTTTCACTTACGAACAAAGATCAATTTCGTTAGTACGAACATCAAATGGACTAACAATGCTTATCATGATGCAGTTGTAAAAACAAGGAATTCAATTTTCCGAATTTTTCGAGCTCGCTTCAGAGTTTTCCGATTTTTTTTCCTGCTATATTGATCTATAGGAAGAGACGAATACAGAAAAATAAAGACGGCTTAAATCGCATCATACCTTCTTCGGGTTTTCCGCTTACCGACACATTTGGCCTTCCATTTTTATTTGTATAGATATGTTTCCATCGCGATAGACAGTTCGCCATGATATTTCCATTTGCGGTCTATTTACCAGTTCCTATTTCCGGCGTCTCCCTCTCTCAGTCTCGATCGGCTTCAACTTCAGTGGCACATACTATTCTATCCGCCCGCATTCGAGAGGCAACAAAACACGTGGTGAACTGCAGATAATCATTTATCTTATCACACGCACGAATAAGGTGTACATGCCGCCGAGTGTGGGCTGCTCCTCTGCTTCTCGATGAAAGTTAGAGCATAATCGACCGTGACATAGTTTTTCATAACTCTGGCAGATTTTTACCTTTTTCCCGCCAGCAGTTAGGTTAGATTTACTGTGCGCGCGGGCGGTACAATTCGAAGTTCACCACGTTTTGAGCGGAAGTTTACGCAGAGGAAGCAGACCGCCGAATTTGAGAGTGAAAGAGTTTTATGTTCGCGCTTTTGTGGATGTTGTTTCTGCCATGTTGCAACTATGATGGACAAACAACGCGCTGCTGTGCGGCGAAAGAAAAGTTATTTATGGCCCATATGTTGCTGTTCATGTAGCGGCGGCAGCGAAGTAATCGATAACGATACTTCTCCACAAAAAACAGACAAAAAAAGCTCTCATTTAAGAGCCCGGCAGTCTTTCGCGGCGAAAGATAGCGGACTGATAATGTCTGTTGCGTTGCTGCACAGTGCCAACTGTGATGGAAATTTTTACGGACATGCTGGTGCGGATTTTTCAGTTCTACCGAGTTGTGGTGAAGGAACCATGTTGTTGTGACGAGAAAAAAATAGTGCAGTGAAAATAATGGTTGACAGTTTGCTTGTTGCGTGCTATACCGGTTGATACCATATACAGAGAATGACCTTCTATGTACCCCTGGATCACGATAGTCCGTGGGATTGTGAAAGGTAGTTACTCATTTCCCCTATTTCCACTAAGAGTAAATAGAAACAGACTTGAAGTATGATCTGATGATTCATGATTAAAAGTGGCACCTGTAAACAAACGACGCAAGGAACGTTTCCGAGGGATTTGTCGAAATAAAAAACATGGCAAACACTGTCAGCGTTAGCGACGTTTGTGACTCTGTGAGTGAGTCTCTTCGTTGTCCGTGTGACACAAAACAAGCTAGCTATAATCAGCAAATCAACAATAAGTGACGTAGCGATGTTTTAAAATGGTTCCCGGAATAAATCGCCACAGAAAACGACTGCAACAGAAACCACCGCTTATAAAATGTGTAGTAGGCTATAAATATTGTGGCGCGGTATTGTATTTCAAAACAAGAATTAACCGGGCAAACGTATCGCCCCAGGCAAACGTAACGCCCCGGGCAGACGTATACCGTCCGACGCTCGCTAGAGCTCGGTCGGACATTGCTAAAGGATCGTATCCTATGTTTCAAACTAACCGGGCAATCAGTGGATCCCAGGTTTGCGTGCGAGACACCGCCGCTTCCGACGGCGGGTCGGCGGTGGACTCGGATTGCGTCATCTTGGCGGCATGGGCCGCCTCGATTCCTTATCCTCGCCAAATGGGGACTTCGTCCCCATTACATTGTCCTCAGAATAAATTTCGAAAAACGAGAACAAGAGAATAAATTTATAATAGAAATGTGAGGCACATGATGTTTTTCCCGCGCCAAATATTTCTAGCCTACTACACTTTTTCTAAGCGGTTGTTTCTGTTGCAGTTGTTTACTGTGGCGATTTATTCCGGTCACCTTTTAAAATATCCCTGCGCTGATGATGATAATAAAGGATTATTGTCGAGTCAGCGGAACGAAAATGATTGTCATCAAGCAGCTCGAAGTTGCAAAATATATACCCGTTCCAAATTGGATTATACGATAATGACAAAATACTAGTCATCAACGAGTGGAGATATCATCGGGGGCTCGTTTGAAATATGCAGAACGACTAATAATAACCCGTTGCGTTTTACATCTGGTTAAACACATGCTAAGCACTGTTCCCGATCAAATGAATGAGTTGGAATCGATTGTTTGTTTTTATTATTACTGGATGTTGGGTAAAATTGAGGGTGAAGTCTCATTTATTAGTATTGTGACGCTAGTTTGTGTCGGAAAACTTGGAGACGCTAGTGAATCCGTAGCGAACCTCAGCTATTGCTTTTGTGAGACAATAATTGCAAGTCGGCATAAGTCTGGTACAGTTGTAGTCTACATGAGTGCGAATATCGCCCACTTTTTCTCAGCCATGAGAAACCTGAGTTGTTAAAATGAGTTGACACATAACAAAAGTGCAACTTCACGAATGTGCAATTTCTTGTCTTCACTGTTTGCTAACTTCTTGGTTTATCGGCCATTACGCCCAAAAGATTCTAACGACAGTCGCACTCGACTGTCGTAATTCATAGATCCGTGGTACAGTTTCGAACCGACGGATGGCCATGAAAGTCCACAAAGCATAGATTGTTCTGCATTTCGGTTATTGTGCATCCGTGTCATTTTTAGCAAATAAGAGACGGAAGCAGTGGATGCAACTTTTATAAAACAAAGTTTGTGCTTGATGCTGAAATATTATCGACGACTTCTGCGGGGATTCACGCTAGAATGGCCATAATGGATGTCAGTCAACCAACGTATCAAATATTGTACGCTCAAGATAACCAATCGCAACGGATTAGGTATGCCGCAGTACAACAAAAAGTAAGTGAGTTACCCTAGATCCACGTAATCCACGGTCTACCGGTCGCCCGCGTAGCTATTTCTAGTTGCCTGCCAGATGATCTAGGATAGTGCCTTGGGTTAAATATACCTTAACATCTTACCATGATTTATGAGGCGTTTAGATTGATCTGAAACTTATAAGTAGTGAGAGTAGATATTCCTTCAAGTGAGTTTCTGTTTTTAGTTAGAGTTTTGACTTAGGACTCGTTAATACCACTTTTCCGGCTGAAAGGGGTGGTATGATAATCATTCTATTCGAAAGATAAGCTGTCCAGGATTTATATGTTAATTATTGACCTGAAAATTTGTGTCAATAGCTTATAAATTGCACAGAAAATAGGTTATTGAAATCACATAAATCTGTATATAAACTGGCGCTCGCTCGGAAATCCATTTAGTTGAGATTGCGAAGTGTCAGGAGAAAGGCCTCGTTCGCTTGCCTAAACACTATGCTCTTCTCTCCCATTCCCATTTCTTTCCTGCCGCCAGACTCAACGGAGCCTTTAGCGAAAAACGAAGTATCGACGGTAATTTCATACAGACTACGTACAAATGGTGCCATTGGCTATGGATTCGATAGCGGAGAATTATATTTTTATCAGATATTTAAATATTTCAGATATCTGTTTTTTTTAAATTTTTCTATTTTTCTGATTTTTTTTCGGTTTTCTGATAATCTAATTTTCAATTTATTTTATTTTATTTTTTTTGTCTTTGAAGATGATTTTCAAGTTGTTTGAACCTTATTTTTTTGAGTTTCAGATTTTGACATTTTTCGATTTTCTGTTTTTTTTCTGATTTTTGTATTTGATTGAAAAATGAAGAAAGAACGAGAGAGGGATATCAATCAAGAACAACGGGGCAGATATAGAGCAAGAAATAAAGTTCTAACGCAGAAAAGTAGAAATAAAACGAACGAAGAAAGATTTTCTTATTATTATTTTTTAAGCTTGTAATTTTTCAGTTATTATTATTAAACTTTTTTGAAGAATATTCAATTTTTTAACTTGCCGAACTATTTGAAATATTTTATTTTTAAATTCTATTCTCGAATTATAGAAAAATCATTTTTAAATCAAACTTTTTATGAATTATTTTTTTCTATTTTCTTTTTTTCAAAAGTTTATTTTTTTTTAGATTTCCTATTTTTCGATTTTCTGTTTTTTTTCAAAATTCCTTTTTTTTGTTTCTCGATATTGATTTTCAATACATTTTTTTTATTTCATGATCTTCTGATTTTTTCTTATTTTCAAGATCTTAGATTTTCAGATTTCTATTTTGTTATCTAGACTACCTGAAAAATAAAATAAAAGTAGAAACAATAAGATGAATGGGCACGAGCTTCTAAAATTCACGACTCCAAAAATTCGAGAAAACAAATATGAAAATTTTAAATTTAAAGAATCAATGCGGATATCTTTTTTTTAATTGACACGTTGAGTCTCGTATTGGTTAGATTATGTTACCATGCATTTCTCTCTGCAAATACTAAAACAATACAATACTAAACAATACTAAAATAAAAGCTTGCGCCAGTAACACCGGCTTACCTTCCTTACTAACACATTCCCTAAATTCCCTGGTTATTTATGAGCGGTCGTACAGTTCCCTGCATCTCCCTTAATTAAACATTGGACTAACATTCCTTCCCTTTTCTTGTAAGGGCGTGGTCAGGACAATTATTATCTGTTGGTCAAAGCATGCCTTCATCTAAGAGACATTACTAATCATCAGCAACGAATGGAGGCTAGCTTTAAACTTAATAGTTCTGAATTCATACCACCTACGATAGTGTGCAACTAGCTCGATGCGAATGCTAATTCACGGTAAACATCAGAATATTAGGATATAAAAGTTACGAAGGGTGACAAGATGGTCGTTGATCGTTGGAAGATAATGCATCCTCGTATATACGGATTGCACTCTTCGAACTTTCTAACTCTACATCGAGTCGATAGACCTGCGATTGCCTATGCTCATAATCTGGGAACATAAATTGGGAAAATTCTATAAAGAGCATTCTACTTTTCGATCTGCCTCAAGAGGAAAACAAGATATTTTTTCGAGAACAATTTATTGTAATTCCATTTTCCAAAAATTTGATCGTCATATGTTCCACACCAGTTCAACCCCACTTCAATGCGCTTCACTTGAGCACAGCATTCAATTATTTGCAATTTCTGTTTTCTTCTCATGCTTCCGTCTAGATTTTCTAAAATCAAAACGGGTACTTGCCGACGTGATCTCGAGGCCAGGGACAAGCAACAGAACGAAAAAAAAAAGTGATTCGAATGGTAATATGTGAAAACAGCAGTGATGATGGCGAGAGGCTCTGCGTCAGAAAGAAGAAGTCCTCCGTCTGCGTTGTCTGCGGGCCAGACAACGAATGGGTCATGCGAACGAAGCGGGCAATTGTATGTAAATCGTTCCCTGTTCTTTTTTTTTTTTCCTTCCCATCCACAAGGAGGGGGTTCTTTCGGACGCTGTGTCTCTCCCCCTTGTTGGTGGTATTTTTCCTCTCTGACATTCGAAGAAACCGGCGGAGGCGGACAGAGCAGCCAAGAACAACCAAGTACCAAGAACCCAAAAAAAAACGTGGAAAAAATTAAGCGAAATGAACTTTGCAGATTTCATTTCAACCGAAATTACCGAGCATTCCGGCTAGCAGCTAGCCGAACATTACCCCGTTGAGTGGGGAAGTAAGTGGGGAGGCGTAGAGGGATGATGGTTCAATGGCTTTTTGTTTTTCACGATTTGAACGCGTGCTTCCGGTTTGCTCTTGGAATAAAATCGAGCCCCAGCTTGATTGGTGTGCTATTGAGGATCGTCAATAGAAATTGTCGTGGAGAGGAATCATTATGTTTTCTCATCGGAGAATCCTCGGTGTAACTTGTTTATCTACAATGCCATGGTAACCCGAATGCCAACCAGGCGCGCTTGCCGCTGTATAAAGCTTCGGTAGTCCCAGAGCCGACGAATGCTACCCGGCTACTTGGATTACGCGCGCCCTGCCACCGTCTGTCCGGGTGAGATTAAAGTTTTTAATTTTCCTCCATCATTTATTTAAATGGTCTTCACCGAGCGAAGCCTACTGCGGCTTGCTTGGTTGCTTGCTCGCTCGCCTGCTTCTTCATCGCGGGTGCTGATGGAGGAACTTCATTCGGTTTCTTACCTTGCCATACCCCATCTTTTCAACGATTATATTATATTAGCTTTTTTTCTTCTCCGCTCTGTTTGCTCTTTTTCGTTTTCGCGGCCGCGGGCTCGCACCAAATGGGCTTGTCTACGTTAAAAGGTAAATATTTGTGAGTGCAGTCACGTAGGAACTAGTTTCTGGGAAAAAGACCTACAGATTTACCTGTGGTGGTCGCTGGAAACCTGGGATGGGTGCCTGGCTCGATCTACCGCCGCGCAGGTGTCTGAGTGAGTGACAGATCACTCAGGTATGCGTGTGAGAGATGGAGAGGTTGATTTATTTTGAGCACAAACCTACACCTTTGTGAGGTTGAATATCCCGATTTCGCGCTCTCTCTCCCGCTCCGTTGAATACTCCGCTCGAATACGCTACGTTGCCGTATTCCTCGATCAAGTGGAAGAGCCTTAAATCGCTTCATTTCTGTTGCCCCGGATGATTCCCACCAAACAGGCTACTTTTCGTTTATGCTTTCTCGTCTGCTGCTGCCGCTACTACTTCTTCGTTATGGTTCGCCGTCATTTTTGTCCCTCCGAGGGATCATTTACCTGTGGTGTATATTCGCCATTGCACATCTTCATGCCCTGTCACATCGCGGCTGGCGGGCGTTCAATCTCTGGCGAACACACGCTATGCAACACGTACGACATTCCATCGCGATGAATGATGTTTAGGAGCTACACACGCAGCTACCGGTCCAAATGGCATTCGGAATCGCATAACAACTCCAATCGTTCCAATCATCAGCAGTTAAAATAGTTCTCATGTACGACCCTGATAATATATATATAAAACTTCTCATTAACCGATCGGACGATAATGCGGTTGAGTCGAGATCAGCGTTGGAGAAGAAGAGCAGAGGAAAAATCGAAAAGTCGTTATTCCTCTTTTCTTTTCGCCGATCGCGATATCGATTGTCTTATGAGCGCGAAGCCTGCAACCAGTTTCTCGTCCGGATGAAGTACTGTATCATTGGTGTTTATTTTTCACTTCGGTTTAAGTGCTGCGATCTATCGACTTGATCGAGTGCCCGACATGCACGTACCCGATTCTTCTACCTTCATCGGGGTATTCATGTGTGGATGTGTGTGTAGTAAACCTTTCCTTTATCGCGTCCATTTAAGCAAGTTTCCTTTTACACAGCAGTACTGCGCCTGCACAGCACAGCCTCCACTGAACTATGGACGATTTTCATACAAGCAAGCGGACAAAAATATTTTCATAATTTTTTCAACAATTCTGGTATTTTTTCTACTTGGGATCGAAACAAGTTGCTTAGGATCTATAATTAGGTCAAATTTTGATAGAGACGTGTACGTTTGTATATAAAAATAGAAAATTATACATGAACTTGTTCAGAATTCAACCCTTCCCCATTTCAGTGGCTGCTGATACACTTTTGAACACCTCTGATGTGTAAGGAATATGTATGTCAAAGGGCCTGGCTGGGTAAGGTTCACCATAGGATTTATGGTAAAAACGTGCTTTACAATGTTTTGCGCCCCATTCTCGATAGCTTCGAGATAAAAAGTTGAAAAAAAAATACTAAAAGCGCGTCTTACTCTAAGATAAGATCAGACAATAGGGGGTCTTTTACGGACCAAATTTCTGTCAGTCGTTCTGATTTCTGATTGGCTGATTTCGATAAATTTTGTAAATAAAGCCGATTTTTTCAGTGTTGCCAATAAAAATAAATAGCGTTGGATTTGTATCGAATTTAGAAATGGTGAGTTCAATGAATATTATGATATTTAGTTTAAAGGAAATATGAAGGAATTATATGTAAGTTTATGTATGTGTTTTTTTCACAATGGAGTAAAGTGAACGGCGAAACACTCATTTGTCAATTTAGCTTCGTTAGGTCCCTAATGCGATTTCATATTTCAGAATATATTTTCCATTGCTAAGAAGAAATGGAAAGTATCATCATTCACTATGCAGATGGCAGAGTTGTTAACTCTAGCTCGTAAATATGAAAAAAAGGGATGGTTGATACCATCCAGGTTGTGTTTTGCTGACTACCAATTGTTACACTGCTGACATGTTCTTTCCCGCTGACTTATTTTGATGATGTAAAGAGCTACGAATTTTGTTCTGTTCTGTCGAGGAAAGTTTTCGCTTCATCGACGGTATACTCACTAAAATTAGATGAAGCTGAGATTCGATTTGATGTCGATGCTGCTTCACTGTCCATCAATTTCTGGGCTGAACATTCTTCTCGCCGCTTTGATAGCAAGTCCAAGATCAATCCAACAAGATGTTCTTGTGTATCGGCTGTATACGGTGCCTTCGGTACTACGGTCACGTATTGCGAAAGAGTCACGATTTTCAAGTTGTTTCTGAATTACAATGGAGTTGAGCGCCGTTGTTTTGCACGAATCAACGAGAAAAGATTCTCCAGACAATCTAGTACGAGTTGTTATGGATATCATTATTAATTGTAGATATGTGTATTTAAAAGACTTATTTTTTCCTTTATCTTTTTTGAGATTGCCTTACTGAAAATATGCAAAATCATTAAATTAGCATCAACCAAATGTTACGATTAACAATAACAGAAATTTAAAAAATCCGGAATTTTATAATATTTGGCAACTCTGGAATCTTTATGTCATGGCTTCGTTTTTATACGACGAAGAAGAGTAAGAAGCCAGTTGTCTCATCTTGTGTTAGGTCTTACTATGGTGTGTCGAAAAAAAATTTTAAAAAAAATCAAATCGAAAATTTTGAAAAAAAAAATATTTAGAGACTCAGTACTACTCTAATTCGCATTTAAATATATTTGTACGTCTATTTCAGATATGTGCGATTTTTTTCAGAATTTTTAGAGTGTTGCGCGGTACAAAAAAATACATTTCTCAATTTCGTTTTTTTTTAGAACTTTTGAGACCCATTACAGGTTAAATTTATTATGTATGTTTGTTTGTTTGTGTATATGTTTTAGATATTGGTGACGGATGGTAGTTCATAACTTTTCAACCTACATTTGACAACACTTTTCAGTGAAAATCACCGCGTAGCTGGTATTTTTTAGGATTCAAACTCTAAAAGTGTTCAAATTTCAGCAAGAAAATTATCTTACACAGCTGCACGGCTTACACATTTTGTTTATGTACAAAAAAATTACCTGGGCAAAGTTTCAGCTCGATCGGATATGATTTAGGGGTGCTTCAAAGTTTTGATTTTTTAATCCTCGAAAATCTTCCAATAATTTAACTGGCAATATCCAGGAAAAACTGGAAGGTTGGCAACTCTGCTGCATACTGAGAGTCCGACAGTTTACTAAAAAAAATTCATCATAAGAAATTAGTTATATCTCGAGAACGATTAGTCCTAGGATAATACGTTACATATTGTTTTTCATGTTGAATCGCATGTAGATTCTATTTTTCATATTACTTACCTTAAATGGTTACGATTTTACAAAGTATTGAAATTTCATAAATTTTCAAAAACTCATATCTTCAGTTTGGTGAGTCCGACACGGCACCACTACACGTCAAATTTTATTATTTCGGTAGAGTTTTCCAATAAAAATATTTAAAAAAAATATGGAAGGAAAGTGGAGGTGTTGTTTGTTTTGAGACATAAATTTTTTGAGTAAGATGTTTCAACAGTGTGAATGTGGTTTTTCCTAAAAAGTTCATTAATTTTCCAACAACTTTCTCAAACATCATATTTTTATCAGACATACTGGATATTGAGCTACGATTTTTTGATGAATGATTTTGAATACGCCCTTTTCAAAAATCAGCCGTAATTTAAATTGATCATTTTATAATGAAAATTGTGGTTTTAGGTAGTTTCCATCATAAATACCAAGTTACAAAAAAAACGTGGAGGGGTGGGTCAGCGTCCGGACGATTTGGCGTGAAATTGCTTGATGATCAAAAAAATAATTTTTTTGGAACCGCCCATTTTCTCGTAAAAAAAACAATTTTTTGCTATTTTCCAGCTTCATGTCTCGATATCTCAGTTATAGTACCCGCTACAGTCCTTGAATTTTGAACTTGGATTAGATAAAGTGTCTACTTTCTATAGGAAATATAAAAAAAAAACTGATTGGTGGCAGTCACTGGCCCACAACATTTCTTGCATTTCTTGTTTATCTCGAACGTGGTCCTTGTGCTTCGCACATTCCAGTACCGATGAACTGATAATGTATTGCTCTCGTTTCTCCCTTCCCCCGCCTATATAAGCGTCATGTCGACACTATTAACATTTTCCATTTGTGTCAATTTCATGTTTCTTTTTTTCACTCCTCTATACGTCCACGTCACCACCGCGCAGAAAACTTTGCCTAGATCTGGTGCCCAGATTGGGAACGTTGGCGGTTGATCCGCACAAGATCGGGATCGTGTCGCTGCACCAAGTACACGTCAACAGTGCCGAAAATGCCAAAGCCGCCTCGGTAAGTACACTTATGAAAGTCCAACGCAGAGACCCCTCAATTAATGTGAACCTTCTCTCATCCCCAGAACCGTGGCACCCTGCGACGGAAGGCCGGCAAGAAGGTACTCACCCACCATCTGTACTTCTGCCTGCGCGACTTCGGCCACCGAATAGGGGATGACGCGGAGATATACTTCTACCTGTACGATGGAAACGCGAACCGAATGCGGGCGCTGTCGGAGCGGTTCCTGGTGCGAATCGCCAAAGATGGGTTCTCCACGTTCCTAGAATCGGCCCACAATTGCACCGTGTTCACCGACTTGGGGTCGTCCGATCTGAACCAGGATCTGTACCTGATCGCCAATGTGATGCGAATCGGGAAAATGCTGCACTCCGAGTCGGTTAAAAAGGGCGATAAGTTCATAAGCAATCATTCTTACCGTAGACCGTACGGGGTTGGGGTCCTGCCACTGAGCGAGATCGGCCAGTTCGATCAAACGGTCGAATCGGAGGAAAAGGAGTTCAGTTTCAAGATCTTCCAGTGTGAGGAGAAAGACTATCATCAGTTGCATGAGTTGATCATCAAAAAGGCTAGCGGCAAGTTCCAACCAATCAACGCTAGCACCCAGGGTCACTATGGGTTGGTTGTGTCCCTGAAGCTGATACACGGAGGACTCGGACAGGCTAAAATCGAACAGCCAGTTCTGTTTCAGGGTACGGCAATCACGAAGAAGATCGGGTTTCCCGATGTCATAATGCCTGGTGATGTGAGGAATGATCTCTTTCTAACACTCGAACGGGGTGAGTTTGAACGGGTTGGCATCAGTACCGCCAAAAACATCGAAATCACTACTCTGGTGTTGGATGAAAACGGTAGAATCGTTCAGGAGTGTATCGCCATAGCGGCTGGGAACCCCCTCCAAGCCTACCACAAATCTATGGTACTGTATCACAATAACTCCCCAGCATGGAACGAAACTATCCGCATGTTCGTCCCGATCGACAAGTTTAGTAAAGCACATGTGCGCTTTGAGTTTCGCAGCTGTTCTACCCGGGACAAATCCGATCCGAAGCTATTCGGGTTCAGTTTTGCACGACTAATGGAACCGGGAGGAGCTACAATCGCTGACGCCTCGCACGAACTGTACGTCTACAAGTGTGAAGACATCCTCAAAGTGCAACCAAATATATACCTACGACTCCCGTGTTCCACCAACGACAAACACGCTCAATCGCTCGAATCGAACTCACCCTACCATCGAAGCTCCAAAGAAGCATTCTTCGTGAAAACAATCCTCTGCTCGACGAAGCTAACCCAAAACAGTGATCTCCTGTCGCTGCTCCAGTGGCGCAACCATCCGAAACGCATCAAAGAATCGCTCCAGCGAGTGCTGAGATTGCACAACGAGGAGTTGATTAAATTCCTGCAGGATGTCCTGGATGCTCTGTTCGCCATGTTCTCCACCGACAACGGGAACAGCACCGAACACTCCGGTCTAGTGTTTCACGTGCTCGTGTCCATCTTCAGCCTGATGCAGAGCAGCAAGTTCCAGCACTTCAAACCCGTTATGGATGCCTACATCAAGGATCACTTCGCAGCGCCACTGGTCTACAATGGTTTGCTGTCCTCCGTCGAACACCTAGCGGAATGGATGATGACCGCCGAAAAGATCGAACCCATCATCCAGTATTTCAGCTCGTTGGAGTTCATCTTCAAGTTGGTCATCCAGAGTCGTAAGTTGTTCGCTCACGCCTCTGGTGGTCAGTACGAGGACAAATTCAAACGGGATGTGTTCCGGCTGTTCGGCTCACTGAACAATATCCTCGTGCCAAACAACTCTCATATGCTGCCCACCCAGGAAGCACTGCTCAACTCGATCGGAGTCGTGTTCGAGCAGTTGCAAACCATCATCACCAAGACCGAGCTCGAGACGCTCGTCAAGGGCATCCTGGATGCGGTCCCAACTGATGCCCAACCACCGCTCGTTCAGGCGAAGCTTAAATCCATTAAAGATATGGTATCGGGACAGCTCTTTCAGGACGACGAACTCCGCTCGATGATACTGAACATCGCCTGTAAACATATCCAAATTCATCTGGCCAGACGGGACGAATTGAGGCTGTGTTCGGAGATCTTAGCGGAAATCCTGATCAAACTGCATGAGGCTAAGGCGAAGATGGGCGAGAAACCATCGAATGCTGTCCACCATGATTTGGATACGTTGTTTCACAATATTTTCCCCGTCATGATGCAAACTCTCAATGTGTTGGGAAGTGGTGGTAATGAATCTCTGGTGTGTTCACTGTTCGCTGTTATGTTGGGGTTGCTGCAGCTGCTGGATGAATCACACTACCAGCGAATGTGGGACCGTCTCAGTAACTCCGGCAACAGCAAGGAACTGAAGGAGTTCATCCAGCAGTGTCTGAACATTTTCAAGGATATTTTGGAACAAGATTGGATGATTTTCTCCAAGGATTGGCTGGTGATGAAGATTTCGGCAAACGAGGTACTGCGCAAGACGTTGGAGGAATTGGCGAAACCGCTGGTCTACCGGTTCCTGGGACCACAGTCCTTTGATTCGCAACTGTGGTGGTCCTACTTCAGTGTGGCGGTGATTTTCCTTACCCAACCATCGCTCCAGATCGAACAGTATCACGAGACGAAGAGGCGAAAGATTTTAAGTACCCACGGGGACATGCGGGTAGCGATGGGCTTCCAGATTTTGAGCATGTGGGCCCAGCTGGGCGAGCACAAGTTGCACTTCATTCCGTCAATGGTTGGTCCGTTCCTGGAGGTCACGCTGGTGCCGGAGCCGGCGCTTCGCAAGGCCACGTTCACTGTGTTCTATGATATGATGCAGTGCGAGCAGGTGAGTTGGTTTTTTTTGGTTATACTCGTTGGTAAATGTTCATCGTCGCATTCATTCGATTTATGATTATCAAGGAACCAAATTTGGATGCTCACTGACTTGGAAAATAATGGTTGTTTGTTGGTTGAGCTTTTTCCACTGAGTGGGCACTTGCATCCTCTCCAAAATATGTATTTTTATTTGGGCTCATATGGTTTTAGCTTGACGGGCCGAGAGTTCAATATTTTAACAATCATACTTACAAACTGTGTTAAAGGTCGAACACGGAAGAATTCGAACACAATAGAATCGTTACCTTCGAGGCATTTTTCGATTATTTTTTTCAAATATTCTCTGAATCATGTAAGAGTGTACAGAATCACAGTAGGCATTGTTTGTCAGAATATGTTCATTTGTTTACATCATTGACGAATTTCATGCCAACTCGACTGGCCATTGGCAGCATCATCTCAGATAGCAGCGAAACGTTGTGGGTGTAAGAGCATGGGTCTTTTAAGCAATTTTGCATATACAAAAAAAATTAGACTACTTTTCAAAAAGGACCATTTTTTTTTCTTTATTTTTTTACAAAAATGATAACTCAAAAACTATAATACCTACAACATTCAAGTCAAAGGATGAAATGTAGAAAACTGTTCAAATTTTTATAAAAAAAACAAAAGCTTTTTGAAAAAAATGGCTTTAAAAAAATTATTTAAAAAATTAAAATTCATTTTAATTTTCAAAATTTGCTTGACATTTTTCAATGAAAATATAAATAATTCCCTACATTTCATTCTTTAATCAACATTTCGTAGATCTTATACTTGTTGAAGTAAGATTTTTCGAAAAAAAGTTGAAAAAAGCTCAAACTTTCAGGTAATTTCTCTCACAAAATCTATCAGACCTACAAAATGTTAGTCAAAGAATGAATTGTAGAAATTTATTTATGTTTTCATTAAAAAATATCTAGTAGGGAAGGTGGGGGTAAAACGGACATGTTAAGAAGAACTTCAATTATATCTTTAAAAACTCATGTTTCCCAAAATTTTTATGCAGTTTCTTGCAATTCAATACTGTTTTTCCACCTAATTGGACAAATATTTTACAAAAAAGTGTTTTTCAATGTTTTTTACTGTTTAGTTTCAGACTGAAAGGTACAACATTATTTTCGATGCGGGTAATATGGACAGGTTTGTAATATATGAAGCGTAGAGGTTTATCGATCGCGAGAGCAATTATTTTATGCAACCAAGGTCTGAACTCATCACGAATGTCCGTTGACGAAAAATTCGAATTAATCCACCTAGAAGTGATATCATGCTTTTCAGCAGTATGAACGAACAGACCCTCAACTATTTTGCTTTTGGTTCCAGTCAGCTTCTAAACAGTCCACATTTGGCGATTTGATTTATAGACGCAGGGCATTCCTTAGAAATAGATTAAGCAGACTTTTCACAGTCCCAGACCCCACCAGTACAATCATTTCAATAATTAAAATTTTCCACTCAAAAATGAATTTACTTTTACGTACATACCTAATATTGCTTATCTGTTAACTCACAAACCGGAATATAACCATTAGCGAATTGAATTTTGATATTAAACCACTCAAAATGCTTAATATCGAAGCAGCTAAAATTACATTCACACGCGGAATCATGTATGATTTTCGGTTTTTGTTTCCCTTTTCCACTTTTGATCAGTATTCATTGCCATGGGATGGCTTGAATAACATGTAGAAGGTGTTCTAATTAACAGAAATCTGAAATTCAAAATGTAACTATACAAATCAACCACATGTCCATATTACCCTCACTGTCCGTATTACCCGCGGTTCCCCTAAATTGTTGAAAAAATCATTAAAAAAATATTTTGAAAATTAAAATTTATTTTTCCCGAAAATTAACATTTAATTTTCTAGAAAACTAGTTCTTTTTAAATTCTGAAAAAATTGATATGAATAGCCTTTACAATTTCCAACAAGTCACTCATACATCGGAAGATGGGCACCTTTACAGGGGAAAATTTTTTCGAACAATAACTTTTTAATGTTTTTCTTTAAAAAATTACTATTAATGTTGAATTCGTAACGTTTGTTTGTATAAATTATCGCGATTTACATGGTCTGCTAACTTTTTTCTATTCAGAAACATGTCAAGAAATTGTCAAACACGAGAATTTACACACAAAAATGTAACGAGTAAAACATTATTTTTTCTGTGGTCACCATACCATACCACCATACCATAGCCCTATATTTCCGAAAATATAAAGATAGAAAGTTGACATCTTCGACGAAAGTTCATATTTTAAAAAGATCTAAATCTTTGTCGAATACACTATATTACTATTTGTCGAATACACTATCAAAATTAAGATTAGTTGTAA
The DNA here is from genome assembly GCF_029784135.1 of Toxorhynchites rutilus septentrionalis. NCBI lineage: Eukaryota > Metazoa > Arthropoda > Insecta > Diptera > Culicidae > Toxorhynchites > Toxorhynchites rutilus. Next base: position 18,632,470 of record NC_073744.1, on the reverse strand, counting down.
TTTTTTTCAAAGAAAACATGAAAAAGTAGTTGTTGGAAACACTTTTTCCCTGTTAAAGTGCCCATCTTCCAATGTATGGAAGATTTGTTAGAAATTGTAAAAGCTCATATAATTAATATTAATATAATTTTTTTGAGAATTTAAAAAAAATACGTTTTTGAGAAAAATGAATTTTAATTTTTTAAATATTTTTTTTAAAGCAAAGTTTTTTTTTTCAAAATATTTCAAGTATGCAAAGTTGCTTAAAAGACCGATGCACTTACACCCACAACGTTTCGCTGCTATCTGAGATGGTGCTGCCAACTCCTAAAACAAGAAATTCGTCCATCTTATCACCATTGCTGCACGCATTGAACGGTTGTCGAAGCTCGCGGTGAACATGCTCTTGAAAAATCGCAGTGCTTCGAGTGTTTCAAAAATGTTAAAGTGGTGATTTTGACACGAGACACAAATAACATGGAGAAACCTCCGAAAAAGTTCGAGGACTGCGTGATCTTCACGCACGGATCAATTGTATGTTACTCAAGAAGCCCATAGAATGTCCATGGGAAAGATCCAGAAGATCGGAAATGGGTTCCACCCGGGACGGGTATCTTGGGTGTCACCCTTCCACTCAAATCTTTGTTATCAAGTCTTTGTTTTTCGTTCTCTAATCAAAGTTACCGATCCAAGAAATCTAAATCTATACAAATAAAAATGAGTTGGTGTCCGTTCTTCACGATTTAACTGGAGAACGGAACAAGGGATTTGAACAGTATCTGGTTTGATGTGTCTTAGTCTGCATCAGGTTTATATGCCAAAAAAGAAATTATATACCACGAATATAGATCACGTACAGAAAAATTATTTCTGTGAGAATTTACGAGTTCGAAATTATTTAAATGAAAATATCAATTGTGCATGGGACGACGTCCGCCGGTTCGGCTTATTTAAGAATATAATAATGAAGGGTTTTTATTTACAGAAAAACGCAATAAATTCTAAAAGAAGGGAAACTTATTATTCGGGGTTCAAAATCGATCCTTGTTCTCATTTTTAAATATTATTTCATGTTAATGCTACCCATGACATCGTTTTCTGTGATTCATACGTGAAGTTTAATTTTGAGTTACTTTTTGAGCATATTGGCTGCTATCCGTCGATATCGCGCTGTTTTCTAGTGCCTCAATTTATGCTGGTTTATCGTCATAAAAAGAAACTCAAAAATAGTTCAACGGCGTAAAATCGCACTATCTAGTCGGCATATTAACTGGTCCAAAACGAGAGATGAATTACTTTCAGCAACAATAACATCTTTCCGGATTCTCCTCTATGCTCGATGCCCGTCAGTGGTTAATGCCAATTCGATAAGCACCAAACGAAAAGAGTTGTGAGGTATATGTGTGTCTGGCGGCTGCTCCGATGCCTCAAGCGGGACCAATTTTCGATGCTAGTACTTTCTTGGTCGCCTTTTGAGTGGCATCACTCTCCTCCTGATGGACACTTCTCTGGCCTAAGGTGCACAAACAGGCTCTTGGTGACACCGTTCATCAGCGGTTTCATGATGAACGAAGTTAGCTTCACCACAACAGCGACAACATGCTCCAATCGCTATTCAATTATAGCTGAGTGGGTTTCCAAGCGGCGCTCGCTTACATACCGATTGGTGATTTCAATAGCCTGTTTTGAAAGCAATTTTAAGGCTACTGAAACAAGTTTTTGGATCAAAAAGTAACAAGTAACGCGTAGACATTTTATCTTTCGAATGAAGTGTTTATCATACCATTTCGTTCAGTTGTTTAGGAGCTATTAACGCTCAAAATCTCGATCTCCGGCGTAACGCTTTCGATTTCAAAACTTTGAATTTACACCCCGGTATAGAGATGAAAGGCGTAATCTTACGTCAATAATACCACCAATCACTGAATAGAAGAAAACGACTGACGATGAAACGTAGATTTATTTCGAGAATCCTAAGCGTCAAAGATCTTGGTCCATGGGAGCCAATACAGTAAGCATTCACTAACCGGGCGAAAAGGGAATACCAGTTATCGAAATTTGCGTTTTAACTGGTCCGGCATGTTAAACGTCAAATAAAATCGAGGGGAACTTCAATGAATTGTTTGATTCGCGTTGGTCATGAAATTGGATAAACAAAAGGATTCCAATGGAAGTTTCGCATTGAGTGTGACAACAGATATGAGATATAATTTGAGGAAATTATTTTTCTGTAATTTAATCAATGTTTTTGTCATGCGAAAATAATGTAAATTATCATTACATTTCAAATTACATTCGAATTCTCCTCACAGCGAATATTCCATTTGAAAATGGCGTCGATTGTTTACGAAGTTCTGCTTTTTAACTGGTCCAAGGACCAGTTAACGTTCGCCCAGTTGAAACGCATACCAGTTAAACCAGGAAACGATTACTGTAGTAGCAAGTAAAATGCGGGGCTCGCACTTTCTGTTGTCAACAAAAACATGTTACTTGAACGTGATTGAACGTGAAAATCTTGAACGAGAATTGTGTCTGAAAATGATTTGATATTATGATGTCGAGGATGTCGAGTTTTGGAAGACTAAGACTAAGTACTAATAAGTTTGACAATTTTTTCCCAGCCTTCACGGAGACTAGCTTATTCTTTACTGCTAACCGGATGAAATGAGGAAAACCAAAATCGTCAAAGCCCCTCTACTAAATGCGCAAAAATGTAAACCCAAAACAGTAATTGAATATGTACTACTTTATTCACGATCTTGACGAAGCAGCGACACACATACAAACATCCACAATTTACTATTTTTTCAGCGCCCCTAACCGGGCCGGATCCTGGCTGGGATAGTGCATCTGCTGCATTCCCGGATTAGGCAGTGTAGGCGGAATCATCATTCCTGCGGCTGCCCCCGAGCCCGACGCTTGGTACATTTGTGAATAACCAGCTCCCGTTGGAGCCCCGGGAATCAACCCTGGAGGTAGTTGGTGAATTTTCATGCCCGGTGGTAGGACAGCCATTTCCGAAGCTTGCAAGTTGAAGTAATCGTTCGGATTAGGTGGCATCGGCAGCTGACCGGGAAGCCCTGGAACGGGGTCGAAGATTCGATTGTTCCGCGGAACGGAACTTTGGGCGTAAGCGGTAGATTTGGCCTGCGAGTGGGCCCACTTGATGGTGAGCTTCTTGCCACCAAGGATGAGCTTGTTGAAGGTTTTTTCGGCAGCCAACTCGGCGGCTGCTCGTTTGGTATACTGTACGAAGGCACACTGTTGCCGTGGTACAAGTGAAACTGACCGTATTTCACCGTAATGGTAAAAGTTGTCGCGGATGTCCACTTCGGTGATGTGTTCTCCAAGATTACCCACATACAGGGTAGTGATTGTTTTGTCCTCTGGCGGTTCCAGCGTTGGAATGGATGCAGCTCGCTTCATTAGTTTATCCGCTACCGGGTCATTTCTTCCGTAGTAGCGATCTCGTATGTTCTGCTCCGACAACGGATCATCCGGTTCCACGGGTTTGTCATGCCGATACGGACATTCTTCTCCACGTTTACATTCTCCCTTCACCCAGAAGGAACATATATGAGGTAAATTTCGCTTGTAATATGGTGCTGTTCGTGCCAACTTAGCCAACATATCACTGGCAGCAAGTGATTTCCCGACCAAACCCGCCGCCACAGTGTTGTCACCACCGGCCTTTAGCTGGCCTTCAATCGTTTGAATGTAATACTCTTTGTTAACGTCACTCTCGGGAATTTTATCCTGAATCTTCAAGGCGGCATCGCGCACCTGAGTGGGCAGTCCGTACTCCAAATCGAGCAGACAGGTTTGGCAGACATTTTTCAGCTTGCTGCAGGTTTGACAGATTTCCGTCTTCTTAAAACGCATCCGTGCGCCGGGACACCAGCGGAAGATTGTGAATGGGCGGGTACAGATTTTACACTCCTTCCCGTAACGTTCCTTTATCTGGGATGGGTGAAAAAAAAACATTGTTGAAAACACACAGCTCAAGGGGTGGAAATCGATAGGAAATATTACCATTCTCACGTACGGGTTGTCTCCGAGACAGGTCTGGCAGAGGATGGGGAATTCCTAGAGGAAATTATTCTTAGAACAGCTTACCAACATAAAATCATAGTACCTTACGGAATCCTCCCAGTTTTGACGATTGTACGTGTTGGTCGTCTTTGACATCGCCATTTTGTACGATAGTTGTGATTATTTCGCGTTGTTATACCGAATTATATCACCACTATTGTTGCCCAGATCCTTTCACTTCGATCTGGCTACGAAATATACCCTCAGAAATAGTATTTTGAAGATGTGATGTGACGAAGCAACAATGTTCAGCGAGTTTTGCTTTCACAACGTTTTTCTGCTTTTGTCGATTATTCACTTCGCAGCAGAATTTTGACATCTCCTTGTTTTTTCTCCAGGGATGCCAGTTTTATGTGATTTGTACAGGTTTGATGTGTGCTAAATAGGGTAAAGGTCTGAATGCTTTCTAAAACTTTTATGGAAATCTATTTATTTAATTTTTTTCATTGTTCGTATTCTTAGTAATTTCGTAACAGCAGAATCGTCACTTTATAGTTGCACTCAATATCTATGTTCTGTTCAGCGTTCAGTGTATACTTGAGAGCGGATCGAGTTCTGTGAACGCGCACTGTTGCTGACGGAGATGATTTGGTACGGGCCGGAGGCCGTCATATTTGTTTACAATCAATGGAAAGATGGTATTATGCGAAATTGAATTGTTACGATAAGTTGAATTAAATAAAAGGAAATATAGATAAATAGATAGTTGGATAGAATCTAGAACCGAATTGAAGTAGTTGTTGCTGAAGAATTTAAATAGAAAACTAAAATGTAAGGAAAATAATTATTTGTACCTATGTAATTTAAACATGAAAATAATTACAGCTTTGAGTGCTTCAAAGTAACAGTACTCCAAGGATTGTTTTTTTACGAACGAAACACTACTCAAAAATTTTATATTCTTTCTGATGGAGAGATACAACTATCCTTGCTGTGACCAGGACGACAGCTTCGATGCTAGTGTTCGCTGCGATCGTTGCCGGAAGTGGTTCCATTTCTCGTGCGTTGAAGTCGACGATAGTATTGGGGAGGTGGTATGGTTTTGCCTGCCGTGCATTGGAGCAGACGAATCCATTCGACAATCTGTTGGAACGACAGGGAAGTCAAGATCCACAAAAAAAATCCACAGATTTACAAATGCTGAAAATTTAGTTCGGCTTCAGGAAGCCCTTAAAGGAAAGGCACTAGAAGCTGTCAGACATCGTATGCTGTTGCCTGAAAACGTACCAGCAGTCATCGAGAAGTTGAGAAAGCGCTTCGGTAATCCAGCAATTTTATCGACTATGTTAGCTAACCGTATACGACAACTCCCAGGTCCAAATTCGGAGAATTTGGAAACTATAATAGAATTCGGGAGTGCTGTTGAGGAGTTCACTGAGCACTTGAAGGCAGCGAAACTTGTGGATCATCTAAAGAATCCCATTCTTATGCAGAGCCTAGTGCAGAAATTGCCGACAAGCTACGCGGTGGAGTGGGTAACATTTAAACGTCAAGCTAGAGTGGTGGACCTACAAACATTTGGTGCTTTCATGGAGGAATTGGTTGAGAAGGCTCTAGAGGTGCACTTTGAGCGAATCGAACTGGAAGATTCAATAGTCTCAAAAAGGCGAGAAAAGTCGAATGTCAAGGGTTTCATTCACACGACTGACGGGGATTGTCAAAATTATAGTTGCCAATTTCAATCCAGAGAATCATCGCCATGCAAATTATATGATACACCCAGAAAAACTCACGAAACTAATACGATAAAACATGATAGAAAAATTGATTTGAAGTGTTCCATTTGTTTGATGTCTAGACATTATGGAAGAAATTGTATACAATTTCGATTATTGAGCCTCGAAGAGCGGTGGAAAACTGTATATCGACTAGATTTATGTGCACTGTGTCCCTACAATCACGGAGAAAAACCATGCAGATCAAGATTAGTCTGTGGTATTAATGGATGTAATGATCATCATAATTCTGTATTGCATGGAATGCCTGTTGTCCGTCGAGAGTTGAAGGTAGATGTAACAGCCATCGACAGTCCGGAAAGACTATTCTGTTCAGAATGGGACATGTGACACTGTACAATAAATCCAAAAATGTAGATACATTGGCACTCATCGATGAAGGGTCGTCAGTCACATTGATTGAAGCAGAGACAGCGAAGCTACTCGATGCCGACGGAGAGTTGGAACCGTTAAAAATGTGCTGGACGAACGGAGTTAGTCGCACGGAGGATAGATCAAAAAAATTATGTTTGGATATTTCCGGAGAAAATATGCTCAGGCGTTTCAAATTTAATGCTCGAACTGTAACCAAGTTGGATCTTCCTCTCCAAGGTTTTGACTCCCGGAAGCTTACTGAATATTTAGATTATTTGGATGACATCAAAATACCGAGCTACGAAGAAGCTACACCAAAAGTGCTGATAGGTCTAGATAACATTCACCTTATCTCACCTTTAGATTCCCGGATCGGAGATTCGGGGTATCCAATTGCTGTTCAGTGCCGATTGGGGTGGACAGTGTATGGGCCATGTCCAGGACTGGTCACAAGTGTTCCATTTATTGGACACCATCGTTGTATGTGTGAAGAATGTAGCGCGTCTGATCGACAATTAGATGCTTTACTGAAAGATCATTTTCAACTGGAATCGGTAGAGGTCCCATCAATTCGTCTGGAATAGAAAGAAAACCGTCGAGCACGTGAAATATTGGGAAGAACTACCAGACGCATCGGCGAAAGATTTGAGACCGGATTATTATGGAGGGAGGACCGCATATTTTTCCCAGAAAGCTACTCAATGGCTGTTAAGCGACTCAGGAGTTTGGAGTTACGAATGGAGAGATATCCGGGAGTACGTGATAAACTGCAATGTCAGCTAAAAGAGTACATAAAAAAGGGCTACGCCCATCATATAACGGAACGGGAACTTCGTGAAACACCAACAGGAAAAGCTTGGTATTTACCACTGAATTTCGTAATAAATCCGAAGAAACCTGATAAGGTTCGATTCGTGTGGGATGCCGCAGCGAAGGTCAACGGTGTTTCACTGAACGATAAACTTCTAAAAGGTCCAGATATGTTGACATCATTATCCGGGGTTATTAGCAGCTTCCGTGAGAGAAAGATTGCATTTGGGGGTGACATTCGTGAAATGTTTCACCAAATAAGGGTTCGCGCAGAAGATCGACAAGCTCAACGTTTTCTTTTCCGCACGAACCCAGGCGATGAGCCACAGATTTATGTGATGGACGTGGTTATCTTCGGAGCTAGTTGTTCTCCTTTCTCATCTCAGTTCATTAAGAATTTGAATGCACAAGAGTATTCTGCAGAATATCCAGAAGCAGCCGAAGCGATTATGAGTAAGCATTATGTTGACTACTATGACAGCGTTGATACCGTGGAAGAGGCAGTTCGACGAGCCAATGAAGTGAAGCAATTACATGCGAAAGGAGGCTTCGAGATTCGGAATTGGGTCAGTAATTCCTTAGATGTCATGCACCGCCTAGGTACAAACCAATCGGAAGAATCCAAGGTTCTGGATGTTGATAAGAATGAAGAAGCGGCTAGAGTGTTGGGAGTAAAGTGGAATGCGGTAGATGATGTATTTATTTTTACGCTAGACATGCGGAAAGACCTTCAGCCGTTCATTCAGGATAGTGCATGGCCTACTAAACGGATTGCATTGAGGTGCATCATGAGTATGTTCGACCCTAAACAATTTCTTGCTCCACTGCTAATTCACGGACGTATTCTGATGCAAGATCTTTGGCGAAGTGGTATCGGCTGGGACGATAAAGTAAGAGAGGAGCATTATGAAAGATGGTTAAAATGGACACGCTTACTTACGTTGATTGACACCATCGAAGTACCACGATGTTACTTGGGAGAAGCGAATTCAAAAGTATACAAGTCGATACAGCTGCATGTATTCGTCGACGCTGGTGAAGAAGCCTATGGAAGAATTGGAGGCTGCTGTATTGGGGGCACGTTTATCAAAAATAATTAGAGATAATCACTCATTTTTAATCCCAAAAGTATTCTTTTGGACTGATTCGAATGCTGTTTTTTCCTGGGTGAGGTCAGAGCAAAGGAAGTATAAGCCATTTGTGGCCCACCGTATTGTAGAGATTTTAAGCATCACAAATCCTGATGACTGGTATTGGGTTCCCACAAAGTTCAACGCAGCTGATGATCTTACAAAATGGGGAAAGACCACAGAGTTACGATCAGAAAGTCGATGGTTCCATGGACCGGAATTTTTGTATCTTTCGGAAAAAACACTGGCCAGAACAGAAACAAATCGCAGCAGACATAGTAGAAGAACTGAGGACAAGTGTACTGTTCCATGAAATTGAACTACCCGAAGGATTAGTTCAACGAGTACAACATATTTCTCGCTGGTACGTGTTGGTTCGAACAATTGCGACATCAATACGATTCGTTTCGAATTGTAAACGTCGAGTAAAAGGTATGGCTATTGAGGCATTGCCTTTTTCAAGGAGAATAAACAAGAAATCATTATTTCCATCCGTCGAAGTACCGTTACGACAGGAAGAATACCTGGCAGCCGAAAATTGTTTATGGCGGGTGGCACAGGGAGAAGAATTCGCAGACACGGTGAAGGTTCTAGTGAAAAATAAGGAGCTAGCGATTGGGGAAAAAATTCAGTTGGAGCGGTCGGATCCACTGTATCCATTATCACCGTTTCTAAATGAGTTTGGAGTCATCAGAATGGAAGGCAGGGCAGAGCGGGCTGTATATGCAGCATTTGATGCACGTTATCCCATTATTCTTCCGAAAAAACACATAGTAACATCCAAATTGGTTGAGTATTATCATATACAATGCGGCCATAGCAGCAGAGAAACAGTTGTCAACGAAATTCGTCAACGTTTTTACATTAGTTACCTTCGATCAATAGTTAAAAAAATAATGAAAAATTGTCAGTGGTGTAAGATAAGAAAAACGAAACCTATAGTGCCACGAATGGCACCCCTTCCAGCACAACGGTTGGCGGTTAGGATGGATCCATTTTCATACGTCGGAATTGACTATTTCGGTCCATTAGAAGTGTCTATCGGTCGACGGAAGGAAAAAAGATGGGTGGCATTATTCACGTGTATGACGGTACGTGCAATACATTTACAGCCTACGACAGCCTGACGACGGAGTCGTGCAAAATGGCGATCAGAAGGTTTGTTAAGCGTCGTGGTAGTCCCATCGAAATCTTCTCGGACAACGGAACAAATTTTGTAGGAGCGAGTAGAGAATTGGCATCGGAGATTCGCAGAATTAATGTAGATTGTGCCGACACATTCACTAGCGCTCGTACACGATGGAATTTTAACCCACCATCTGCACCGCATATGGGAGGAGTATGGGAGCGAATGGTTCGTTCGGTTAAGGAAGTTATGAAAGTGTTTGCTGATGGAGGAAAGTTGACTGACGAGATCCTGCAGACAGTACTGACTGAAGCTGAAGATCTCATCAATTCCCGACCCTTAACATACGCATCAACAAACTCAAAAGAGGATCCAGAAGCAATTACGCCGAATCATTTTCTTCGCGGGCGTTCCTCGAATCAATGTCCACCGTCGAGAATACCAGTCGATATTTAGCGATGAACTTTGGTATCGTTGGCAGCGAGAGTATCTTCCCGGTCTAAATAAAAGATCGAAGTGGTTTACAGATCAACGACAAATAGTGCCAGGAGATTTGGTGTTTGTCGTGAATGGGGATAAACGGAGCACTTGGGAGCGTGGACTAGTTACAAAAGTTTTCCCAGGAGCTGATGGCAGAATTCGTTCAGCTTCTGTGCGCACGAAAAGTGGTTCGAAGACGAGACCATTAACGAGTTTAGCAGTACTGGAAGTTTGAAATGGTAAACCCAGTTATGATCCTGATCAGGATCAGTACCAGGGCTTACGGCCGGGGGAGATGTTCTGTTCAGCGTTCAGTGTATACTTGAGAGCGGATCGAGTTCTGTGAACGCGCACTGTTGCTGACGGAGATGATTTGGTACGGGCCGGAGGCCGTCATATTTGTTTACAATCAATGGAAAGATGGTGTTATGCGAAATTGAATTGTTACGATAAGTTGAATTAAATAAAAGGAAATATAGATAAATAGATAGTTGGATATAATCTAGAACCGAATTGAAGTAGTTGTTGCTGAAGAATTTAAATAGAAAACTAAAATATAAGGAAAATAATTATTTGTACCTATGTAATTTAAACATGAAAATAATTACAGCTTTGAGTGCTTCAAAGTAACAGTACTCCAAGGATTGTTTTTTTACGAACGAAACAATCTACGAAATAGAAAATAAGACATTGAACGAAAATTTAAGAGATTCCGAACGTATATTGCACACAATCAATGACGTATCAATACCAATAGACGGGAACATTATGCAACAATATTTTTGCCTGAAATAATCAGTAAAAAATTGAATAATTTAACCCTTTGTAAGGTCGTCGCAATTATATTGTTATCCACGAAAACATGTTTTTTTTCGCTGTACTTGAAATATTATTTCAATATTTTACTTAACCAAAAACTGGAAGTATCTAGCAATACTCAAATTTTTTTGAGCTGCTAAAAATGTAAGATATTTATTTGGGAGTCAATTTTATGTAGCAAAATCACAATATTAAAGCGCCGGCAGAAAATTCTGTTTTTAATTTTGTTGAAAATGTAACAAGTAGATAAGTTTTTTACTGTAAACGTACTATTTATGATCTACTGTGTAAGATCATGCAGTTTTTTTTTCAAAAAAATAACTGTTGTATTTGATGAAAAATTCAAATTTATTTTTTTCCTTCGGTACTCTATATAAAAACAACAGTTTTTTCGCTTCACTAGAAATATTGTTTTTATTTTTGCATAACCAGTGAACAATAAAGTGAATTCTCTAGGCAGCGGCTAACAATGTTTTCGGAGTTAACGACTATAATGCCACCTATATTGCCACCAATTTTCAATTTTTTCAATAGTTAATTTAGTCTTCGTAGCCTAATTGGTTGCGTGTCCACTACTAATCGAACGATCATGAGCTCATAACTCAGGGCCCTCAATTGAACATATTTGTGTGTTATTCTAGTACGTCTACGCAGCAATCATCATGTGATGGTGATCCCAGTCTCTCACAAACATTCATACAATAGGAATATTCTTACGTCGAAAAAAGCGACATGTGTATATCGATTAGATAGCAGTATTCTTAGATTGAAATCGCTACTGCAACATACAACAAAATTATCGTGAGAAAAAATGCACACGAATAAATTTGGCTCTGTTACAGTTGAATTGCTAAATGAGCGTAATGAAATAATCAGATGGCATAAAAAACAGTTAATTTTTCGTGAATGATAAATATGTGTTGTTCGTCAAGTAGGAATTATGTCCTCTGAAGTAGGAGTCGATTCGTTGTCTAGAGTTTACGAATTAAAAATTGATATTTTTCGAACCATTTAGAGGAGCGAATGGTTGGGAAAATCTGTATTCTAAAGACTTTCATTTAAGATTTTCTAACTACGTGGGGCTGTCCAAATACCACGTGGACACAAAAAGCACGATTTTAGACTACCACTCTCCCTTCGTGGACAAGCGTGAAAATTAGCTATACCCCTTCCCGTGTTGTCCACATGGACATTCTTCAATATTTCTTTTGTTTGAAAAGATCAAGCATATAATTCGATTGCGCCCATACTCTATTTGAGGTTATGTTATATTTCATGTTATATTTCATGTTTCTTTACCATTAAAAAAACAAAAAAAAACTCAAAAAAATGAATGATTTGTTGAAAACAGTAATGATATCATTGATCTAGTTCGTCTGTCAATTGTAACCTTGCTTGCTGTAGAATATGATCGATCGCAGAAAAGGCCGGTTTATCTTAATCTTTTTTTATATTTATCTCCTTAACCTGCTTCCTTTGTCCTTCCCTGGTTACTTAAGAATTAAAGTGTTAAAGAATTCTAATAGAATCGTCAAAATTAACAGCAATTTTGGTTACATCTACAGCATATCTTTAAACAAGCACAATAAATGTTTGAAAGATCACTTATGGTTATAAACCAGGACAGCAGTACGAATTTGTGTTTCTCTATACTCAAAATACGGTACAAATTGATAAAAAGACGCGACAATCAAAAATGGTACTGTCCCGTTGAAAACGGTACGTTTGGTCAGCCTACAATGGTACCTTATCCGGTACATGATTTTATGAGTGCTCTAGCGCTTGAAAACCTAACGAGCAGTTGAATGAAAATTATGACTACGGAAACGATGCGAAGACTGGAACGCAACCACAAATGCCTCGTTCAAGGTGTATTATAGTGAGTATGAATGGGAGATAATGTGCATAGCAGAGTTGCAGCATGACAGTTCAAAGAGCAGTTAAATATTAATATTGATTTTTAGATAAATCTGCAAAGCAATATTAATATGCATGTCGTATAAAAAATGTACATGCGAATTTGTAAATATATCTGTGCAACTGGCATCCCTGATTTTCATCGATGAAAAATGATGTCATCGTTTGTGTTGTGTGCCCTAGAGGTGTTCCCATGTGGCTAATTTATATGACCTAGAGGTGTGCAATATTTTTCTTGATGATCATTTTCAAATGAGTGTTTTTGAAATGTGATGAATGAAAATTACAACCAAAATTAAAACTCATATTCTCATCCGCAGGTATCTCGTGGTTCTTTCCGGCTGGTGGAAAGCGAACTGATCGATAAACTGGATTTACTGATCAGCGAAAACAAAGGTGACGATGAATACCGTGAATTGTTCAGTACTATGTGAGTCTCTTTTACAATAATTAAATTTCTATATGTGTGACTAAATTCATATGCTGATTCTAATGACGATGTAATCGTATTAACCAATGTCTTCATGTCATCGTTTCATGCCTTCTCATACGCCAAAAACGAATCATCTACATTTCTATTATTCTAACAAATAACTATACACATGGTTATCTGCTTACCCATTACCACCAACACACAAAATACAAATCCTACAGGGAACAGTTGTGTTTAGCGTAAGTGTGATCAATGATAACCCTCTTTTTCACTGTTCATTTGATTCAATAATTCATTTCGATTCACACAATCAATTAATCGCTTTCTCCTGATTACGCCACAGTCTGTTGGAGCGCGTCCAGGCGGAGAATCCTTCATGGCGGGAATTTGGCACTGCGTTCATTTCATCCGTCACGAGACTGCTGGAACGCCTGCTGGACTATCGTAGCGTGATGCAGGGCGATGAGAACCGGGACAAGCGAATGACCTGCACAGTTAATCTGCTGAACTTCTACAACGATGAAATCAACCGAAAGGAGATGTATGTCAGGTGGGTGTTTCCAAACTGAGGTCGAATGAATACCTTAGGTTTTGAAGGACTGGGGTGTTTTCATTTTAGATATATCTATAAATTGTTGGACCTTCATTTGGGTGCGGAAAACTACATCGAGGCGGGATTGACGCTGAAACTGTTCGCAGACATGCTCTCCTGGGACAGCGAGAACGTTTCGGACGAATCCAACGGGCCACGGGAGTGGGAACAAAAGGAGAAGATATACAAGAATGTGGGTATAATTTAGAAGCCTGGGGTGTATTATGTTAAAACAGATTTTTTTTCGTTTCTACAGATAATCAATTATTTCGACAAGGGCAAATGCTGGGAGAAGGGGATACCGCTGTGCAAAGAGCTGGCCATGTTTTACGAGAGGAAGCGCTTCGACTACAACCGGCTTAGTGATGTACTGATTCAGGAGGCTAAGTTTTTCCAGAATATCTTGACGCAGCTTCGGCCAGAACCGGAGTATTTCCGCGTTGGTTATTACGGTACTGGGTTTCCCTCCTTCGTTAGGGTAAATATTTGTATGAGGTTCGTTTACAGTCAGAATGATCAACGGATTTTATATTCCCTCCAGAACAAACAATTCATCTACCGTGGCCTAGAGTATGAACGCATTGGCGCCTTCATCCAGCGGCTACAGATTGAGTTTCCTGTGGCCCAAATACTGGACAAGAAACACTACCCGCCGGACAGTTCGATCCTCAACTCACCGGAGCAACGCTTCCACGTGGTCAACGTGCGGCCCATCTCCGACCCGAGCCATCTCAAAAGTGCCAAAGTTACCGTTCCGGAGAAGATCTCCAAATATTACGAGGTATGTTTGGCACTTAAATCACTTTTCAAGAGTGGTTGCTCTCTAATGGGGGTGGGGTTGTTTCCGCAGGTTAATGATGTTACCAAATTCCAATACGATCGGCCCATCCACAAGGGAGTTGTCGACAAGGAGAACGAGTTCAAATCGCTCTGGATCGAGAGGACCATTTATGATATAGCGCAACCGTTGCCAGGTATCCTGCGGTGGTTCGAAGTCACGAATGCGTAAGTTTTTGATCTTGCAATTTGTTTTTATGTACACTCGCCCAAAAATTTAAGGAACAAAGTGCGAAGTCGAAAATTTTGATTGATTTTTGATATGCTGTGAAAAATCAACGCATACAGATGAGATATACCGTTCTGAATTATATTTCGGACACTTTGCTCTAATATCTTGAAATGCTTAATGCACTGATGATGTAACTATAAAATTAATAGCTCAATTGCTTCTTTAGACTAATTCCTTGGTTTCACTATCATTTCATATGAGAACTACATTTGACTTATAACGTAATCGTTAAAAATCTGACAACACTACTCATTATCGTTTGTGTTTGACGTTTGCTTAGCGTGAGCACGTAGGATTAACCCGTTCATAAATATTTAAATTCCTCCCGTGTTTCATCAGTTTTCATCATCGTTAACAGTTTACTGTGATTGTTTGGTAAGTGTTTCGCAGTTGACTATAAAATATAATCAAGTGTAATCTAATCTTCGACCAAAAAATTACAAAATAAAGTGTCCGAAATTTGAATTCAATCTGTCCAAAATTTGATTTAGTGTCCGAAGTTTGATTCTTATTCGCTTCATTTGAAAAGCATTTTATTCGATGATTTTTTTATGTTTTCAATCAAATAGGTACCAAAGTAGAAAGCTTATAAGCATATTGAACTAATTTATTAAAAATATCAACCAAATAATACCTGTGCATAAAGTTTAGATCTGTTTTCTGCATCATATGCCTTAAGCGTCCGAAATATGATTCAGAACGTACATCATTTTTTTTAATCAGGAAAAAAAATCAGGATAAATCAGGATAGCTCAAAATGGATTGTCCGAAAGGTTAATGTCGATTTTTGGGAAAACAAAAACATTCTTTTCAATCAAAGCATTATAATTTAATTTTATATCCATGGTTCTGTTCCACAATCTTTCGCCATCTTTCACACAACTTAAATATTCTATCCTTCCAGAACATGTTTGCTTCCTCGTCGAAAACTGTTGCGAGCCATACATGTGAGAAAGAGGTTACTTGATTGTAGTTCATAATACAGAATCCATTCCAAATCCCACCAGAAACAGAGTATATCTTCCTTCGGACGAAGACCGGATATGTAAAAGAATTAATACGCATGGTATAAATCCTCGCATAAGCGGAAATGCTAGTGTTTCGCCTGATCTTTTGATCGTTTAAATTTTTTCCGAAACACCTACAGCATCACTACAGTCAATTGCAGAGAAATCCAATTTGAAATTTTCACTAAATTCATCATCCATGCTTTGGAATGAATGAGAAAAGCATATCAGCAGTGGAAGACTTGTTGCATTTTTCCTAATTTCCTAATAGTTCCATCATTAAAGTTAATTCTACTTTGAATCAGACGAACAAATAACATAAAAAAAAATCTTTTTACGTTGACAGTGGATTTAAAATTTTTCTCTTGAGTAATGTTACACTCGGAAACGTATTCCTACACTAATAACTCTGGGGATACATCTACATACACATTATCCTCAATAAAGCAATGTTGTTCCTCAAACTTAATCTCGTTGTAATTTCATAAATTCATCAGACAATCTGGTTTCATGAAATTTTTTAGCACTGTTTTAGAAAGCCACGAAACAATTGAGGGTAGAGATAAAAAAAGTTAAGTACAGCTTTGCGTCAAGAGAATTTCACTTAACCTATTAACGGGTACCGGCATCTATATTGCCACCATCGATTTTATTTTTCTCTCTTCTTTAACAATAAATTATCACTTCTAACTTTATGTGTGAACTTGTTCTGATGTCTAGAAACATGCCTGATTTTTTGTGCGCGAAAAAATCAAAAACTATTCATTTTGGAGCCATTTTTGTGTTAACAACTCCAAATTTAGAGTAGCAAGAGCAAATTTTCCGTAAAGTTATTGAAAAATGGTCATTTTGTTGAAGTTTTCAACACATATAAACTGTTTAGGACCTGTTGACTCTGATCGTGAATTTTATTAGTTGTTTTTGTTGAAACTAGTATCAAAATTACAAATACAAAAAACAACATTTTTACCATCAAATGTTTTCCGCTAGACGGGCAGATGGCAACTATATTGCCACCAAATTTTTCAATGTTTTTGACTGTTTTTTGCGTATTGGCAAAAATGTTTTGTGTATTTCAGCATCTAAACATGTCGTTGTTTTGTAGTTTGCGTTGATTACATGCCTAGTTCTCACGGCCCGTTAGAGGGGTTAATGTAAAATATACACAAGAGCGAACCGGAGACCTATCATGACAGAAAAGCAGTCTTCCGAAAAACACTTACACATGTCCACGCGATGTGAAAATTCCATGCTTTTGTTTGAATTCGAACATGATTCTCGCTAGTGTTGAGTGTCTATCCCCAACACGAACAATGATACACAAACATAGACATGTGAAAACAAACACGATGTTTATAATTCAAGAACATCATGTACAAACATATCACCCGATGTCGCAGTATTCATTGCTTTCGTTTCGTTTCTTTTCATACACGGAAAGAAATTATTCATCCCAAAACATTTCTTCGTAGAATACTTTTTCACAGAAACGAACTTGAAATTTAGTTCGCATTTCAAAAATTGCACGAACTGAGAGGCTATAAGTTCATGCACCAAAATATATATTTTTATTAAGGCTCATATGGCGTCAGCCTAACGGGCCGGGAGTTCAATATTTTGACAATGTTTGCTTACAACTATGTTAGTAATATGTAACCGATTACTCGCGGTTGGCTCGAGGTTAGTATTACAAGTGTTCTTATAATTGGGATGTTGCAGTCTTCAGTGCTCTGTACATGTGCCCGACATGGGATACTTCCTATTGGGATGCAGCTGACCGTTAATCAGCAACGACCCCCTAGTCTGCACCCATATCTAGCGTGGTGCGTCTTTTTCGACTCGAGGAATCCAGGATAGAATGATCACTAGCCGGCGCAATCATCAGCTCATGTAGAGTTGTCATGAGCGGTACAATCTTTGGCTCTTGTTGAATCATCAGTGGACTGCACAACCTTCGGCCCGTGTATCTGTAAAGAGTGTGTGTATGTATTGCCGCGACTAAGTAAAAGTTTATAGATCGTTCATGCACATTTTGCAAGTCTGATTAAATAATCCTTGGTTTCGTTCAAAGAAAACATTCTCTGAAAAGAAAGAAGCTTTCTATTTTTTTTTGCGTGCATGTTGGCAATTAAAGTCTGGGGAGCCGACTGCATAGCGGGCGACGTCGTACAAATGCTGACCAAAAAAATAAATACCCAAAAATTAGTTTTAGATGCAACCTTCAGCGGCACACAGCAGAACCAGCAGAGAAATTTCAGCGGCTAAAACACACCATTAATTTCTCGATGTTATCACAAACTGAATGAAGGAAAAAACTAAAAGCTACACTTACACTGCACTACATATGCTATGTGTGCATGCGATTGCATCATCCTTTCTTCTCCTCTTCTCCGCTCGTTTTATAGCTCGGGTCGCGATCGTCGCGAACAAGCAGTATTGGACATTTGTATTCAAAGATCCAGCCAAAATTGTTGCTCCCGTGGTCGAGTGGTTAGCGTCACGCCTAACATGTCACTGCTGAATAATTCAATTTTAGTACTTGTTCAAATAGCTTATAATAGCGAATATTACATGAATTCAAAATATAAATTGATGCGTGCACTAAATAATGATATCAAATGTGAAAAACTCTCATATCAATCGATGTTTATTTTGTTCAGAACAGAAAAAGAGGTTTATTTTATTTGCCCAATATTTTTGATGAAGCACCCATTGTCATGAAAGGAAAGCATTTTTTCCATGTCAACATACCAACACACCACGCGTTGAGTGGTGGTGGTGTGGTGTCCGATTCGCTTCTTCTACTCTACGCACTGCCGGTGCTTGGGGTGAAAATGCAAGAGAAACTGTACAACCATGTTCGTACATAATGTGAAACATTGGGATTAAACATCGTATGTCCAAACATACCACGAATACAAACATGTCACATTTTCTAACATAGGTACGAAAAAATCATGTTTGTACTCAAACACAAAACTGTGAACAGCAGCGTGGACATGTTTATTCCGGACGCAGTGTTTTTTGTAAAACATGGAAGACTGCAGAAAAGTATATTTATTACGAATAATGTAAAGAGTACAAAATCAGGAAAAATCAGGATCATTTCAGAAACATCAGGATAAATTAAGTGTTCGTCAGGATATCAGGGAGCGTGCAAAAATGTCTGGGGAATCCTGAAAAATCAGGAAGGTTGGCATCTCTGGCTATACCTATTTGACTCATATTCCGAACAGACTCAACTTCCGAGCATTTAATTTTGGAAACTAAATTTATTGAACATGAATGATATAAATAATTGGATAATTAAAACCCCGATATTCTTTAGCATATACCCTTCAGTATAACAACATTTAAAGGCATCAGAACAACATAAATGTTCAGTAAATTTAGCTTTTGAAATTAAGTGTTCGAAATTTGAGTGAAACATAATAGCGAATTCGTTGTTGTTCAGTTTCAACTCCAGTGCCGCACTAACTGCTGTCAAAACGTTTTTTTATTCACTCAGTTTCGCACTCAGTAGGTCGTATGAATAAAAAAAAAGTATTTACTTATTCTGCCCGTAAACTTTCCTAGTATTTACTTGAATCCGTATGAATAAATGTTTACTTTACTAATTTCATTTTCGAATTCGAACATAGTTTTTACTTTGTCAAACATCTGTCAACTGATTGTTTAGGTTTCGTTTCAAAACATTTTTTTGGACGAAGCGTGAATTCGCGATGAAAAAGGAATAGTGTCGACGTCTGGTGGCGACTTTCAATTAGGGACAATAGTTTGGGTCCCTATCTCGTTAGTGTAATACCTATCATATTAGAAGACACGAAACCAGTTTTCAAATGTTAAAATTTGAATGCAAATGTTCACATCATGTTATTTAATCACTTAAAACACTTTTTCCTACTTTTATTCAACCCTTTGTCTACATTTCCAACATTATTACTAGAACTTTTCATTATAAAATAAAGTTGTCTTCAAAAACAATTATCGTACAAGATTTTTTCACCACCTGCAAACAAAAGTGTTTTTCATTTGAACAGAAGGCCAAATTGGTACGGAAAGGTTATTTTTCATTCATAATTTAAATTTTAATTTTTATGTGTTCATTCCGCCTGAAAATCAATCAATTTTTTTACGCTCCCCTAAACTAGTAAACGAAGCTCAATGCCATCAATGCGGATCGTTAACTTGTTTAACTTCGAGCGCAAGATAGCAGCTTTAAACATAAATAGGATATGAAATCAAAACGAATGAAAGTGTTTTCAGATCCAAAGTATGCTCATGAGCATACTTGATAATTACGAAGTAAATACTTGATGAATGCTGTTTTATTCATACAAAATCAGCTAAACATCCATTTTCGAAAAGTAAATACTTTGTTGTTTCTTTTATTCATACCAAACGTAGTAAAAACTTAATCTCACTGCTCGACTGCTCGAATGAAGTAAAGTAAAGATGAATTTTGTTTTTATTCATACGGCCTAGTGTAACACTAGTTCGCCCCGAAAGCTGTTAGTTTCGCACTGAGATGTTTCACGGGTTGGCACTCGGGTTCACCAATACAACTATACTGAACTGTCAAGTTCCGAGTATTGTTTTGGAAAATCTAAAAATAAACACTATGAAAATGGAAAACCTGCTGCTTTTGCTTTTGTATTATTGGAATCGTAATCCAATTCGGATTCTGATTTTGAAGAGTATATTCGAGTAGCCGGCATTAAGCTACGTTTGCTTTCATTGGGAGGCGAAAATAATGGTGGATATTCAGGTGGAACAAACCTACTTTCAAAATCAAAATTATGAATGAAAATTTACTTTAACGTATCGAATATTTATTTTATGTGATGAAATAAGAGTTTTTTTTCCGATACCGCAGAAACATATTGAACGAAAACTGTGTCTAATGACCATTTTATATCACAATAGTAATTATTTGTGGAACAAACAGGAAATGCATCGACAAATAGTTAAGTGAGTGTCAGAACTACATGTGTTAGGTAATCAAACAATATGAAGTAAAAGTTTTCATTCAAACTTTTATATTTTTGACTGCACTTGGCCCTTCTGATCTGATGAAGAATAATTTACCTCCCAAGCACTAGTATTGCCACCAGACGTCGACATTGTACATTTGTCGTCGCAAATATAAACAAATCAGACTATATAACACACACCAACAAACCACCGCATTCGTGAAACTGAAAACGTTTTTTTATTACAGAGTCAGTTTGGCACTGACTCAGTTTTAAAAACGAATTCGCTATAATTGTGCGATATTTGAGTCAAAATGGTACATTTTCACATTGGAATTGGAGTTTTTTTTAAGCATTTCTGACAAACGAAATTGGAACTGCATATTAACTATGTAAATAGAAAGTATTTTAACTGAGACAAAAATCGTTGCTTGCTTGAATAATTTAAAAACGCCTCTTCCTAGGCTTACATTGTCGACTCCATCACACTCCGCAACGCTATCCTACTTTGTTGTCACTATTATGAATTCTATGTTCTTTCTTATCTTCCTCAATGAATTTCACCGTTTCGTCAGTGTCCGAGAACGATTAACCCCTTCCCGTACGATTTGATTTTCGAAAGAGCGGACCAAATGCAAACACTTCGATGGATCACGCGTCGAGTAATTTCAATTCTCTGCTGAGCGTCTCTGTGCCTCCTGTGTTGCAAGCGCACCACGAGAGAGAGACTCGATGTTCTACGTTTTGGCACAATCATTTCAAATCGAGTGAGACTCGATGTTGTACGTGAAAGGGTTAATATCAATGAATAACAAAACTAGGGATATTTTCCATATTTTCTCTCGCTCACATTCCGTGAACGCAGAGCAGAACGAAAAAGAGAATGAACGAAACTGAATGAATCAACTGTGAGTGGCCTGCTGTGATAGTGAGGCTTGGCGATGGTTCATTTTCGGAATCCCGAATGCAATTGTGTAATGATCGACTGTAGTCTAAAATTCAGCTGGATAGATTGATGCGGAAGAATGATGTCTAATGTTTCACGCAGTCACAGCATGTCAAAAATCAATGTTAATTTTCGACTCCACACTTTGTTCCTTTGTTTCTTTTTTCTTAATTTATAATCATTCTTCATTGACAGGTCCGTGCACGAGTTAACGCCGGTGGAATTCGCCTGCGAAACGGTTGCAAATGTCAACAAGGAACTGTCGGACCTGATCGTACAGTACCGGTTAGAGCCGAAACGTAATCTCAATCCATTCACGATGCGCCTGCAGGGTTCGGTAGACGCCAACGTCAACGGTGGATTCAACAAGTATCAGGATGCTTTCTTCTCGGAGCGTTTCACGAAATCTCCCGAGGCGAGAGATCAAAGTTTGCATGTGCAGCGTCTGAAACGCTTGATCTTCGAACAGATGCAAATTCTGCGACAGGCTCTGGAGTTGCATCGCAGCTTGGCGCCGGAGGAAGTGCTACCGCTGCATAATCGACTTTCCGAAGCATTCCTTGAGCTGGAAAAGAGCACCGCCGAGTGGAAAACTAACATCAACATTCCAACCAAGCCACTGCCACCGCTCCCGATCGCCAATGTCCACCAGTATC
Organism: Toxorhynchites rutilus septentrionalis; assembly: GCF_029784135.1. Lineage (NCBI taxonomy): Eukaryota > Metazoa > Arthropoda > Insecta > Diptera > Culicidae > Toxorhynchites > Toxorhynchites rutilus. The sequence goes on along the minus strand of NC_073744.1, from coordinate 18,610,351 downwards.
AATCGCCCGTGCAAAATGCGGCGGGTCATCAACAACAGAACAACTATTTCCCGGAAGACCACGATGAGACGTATACGTATTTGAACAGGAAGACACTTTCCTTGTCGGGAATTGTCCCAATGACAGCCATGACTTCGTCGCCTCTTCCAGCCCCACAGGTTCCTCCCAGGGAGTCGTTGACATCGTCTCCCTCAGCTCCACCGCTTCCACCGCGTGGTCACACTCCGGACAAGAGAAATTCCAACCCAATGCCTTTCACGGAATTTGTGGAACAACAACAGCACGGCTCGGCACCAGCCAGGCCAAGATCGAAGAAGTATTCCCTGTACGAGATTTCACTGAACGAGAGCATGAACAGTTATAGCTACGGGAGCCCACGAAGTTCCAGCGAACTGAAAGGACACTACGATATTGGAAACTTTAACAGGGACTCTGGCATTTCGACAAGTTCGCAAGAATTGAACAATCTGAACAGCGGGGCGACTCATCAGATGGTTCAGAATTCGAGTCACCATCATCACCACTACCACCAGCCGATGCCGGTTACGGGTGCACCAACAGAGGAGTATAACATTGCTTTGAATGGAAACGGTGCGACCACTCCTCGGGGTCATCAAAAGACAAACTCGAACCCGGAAGGGTACAACATAGCCGGCATTCAGGAAATGAAGATGAACTCCATCAACAACTCGCTGAGCAAGCTGGCAATGACGAATGGGGGAGGTTCCTCACAGCCCCAGCCACCGCCACCTCCGATTCCACCCAAGTCCGCATCGCTGCAGCATCAGCATTCCTTCTCGGGAACGAGTCACGTCCCGTCACAGCACCATCACCATCACCACCAGCGGAACCAATCGCTGAACCTAAGCCAAAACTCGTCCTCCGATGGGGACGCAATCAGTCTGAATGATATCAGCCCAGCGCCTCCACCGTTCAACGACAACTTTAGCGATTCGTTCAGCGATGAGTGCGAGAGCAACATGATGAACGTGACAGCGATTGCCGCCGCCGCTGGTGGCCACGAATCGTCTGCTTATTGCGTGCCAAAGATTCAACAACAACCACAACAATCCGCAACCAATAGTCTGGGTAGGAGATCTCTGAACGGAGACGATCTGGTGGAGGTGCGAAACACGACGATGGTTCCGCTGAGGCATGACGATGGGGAAGAGGAAATCTTCTATTGAAAAAAACAAATTGGGACGTTTGTGCAATCCTCTCTCTCGCTCTCCGAATCTCGCTCGGCGAATACCGATCAACTTTTCTCCAATCAAATTTAGCAGTTAATTCAACAAAGCTCTAAACTAATTGTAGATAAGTCGCGATAAGCGGCGCGCTCGAGTCTGGGGTGAGTATCTCTTGAGTGTGTGTGCGTGTGTTTTTAAAATTGTTTTGAGTTTGGACCTTTGGAGGCTGGGTACAAAACAATAGTGTGGCGGTCAATACTCAAACGATTCTCAACATGTGCGAAAGCAAATTATACCAACGATATATTATCAGGTTTTTCTCGCTCTTCATCGTTCCGGAAGAAAATTAGAATACTGTATTTATTGTCGGTGGAGAGCGGATCAGACACACACGGAAGGTGGAAACTATTTTATATTTATCCAGGTAGAGTTTCGTCGATGTTTAAGTTATACACACATTGAACGTTTGAAACAAATCTCTATACACGCATGCGAGCAAAAAGTGTATTAGTTGTAAGTCAAAAATAATTGAGAGCTGTGACTACCAATATACTCACACTCATACACACAACATACACACACATACTGGTATCTATACAAACAAATATATGTATTAGCTGAAAATGATTGATAAATGTAAGAGATTAGCGAACGCAAAAGTTTACGATCGATTTCAACCCAATTTACATTACAGAAAAAAAAACTATATTACCTTTCGAATGCGAACTTTTTCAAATTTTGTGCTTGTTACACACACACACTATCTTATGCCGCGGTTAGTTCGCTTCTCAATTCTACCCGGTTAAAGTTCAATATCTTAATAAAAGAACATTAGAAGAAGAAAAAAAGACAAAAAACAATATTCCCGTTGCATGAGGATCAAGCTGAGTCGCAACCGTGACCACGGTGGGATGGACAAAGAGTGTTTTTTAAAAGGAGGAATTAAACTGTTTTCCGGAAGCGAAGATGTTCATACGATGATACTAGTCAAGCGGCTTTCTCTAGTCCCAACAAAAGAATTGTGCACGCGGGTAGTCGTGAGGAAATTTGTGTGTTGTGTAATTGATTTGGAAAACACTCTCGACTCGATATGAGAGAGAGGAAGAGAGCACACCTCGATTATCGGTTGATCGGTGATAAATTTATGCATGGGAAGGTCATGATACCTGCCGTTAGGTGAAAACACGGTGAATAAACTATTAAGCAACACAGTTTTATATGGAAGCGTTGGTGTGGATTTGTGTTGTCTAGAACTACCGAAATTTTCCTTGACGCTATGAGATTATCCTCACTTCTTCCCAAAAAGTGTCTGTAAATAGTCTTTTAGAGACGAATGAACCGCAAAGTTTCGAGTCTCTTAAAAACAAAGAAATGAACTGAACTGAATTCTAAAGAGTATTGTGTCAAAAAGTAATATGCATCCGCGTAATAACTTTCTTTTCTAATAGGAGTACCGGTAAGTTTCTTCGTTTTTTTTTCAAAAATTAATGCTTCATTCTGCAAAAATGGTTACAGATTTAATATTCAAAGTATTGCCCATCGCTAGTCACAACTTGTTCCCATCTTTCTGGCAATTCACGGATCCCTTTGCGGAAATAATCGGCCGGTTTGTCGGCTAACCACGAATCGATCCAATTTTTGACTTCATCAAAATGGGGAAGTGCTGGTCAACCAGGCCATGTTGCATCGACCAAAAAAGGTAGTAATCGGACGGAGCAATGTCTGCAGAATAGGACCTCCCATTTCAGCGTTTCCAAGTATGTTTTGACCGGTTTCGCGACATGCGGCTGAGCATTGTCGTGCTGCAAAATAACTTTATCGTGTCTTTGCTCGTATTGTGACCGTTTTTCCTCCCCGCAATAACACTCTCGTTGGTACGGCAATCCGGCAAAGTGGCAAAAAAGAACAATGTTGTTCACGCTTCAACTTTTTGACAAATACTGAAAAAGACACGCAATGACCAAGGATGGAAAACAAGGGAGCATGATGTGATTTACGATTAATCGCAAACTGCACAGATCGTAATCTGTGCAAACTGCGACTAACTATTAATCCTCACCCATCATAACCAAATGATTTTCTCTTGGTAACTCTGAGTTGACCAAAGCATTGCTAGACTGAAACTAGTTCGAATAATTGAGTTACTCTCCTTCCTCGTTTTGCTTTCAACTCCTAACAAGAATTTGCTCCATGGGAATGAGTGTCTCTATGACGTACGATTCTCGCTCTCTCATCCGGGCGTTCAATTTTCCTTTGCGCGTTTACTTCGATGAAACTGGGTAAAATAAAAAAAAATGCGCTACAGCAGATAGGACGACTTTAATGTTTCATGTTTCACGGAGGATTTCTCAGATGGTGTTTAAATTAATCAAGAGACTACAAACAATAATCCCTCTCAAAGCACTAATTTTATGAGTTAATGTAAATGCGTTATTGGCCAAGGCTTTTACGACATCGAACACGTGGTCTTGCGAGATATATTTTACCGCCTGCCCAAATACAGACCACTTTTTTCGGGGCCGAGTAAACTGGTGTCTAGAAAAGACCTTGATTACCTTGAATTAATAATAATAAATTAGCGCAAATATGTCAACATGTGTTCTTTTGTTTAAGCACGTAAATATTTGCTCATAATTTTTTTGGATTGTGGCACTCTACATAATTTGTATGCAGATAGACTATCCACAGTTTGTGGGGGAATGGAATACTCATACAACTCAAATGGATAATGATTATCTGCTATCACAAAGCTGAATATTTTTTGACGTTTTGTTTTACTATTGATTCATTCAAAAAAAAAGCTTTATTTTTAAATGTTTTCTTATCCTGAGACTGGCTCACCATATTGCACTGCTACTAAAACCGTAGGCTAACTTCAAGGATATTTTTTATTCATTTTCGGCGAATAATCAATAGAGTGCCGTGTTATGAAACATCAGAATAATAGCAAAAACAATATTACGATCATAAGGTGTTGGACAGGTTATTCCAGACGACATTGGAATATATTCCATCTGATCATCTTTAGAAAGGTTAATGACCTTCAAAGGATAAATTTATCTTGGGCACATTGAATTGATGTTCATGACTTCCAGTCGGACGTTTATTCGCTCTGATAATAATTGTGTGGTCCTCACTAAGCATATATTCCAATGCCGTCAGTTCACTGAAATTATTCGCATACCGTTTGATGATAAGGTAAGATGTTGATAATCATTTGCTGCGATACCTATTGTTCCAACAGTATTCATTCGACAATATGAAGACTGAATACCTGAAATTAACCAGATTCTACCAAGCAAATCTGCGGTCAAAGCAGTATGTACACTTGAGAGATGCAACAAGTTTGAAGGGATATAAAAAAACATTAGTCGTTCGACAAATCTACTGCCACATATGTCGGAAGTCCACGATACATGAATATCATACGTCCATACTATTTCATTACATTTATTCGCAACGAAGAACGTAACCACACAGAATTGAATTAATCAAATATGTGATCCGTTTTATCTACAAAATAAAAAAGGGTCTGAAATTCAATCGAATTCGAAAGGTGTTTCGTGAAGTCACTAATTGAATTACTGTTGGAAAAATTATTTGGAGAGAAATGTGAATGTTCAGAATTATTGGAATCTAAAAACGATTTTGGGCGGGATGAGATTCGCCCAAATCTGCTGGTAATAAAATTAATCAATTGCATCCATTACCCGTCTGCTGTTTATCGGGCGGGAGACGACAGCAAAATAAAATCGACACGAGACTGAGTCAGCCACTCACTGCGGACAGTGCAATAGAGAATTAAAAATCCCTCGATGAGTGTCGTAAGATTTCAGTTGATCGTCTCTTGTTACACTTTCCGATCAAGAACTCATCATCCGCTCTATGGAATGGGATTAATCGTTTGTGGCTTGCACTCACGATAAAACCTGAGTAGTAGAAGTAATGCTTCGAGAGTGCAAGCAGTTGGGATTCCGCTCTCATATTTCTTTTTTGAGATCTTGGTAGCTCACCGTTCCAAGTATTCTCTCTGTGTACATATGAAGAATAAAAGAGCCTCGCCTGCTGGGGGTGATTTAAAAACATCCGACTAGAGGGATATACTTATTCATTGATCGTTGAATGTGATTTTTTACCATCCCTGGCAATGACAGTAGCTTTCCAGCGAATGTCTGGAAATCTGATTCACTGGAATAAAAATCAAATTACGCCATCTGTTGTAAAAGCGAAGAAACTTACCGGTACACCTAATACCATGTGAGAAAAAGTGTATATCAAATGCGTTTATTAGTCTGTGTTCAATATTAAAGGGTGTCCCACATCAAATTGCATCACGGAAAAAACTCTATAGAAAACTACCCATTGGTTTTTTTTTCTCTTGAAAATTTTGATAGAATAAGTTTAGAGCAGTGGTGGCCAACCTGCGGTCCTTCGGCTTTGTTCATACGACCCGCAGCCTGATTTTCATCTGAGTGATGAATGAATATAGTTAAAAATTTCTTTACTCAACTGAGTAAAAATAAATTTGTGAATAATTTTTGTTAACTGTGTGTATCCAAGCTGATCATTGTCTGTTTTCTTTTTCATTTTTTCTATGCTAATTCAACCTTCTGACAGTTCTTCTTGTTAGTAACCAATGGACTTTTCACTTTCTTGTGTAGTTCTGCTCACACACATTAATTCATGCGGGTAACTGCAGTAACTTCTGCCCGAGATGAAGAATAGAAGGTGGGAAGATTCACGGGTTTTGGTTGTGTTGAACTTTGATTGTGTTAGTAGCTAGGAAGATAGGAAGTTCACATAGCAGGCATACCAATCAGTTACTCGAATGGTATAAAATTGGATGTGTCAACGAATAACGTTGAAAGAGGATATACAGAAGCTAATTACAGATTTCCAAATCATATTTTTCGCATTATGAAAAAAACAGAACAAATTACGAACTAAAATATTGAATTTTTTTTTTTAATTTCAGAAATAGTATTCTAATGTCTACTATGTTTGGATTCTAGAACAACTTCATGGAAGTTTGACTTTTGTCAGCAATTGTAATTACTTTTTTCACAATTAGGGTGCTGAAAACTTCAGTCGTCTAAAACTAAGACGCAAGCGGAAAACTTTTCGTCTCAATCTAAGACACATTAATTTTATTTTTCAAGTTCATTTTACATGAAAAATAAAAAGTTTATGGGTCTGAGCCTAATGGCACGGACGAGAAATTGAGTTTTTTATTGTTCAAAATATATTTTTTTCTCTTTGTATACATCAAATGGATGCCCTGGAAAACCCGTTTCCTGTATGTACTTGTATCCTTTAAACGGGTTGGATGACATAACGTGGTACAATTCGGTACCACATTCTGTTCAAAAATGTACACAAAAATACCATTAAAGCCATTGTTACCCTTTTCTTCTATTTATTCAATCATGCAGATGAAGACAAAGAGTCATCATGTATCATTTTTAAACACAAGTCTAAATAGTTAAGATCTACATAAATATAAGCCTGAGTCAAATCAATCTATGACTACAAAAATTTATTATAACGGGTGTTAAATAAAAAATGAGAATTTTTTCAATACCTTTCAGTAACTCAAATAAAGAGCGTAAAATTTTCTTTCTCCAAGAAAATTGCTAGAAACAGTAGGCGTGTTTGGTTTTGCTAGTTTGAATTTAGTCAAAGCAAAGATGGCGTCGAAACAGCACGTGCTCCGCGAACGCATTGTACGGTTCTACGAAACGCATTTCCAGCAAGGAAAAAAGTTCACGGTGGCACATCTAAGGAAGAAAATGTACCTGTCAGTACGGTATATCGTATCCTGGGTTCCCTGAACGTAGAGCGGAAGGTCGGAAGTGGTCGTCCGGTGACGATAATGACGAAGCAGAGGAAGACATCGTTAAAGAAGCTGTTTGACAACAAGGACACAACCAGCCTGCGTGACGCCGGTAGGAAATATGGCTGCTCCCACGTATTGATCCATCGGACCCATAAGATGGAAGGACTGCAGAAAGAAGACGAGGTCGCCGGAGTACACGGAGGAGCAGATTGAGACGGTGAAATCACAGTGTCGGTGGATGACCAAAAAATACCGCGGGACGTCTTTCGTTCTGGACGACGAAAGCTATTTTCAGCTATCCAAAACGCATATTCCAGGAAATGATAATTACTACTCCAGCGACAAGTCATTCACACCGCCTGAAGTGAAATACAAGTTCAAGCACAAGTTTGAAAAAAATGTTATGTTGTACATCGCCATTTCCGACCGGGGCATTCCAAAGCCTTGGTTTAAGCCGAGCGGTCTGGCAATCAACCTACAAATCTATCGAGAAGAGTGCCTCGATAAAATCCTGCTGCCGTTCCTGAACGAGCATCACGCGGATGGGAAGTACGTCTTCTGGCCGGACAAGGCGTCTTCCCATTACGCCAAGAAGATGCTGGCGTATCTTGAGGAGAAAAAGATACCGTTCGTGCCGAAAGATCGTAACCCAACAAACTTGCCCCAATGCCGCCCAATAGAGGATTTCTTTGGCTCACTCAGTGCCCTAGTGTATAAAAACAATTGGAGAGCCAAGGACACGAAGCAACTGACTACAATAATCCGGAATTGTATCCGGAAAATGGACGTAAGTGCCGTACAACGTTCTTGTGAGAGCATCGCGACAAAGTTGCGTCGAACAGCAGACCACGGCCCTTACTCAAACATTCAACGACATTTTTTTTGAAGAAAATACATTATGTTATTAAAAAAAAAAACTGAAATCGATGAAAAAAGAATAATTTTTTTTATATGTGATTGAAAAAATTCTCATTTTTTATTTTTACCCGTTTACCCATTTACCCGTTATATATCTGGAGGACGTAAAGTACCTTGTCCCCTGCCATGGATTGAATTCCAGCATCAAGTACGTCTCATCTTTCATTATGAGCAAGGAAAGGAGTTTTTCACCTCATGCTACTCCTTCTGGGTGATTGCATGCTGCTTAGATACCTCCGGTCTCGTTTGGCGCTTCCGCATTAAAATGTCCTTTTTGGCCAGATTCTCCTTCACCGTTTGGCCGGTTGCTTCGATCTCCCGACTTAAGAACGGCAGGGAGATGATGTTGTAAATACCAGATCGGCTATATGTGGTGGACACAAAGTGCCTCAAGATGTCCAACTTTTTCGCTGTAGGATGGAGCTTGCAGTAAGAAAAAATTCTTCAGTTGCTTAAGTTGCTTAACAGTGCTGCTGCTGCGAATCAACAGCCTTCAATCATTTTTGTTGTAGGCTTAATAAACGTAAGATTCAAGGAAAATTTGTTCCATAAAATTATATTTCATCACCATCCGAAATTAGTCAATTTTTTTTGAATGCATACGTTAACACTAAAATCAATGAAAAATGAATTGGAATTTTCGAGCATTCCATTCGGTAGTTTGATGAAAATTATAGAATTTAAACCTTGCTTGCCAGGCGTAAATGCTCTGATTGACCGTGTGGTTTTCAGGCGTAAACAAAATCTAAACCACCGAAAATCACAACTGGGTGCCGATACATAGAAAGAAATAATACAGATCAGTTTAGACTCGCTAAACTATGGTTTATGTTCACATAACGTATATAAATAACGTTTTGTTTTTTGTGTCCCGCGTTAGACATTGTCTGAGACACGACCGCATAGTTTACGTAGGATTTCGTTAGGCTAGCTGTTGCATGCTGATTTTGGATATGTTTGAAGAATTATATAGTAAAACTCTTTGATAATGATTTTGTAGCCCTGAATGGGGCTGTTTTGTTTGGTTGTTGGGTATTGTTTGTACACTCCACCAGTGTTTACAACCGAGTTACGATGACAGAAGCATAATGGTTAGTCGTTGGATTGTGCATATCACGATAGAAGATGCCGAAGTGGAATGAGATGTGATGAAAATCTCTCTCTGTAGCCCTGGACGAGATGGCTCGTCTGTTCTTTATGGATGAAATGAAGAGAAAACACTCACCTATGTAATATAAGATAATTATCAATATCGAACATTTTTCTCACCACAATAAAGCTACTTTATTATAAAGAAAACATATTTGAAATGGGAAAGGTAATTTTCTTTTATAATTTTAGCTTTCTAAGTGTTTATTCAACCCATTTCCATCTCCGCTTCAAACCAAACGGCACACGATACTATCTATATGCCTCAATGTGAATTTCAATTGGACTAGCAACACCTAATGCGATACCGTCGTGCGGGGCTTCTTTTGACACTTTTTTGACGTAGGATTACGTCTTTCGGGAACATATGGGAGTACAAATTGAAAATCGAAAATCGAGCAAATTGTGAAAAGTGTCCAATTTCAAATGCTTATTGCTCAGTCATTTCATGATGGATTGATGAGATTTTTGCGTCAATCAATTTCGGCACTTCATAACAATTTTTTACATTGAATAAAATAATATATTTCATTAAACTAACTAACAATTGAAAAATCTCAACCCCTATCCTAACGGAAATACCCACTTCTGATTGGTCGAAATTGACGACACATGCGGCGGCTCATGTACTTACAATTATTATTCAGTTATTTTTTATGGATTTACGAGATATTTTCATCTATCGATCTGAGCATTCCATAACAATTCATCACAATGGATAAAATAACATATCATATGAAACTAACTATCAAACAATCGAAAATTCTTCAAACGGAAATACCTCGTTCTGGTTGGTCGAAATTGAAGATACGGAGAAATTGGCATTACAAATACATCAATGTAAAGGGAACTTTTGTTACCACCGAAGTGTGTTCCCTAACAGAGTTATCGAAACCAAGCTGCCTGGGGGAAATCGGCATTGCAAGTACATGAAAGCAGGGGAAGCTTTAGTTTCCATCGACATGTATTCCCTAACAGAGATTTCAAATTCAATGTACCTGGGGGAAAATCAGCAAATAAATACCCTCGTGGTCGATAGTTTAACGAACGACGCGCACAAATGGATAGTGCTCATTGTGACTAGCATGGGCATTGCTGATTGCATACATGTTGGCGAATAAGTTGGGAGCGATGAACGTGTTTTTTTTTTTCTTATTTTCGTTCCAATAAGAATCGATGGATTGATTGAATAATTATGTTTTAATGAATTGAATGAAACTTATGTTTGATAGAATATAAATAATATTTAAATTTGGAACTTTAATGTTGGTTGCTTCGTGAAATTTCATATCAATGACCGATCATGCATTATAAAACTTTTAGCACAAGTGTAAGTGTAAAATTGTATATGGTAGCGGTTGTGTTAAAATGACTTGAAATATGAAATAATTTTTTCTCTCCCAAGAAAAGCTCATGCGACGAGAAAAATTGGAGAAATGAAGGAGTTCCGTGTTCCGTTGGATTGGATTGAATAAACACTCAGAAAGTAAATATTATAAATGAAATTACCTTCCACATTTCAAATATATTTTCTCTATAATAAAGTAACTCTTTTTTCTGGTGAGAACAATTGATAATTTTGTTCGATAATTATAATTATAATTCTTCATTTCATCCATACATAGCACAGGAGCCATCTCGTTCAGGGCCACAGAGGGCGGCTTTCATCATATCCCATTCCATTTTGCCATCTTCTATCGTGATACGCACCAATCACCATCCTTCTATCATCATCACTCATCACGAGTGAACAAGCAATATCTAACAACCAGACAAAACGGCCCTTTTCCAGGCCACCAAATCATTATCGAAGAGTTTAACAATGTAATTCTTCAAACACATCCAAAACAACAGATAGCCTAACGGAATTCTACGTCAACTATGCGGTCGTGTCTCGGACACAACCCTCCTGTGACTTTTTCATTTTCATCATTTTTAACTCCGATTATTGTGGGTGGATTTTAAGAATCATGACATATATTTAACCTGGATGTATAGATGACATTTGTGCAAAATATGATCTGAATTGATTGAGAAATAAAACTTTTGTTCATAGAGCGACCAAAAATAGCTCCGTTGCAAACGTTGGGGGCTACTTTTGACATAGTCATTTGAAAATTTAAAATCATCATCAATTACATCAATTACATAGGATAATGCTGAATTAACATTTTTTGGAACAAGGAGTTATGGATGGCTATACATATGTGCATTTGAACGAATTTTTAAAAATAAATTTATTACATCAATGTATTTTACAACGAGGTGATTTTGGGCTTTCGTCCCCTTTTACCGGGTGTCTTAGATATGGGTTTCGAATCACGTTTTGGAATTTCATCAAGAGAAACACTTTTTCCAGGAGAAACCTTTAGTTTTTTCTTCGGTTGAGGCCCAACTGGACAGCCGATCACGTCGTTACGATGTTCCTTTAGAAATTGTTTAAATGAGTCTCCAATCAACTCGGGCTTTAAGCTATCAGATGGCAGCTGGTTAATGAGTTCGTGGGGATTCCATGGTACGATACCGCATTTCCGGAAGCCCGATATTAGAATACGTCTAGTGTGTGGTGCTAGTGCCTTCAAAAGTTCACTGATAAGGCTTCCGAGGGGACCTTTGGGAATGGTTGCGCTCTTAGAACCCTCACAAGAGGCACGCCACCGTCCCAAAATTTTCCGCCATTCACGCTTCATTGGAGAGAAAAATGCTACGTCGAGCGGTTTTGTCAGATGAGTTGCATTAGGTGGCAAGCAGATAAATTTAATATATTTTTGACGGCAAATTTCAATAACTGTTGGATTCAAATGAGATGAGAGGTTGTCTCCGATCAGCGCAATTGGTCCGTTCAAATGCCTTATAGCTGGAAGAAAAAGTGTCTTGAACCAGTCCTCGAAAATTCTTTCGTCGAACCAGCCAGAAGCACTTCGATTGTAGCGTGTTCCTCGAGGGCCATTAAGTGTCCAAGAATCCCATAAATGTTCTGCCTTGAACACCACGTATGGTGGCAACAGTTCTCCAGTTGCACTTCCGCAAAACATAACGGAAGTAGCAGATTTAATGAAGTTCCTCACGTTTTCAAAATACTTTAAGCCACGCTTACAGATAGCATGCTTCTTACCAGGATCATCTGACAAATTCGTCTCGTCGTAATTAAAAAATTATAGGAGGTTGTGTCCAAGATACGACCGCATTGTTGACGTAGAACTAAGCTGTTATTTTTTATAAGTCGCTTGTTTATACCTTCAGAAATTATTCTATAGTGCTGTGAAATTTTAGAAACAACTGCTTAGTAGAATAATTTCTGAAATGTTTTTTCATTGTAGAATTAGTTGACGATAATTGATTGATGATTCATTCTTGCCCTCGCAGAACAATACACTAGCTGATCATATGTCGCAATTAATTTCATGTCAATGTATTGAAAATTTACGTTGAACGCTATTCCGATGGCCTTTTTCCCAATTGACATAAACTCGGCTACAGTCGATTATATACATGTTGCGCCAGCACCATTATTCCTTATCTCATCTCATTACTCTCATAACTACATCAATATATCTAACTACTAGGAATATAAACACTTCTCATCATTTTACGTTATTCTCAAAGGAAATGATTCAGTTTATATCACTGGCTTCGAAAAAAGTTGCATTACTTTCTCATGCTCGAGATAAGCGCAGCTGCCACCCTTAGTGGAGGAAATTTTTGTACTGGTAAGCGAAACCTAATCACATACAACATTCCAGAACGACATTTACTTTCTTGGTATCTAAACAAGCGAAATAAACTCTTTTTGTTAATATCAACAACCTCGAAAATAGTAGCATTGCTTTATTATGATCAAGATTAGTGCAATCCTAGTTAATGGCAGTTTTGCGACTGGCACCCGAACCCAAATAACTTATAACATTCCAGTACAACATTCAAGATGCTTGGTATTCCCCAAATGATTTTTTGGCACACAACCTTAATGCCTGCTTCTGCATAACGTCAGTTTAATGCATTCATGCAATGTCAAAGGCACCAACAAAACAAAACAAAACAAACAATGTTAACTGCTTGGAAAAAGACTGAATTATGCCACACAGCTCGACTCTGCTGTAAAACCCATCGATGCGAATTCCCTGATGAGTTTGTCAATAGCGACCGCCTTCACCACCAGTGGGGGGAGCTTGATTTTGGTTACAGCCTGGGTAACGGCGCTTACATTTTCGACCGACGCGCCGAAGTCGCCTACTTCGCTGTTGTTCGATGTGGTGTCACTCGCGAAGGCTTGGTTCAGTGCGAGCGCTTTTCATTGCACCAACATCGCGTGCTTCACTAGATGACGCTTGCCTCGAAATTTGATTGCCCCTGGCAATGCGTTCGCTTTTTGCAGTGCTCGAGGCAGCCTTTCTCTTTTTCTTGCTCATCACACACTACGCGAAGTGTCCAATTTATTAGCCCTATTCTGTATTCCGACGGATTTCCATTTCGTTCGAAACCGTTATTTCGTTCGAGTTATAATTTCGCATTCCCTATTTCTAACGTGTTGCCCATTTAATGTTCGAAGAAAAACAGATCGAACGAAATGCGAAAACAACTCGAACGGAATGCAGAATGGAATTTTATCAAGCCGTTCGGAATATTTCGAATCGATCGAAATACAGAATAGGGGTGTATGACGCGGAAAGAAAAACACACGATACGAATAACACCAAAAACGAACTGGAAAAACCACACGACGATATCCAAATTGGATTACCACTGGTGGGGTCCAATCTTAGATCGAAGCGCAGCAAAAGCAAAGTGAACTGGATTGCTCAACAGTCCGATGCCGAATGAAAGTTTGCCTCAGCGAGATCCACTGTTTATACTCTAGGCAAGTATTCCCCCTCGTCGTTCTTCTTTTCCTTCGTTCACGAAGTTGCTCGTTATTGACACCTCTGTTCGGGAAAGCACACAAATGGACAGAACAAATGTATGGGAAAATGGAAACGCTTAAAGTTTTCATGTATTTTAACCATTAACAAACCAGGAGATTCTAATGTATAGCATATTAAACAAATCTTAGGGAATTTCCGATTCGTTTACTATGTAAATCACCAAAATCTGTTCGCGGCAAAAATAGTTATTAACGTTAACTTTATTTCATAAAAACGTGACCTGTTTTCTAATTTGACACCCTTAATGAAAGACGTAGTTCTACGTCAAAATATTGGAAGCCGGAACACCTTCCAGAGATTCCTTTAAGTTGGCCATGTACTCTGCTATTGTTTCTCGTGTTATTGCTGCGCGTTTTAACTTTATATTTTGTGCAAAACGTTTGCTTAGTTGCTGGTGATCGCGTAGGAATCGTGCCACCCTGTCCCGTGAAGGTTTGTTATTTACAAAAGTTGGCACTTTTATTTCCTGCTTCGTCAAATAAATTCGAACTATTTCCCGCAGATCATCGGTTCCAACGGGGAAGCCCCACTCGGACAAGCAGCTGAGATGGTCTGAAAACGATAATTCTTCCGCCTCAGTAAAAACTTTCTGATGTCCGGGCTGTTTCTGGTGCGATTCGCATAGCTTGTTGTATATTGTTTGTCGGCTGCAATGGGTTTGCCTAGCGGCTTCTGCGTGGGACATTTCTCCGGATTTGACCTTTTCAAGGCACTGCATTGAATCTGCAGTGGAAACTACAGTATATTTCCGAGCATTATTATCCTTCCGATAGTTCCTCACCATTCTTGTACCTACAAAAAAGTAAACTAATATAACCTTACAATATGGCTAATGGTGGAAAATTTATCGCTCTCAATTTTTTTTTCAAAAATAACTAATTTCAACGATAAAATAACGTTGCTGCTGCTGAGATATGACAAACGAATAGTTCTCTGATAGGTTTACACACATACCAGTATTGAAAATTGTAAGAACAATGTATACGGAAACAATTTTTCTGGAGCTTCAAATCACTACCGCTCGACGTTTCGAGGTTTTTTAATTTTCTGAAAAGGTGTAGTTGCGTTTAAAAAAAACTGTCAACATGAAATGGTAGAAAGGTATTGTATGAATGAATTATCACAGATAATACATTTTGAAAAAATGTAATTTTATAAGAAATTTGTGAAAACCTAAATTGTCCAAAGTAGCCCCGCATTTCAAAAGTAGCCCCGCATGACGGTATTCAA
This sequence comes from Toxorhynchites rutilus septentrionalis, assembly GCF_029784135.1. NCBI lineage: Eukaryota > Metazoa > Arthropoda > Insecta > Diptera > Culicidae > Toxorhynchites > Toxorhynchites rutilus. Next base: position 18,595,109 of record NC_073744.1, on the reverse strand, counting down.
AACATATGGGAAATCAGTTTTTCGAATATTCCTTCTCTTTTCCCTCATTTTTCTCGCCGCATGAACTTCCCTCGGGTGAAAATGAACACAACAAAACAGACAGCTTAAACCGGATGATCCGTTCTCGATCGGGAACACCCATTGGTTTTTGACGTAGAACTACGTCTTTCATTAAGGGTGTCAAATCAGAAAACAGGTCACGTTTTTATGAAATAAAGTTAACGATAATAACTATTTTTGCCGCCAACGGATTTTGGCGATTTACATACTAAACGAATCGGAAATTCCCTAAGATTTGTTTGATATGCTATACATTATAATCGTATGGTGTGTTAATGGTTAAAATTCATGAAAACTATAAGCGTTTCCATTTTCCCATGTCCATTTGTGTGCTTTCCCGAACAGAGCTGTCAATAACGGGTAGCTTATCGACGAGCAACGAAGGGGAAATCGTAAGATTTAAAGTCTCCGTGAACAAAGCAAAAGAAGAAGAACGAAGGGGTGTATTTGCCTAGAGTATAAACAGTGGATCTCGCTGAGGCAAAATTTCATTCTTCGTGAGGACACCGACTGAACAACATCGTTGCTGAGCGAGCTGGATGGTGAGGGATCGAATGCCTTACTGAAGCCAATGGGGGTGTAGAAGTAATACGAGGAAAAGGTAAAGTTTTCCTAGGGCCTTTTTGAAGGTTAGTGACGAATGAACTGAAGAAGTTTAAAGTCTCACATGTCTTAGTTTCGGATTGAGCTGTGGACGCGACCAAATTACTGACTCGCTGATATCTCTAGCATTGCAATCATTGCATCAAACTGACGCCATTGCATTAAGGTTCTGAGCTACACAATTGTGTGGGGAATCATCAAGCTAGGCTATCGTCAGCTCACCAAGAAAATAAATGTTCTGGAATTTTGTCTGTGATTTAGTTTCGCATGAGGGTAGCAAAATTCTCTCCACAAAGGATGACAGCTAAGCTGATCTAGACCGGCAATATTAACAAAAAGTGCTTCAGTTGAGAAGAGCGCAAAACGGAGATAAGTGTGTGTATATTTAATTGCTTCAAGCCATCGATATATGGATATTTGTGTGTGTACATGCGTTTTAACGTATTGCGCTGTTGCGGGTGAACATGTCGATCCGAACGTGGCGACAAGGAAGGGAAATAGCGGGAGGGAAATATTTGCGCTAGATTATTAGTAATGAATCTCTACTGAGGCAAATATTCAGCCTTTTCCCAAGCAGTTGACATTGTTTGTTTTCCGTCGGCTTCGTTGGTGCCTTTAACATTGCATCAATGCATCGAAATGACGCTATGGTGAAGCAGATGTTAAGGTTGTGCACCAAAAAATTATTTGGGGAATTCCGAGTTATTCAATAAGTTATTAGTTTGTTTGAGTTCACGTGCCAGTTGCAAAACTCCCTTCAACTAGGATCGCATTTGCGCTATTTTTGATCATAATGAAGCAGTGCTACTCTTTTCGAAGTTGTTGAGATTAACAGAAAGAGTTTATTTCGTTCATTTAGTCACCAAAAAAGTAAATGTCGTTCTGGGATTTTGTATGTGATTTGGTTTCGCTTGCCAGTAGCAAAACTTTCTCCACTAAGGATAATAACTGCGCTTATCTCGAGCATCTATTGTTCTGCGAGGACAAGAATGAATCATCAAATAATAATCGTCAAATGATTCCACAAGAAAAAAAACATATTTCAGAGCGACCAAACTGGTAGAATAGTTATTTATAACAATATTCGCAGCTATAAACAAGCGACTTGAATTAAACCACAGCGTAGTTTTACGTCAACAATGCGGTCGTGTCTTGGACACAACCTCCTATATATTTTTATTTATGAAAATTGAAATAAATCGTTTCATATTTGAGTAATTTTTCACACAACCGCTTCCATATACAATTTTACACTTACACTTGTACTAAATGCTTAACAATGCATGATCGGTCATTGATATGAAACATCACGATGCAGCCAAGTTTAAAGTTCCAAAAATGCCCTCGACTAAAGCCAGCGCTACACGATGCTACGAACACCCTCGAATGCTGGACGCTCGATGATTCGACGCCTCGTGTAGTCGACTGACGAGCTACGAACCTCCAATGTCGAGTGTCGAATATTCGCGTTGGAAGGTAATCCGTTCGTTGTGGATTACCTTCCAACGCGAGTGACACGAGTCAAAGGATTTTTGTCATTCGTTGATTCGACACTCGATGACATTCGATACACCGCTACACGATTCGTCCGAATAGGTCCGAATCTATCTTTGACAGATTGGTTTGTTTACAAGTTTTAGGTGAAGGAACTGTAAAATTGATTCTCAAAGTTCAAAATATTCGGCGAAATATTGCATTCTAATAATGTTGATTTGAAGCATTTTTAATTTACAGCCTGATATCAGTACAATTGCTACGGCAGCAATTTGAATACTCGCATCGTCATTCAGTTTCCTAACGTTTTTGATGGTAAATAAAAACAATAAACATTCGATCCAAATACTCGCCGATTGTTTGGACCGATTACATTGAATCGAACATTCACTTCACCGTGTAGCAGCACATTCGTCACAACATTTGACGATTCATCGAGTCAAATGTTTGAGTCCAACATTCGAGTGAAACGTTGGACGAATCGTGTAGCGCCCGCATAACATATATTCGCAATGCCGATGCTTCTTGGTTTTGAAGTCTGTGGGTTTTGCAGATGATTTTGTTCGGATACGATCATGAAGCGCATCTGGAGATCATCGACCCTTCGAATGGACACTTTCTCTTTCAATAAACACTGCAAACCAATAGTGTTGCTCTCAGTTAATCACAAGTTTATTCTTCAACAAATATATCATTTTTCTTTTTTTTTCGATAATTCACTCATTTCTCATCTTCAAATTCCTCTAGGAGTCATCGTTCACTTGCATTGTAATTAGTTTCTCTCTTTTCTTACGCTTGGATAAAACAGTTAAACTTTCACAAGAATAAGTCGGTTCTCTATCTGGTTCAAATAAAATATACACGAGTACGCATCATAATAGCAAAAAGGTAATGTTGGAAACTGTACGGGTCTAAAATTTAAAAGGTTAACGAAGTTGAAAAACGCCAACACATTTCAGTGCAAAGCTAAACAAGTCTAACAAAGAATGCGTTCTCGATTTTTTTTTACCTTCAGTTTAGAGAGAAGGACGCCAAAGTATTAGTATATTATATATTGCAACTTGCAGGTGTGTCTGTATTACTCTCACGTGTAATATCGCTTTGTCCTAGCCACTATATGTAAACTTCATGATATTGGAATAGACGAGTTTTTCTTTTGTTTTGACGATCAAAATTTCAAGTGTTGTTGGCAATTCTCGGGTGCACGATATGATACCGAATCGTTCGATTACTTCTCCTTCGTTTTAAATTATGGGATTTTATTATTGTCGTTTGTCAGATTACTTTGATGCAACACTGCTGCTGCTCTCCTGCTGTGCCTACTTTGGTCTCAACAACAATAATTCGAAAATTGACATACGATTCAGCTCTCTTGCTTCGATTCGTGTTTCACACAGTCTACTTTGATTGCAATATTTTGCTTCACTCCCAATTAGAAAAACAATGCTTATAATAGATTTGGGGAGAGTAATCTTCGTCGAGGGCTATTGTTCAATCAACGGCAAATAATATTATCAGCTAAATGCCTACTAGAAAACGGAAGCCATTTCCTTCTTGACACGCGCGCTAACTGCTATGATAAACTTTGCTAAAATAAAAAAAAACAGGAAAGTTTTGACTAAACAAGTTGTGATATTTAACTTGTTTTCTCTATACTAATATGCATTTTGTTTCAATCACCACCACCATCAATGCGCGCGCAGTTCTTAAAAGTGAATAAATTGTTTCGCTATATATGTACAAAACATTCTACACACAACAGTTGTTGTTTGTTTGATTCTTTTTTTTTTCTCTAATAAATGATTGGAGTGAAATGCAAAAAAGTCTGCATCTTGTTGTGCTTCACAAAAGTCGGTCCATTCTCTCTAATAATTCCTGCTTCAATGTTTTAAGGGTTACCCTGTTTTGATGTGTGATTTCTGTTGTAAAATATCTACTCAAAGAGAAATGAATATCGCGCTCCCTGCTTGGGTTGATTACTTCTAAAGTTTTCTACTTAAATTTTCCAGGGACGCGAGGGGAAATATTTTCATTTCACACACACACACATGATCGATAGTTTGATTAGCAGTTTTTTTTTGTCTACAATTTCGCATATTTCTTCTTTTTTTCCCTACTGTAAGATTATAAAATTCCAGATGTGCCCACCCTAGATTTGTTCAACCATAAGACAAGGGGAGGAAGCAGCTTAACCTGTTACTTCCGATAGTTTCGAATACTGTTGTTTTCGTTTCCTACAACATCGAAATAACGAATGCACATACTCTTTTCTAACTGTCACCACAAATCAGCAACTCTCGTGAATTCTGTGGGCATTGATTATTTGTTTCTGATTTCCACATTTTCGCTAACAACTATTTACAACTGAGTTGTGTGTTGTGACTTGATTTTAAATACGTTTTCCAATTCTCTGGTTTTCTCTGACATTGTTTCGTCAAAACACACAAACACGTGGATCCACGGACCACAATAGGGGCCGAACAGAAACGAAACCTCTTGCAGTTGATAGAGTTGGATTCGGTGTCGAAATGAAACGATGGATTTCAATAAAGTGGGAAAAGAAGGGAGAAAAGTCTTGGCTGAATTGGAATGAGGTTATGGTTTAGGATGGCTTCTAGAACGCGGCCACTCCGTGGCCAGCGCTCGCCACCGTGGATCATTGAAAGGCGTTGAAATTTAGCCCTCCGCCGGCAGCTTGCTGTCGGAAGTTACTGTTGCTGTTGACGTTGTTATTGTTTAGCCCGTTGAGGAAGTTGGCCTGCTGTCCCATGAATCCGCCTGCCGTCGGTGGAATGTTGTTGGGTTGCGGTGGGAATGCTCCAAAGGTAGATTGCATGGGCGGCGGGGAACTCATCAAGGTGGCTCCCATCGCCATCGGCGGCTGATGCACGGGACTGGAAGTGATGCTTTTCAGCTGATTCATGGAGGGGGTGTTGCCAGCGTTCTTTCCCTTAGAATTTCCCAGCAGATTGTCCAAATCGATATTGATAGTGCCAGCGTTCTTCCAGGTGGTGCCAACATTCGTGGCTCCAGGTTTACCGCCCACGGACACCGAGGTACCATTGCCAAGCAGAGCGTTGTTGTTCGTTGCGTTCAGTGTTTGGGGCTGCAGGAGGCCACCAGCACTTGCAGGCTGCAGGAAGGTACCTGTAATGGATAATAAAATATACATTATGATTCTGCGTCTGACTGAACAACTAATTAAAATTTTATTCTATCGTATTCAGTGACACCAAATCATCAAATTGACAAACCGACACAGTGTATCTGCTCGTATTTTATTGTAGAGATAGTCGTTTCACGATCAATGTGGCCCCAGGTTTGATTCGAGACATCATCTAATATAGTAGGACCTTAACTGCACTGCCGTAATCTCCCAAAGTGACGCAAGCGCCAAAATTGACATTTTACTTTTTTTGTTATAAATCGATGAAGAATACCAAATCCTTTCAAACAACTGCGAAGTTTTACAGAACTGTGGAAAAATGACCCCGTAAAAGCTTGATAACGGAGTGGCGTAAGTGCCATTTCCTTTATGATGTGACGTAATTTGATTGTGATGCGAAGTGATTTTTTTTATCTGTTCTGATAGCACAGGATGAACGAGCAGAGACATCAAATTTCACATCATCCGTAATTTCTTTTAAAAAAAACTAAAAAGTTCGTCATGCCAATATTTTAATCAAAAACATTCCATCCCCGTTCAGTGCTACATTTTTAATAGAAATTTAGTTTTAAAACTACAAATCATGTACTTAGAAGCTCTGTTTAACAATTTCGTCGAATATATACATTTGTATAATAACTCAGCTTGAAGGAATAATTTATCCAAGATTGAAGTTTATTGCAGTTCTCACATATTGCACATAAAAATTGTAACTAAACAGTTTAAACTCGTCAATTTAATCGTTGATTACCAGGATTGATGTCTTTTAATGGCAATTATGTTTTCTATCCTGAGGTATCAAGGGAAAAAGCTTCTTGATGCTGTTTACTTTCCCACCTGCTCAATTTCTCTTTCGGATGGATTGAAGCTGAGTGTTGATTGAAAGGTAAATGTGGGATTTGATAAACAACTGCACTGTACATTCTCCATCTAAAAGTGTCTTGTAACAAAACTCAAAACATCCTCGCATAAACTGTATCTGCTCCACATCTGATGATTTCGGACGGTATTATCTTATGTTTTCAAAATTTTCAACTGCATTTTGGATTGGAAAAAATTAAAAAAAACAAAAAAAAATTAAAAAAAAACTTTTTAAGACAAGTTAAAAGGTTTAATGTATCAAAAGCTAGAAAAAATTAGGTAAGTAGCAGTTAGTAGTTATCACATCCCTTCCTTCATTAATAAAGTCGTGGGCATATGATGAAACAACTAACTGTGGATAATGGAAATCCGAGGTGCCACGATTTTATTTTAGTCTCATCAATGCCCTAGATTAATAAAGAAAGGGATGTGATAACTACTAACTGCTACTTACCTAATTATTTTCTAGCTTTTTGTACATTAAACCGTTTAACTTAAAAAAATATTTTCTAAATTTTTTTATTTTCAAGTTTTTAGTACATTATCTGTATGATTAGTATACTTCTCTACAATAAAATCATTCAACTTTTGACGTGGGACTACGTCTAACCGGAGTATATGGGGCATTTTAAATGAAAACCTAAACATAGAACATGGATGAAAAAATGAAAGATTTCGAATGCTCATAACTCGATCATTTCATATTGGATCGGAAAAATGTTTGCATCAGTTGATACGGAATATTTCTACGCTTCTATCGCAAGTAATAAAATGTTATTTTTATTAGATAATCAACTGAATAACTGTCAAATGTTAAGCGGCAATCTAAACGCCCTAACTAGCTAGTTTTGATTGGCCCGATTTACGGTTTCCCCAACACAGCCATCAAAATCAAGCAGCATCGGGGAAATCGGCATTGCAATCACATGATAGTATGGGGACTTTCGTTCGCACTGAAATGCGTTCCCTAACACAGACTTCAAAACCAAGCAGCGTTAGAGAAATCGGCATTGCAAATACATGAAAGTCAGGGGTATTTTTGTTCCGACTGAAATGTGTTTCCCTAACACATACTTCAAATCCATGGAGCGTGGGGAAATTGGCATTGTAAATATATGCAAGTCGGGGGCATTTTTGTTCCGACTGAAAAATATTTCCTCAACACAGACTTCAGAACCAAGGTGTCTGAGGAAATTGGCATTGCAAATTAATGCAGCTCAGGGGTATTTTTGTTCTGACTGAAATGTGTTTGCCTAACATAGACATCAAAACCAAAATGTCATCATACCAAACGTAAAAGACTGTCATTAAATTTACTTGTAACGAAGAACATAATCTATTGCATGAATTGACCTCACATGGCATTGTACAATCTTTTTACCCACAAAGCAAATATATTGAATTCGGAAATTGTTTCATTCAATCAAAATTTTAATCAATAAAAACAAATGAATGCTAAGTAAGGAAGTCCCACGTCAACCTTGCGGTTATATCATAGATATAACCCACCTATTTTTTTGACGTAGAACTACGTCTTTCATTAAGGGTGTCAAATCAGAAAACAGGTCACGTTTTTATGAAATAAAGTTAACGTTAATAACTATTTTTGCCGCGAACGGATTTTGGCGATTTACATACTAAACGATTCGGAAATCCCGAAGATTTGTTTAATATGCCATACATTAGAATCCCCCGGATAATAAGTGGTTAAAATTCATGAAAACTTTATGTGTTTCTATTTTCCCATACATTAGTTCTGTCCATTTGAGTGCTTTCTCGAACAGAGCTATCAATAACGAGCAACTTATCGACGACCAACGGAGGGGAAATCGTAGGATTTAAAGTCTCCGTGAACAAAGGAAAAGAAGAAGAATGAAGGGGAATACTTGCCTAGAGTATAAACAGTGGATCTCGCTGAGGCAAACTTTCATTCGGCATCGGACTGTTGAGTAATCCAGTTCACTTTGCTTTCGCTGCGCTTCGATCTAAGATTGGACCCCACCAGTGGTAATTCAACTTGGAAATCGTCGTTTGATTTTTCTGTTCGTTTTTCACGTTATTCGTATCGTGTGTTCTTCTCTCCGCGTCATAAATTGGACGCTTCGCGTAGTGTGCGATGAGCATGAAGAAGAGGAAGGCAGGCTCGAGCCCTGCAAAAACGAACGCATTTCCAGGGGCAATAAAATTTCGAGGCAAGCATCATCTAATGATGCACGCGATGTTGGTGCAGTGGAAAGCGCTCGCACTGAACCGAGCCTTCGCGAGTGTGACACCGCATCAAACAACAGCGAAGTAGGCGATTTCGGCGCGTCTTTTTCCAAGCAGTTAACATTGTTTATTTTCTGTCTTCATAAGGGCTTCGTTGGTGCCTTTGAGAATGCATCAATGCATTAAACTGACGTTATGGCGAAGCAGACGTTAAGGTTGTGGACCAAAAAATTATTTGGGAATACCAAGCATCTTGAATGTCTTACTGGAATGTTATAAGTTATTTGGGTTCGCGTGCCAGTCGCAAAACTGCCTTCAACTTGGATTGCGTTTGCGCTAATATTGATCATAATGAAGCATTGCTACTGTTCTCGAGGTTGTTATTAACAAAAAGAGTTTATTTTTCTTGTTTAGTCATCAAGAAAGTAAATGTTCTGGAATTTTGTATGTGATTAGGTTTTGCTTGCCAGTAGCAAAACTTCCTCCACTAAGGATGACAGCTGCGCTTCTCTCGAGCATGAGAAAGTAATGCAACTCTTTTCGAGGCCAGTAATATTAACAGAAGCGTTTCTTTTGAGAATAGTGCAAAATGATGAGAAATGTTTATACTGCTAGTAGTTTCAAGCCTCCAATGTATGGCTCTGTATGCATGCTATGGTGAACGCTTGTTTGGCGCTTGGTTTACGCTTAGTTTGTACGAACGATATCTAGAGGTGCGATTCCTTTGAGGCAATACTAAATAACATGTAGCATAATATTTGATACTTCAAGTGTTGTCATTGTTGTTGTTTACATGCAGTGCCAAAGATATATTGATGTAGTTATGAGATATGGAATAATGGTGCTGGTGCAACATGTACATAATCGACTGTAGCCGAGTCTATGTCAATTTCGAAAAAGGCCACCGGAATAGCCTTCGAGGTAAATTTTCAATGCATTGACATGAAATAAATTGCGACATACGATTGTTTTGCGAGGGCAAGAATAAATCATCAATCAATTATCGTCAACTAATTCTACAATGAAAAAAACATTTCAGAGATTAGTTTACTAAGCAGTTGTTTCTAAAATTTCACAGCATTATAGAATAATATCCGAAGGCGACTTATATAAAATAACAGCGTAGTTCTACGTCAACAATGCGGTCGTATCTTGGACACAACCTCCTATAATTTTTTTATGCCTTACCTAATCTTCTTCGTAATATTTTGATGATGTACTGATACTGAGGGGATTACAAAACAATACATACACCTTTTTGAACTTATGTTGTTCATAATGTAGTGTATTCTCCAAGTCAAGTCATTCAGTCATTTTTTACCGGCTGCCAAATTGGATTTTTCAAGATAATGGAATACACAGTATTATAATGACAGCAGAGATAAAGGTTTGTTCCAAATTTCATATCAATAAGTCAAAAGGAACGGGGTCAAATTTTTATTAACGTGGGATGACCCTACAGACATACAAACAGGTCAAGTTGAATGAAACCGTTTAAAAAAAGTAATTGGCTATTTTGTTACAGCGGCCATCTTGGATTTGAACTTTCCATAAATAGCTTTGATCTACTAGTCAAGCCCCTTCACCTGATACCCATTTTGATGAGGTTTGTTTTGAGAAAATATGTAATCCGGCATTTTGTGGTGGTGGCCATTTTGGATTTGCATTTTTTTTATAAATAACTGTGTTCTACAAGTCAAGACCTTTCATTTGATACCCATATTGAGGGGGTGGGGTTTTGGAAAAACTCATATTTTATTTTTGAGAAAATATGTAATCCGCCATTTTGTGGCATCTTGGATTTTAAAAATCATGAAATACGCAGTTTTATAGTGACCGCAGAGATAAAGATGTGTTCCAAATTTCAGATCAATCGGTCAACAGGAAGGGGGTCATATTTCTATTAATATGGTAAAGCGCTACAGACAAACATACAAATTACAAGGCAAGCTAAATAAAACCATTTAAAAATGGTGCTGCTCATAAGTGTTACAATTGGGTTCTCAACTACGTTAGCCTGCTCGACGCATGCTACAAGAATTTTTTCTCACTGATGCTTTCTCATGCTCCGCTCAACGGCAGCATTTTGGAGAAAATAATTGGAAACAGATTCTCGCATACTTTGATGGATGAACGCCAATCGGTTGTGGAAACAGCGATTAAAATTTGCTGTTTCCACCACAAATTGGCGTTGGTAACATAGCTTCAATAAAACTGCATTCTACAAGCAAAATACAAACGTTTTACCTTTGTATAGTATTTCGCTAAATACAATGGTCACACATATGCACATATCGATAAGAAAACAAGCCGCGGGAAGTTCCAAGAAATCCTTTTGTATCATCTTTTTATGCCCCATATAACCGTTTCCCGACCAACAAATTGTTGAGACGAGAATGGTTAAACTTTTCCGGATACAAAAGCTCGTTCGATACGCGAAACATATTTGTTTGTTCGTTTCATTTCCGCCGGATTTTTCAGGGATGCAAAATGCCGTTCGAATCAGGGATGCAAAATGTAAAAAAAAGTTTCCATTTTAAAAAATATTAAAAAATATGCCAAGATATTAACAGATTTGGGAATTATTGGGATGCCTAAAACATTATTTCGTTCTGTTCTTCGAACCTGTCGGTACATGGTTAGGTTACCTTAAATATTTCAGTCAAATTTTTTCCTTGTTCGAAGTTTGACATTGTTTGTCATTGTTGATAATTGAAGAGTGATAAACAAAATAGTGTTTAAACAAATTTCAAACCAAACTTTAACTGTCAAAAAGTGTCAAATATTTAACCTCCAGACAAACAGTGTACGGTCACCTATAGTTTCTAAACGAAATAGTTGTTACTTTGTTTTGCACACTGGCTAGCACGCTTTCTTTTTGAGATAGTTTTTTTTTGGGAACAAAAACATAAGCCATCAATGAGTGAAGACATCAGATGATAATTCCATATGCCGTGGGAGGATACTTGAGAAAGATATCTGGCAGCCCTAATCCAAAATAGAATATCTGTATTAAATGGCGGCATCCGTGTTTATGAGGCAAATTTTTCTATCAGATCAGTATGCTCGAAGGCAGTTTAAACCGTTAACATTTTAATGAAAATTTCCTACTTCATGTTATTTGACTACTGGCACGTGGCCCTTAACTATAATATAAAAATACTATTAGATGTACTGGTAAGTTTCTTCGGTTTTACAACAGATGATGTAACTTGATTATTATTCCAGTGAATCAAATTTTCAGACATTCGTTGGAAAGCTACTGTCATTGCGCTGAAAAAACAGGGGTATGACTAAAACGTCAAATCCCTTATATTGCCATTGTACCCAATATTGCTGCGGTTCCCTGACATTTTGGTTCCATCAATCATTTGGTCCGGTTATATAGTCGAATAGTGACTAACTTTAAACTCCATGTTAAATGTAAACAGCTCCATGTGAAACCGAAATATAAAAATCGCTCATGCAGTTAAGAATAAAGCATACTATCTCCGTGATTTCAACGATTTCAATCCTCGCAAATGATATGTTGGTAAACAAATGACGCCATATTGATTTTGATTTTGGGTAGCCTATATTCAATTGATGTCTAACCCCTGTGAAAAAAGATTTTCAGTATATGTCAAAAAGTTGAAGCGTATACAACATAGTTTTTTGCCACTTCGTATATGTCAAATTTCGTACAGACGAGTGTTTTTGCGGGGAGAAAAAACGGTCATAATGCGAGCATAGACACGATAAAGTTATTTTGCAGCACGACAATGCTCGGCCGCATGTCGAGAAACCGGTCAAAACATATTTGGAAACGCTGAAATGGGATGTCCTTTCCCACCCGCCGTATTCTCCTGACATTGCTCCGTCCGATTACTACCTTTTTCGATCGATGCAACATGGCCTGGCTGATTAGCACTTCTCCAATCTTGATGAAGTCAAAAATTGGATTGATTCGTGGTAAGCCGACAAACCGACCGATTATTTCCGCAAAGGGAGCCGTGAATTGCCAGAAAGATGGGAAAAAGTTGTGACTAGCGATGGGCAATACTTTGAATATTAAATTTGTAACCGGAATAAAGCATCAATTTTTGAAAAAAAAATCAAACACTTACCGGAACTCCTATTATTAGAATTCCTTAACATTAAAGGAAAGATGTATTGTTGACTTGTGAGATGCAAAGTCTCCTTAAAAAATATGGAGGGTTTTATTCAATTCCCTTGTTAACTACTTCGGTTGGAGAGGGGGTAGATTGAACGGTGCCATGCCGTTATGTTTGTCGTGAGATTTCATTTTCAATAACTGTAATAGTTCGGTCGGGTGAACATCGGGACTTCGACATACCCGGATGAGGATCTCTTCTACCTGAGGGGAGTTCCAACAAGCAGAACTCTCTGTGGCTGCCAATCCAAGGGAATCCATTTACATTTTTCAAAGGCTTCAAAGGCATTTTGAACCATTTAACCCTTTCCCGTACAACATCGAGTCTCACTCGTGGTGTATTTGCATAACATAGGGCGCTAGAACACTCAGCAGAGTAGTGAAATCACTGTGATGTGTGTATTAAATAATACGGGAAGGGGTTAAGCATGAGATCTGAGATCGATTCAACGCATGGAACGATTTTGCTTTTGATGTTTGTATCGAGCAAAACCGTTGTGTGTGACATCAGCATTAGGTGAGACTGCTGAATACTCGCTAGTTGGGGTGAGACTGAGTATTAGAAATCGCGAATGGCTTATTTATACACAATTAGTTTTAATTGGACGGGATTAATTTACAATATCTCGTGTAGTATATAAAGTGTATAAAAACGCGAAATGTCAATATGAAATGAAAATACAGAGGCACAATTTCTTTAAACTATGGATAAATTTTACAATACTGCGTTGGAGTGTACTTAAAAATGGAACGCTAATCTAGGAGAAACATAACCATATTATACAGGTCGGACTCGATTATCCGGAATTTTAGACTCGATTATCCGGAGTATTTTATTTTTGATTTTCGGAAATTTTGAATAATTTGTATAATAATTATATATTGAATAGCTAATATGGGTATGAAAAGAAAGGGCTTGACTAGTAGAACGCAGTTATTAATGAAAAATACAAATCCAAGATGGCGGCCACTACAAAATGGCGCCATATATATTTGTTCACAATCCCATCAATATGGGTATCAAATCAAAAGGCTTGACTAGTAGAACACAGTTTATTATGAAAAATGCCCAAAAATGTATCAAATGAAAGTTCTCGACTAGTAGAACATAGCAGATAATGAAAAATCCAATTTCAAGATGGCCGCAGCCCCCAAACAACTGATTACTTTTTGAATGGTTTTATTCAGCTTGACCTGTTTTTATGTATGTTTGAATGTTTGTTGGGTTGTCCCACATTAATATAAAATTGACCCCGTTCCTGTTGAATGACTGATCTGAAATTTGGAACATACATTTAATTCTACTGTCATTATAATACTGCGTATTCTATGATCTTGGAAAATTCAATTTGGCCGCCGCAAAAAAATGGCTGAATGGCTCGATTTGGAGAATACACTACACTATGAACAACATAAATTCGAAAAGGTCACCGCCACAAAATGGTCGACTATGTATTTTTTGCAATCCCCTCAATATTGGTATCAAATGAAATGATTTGACTAATAGAATACGGTACAGATCGGACTCGATTATATGTGATTCAATTATATACAATTTTGGATTCGATTATACTCAGTTTGGAAAAAAATATATTTTTTAAATATTTAAAATATGGCTTATTGCATGGAGAAATGTAACCTTTCAACGTTAAGGTGAAGTTTAAGTGGTTATTACATGTACAGTAGCGTAAAAATCGTAATTTTTGAAGATTTTGCTTGAATTTTCACCAGGAATTGTTTATATCGATATTGCAGCCAAATTAAGAAAGATAGAAGTTGTGCGTCAAAGAACAAATTGTGAAGCGGTTAAAGAACTTCATTCTAATTGATAGAAACAATCTAGTTTAATATAATTTTTTAGGATAAAATTAATAATAACACATTAAAAATTATTAACTTTTAAGTGTTTCACTTCCAAAATGTTATTAAAATTCACTAATTAAGTTGTTCCACTTCCATGAAAGCATCAGAATCAGAATCGTCTTCCGTAGCGTACTTTTTAATGTAGAGCCAGTATGAAGCAACAGAGTGCGCAACAAAAAAAAGTTCTGTAACTCTGTCATTGTTGAAATTCGAACATGTGCGTAGGAGGATTTTTTTCATCAAATATGATCGTCTATCACCTCCTGCGAGAATCTGGATAATTTTTTTTTTCATCTGAGAAAGGTGTTTTCTGACTTTAAAGGGATGAATCAAAAATCAAATTCCTCTTTTATTTTCAAAAAACGAAAAATACATGCAAAAAAACAAATAAAGAAAAAAAATTGTTTTGACTCGATTATCCGGAGGATTCGATTATCCGGAGTGAAAAAACAGGAAGTGGGTTATATCTATGGTATAACCGCAAGGGTGACGTAGGACTATCGTTGATTTAGAGATCATTTGTATGAAGTTGAATCTGAATTCATTTTGAATGAATGAATATTTGGAGAACTTCGAAAACGAGAGCGTTACGTTGGAGGCACAAGGTTTTATGTTTTATGGTTATTTTGGATCAGAAAGTAACAAGTATAGAACGCGTAGACATTTTATCTTTCGAATGAAGTGTTTATCATACCATTTCGTTCAGTTGTTTAGGAGCTATTAACACTCAAAATCTCGGTCTCCGGCGTAACGCTTTCGTTTTCGAAACTTTGATTTTACACCCCGGTATAGAAATGAAAGACGTAGTCCTACGTCAAAAAATCAATACTCCAGATAATCGAGTCCGACCTGTATTATACACTTCCCCAGAAAACCAGGACAAACGGTAGAAAATGAAACATAAATCAGGACGCCCCAAAAGCATCTCCAAATCAAGACATGTCCTGCTAAATCAGTACAGATGGTATCCCTACCTAAAAGTTACATAGAGCTTTTTGAAAATTCAAAAATTGCCAAAATGGCGGCCATTTTTGTTAACAATGAGTGATTTTTTATGAAAAATTGCTCATAAAAAATCGAAAAAATGAGATATCAAAAAACGGTTACATAACGCTTTAGATAATATATTTTTACATACTGACAAACAATTTCAGCTAAATTGGTCGAGTAGATCCTGAGATATCGATACCGTCAGTTGAGCCCATCCAGACTTCCGAGTGTTTGACTCTTTAACGTCAATCTGGAATCTGAAGTGGCGTCGCTATTCCTCGGTTCAATCGCCACGCCGAAAATCCCTGAACCGAACTTTTTCTTCGATCACCTTCAATCGAACATTTCGGGGCCGCAGTCTGGCTGTCGCCGGCTATCCCAATGCGACACTTGTTTCACCATGAACTTTTTCCGAATGTTTTATTTGGTTAAGTCACAACAAGTCAAGGAACCCTTTGAATGGGTCTGTATTTTTCACGCTGCAACACTGCAAAACATATCCCATTACACTTACATACATTATGATTGCACGGATGAAAGCCAAACTGAAACTGAAACGGAAGGAGGAACCAGTTTACAACAAATGTGAATCCTCCCATGGCGTGCATTGCTTGTTTCACATCACTTTGCTCGCAGCGGGATGCTCACCTCCGGAAGGGGAGAACTACATACAACTTGCATACCATCATTCCTGTGGCACACACACACACACACACACACCCGCGTCTGGCTAGGATTAGCAGCAATATTTAATAATCGTTGCTCGAGGGGAAAAGTCCGCAGATCAACACGAGTAATCAATCGAGACACAGTAGTTGCGTTGAAGCCGAGAATTCAGAACCGAAAAATGCATAAATTTGCAACTGGACAGATTTTTGCGACAATTTGCTGCATGTCGCTTCTTCCCCAGTTGCTGTATAGATCGATAGCCAACGGGCAGCATCAGCCAGGGGACGAAACCTGTGAGACGCTACCTTCCGAGATTCATCTGATCAAAGGTTTGTTTCCGTAAGCAGCGGTACAGTGCGGGGGTTCTCGTTGCAATAATTGCGTATCTTCTATTCTGACAGAGGAATACGACGAGCTCGGGCGTCTGTATCGGACCTGCAATGGCGATGTCACGGTGAACAAATGCGAAGGTAAATGCAACAGCCAGGTGCAACCGTCCGTGATCACCGCAACAGGGTTCCTCAAGGAGTGCTACTGCTGTCGGGAATCGTTCCTGCGAGAGAGGCAGCTTCAGTTGACCCACTGCTACGATCCGGATGGTGTCCGCATGACTGACCACGAGTCCGCCACCATGGAGATTCGCCTCAAGG
Organism: Toxorhynchites rutilus septentrionalis; assembly: GCF_029784135.1. Taxonomy (NCBI): domain Eukaryota; kingdom Metazoa; phylum Arthropoda; class Insecta; order Diptera; family Culicidae; genus Toxorhynchites; species Toxorhynchites rutilus. Next base: position 18,578,392 of record NC_073744.1, on the reverse strand, counting down.
AACCGATCGACTGTAAGTGCTACAAGTGTGGTGATTTGGTTCGCTGAAGAATGTGATAAAACAACGTGCGCGCCCACAAAATGATGTCCCCCCAAAAAGTTTGACCTTTGATTCGATTCGATGATTGTCGTCGTCGTCGTCGGTGCCCATAGCTACTCGTGATATGAATGATTACATTCGGCGTTTGGAGTAAATGCCCTCCGGAAGAGGAAAATGTTATAAATCAGTTATAGTTGTGAATAAAACAGATTATATGGAAGTGAAGTTTTTCTATCAACACATGGGATATACAAAGAGTCACCTGTCTATGATTGGTCCCAGAAATTTATGCTTATTTGGACACACACCAAAACGTGAAAATTTGGGGATAATAGACTAGGGAATCAAATGACTATTACGTGTGCCTTGAAAACCATTCTTCTCTGGCAAATCAACATCTACAGCAAAATTTCAGTTACATCCAGTAAGCTTAATTGAATTTGTCTTATTTCGAATGAAAATTTCGTTGAAGCTCGATCCGTATTCACTGAAACTAATAAAAATGGCGATGTGAAAAAATGTGTAGTATATTAGCAAGCGTAATCAGTTGTAGGTGCTGGTTGTAAGACTAATATGTCCCCATATGCCTCTTCTAGGTTCCGCTTTCGACATTACAAAAGCGACAAATATCATCTTGTGCTAAACCTATGTTTCTAAGATGGTATTTACTCGGGCAGTGTCCTGTTACAAGACCAGTGAATGTGCTGAAGTCTTTCTTACTAAGGCTTAGCAGCTGTTGAGTAATTTTAATACTCGGCGTAATAAATTTTTTCGCCTGTTTAAGTTTTGCAGCCATCCAATTGGCTGTCACTTCCCGGTCTTCCCGGCAGACATTTAAACATTCTATTATTGTAGCTATTTCTGCCTGAAAAACTGTTGGCCAGTTTCCCATGGCCACAGATATTTTTGTTCTGGGACCATACACTCCGGCACCTGTTCGGATTACCATTTTCGACCCATCAGTGCAGAACATGATTGAACCATTACGAACGTTGGGGCCACCTTCATCCCATACTGAACGAGAATGTTCGATCACTCTGTATGGAATGTCATAATTGGTCCTAGGTTCCTTCCAATCACTGTTCATCTGTGTGGCTGGTCCAATGGGTAAGAGATTCAGAATGCTCAAGTGACCAGTTTTATCCCCGTCTAGTTTTTTTTTCTCCATCTTTTAGGCTTTAAAGCGCTTTTTTTGGCCTCTAGCTGAACATATTGGTTCAAAGGTACCAGGTAAAGGATAGCCTACAATGCATTTGAAGAAGTGTTTCGCATTGCTCCAGTAATTGCAACGCATGTTAGTCGTTGGAGTTTGTTTAGCTTTTTTGTAGCTACAGTCTCCTTAGTCTTTGGCCACCATACAAGTGAGGCATAGGTTATCCTAGGCCGCACAATTGCAGTGTAGACCCACATAACCATTTTTGGTTTAAGGCACCATGTTCTTCCTATCATTTTAGAGCATGCCCATAGGACTGAGTTGGCCTTGCTAATTATTGAATCTAAATGCGCGTTCCAGTTTAGTTTAGCATCTAAGATAACACCTAGATATTTCACTGAAGCGCTGCTTTTTATTTCCTCTCCCCCAAGATGTAAAGACTGCAGATGCAGTTTTTTCTTTCTGGTGAAAGGAATAATTGTTGTTTTTGAGGGATTTATGCTCAGACCTTCTGTGATACACCAATATTGTGTAAAGTTTAAGGCCATCTGCGTTCTGCTCGATAATACGTTGTCGAACTTGCCACGTACCATTATGATTACATCATCGGCGAAGCCCACAACCTCGAATCCTTTTACCTCTAAACTTATCAGAAGGTCGTCAACTACAAGTGACCAAAGGAGAGGTGATAGAACCCCTCCTTGTGGGCAACCTTTCGTTGCAATCACAGATGTCGACGACCCGCCCAGCTCCGAGGTGATTCGTCTATGTGTGAGCATGCCCTGGATCCATTGGACTATGCAGTTATCGAAGTCTTTTTTTCATAGCTTGTGCCATTGATAGATAAGAAGCATTATCAAAGGCACCTTCGATGTCAAGAAATGCACGTAGAGCGGTTTCTTTTGACGAGAGATTTTTCAAAATTTGTTACAAGCGTGTGTAGCGCTGTTACTATGGATTTGCCTGATTGGTAGGCAAACTGGTATTTAGATAATGGGCATTTGGACATGAATACAGACTTTATGTATTCATATAATACTTTTTCCATAGTTTTCAGCAATATTGATGATAAACTAATTGGTCTGAATGCCTTTGGGAGTGATTTGTCACGTTTCCCCGCTTTTGGAATGAAAACTACTTTAACAAGTCTACATACCGAAGGAATGTGCTATAGCATCAAACTTGCCTTAAAAATCTAGATTAGAGGTGGCATTAGTTTTGATTCTCCATTTTGAATCAGGGCTGGAAAAATCCCATCTGCATCTGCAGATTTGTAAGGTAGAAAGGATCTCACCGCGTTTACTACTCTGGCCCTCCTGAAGACTAACCCAGCAATTATGTTAGCGACATCCTTTGCACTTTCAGGTCTTATGAGGTACATTCGAGAACATTTTGTGTCGCCATTATAGCCAGGATTTGTATTCGAATGTACAGATGTAGATCCCGGGAAGTGAGTCTTCATCAGTAAGTCTAGTACTTCGGAGCGAGTTTTTGTAAACGAATCGTCGTCCTTTTCAAGGGAACCTAGCCCGTTCGAGTGATCTTTTGCCAGAGTCTTATTGAGTCTAGCAACGATTGGAGTATTTTCAATGCTTTCGCAGTTATATACCCAGGATTTTCGTTTGGATCGTCTTAGTTCTCTGCTGTACTCAGTTAGAGCCGTTATTATTTATTACTTTTATAAATATAATGTAATAAGATAATAATAAAAAACACTTATAATCATTTTTTAATTTAAAGCTAAGTTCGCACACAGCCTCCGCTGTTATAATATTCTTTCATCCGCTGATGGCTGCTTTGTGAATTTCACCTCTCCACGGTATAAACAACGCACAATTCAATGAACCGTAAGGACGAATGAGTCACTCCACTTAAAAATCCGTAAGGTTAACGGTAACATGGACGCAAACAACTTTACGACCGGTATGAACTGGGGAACAATAGCACGATAGTTATATTCACACAATCCCTTGAGCTCAAAACAAAGGAACATTGGAAGTCGACTGAAAATTGAAGAATGAGAATTGAAGCGCATTTTCTCATTTTTCAATGTATCTTTATTCGTTAACAATGTAATTAATACAAACTCGCTCCGCGCAGTACATTTTAGTCCTCCGACAGCACATTGTAACACATCACGAGCACATGCCTCGCCAACTCTCGACACTCCTCGTTTGGTTCACTTCGAACAATGCTACTCTGGACGCACTCCTCCAACCACCGCTTGATCTCCACCAGGTCCGTATAGAAATCTTGCCGCAGCGTATCCTTTCCCACGGCCATCAGGATCGACGCCAGCAGCTGAAGCACCGACAGCCGCACTTTCGGTTCCTCGCTAAATCTCATCATGAGGCTCAAATTAAGCAGCTCCCGGGCGAACTTTCTCGCGATAGGACAATTCTCGGCACAAATCATCAGCACCGACAGGGTCTGCAGAAACGTCGTCAGCAGCAAGCTGTCGGCATCGTACTGAAACTTGAGATTGGCGCTGAATAGAAACTGCTTCGATCCGAAGCCACGCAGCAGCGGGAAGAAGAACCATCCGGCGACGTCAGCGAACCGGTTCACAGACTCCTCGGGTCGACCGATCGCCGGTCGGATGCTGAATCGGCGGGTTTTGCTCTCGATGCGCTCCCGGACGATCCGTTCCGCGAGCTGACGCTTGCCGCGGAGTTCATTCTCCTCGCGAAACTTTAGCTCGAGGGTGTTCTTCGCGAAGCGCGAAGTGTCCGTGGTCGATACTTGAGGGGGGGATGGTGGTGGTATATGCTTGTTTGGATCGCGATTGGATAGATTCTTGGCGGTTTGTGCTAAAATATCCAGCATTAGAATCCTACGATTCAGGGAGTATTTGCTGAGATCGGAGTGAAACTCGCGGCACAGATAATCGGCACATTGTTGCGGATAAGTGCTGCAAATTGCAACAAGGGATGAAAATTTCAGCTCCTGAAAGTTCTCCATATAGCAGCGACTTTCGAGGGTTAGAAACAGCTGCAGTAACTCTAGGGCTAGCTTGACATCGTTGTTGCTCAACTGCTGTTCGATTAACTCCGGAGCAGCCTGTATACTGTACTCGAACCGTTCCGGGGCATGCTGATCCGAACTGTCGATGAGAACTTCACGTAGATCCAGCAAATATTTGGGACGAAACTTTTCCCGCTCTATTTTGGTATCGTTGGACATGTCATACGGTTCCAGATCATCGTCGGAGTCCAGCTCGGAATCATCGCTGTCTTCTGTATGTTCCCCAACGGCTTCGTTTCTGATCAAGTGATCCAGATTTACTATTTTCTCCTGAGCGGGTGGGGCTTGTTTAGACTGAGTGACTTTAGTTGCTTGAGCTTGATTCATGAATAATGTTTCCACTAGTTGATCGAGATTCTCCTCGCCGTGATCGATTCCATCTTGAGATAAATCATCATCATTGAATTTACTACGGCTTCCGATGGTTCTCAAATGCTCCACCATTTTCAGAATATCCTCCCCGAGTCCCTGATATTCAAATTTAAGTTTATTCTCCTCTTCGACATCTTTCTCGTCAAAATAGCCAAGAATTACCTCCGAAACGATCATACCAACGGATCGCATTTCGCACACCGGAGACTCCAAGTGACACCTCAGTCCGCCGAAAAGCAAACTTCGAAAGTCGCGTATTTCGTCCGGCTTCCACTTCCTCACTTTGAACCGATACGAATATGCCATCGAGAGAAGCAGTAGCTTGGAGATGTACAAATGTTGTTCGAAGGAGGTTCGCTGAATGCTTGTCAGGCTAGACCAAACGGTGAGCAGCTCGTGGGTCAATTCCCCCAGCAGTGACGTCTCCCGCTCGTGATCGGAGTGTCTGGCCAAGAGATAGATTAAATTTTCTCCAATGGCATCCTCCGAAAAGCTACTGTAGAGCGGAATTTTTTGGGTCAAAACATAGCGCCAAACACCGGTGAGCCGGTTCTCTTCTGTGAGCAAATCATTCAAATCTATTCCCTCGCGCAGTGCGATCAACGCCGTTGTTTCCACTGCTGAACGCGATAAACTTGCAAAAATCGAAGTGATAAGTGGCTTGCACTGATAAGTATTGATTTGCGCCCAGGCGGATAAAATGCGCAGCGTTGTTTGCAAATGTGTCGACCGCTTATCGATTGTGAAATCGCTAATCAGTTTACTTAGGAACATGGAGAGAAAACTTGTCTCCCAGCTAAGAACACTGTCATGCAGCTGCGCAATTCTGGTGATGCAATTTACGGCCTTGAGAAGCTGTTGAACAAGCAGTCGGAAGAAATTTTCTGGCAGGAATATTTCGGGGGTCTCTCGATGGAAAACGTTCGCCATCTTATTGGGAATTGCAGTCAAAATTTGGACCATTTTTTCGGATATCCCTCGCTGATTTTGCTCCGCCAAAACTTTGTTTTCGCCCCTTTCGCTTGCATCCTTGAGACTGAGTTCCACGAAACATCCGACCAAATATTGTTCATCTCGAATCAGTCTATCTAGAATCCGGGCGAATGCTTCTCGATTCCCGGCCAGCTTCCTAGAGTCAGTTAAAATCTGCAGGCTAGCTCCAACATAGTCGCTATTGTAATCCATACTGAAAAGCCTCCAAATCTTTTCATCCATCTCCGAATCACCTCCGGGAAATTGTATGTCAAATCTCTCAACTAGCTCCGACAACAAATCCGGATAATCATCCGCTGCGAACTTAACCCACAATTGATCCGTTTGTAGATTACCGTCATCAATCATCATCAAACGTTGGGGCGTTCTGGGACCCGGAAGACATTCCAACAAATCGTCAAGTCTCTCTCCGATCGCCACAAGTTCATCCTTCGATCGAATCTTCGGAACACTCTGCAGCAACTCCATCAGCGCTCGGTAATTGTGCGCCAGGTGGCGACCCGCGTTGCCACCCTTGATGGCTCCTTCCGCAGGAACTGAAATGGGACAAATGTAACGCACGATTTTTCCCACTGATAACACACTGAATGCACTTTTTATTTTGTTTTTTTTTTTCGCTGGTGACAGACAAACAGACAGGCGCTCAAAAATCAAAGCGTGAACAATACATCTTCTAAAATCATGCATTATGCCTACAGATAAGCGCTGTAGAAAAAAAATAGGCAATTAGTGCAATTCCAATTGAAATCGAACTAAAATGCAGATTTTAAAAACATGTATTTATGATTCGAATGAAAGTTTGTATTCCGTTTGGGTTGGAGGAAATATGAGTTTTCCACAGCATTTGGGAATTTCTTGACTCGAGTGTAACTTTTGAATAGGGCGTATCGATTTTAGTAAGAGAAATATTTGATAATTGATATCGCAAAAACTATGAGTCGTACCGAAATAATGTCTTAGAAAGAGCTATTGATGTTAAAACGTGAAAAAAAATACACCGAGAAAAAAGAATGATACTCTTTTTTTTTACAAAAAAAAAAACTTTAATTTGCAATATCTAAAATACTTATTTTTTTTATTTTTTCTTATAAAAGAGAAGTCATGTAGAAAATTTCAAAAAGGGTACAAAATGGTATAACTATATTTGACGAACTTTGTGGAACATCGAATTTTTATGAATATTCGAACTTCGATTTTTTTATGTTAACAATAATTTTTAGCCACAAATTATGAATTCTGATGTGATTTCAAACAAAAAAGCTCTTTATCAATCTCCTTCTAAATGTAGCCATTCTCGAGATATTTAAAAAATATTTCTAATTTATTGTCCTTTTCATAGTAAACTAGCTGACCCGGCAAACTTCGTCCCGCCCAAAATTTATTTTTCGTTATCACATCCACGTTTTTTTCACTGAGCGCACGTTCATGGGTCCCGTGGTCGAGTGGTTAGCGTCTCACATTATCATGCCGGGTGTTCGGGTTCGATTCCCGTTCTGGCCGGAGGATTTTTCGTCAAAGAAATTTCCTTCGACTTGCACTATGGTCACGCGTATTCAAGAGCTTGCCCTTCGGAATACATTCAAGGCGTGTTATTTGGCTTAAGGGGGTATTCTAGTCTAGAAATCTGAAAAAATCGAAATTTTTTTTACCATATTTCTGTAGTTTAGGCATTCAAGAATATACTCTAGAAAGGACTTATCGAAAATCCTATTATTTACCTAGTTAGAGCCATCTTAGTGATGTGGTATCTAACCTGTTACGGCCATCACAATGAACTTCAAACGCGTTTCTCTCGGAACTAGTTTTTTTCTAACTGGCGTATACGATATCTCAAGTTCTACTGAACCGATTTATGTCAAATTTATATGAAAATACATCTCTCTATCGCATGAACCAATAAAAAATTATAACTTTTTAATTTTACTATTTTTAAAAAATCGGTAAACGCAAAAAAAACGTTTTAAACAGCATTTTTGTTTTCAAACGGCCGCCATTTTGTTAAAACCCATGTTTTTGACTTGTCCGAGGTTCATGCCATAGCGACATCTTTACTGATTCAGAATCTGTTCGATTTTTTTGTTTCAGATAACCAGAAGGACTGGAATCGTGTACGCCATGGCACAACTTTTTTTTGAACACCCTCACTTCACCAGCATGTAACTATTCTAATTATGAATATTTTTTTCCGTCCTATTTTTGTTTTATTGTTGAAAGATAGATAAACGAATAATGATATAATGGATAGTAAAAATATTCTTTGTTTTATTTTTACGGAGTTCGAAAAAACGTCCGAAATTCGTGTCTCTACACTAGAATACCCCCTTAAGAAATCTCAACCAAGTATTAATAATTGACGCTAGTTAATGCATACGTTGAGACGGCAAAAGTTCCACAAGGGAACGTTAACGCCATTCAAAAAGACGTTCATGGGTCCAATCGCAGAACTGTTCATTGATTGATCTTCTAATCTACATTTTAAAATAGTTTTTTACCTAAAATAGATTTTTGATATGAAAACATTCGAACATTTACATCTTCTTACTCAGCACGATCATGGGTTCAATACTAGAACTATTTATTAACTCTTTTCCGCACAACATCGAGTCTCACTCGTGGGTACTTGAATAACATAGGGCGCTAGAACGCTCAGCAGGTTCATTAGCCTTGATGTGTGACGTATTAAATAATACGGGAATGGGTTGATTGGTCTTTCTATTGGCCGTTTTAGAATTTTCTCTATCTCTAACAATCCATCACCATTTACGCTTCACACCAACGCAACATGAAAAACAATTCCGGCAACTCGAATTTCAATGGGACTAACAACGTCTTCAACGATGTTACTTCAGGACATAGGAGAATTAAATTTTCCGAATTTTCCCATTTTAACGATCCATTTTAATTTATATAAAACAGGGATGGCCATACTTGGCAGCACTGCGGGCTACCTGTAATTTTAAAGATAGACGGCGATGTATCAAAACAGGAATTTTTCATTTTAGGGTAATGATTTTTTCGCCTTAACATTGATCTATGGGCAGAGACAAATTCAAAAAAGGCGGCTCAAATCGGACGATTTATTCCTCCAGTTTTGCGCTTAGCATCACATTTGTTGAATCTTTTTTATTTATATGGATGTGAAATAATTATCAGACACAATTTTTGTTCAAAATTTTACACGACCTGCAGAGAATGTAAAAGAGTAAACCTTTTTCATAGAACACGTATTTGATACATTAGAGTCAATTTTAATATATGATATTTGTTCCAGAAGCGTGCTTATTCCACCTGAAAATCCATTACCATTTTCACGAATACATGCTGTAATATCATGAAAATGAATTGCATTTTGACGTTACAATACCAAGGCTGTGTCGGCGTTGCTCACGATAGAGTCTCGCAAGAGAATGTATTCCTTCTTACACCGCTTCTGTTGATTGTGTCGTAGGAATCGCATTCGTTCGCTCTCTCCTTCGTGTAAACCATACCATAAATTGTTGACACTGCTCTTGGCCGCGTAGAATGACGTTTTCCTGACCGCGTTAAATCATCGTATGATACACATCTATCGACCGCACTCTTTTGTTCGTTTCGACTCTCAGTTCATAATGTTCATATACATTGATTCGAAAAGAGTAATGGTGTTTATTAGGGTGGCAAGAGAAAACGGTCATCTAAAATTTCAAAAACGACTATGTACATTTTGCCCAAAAAACGACCTGTGCAAAATTTCAGCTCTATTGGACATGATTTAGGGGTGCCTCAAAACACTCAAAGTTTTGATTTTTAGGCCACTCAGGCCAAGTCCCACAAGTTATCCGGCCAAAATTTTATTAGAGATGCCAACACTCGACGTTTCATGCATTTTTGAGTCATTTGGTATAGAAAAAAAATCGATTTTCCAAATTTCATGTACCAATTTGTTGGGTGATGCGTCAGGCTTTAGGCTAATTGAGGTTACTCGGGCAAATGTGAATGGAAGTTCGATGAAGCAGACGTAGCGCCATTTTTCATTTTACAACGTAAATTAATTCGTTTCGTTTGAGAAACGAACGGCGGATAAATGTATTATTTAGATATTGTTTATAAAAATATTTAAATCACGATGGAAAAATAGGAAATGGGGGTTAGAGAGTGAAAATTTGTGATTTTTTGTATGTTTTAAAGTCAATTTTTTTCTACATAGGGTCACGCAAATCGATACCAAATATACGGTAATCGGTATCCTAGCGATATCATATATAGATTACCATCTATTCTCATGCCTAACAATTTTTTGCGCATAATTTCATTGAAATCGGTCGAGCCGTTCCGGATGAGTTCGACCACGAACATCGTGACGCGAGATTTTTATATATACAGTAAAACCTGTTTTTGTGCGGTTTTTGAAAAGAAACATATTTGACGAAGTTATCGTCCATTTGCATATTTGCGTCTCAATTATCCACTTTTGAAATCATTCCCCTCCTCCCATCAAATGCTCTATGTTTTTATAAGTTTTTGCGTCGCACGTCGCTCGCGAAGCAGATTTAATCCTGAAAGCTTGCAGCGATCTTCGTAGCTGGGGAGATTCTGAGGATCATTCCAGGGCAGTCGACGTAGAGCGAAGCGTACAAATTTGCGTAAAACAGACTCAATTCTGTGGATGCTGTTATCGTAATAAGGAGCCCAAACTACGGATGAGTACGGATGCCTGATGAGATCGAGCGAACCAGAGAACAGTATAGAGCTTTGAGGCACTGTATGTTGGTGATACGGAACGTAAAACCAAGAGCTTTGGATGCCTTTGAAACAACGTATGAAATATCTTCGAATCCAAAATAATTCCTCGGTCCTTCATGTTTGAGGTTCTATTCAACATAGATCCATAAAGCTCATAATCGAATCATATCGTTGTTCGTTTCCGAGAGAAGGAGATCACAGAGCACTTTGCAGCGTTGAGCGACATACGGTTGGCTTCACACCAACTGGCAAAAATTATTGTCTTTGCAAAAACACGGCATCTTCGTAGTTCTCCACGCGCATGAAGAGTTTGAAGTCATCCGCATAAATAAGAAAGCTTCTTGCATTCTAATATAAGGTTGACGTCGCTGAGGCACAGTAGGAAAATTAAAGGTCCGAGGTGGCTTCCCTGTGGAACGTCCGATGTCACTTCGAATGGGGGTGATATAAAGTTCGACCGGACAGATAAGACTGCAGCCAGAGCAGTAACGATCCATTAAAGCTGATGCGATGCAATTGAGCAATCGTGATCTGATTATTGATTTTGTCAAAGGCCGCTGAAAAATCAGTGTATATTGCGTCGACTTGGTATTTTGATTCAAGTGCTTTATATATAAATGACATGATGCTTTAATGTTTGTTGAAGTTGAGCGTTCAGGAAAAAATCTAAGTTGTTCTTCAACTACGTAACTTTTACATGCGTGTTGAATGAAATCGAGAGCAATCACTTCGCAGAGTTTGGAGAAGGACACACATAAGCAAGCAATTCCACGGTAATTTTTCACATGTTTCTTGCTCCCTTTCTTAAACACATAGGACTGTTTCCATATATTGGGGAAAATCCCGCTTTGTATAGATCTATTGAACAATGTTCATAACGGTGAAGACAAACTATCAGCGCAACGTTTTAAAACAATGGATGGAATTCCATCAGGACCAGAGCAAGATGATGCTTCTAGCTTCGAGCAGGCGTTGTGAACAGTTACGGCGTCAACTACAGGATGAGAATCAATCTCAGGTAGAATTGAAATATTTTCAATTGCTTTTTGTATGAGTTCGATACTAATTGTTTCAGTTTCGAAAACATGACTGAATTGTTGACGGAATAAGCTAGCTATCGTAGGTATCGTTGAGGCATCGGCTTGTTCGTCAGTCATGACAGATGGTAAACCGGATTCATTCCTCTATCAAATGTTTGATACAGAAAGTATGATAGAATATAGACAACCCTGAATCGGACAATTCCTTTCTCGAGTTTTGCTCTTATCAACACATTCGGTGGACCATTTTTATTTATATAGATAGAAGACGATATAGAAGTGCGTTTTATCACATTAAAACCCATTTCCACTTTCGAACGAATATCAATTTCGTTACCGCAAACATCGAATGGACTAACAACGCTTGTTAATATGTAATTGTAGAACACATGCGAATTGAATTTTTCGAATTTTCCCATTTTCCTTCAGAGTTTTCCGAAAATTTTCAATTGCCTGGTTTGGTTGGAATATGTGTATTATTTTTACGGAACCACTTCTCCATTCCAGAGAAGGGAGGGGTGCCATACCATTATAGAAACATTTCTCGTACCCAAAAACCCTCAAATGCCAAATTTAGCTCCATTTGCTTGATTAGTTCTCGGGTTATGCAGAAATTTGTGTTTCATTTACATGGCAGTTCCCCCTCAGAGAGGAGTATCTAACCACCTTAGAATCATTTATTGCATTTTTTAAATCACATCACAATTCACAATTTGTGGCTAAAATGTCAATATACAAAAATTCGAAGTTTCGAAAATTCATAAAAATTCGATGTTTCACAAAGTTCGTCAAAAATAGTTTTACCTTCTTGTACCCATTTTATAAATTTTTTACATGACTTCTATTTTATATGAAAAAAATTTAAAAATATGTATATTAGATATTGCAAATTAAAGTTTTTTTTCTGTAAATAAAAATGAGTTCAATTTTTTTTCAGTGTATATTTTTTCACGTTTGGACATCAATACTCTAGAACTCTTTCTAAGACACTATTTCGGTACGACTCATAGTTTTTGAGATATAAATTATCAAAGATTTCTTTTACTGAAATCGATACCCCCTTTTCAAAAATTACACTTGAGTCAAAAAATTCCAAAATGCTGTGGAAGACTCATATTTCCTCCAACCCAAACGGAATACAAACTTTCATTCGAATCAAAAATACTCATGTTTTGTCATTTGTCGATTTCATTTGGAATTGCTCATTAACTAAACTCACCGTTTGTACTTCCGAGCGTCAATCCACTCAAATCGGACAGCAAATCATTCGTCGCCAACTTCTGCTTCGACTGCTGTTGTTCCGGCATTCCAAACAAATTCAGCCCACTAGCGGTGGCAGCGGAGGCAGGGGGAACGGCGGATGTGGCACTAGGATTGAGTCCGAAGAACAAATCATTGGATGGGATAGCAGCTGGTGGCGCCGCTGTCGCTGTCGCCGCTGGTACCGAACTGAAGGCCGTAAAGTCGGCAAAATCATCGCCAGCTTTCGTTGGCTTACTGCCCTTTCCGAAAGCCGATTCAAAATCACCAAACTCCTGACCGGCAGTAGCGGGCTTGGCGGTGTCCTCCGACCGGGGATCAAAATCATCCAGTTCGTCCACCTTCGAGGGGGTTCCCTCAGAGGGTGGCCCCGGGCAGGTTTTGAACAGGTCTTCCAGTATTTCATTGTTTTGCTTCCCACTGGAATCGGGCGTCGCGAGAATTTCCTCGGCATGGGTATTTCTATGGGTGGGAGAATTGATGCCGAGATCGCTCACTTTGCCGTAGTTGCTTGCCGCTCCCATGTCGATCTTTTTTGTGCCCTTCGTGGGAGCTACCGTAATTGGGGCTTTCGCCGGTGCAACTGGTGCGGCAGAGGAAGATTTGATGTTCAGATTTATCTTCTTTTCACCAGCAATGGCCGTCGTCGTTGAGACCCCAGCCCCAGAGCTAACCGACAAAGTGGATGATTGTCGTGCTGCCGGGCTCTTGGAGCGTTCCTTATCGTAATATCTATGAAGAAGAAATTATTTATTTGTTGTACTAGAGATTGAAATGAAGTGCTTTGTGTATACCTATTGGCATGAGGTCCATTCGATTCCGTATCGGAATCCTCCCGTTCTCCATCGTACTGATAATCGTATTCGTATCGATCTTTATTCTCATTATCTGGAAGACAAAAACAAACGCTTCGTTAGGCCACGATGAGGCCCCACAAAACCCCACAAACTTACACCCTCGATCTTCGTTCCTTCGGCTGTCCCAGTTATCCCGGTAGCCCGCGCCGTATTCACTACTTCCGCCTCCATACCGCAGTCCACCCATTGCCTCCGAGCTCATACCGATGTATTTGTCCTTGTTTTTCTTGGCCTTCTTGCGTTCCTCCCGCAGCTTATCGTCGTCCTGGATGAAGTCGATCAGCTCTCGGACTTTGTGCCGCACGTTAATACCCTGATCCTTTCCGTTCTCGTCCACGAAGGTATAGTTTTCTAGCGATCGCAAATCGTAGATGTGCTCCCGGGACGAGGTGACCACCCGCTCCGAGCCATTGCGCACCAGGTAGTTCAGCAGAAGTAAGCTCTGTGTAGGGGTTAAACATTCAGTTTAGAATGATGGTTTGAATTAAACATTCTGTCAAATATGTGCTGGGAACATGTAAATTTTAATCTTCTCACTGAACATTTTACTTTTTTAAAATGGTGGGATGATTCGGACCACCCCTTTATCTCAAAAAGTACGGCTCAACCATATGTACCTAACGTAAATAACAATTGGACAGGTGGGGGGGGGGGGGAAACGGTAGCATGAGCAAAACAAACACTTGAATGTAAGTTTTTTGTAAGTTTGATGCTCCGAAACTGTAAGTTTGGTAACCAAAAATAAAATAAAATGCATTTGAATTTTTGCATTAGAGACGAATGAACTCTCAGAGTTTAAAGTCTCTTTAATTCAATACCGTTACCGTTTTTGCATTCTGTGTGAGGTTACATGGACACGTTTCTGTGGTTCTGATTACAGATGCCGCGGAATTACAAAAAAAAAGATAGACAGACAATGTCAGAAAAAGGAGGAGCTTGAAAGAGCAGTGCAGGTCATCAAGGACGGATTTTATTTGTACAAAACATCGAAAGTGTATGAAAACGAACAACAGTGATAAGATTCTTGCAGAATTTGAAATGGTCTCATTGTAAATTTTTCTGGTCAGGAATCTGGCCAAGACACCTGGTATCGATCCCAGAACACTGTTACTGTAATATTATACTGAACTAGCTAACCCGGCAAACTTCGTCCCGCCCATTTACTTGATTAATTCTCGAGTAATGCAGAAATTTGTGTTTTATTTGTATGGCAGCCACCCCTAAGAGAGGGGGGAGAGGTATCTAACCCAGGGGTTAGACATCAATTGAATATAGGCTACCCAAAATCAAAATCAATATGGCGTCATTTGTTTACCAACATATCATTGTGAGGATTGAAATCGTTGAAATCACGGAGATAGTATGCTTTATTTCTAACTGCATGAGCGATTTTTATATTTCGGTTTCACATGGAGGTGTTCACATTTAACATGGAGTTTAAAGTTAGCCACTATTCGACTATATAACCGAACCGAGTTGTAAACAACAGTAATTGACAGAACCAAAATGTCAGTGAACCGCAGCAATATTGGGTACACTGGCAATATAAGGGATTTGACGTTTTAGTCATACCACCATAGAAACATTCATTGCACCCTAAAGTTTCCATATGCCTAATTTGGTTTAATTTGCTTGATTAATTCTCGGGTAATGCAAAAATTTGTGTTTCATTTGTACGGCAGCACCCTCTAAGAGAGGGGGAAGGAGTATCTTAACACCATAGAAACATTGCATCCTAAAACCTCCACATGCCAAATTTGGTTTCATTTGCTTGATTAATTCTCGAGTAATGCAGAAATTCGTGTTTCATTTGTATGGCAGCCCCCCCTTTGAGTGGGGGAAGGACTGTCTAACCATCATAGAAACATTTATTGCACCCTAAAACTTTCACATGCCAACTTTGGTTTCGTTTGCTTGGTTAATTTCCGAGTAATGCAGAAATTTGTGTTTCATTTGTATGGCAGCCCCCCCCCCCTTAGAGAGGGGGGAGGGGTCTCAAAATATCACGAAAACCTTCCCCGGCCCCAAAAACCCCTACATACCAATTTTCATGTCGATCGGTTCAGTAGTTTCCGAGTCTATAAGAATCAGACAGACAGACAGACATCACTCCATTTTTATATATATAGAAGATAGAAGATAGAAGATAGATAGATAGATTGCTTTACACAAACCTAAGTATGTTTTTTTCGATGAAACACACACATGACCAAATCACCTCAGATCAAATTTTATGGTCCAAAAATCATCTCCATTATTTTATTATATACTAGCTGACCCGGCAAATTTCGTCCCGCCCAAAATTATTTTTTTTGTTTTTTGTTACCCCGTTTGATTTTGGCAACAAGTCCGAATATTTTGTGTTGCCATTTTTTTTTTTGGCAACACGTCCGAATATTTTGTGTTGCCAAAATCGAACCGTGCCAAAAACGAACGGTTTTTTTCATAGTTTTTTTAAACTTTTAAGTGGTTAAAAATATTTAGGGAGCAATTAAAAATAACGTGACGCGAATATTTTATTTCTTGTTCTCCTCGCGTACACTACGGTATACACTGAAGAGACTACTGCTCCGGGGTAAAAAACGCCAAAATATAGAATAACCATTATGCTATGCGCAAATGCTACGGGTACTCACAAATTGCCGATGTTTATAATTGGAAAAACTAAGAACCCATAGGGCTTTCAAAAATGTTCAAATTCCTGTTGAATATGTCGCCTCGAAAAATGCATGGACGACTCGCGGCATATTTCAGAAGTGGTTTCACGAGTCTTTTGTACCAAATATTCGAAAATTTTCCAGTAGAGTGGGAATCGAACCAAAGGCCGTCCTCCTTCTTGACAATTACACTAAGACAAGACGTGACAACTGGCTTCTTACTCTTCATTCTGAATTTTCTTCGACCAAGTGCTAGATAACAGGGAAGCGAGATGTGAAGGTTGCCAAATGTTATAAAATTTCGGAAAATTATTTTCCCATGAAAAACATGTGAGCTGCACCATTTTTTTTAATACCGAAAAGATAAAAGATAAAGAGATAAAGAAAACTAGAAAACGTAGATATGATAGTAGGAGTAAAATATGTTGAAACACATGAATTAAATTCAAAGTTCATTTTATTTATCAAGAGATTACGGGCCTCACCATACTTCACGATGAAAACAAAATGAACGACACGCCATTAAATTTCGTTTTACGAGTTAGAGAAAATGTTGGGTTTCCAGGTAGAATGAACACTTTTCAAATAGAAATTATGAATGAAAATTTACTTCTCCGTATCAAATTAGTGTTCAATGTGAATGGAAAACTTTGCTTTCTTCATTTGGTAAAATATTCTCGTACAAAAATTGTATCTGAAGATAAGTAAGAACGTCGAAAAGTGTATAGAAAACAGGTCAAGTTAGGATAAGAAAGACGTGCTTCCAGTAAATAAATATAAAATTTCCATTCAGGTTTTAGAAACTTAAAAGTGCCTTCGGGCCGAGTAGTAAGACTTGTTAAAAGCTTATTTCGTATCCAGAGAACGTATCGTTGTCATCGCGGATACAATTCATTTCGTTTTTACCGTGGAGTGTATACGGAAATAAGGCCTTATAATTTAACTTTGACATCGTTCAAATACTAACAGTACTGAAACATTGATAGAATAATACATTCCCAAATTATAACATAGCGTTTATTCAGGTTTTTTGTAGGTATGTATGGTTTATTCAGGTTCCAATATGATTTTAAATACTTTTTCTGCTGCCTTGGTTGTTATTTGTTATTTGATTATAATTTTATTGCTAACTGCTTTACGGAAAATAATTGAATGCTCTTCTCTTCTAGGTCGCTACTATTATGCTATGCTAGATGATAAAAGAATCCCGAAAAGATGTAGGGTGGAAATTCCGATGCAATGATTCCTTCTCTTCGGGAACTGCAGACCGGACGTAATAGAAACGAAAATATACCAAAAATCCATTATATAAATTATCGCTAAATTGAAATGTGAATGCAAATATTATTCAATTTTGAATATATTTGGCAACACTGTGAAAATGTTGGAAATCCCATTTTTGTATATCTATCTTTGTCAATTATTTTCCTCATCAGCCAATCAGAAGGCGAGTTGCAAGTGGTTCGAGTTTGACAGAAAAAGGGATCCGGAATCGGTCCCCTATTGTCATGTCTCGTCTCAGCAATTACACGGCCCATCATTTCCAACATGAGCTGATTTCGAATGACGGCTTGATAGAGGTAAAGTTTCTACCGCCAAACGTCCTACAGCCCATGGACCAACAGGTCATTCGAATTATCAAAACAAGATACCGAGACAAATTGAATCTTGAAATCACCAATGAGTCTGACTTTAAGCAACTCATTAAGTAAACCAACCTTAAAGACGTTTCCTTTTTGGGTGCATGAAGCACGGATGGATGTCTCCGAAACAGTGATTCAACGATCTTGGAAAAATATAGGCTGGATAGTTGGAACTGCTGCACGAAGACGACGTTCCTTTGCGTATATCGTTCAATTACCAGATGGACATCGACACAGTTGAAACAACGGAATACCCCGTGGAAGAATGTTGCGTTGATGAATACTCAGCCGCGAAAATTATCGCTCTGGTACTGAATAAGGACGACAAAGGGTGCGACGGCATAGAGGAAGAAGGAGATGACAAACATTCCTTGGATAAACAAGGAGACGAAGATTCGATTTTGGTGGACATCGTACTTCCGAGTCCAGCATTGACCCGAACCCATCAAGTCGCTCAAGAACTGACCCGGATATTCGAATGGGCTGAGGAAAAACACTTCGAGATGACTGATATGTTGCACCTCAGAAAGATTCGTAATGCTGGATTGGATGAATAAACTCGTGACGAAGCATTTCCGAATACAATGTGGTTTATCATGAATTGAGATACAGTTTGCATTATTTGAAAATGCAAACAACAATTATTTGAATAGAGATGAAATAAGAAAGAGAAAATTAGTTTTTCAATAATTATTTCTTAAGGACGTTGGAAACTACAAATGGCTGCTTCTGAGGTTTTCACCGTGCCATCTAGCATTTTTGAGGCAAACATTTCAACATATTTGAATGTCTCATCTCTGAAATTGTTACTCATAGATTGCTGCAGCGTGCCAAAATCGAACGGGTCTGTATCACATTCACGTTTTCTTATTAAGCGCACGTTCATGGGTCCAATCGCAGAACGGTTCATTGATTGATCTTCTGAGCTATCCTTTAAAATTACCTTTTACTATAAAATTCTTAGTACTTCTACCAAAACTCGTCATTATAATATCAGATTACTTTCAGACAGATTTTTCGTTCAACCTCTTGCAAAAAAATATATGATAGAATAAAGACGAACCTAAATCGGATAATTCCTTTCTCGAGTGTTGCTCTTAACAACACATTCGATGATCCATTTTTATTTGTATAGATAGAAGATATCACATCAAAATCCAATTCTACTTTCGAACAAAAATCAATTTCGTTAGCGCAAACATCAAATGGACTAACAACGCTTGTCACTGTGTAATTGTAGAACACATGGGAATTCAATTTTTCGAATTTTCCCATTTTCCTTCAGAGTTTTCCGAAAATTTTCAATTGTCATGTTTGATTGAAATGTATGTAATGTTTTTATGGGACCCCCTCTCCTTTCCAGAGGAGGGAGGGAAATATTTCTCGTACCGAAAAACTCTCGCATCCCTAATTTGGCTCCATTTGCTTGATTGGTTATCGAGTTATACAGAAGTTTGTGTTTCATTTGTATGGCAGCCCCATTGCCCTTAAAAAAAGGTAGGTGTGTCGAATCACCACAGAAACATTTATTGCTCCCTAAAACCTCCATATGCAAATTTTGGTTCAATTTGCTCGAGTTAAACCCCCCCCCCCTCCTTCTACCAAAAAAAAAAACCTTCACATGTCAAATTTGGTTCCGTTTGCCTGATTGATTGCCTGATTGATTCTCCCTCTTAGGGAGGGGGAGGAGTGCCAAACCACCACAGAAATATGTATTGTTATGGTTCTATTTGCTTGAATAGTTCTTGAGTTATGCAGAAATTTGTGTTTCATTTGTGGGGGCAAAAGTGCGCACTTATTGAGTTGGACTTCTTAGATAACTCGTAACAAAAATAAATGCTCTATCATTACCAACGGGAGAAGGTTATTACTAGAGTGTGGAGGTACCATCCAGTGGGGTGGAGGGGGGTGTTGTATGATGTTTTCTGGGTGGAGAAGGGTGGTTGGTATGGTCGAGCATGATTTTGTTATGTGCTGGTTGATTCTTAGCACCTAGAGATATTATAATCACATACCACGTGGAAATTTTTGGGAGATGTCCAACATTTTAAACAGATTTTTTTTATTAACAAATCAAGTTTCACCTGATTTATTTGAAACTCATTGATGAAAAAAATAATATTTATTTGAAGTTCATTGCGAAAGCATAAACATAAACGAAACATAACTGTTATTAAATTGAATGCATGGAGAAAACAAAAACATTTTTCATTTGAAATTCATTTTTAATTTTTTAAAGCAAGTGTTTAGCTTTCTTCCTCATCTTGAATTTCGATTCTGAGGATTCAAATGCTTTACCTTGGAACACTATTGTGGGGTTCGAAGAGACAGACGATGTTTCCTCATGAACCTCATGAAGGTGCTCGCTAGCACATCCCCGCAGAAGTAGAAATGTCAACAAAAGAAGATTCAAATAATAAATCACTTACTGATATGAGCCTCTTCCTCCTTGCACTACAATAGATCAAACTAATGGTCGCAGTGGTACAATGCTCCTACAAAAAACAGCCTCTTCCTCAGGGCTGATTCAGAAATACCGAGGTCTGTCGCAATCCGACGCTTCGAGACGCCCTCCCGAAGTCTCTGTTGGGCCATTTCGAGCATTTCTGAAGTTCATTTCTTCAAAGCTGTTTTCTTCTTGTGGGTCCCGTTCAAAATTTGGTTGAAAACATTTTATAATTTTTTTGAGTGGTTCTGCCCCACAGCCTCTGCGCACATTTTGCCCCACAAGCAATTTTTCATCTAATCGAATTTCTAAAAACAGCTCTCGAACTTTTTCACAAAAACGAATACGCACTATCATCTACTATAGAATGAAGATTTCAAACTTCGTCCTGCCCAAAATTTGTTTTTCGTTATCACATCCACGTTTTCTTACTAAGCGCACGTTCATGGCTCCAATCGCAGAACTGTTCATTGATTGATCTTCTAATCTTCCCTTTAAAATTATTTTTTACTTGAAAAGTTCAGTTCTTCTACCAAAACTCGACATTACAATATTTTCAGACACAATTCTCGTGCAAGATTTTTCATCCACTTGCAAATAACATGTTTCTCTGTTACATGGAATAAATGTTTGATACAGAAAATATGATAGAATAAATACAGTCCTAAATCGGACAATTCTTTTCTCGAGTTTTGCTCTTATCAACGCATTCGGCGATCCATTTTTATTTATATAGATAGGAGACGATATCGGGGTGCGTTTTATCACATTAAAATCCATTTCTACTTTCGAACGAAGACCAATTTCGTTACCGCAAATACCAAATGGATTAACAACGCTTGTCATAATGTAAAGCCAGCGCTACACGATGCTACGAACACCCTCGAATGCTGGACGCTCGATGATTCGACGCATCGTGTAGTCGACTGACGAGCTACGAACCTCCAATGTCGAGTGTCGAATATTTGCGTTGAAAGGTAATCCGTTCGTTGTGGATTACCTTCCAACGCGAGTGGCACGAGCCAAAGGATTTTTGTCATTCGTTGATTCGACACTCGATGACATTCGATACACCGCTACACGATTCGTCCGAATATATCTTTGACAGATTGGTTTGATTACAAGTTTTAGATGAGGGAACTATGAAATTGATTCATAAAATTCAAAATATTCGGCAAAATATTGCAGTTTAATAATGTTGATTTCAAGCATTTTTAATTTACAGCCCGATATCAGTACAATTGCTACGGCATTAATTTCAATACTCGCATCGTCATCAAGTTATCAAGTTTCCTAACGTTTTTGATGGTAAATAAAAACAATAAACATTCGATCCAAATACTCGCCGATTGTTTGGACCGATTACATTGAATCGAACATTCACTTCACCGTCTAGCAGTACATTCGTCACAACATTTGTCGATTCATCGAGTCAAATGTTTGAGTCCAACATTCGAGTAAAACGTTGGACGAATCGTGTAGCGCCCGCATAATTGTAGAATACATGCGAATTGATTTTTTTCGAATTTTCCCAGAGTTTTCCGAAAATTTTCAATTGTCATGTTTGGTTGAAATATGTGCATTATTTTTATGGGACCCCTTCTCCTTGCCAGAGCAGGAAGGGGTGTCATACCATCGTAGAAACATTTCTCGTACCAAAAACCCCTCACATCCCAAATTTGGCTCCATTTGCTTGATTAGTTCTCGCGTTATGCAGAAATTTGTGTTTTGTCGATCGGTTCAGTAGTTTTCGAGTCCATAAGAATCAGACAGACAGATAGACAGACATACAGACAGACAGAAATCCATTTTTACAGATATAGATAATCTTGATCGATCCAATTATTCAAATGTTTCAAAATCAAATTTTTGAAAAGTCATTTTTGGAAAAAAAAAAAAGAGGGAAAAAATTGATTTTCGGAAAATTGAAATGAAAAAATTAAAAAAAAGGGTCTAATATTTTGCGATAAGGAAAAAAATTACCAATTCCCACGAAAATCAGAGAACGATATAAAAGGATTCTCAGAATTTCGTGGAAATTTATTTGGCATGGAATGGCTGCAAAAACCACACGCCTAGACCAAAATACACTTGGGCATCAATGACAGACATATCATCCCGCCGCGTCGCACGTGGGTCGACGACTTTGTTTAGTCAGTTATGTGCCATTATTCCCGCCGCGCGCGCGCCCTCTCTCACCTTATACGTTCGCCTCCAGTTGGTCTTGTTGTCCTGCAGCATTCGCTTCCAAAGCATCGACATCGCCTCGGGGAAGTGTTCGTAGGTGAAGGTAGCGTGTGCCAGTTCCTGCATGAGCGGTCCGGTCGGTCCCCAGGGCTCGTCGTTGGTTGCCTCGCGTACCTTACCCTCGATTTCGGTGTAGTTCATCACGACATTGGTCCTGTGGCGCAAAAGAAAGCAAACAAACAAACAAACAAAAGGATGTAATCACCATCAACAAGTTATAGGTAGTGGGTTGGCCGCCGCCGCCACCACCCCGTGATGTTATGATTCGACGAGAATGAGTGTTATTTTGTCATTTGAACAAACAAGTAAGGTAAACATTGGAGGGACAATCCCGCGGGAGATACCACCGTCTCCTCAGGGTCGAAGGAATGGCAAACATAAAATGTTGCTGGAATCGGCTAATAAATATCAGTTTCATTTCGGCGAACAACATGAAGCGAAAGCCATTGGTGGGCGAAAATGTCAGTAGTTTAGTAACGATCAGAAAGATTATTAGAAAGCGCGAGTGCTAGGCGCTCTCCTAACTAAAAAAACAGACAGTGATAGTGACGACTTTTATGGTGTCTCAACGAAGTCAATAATGGAAATATTTCGGGGTGAAAATTGATTCAATAAACCGCAGCGCAGATGATAACGTTGCGACATTTATGGGTACACGACACCATTTGCACTTATTTTTAACATTCTTCGATAACCAGCGCGTGATGCGTTGACATAAGTGTATAGTAAAACCTGTTCTTGTGCGTTTTTTTTTGTGCGATGTTTTTTTGTGCGGTATATGAAAAGAAGCATACTTGACGAATTTATCGTCCATTTAATTTTTTTTTCGATTGTTTATATGCATTTCAGTGCGAAAAAGCATATTTGCGTCTCAATTATTTACTTCTGAAATCATTCCCTTCCTCTCATCAAATGCTCTAAGTTTTTCTAAGTGTTTGCATGACATGATTTCTAACAGCAACACGTTTCGACATGCAACTAAAAGCACAAAACAGCAACGCGCAACCGAAAAGGCAAACTGTCCCGTCGCAAAGCAGGGAAACAAAAGGGGCTGTCCACATACCATGTGGACAACTTTATGGGGGGTAAGGGGTAAGAAAATGTCCACTCTTGTCCACGGAGAGGGGGGAGGGGGTATAGACTGAGTCCACGTGGACAGGAAGAATTTACTCTCCGTATTTATCAATAAACGGATTGAGAAGCCTGAGAGTGCTGCCCAGTCAATCGTTCATATATTTTCTCTCATATCATGGATCTTCTTCAGTGTAATCTGTATTATAAAAATATCTCACGTAAATTGTGAATGACCAACTATTACCTATGATCGAACTTTTATAGTTACGGGGTATGCATAGCCCTCATAGCCAAAACTATAAAAAATAAACGATTCCATAATGGTTGAGATTCCATGATATGCGTAAATGATTTTTATCAAATATAATTTTCTATACGGTTTGTTATATCTCGAGAACAATATATGATAATAACGTCTGTATAGTTTTTCATACAGAATTGCGTGTAAATTCTTTTTCCAAAGTATTTTCATTCCATTAATTTCTAGGAATAAATATTTAAATTTGCAGGAGATTGTCTATGCATCACTAGTCGTCAACTTAAAACAATTGAGCCAGTGTTCTGACAAATTATAGAATATTTCAGGAGGTGATAGAGGATCATATTTGATGAAAAAATCCTACGCATGTAGTCAATTCTCAACTAGGACATTGTTGAATTTTTGTTAAGTCTAATTTTATGTCTTGAACTGACTCTAATTTAGAAAGTACGCTCCTTAGAATAATTATACATTACATTTGAAAGATAAGATAATTTTGCATAGAATGCAATTGTAAAACTTTCAAATCAATAGAACCCAGGTTCAACTTTTAAATGTAAGGAACCAACTTCAAATTTTGTGTTTTTAATTAATTTTCCAAAAATGCACGATAAACTGGATTGTTTCTATCAGCCAAATTGAAGCTCTCCAACCACTCTACAGTTCCTTCCTTGACACCACACTATTATCCTTCTTGTTATCTTCCACTAATTTAAATGTATTCACAACGTAATTTTATGCAAATTTTCCTCAAATGAAAGCATCGTGCGCACTTTTAGATTTTTCAGTTCAATCATTTTAGGGCAAAAATCCGGTCTCAAGGAAAAGTTCAACAATTCTTTCGTAGTTAAGATTTGATCATCAGCGTGGAAGATTTTTTATGATCCCCTATCTCTTCAAATTTTTCGGATCAGCTACCTAATAACCTACATATAATATTATTTTAAACAGATATAATAGTTTTCGATATTTTATTCAATTTATGAGAAAGTTTTCTCAATAGTTTGAACATTTATAAAAAATAATAATAGAAGGTTAATGAATTTCTCAAAAAAAATGTTTCAACAGACTTCAGGGCCATTTTTGGAAAAAATGAACAAAATTTCAATAAAATGGGGAGGATCGGGGCAACGGAAGATTAATTTGGCGTTGAATTGTTCTCTGGTAAACTGTGACGTTTTAATAAGGATTTAAGTGGAGGAAAACTAAAGAGCAATACAAATAATTTATCGCGCAAGATTAGTAAAAAATTATTGAGTCGTGAGTTTTCTGGTGTTTTTTTCCCACGAGCATTTTGGAAGCTATCTAGCCACTCAATGCAGGATGGTCAATAAGCAGTTGAAAAATTAAAAAAATATATATAGATATTGAAAATATTTTTAATAAGGTATTAGTACTCTTTGAAACTATTTTTTTTATCCCATCCGTTTATTAGGCTCATTTAGCAATTCAGCTGTCACAGAGCCGAATTTATTCGTATACATTTTTATGTTAAGATAACTATTGTTGTATATTATTTTGGCTTAAGATTCCTATACATCGATAAACATTTGTTTTTTTTTATGTATAACACAGTAGCTGTTTAGGCCTAAGAATATTCCAATTCTATCGATACACAACACATGCCGCCTTTTTCGGCGTTAGAATATTCCTATTGTTCGAATGTTCACAGTTGGACTGTTCACAACGGGACTGCTGATATGAGGCTTCCATTGCTGTGTTAGAATTAGCACCAATTACCGATGCAGCAGATCGTAATGTGAGCGGTAAGGGACTGGGATTACCGACACATGATGATTGTTGCGTGGACGTAGTAGCTAGAATAACACACAAAGATGGTCAGTTGAGGGGCCCTGAGTTATTAGCTCATGATCGTTCGCTTAGTAGCGGACACGCAACCAATTAGGCTACGAAGACCCTTGACCCTTGAAACTATGGCGGAAAAGGTTTCTATTGCGCTGATGACTAAAAGTGAATTTATTGTGTGAATGAACCGACATTTCCTGTGGCAAAATGTCGAAAATGTTTTGAGTGATCTTTGAAACGCTGTAACTCTGTTATAAAATAATGCATTCGTCAAAGCATCAACTGGACCATGTATTAAATATTTCCAAGATTGCGATGAGTAGATTTGACCATCGATTTGCTGTGCGTTCATTATTTCATGAAATATTCTTAATTCGAAATCAAAGGATAATTTTTCATTCGATAGAGAATACCTCTGTAGTAAATAGTTCTACTGAAACTCTCTATGAATCAAATGGACGCGAAATAATCATGTTGATTGGATTGCTTTTAAGCATATATTCTCAAAATTTAGAGAAACTTTGAAAACATATAAACGCTTTATCTTTTCTTGCAAAGTATTTTATCTACAACACATATACACATCACACACTAGAAATTTGTAGCTTGAAATGCTGTATTTTTTATCTCAATGTCATCATTTATATCGAAGATTCAGGCGTTCCGAAATCTCTGAAAAATTTCGACCTTTTACTCCTCATCCTTTGTCAAGTTAGGATCTATAGATATCAGTACATGCTTCCTACTTTATCTTTTCTTTTTTTGAAATTCTTTTTAAATGATAGGAAAAGAGTCTATGTATATAAAATCGTTCTGTTCGTTTTTGTTCGCTTCAAAAACTCGAGCTCTGATGGAGCTCATATTATAACACAACATACGAGCCACTTCAAAAATTGTTGTTGCTACTGCCAACGCCTCAAAAAGCTTCAAGATTTCCAGATGAAATAAGCACACTTCTGAAATAAATCTGTGAAAGTAAATTAACTTTCTACCAGAGAAGAGAAGTGGAACATGAGAGAAAAAAGTGGCAACGATTTGTGGCAAGAAAATGTAAACAGTGAAAAAATTGACAGATGGTTTACGCTCTAAAAATTGAACATAATGTTAAGATGTCTCTAAAACGGTGGGAGACGTCATATATAAGGTGGGAGGTTCGTATAAAATGTTATTAATGTTAGCATCATCATGATAAACACGGCGAATGGAATAGAAATAATTACGAACTGAAAATTGAATAAAATATATATATATACGCTGGAAGTGCTGTAGACAAATATTATAATGCATTTTTATCGGTTTATGTATAATGTTGTTAATATTTGCATTATCAAAATATACCCATATGTATTGTAATCATAACTTGCTCTGCTATTCATAACAACATTCATGATCGTATTCCACCAATGATGACAAATGTGTAATTTACGAATGAAGCTTCGCCATAGAAACTGGACATTGAATAAAAAAATTAAAATGTGGTAAGAGCATCAGTTGAAATTTGTTCAAGCATTCTTATCGAAATAAATTGAATGATACAATACGACTAGGTAATGTATGTACGCTTAAAAAACAAATATGATGAATTTAATTTCTTTCAGTTTCGAACACACCTCGTAAAAGCCGTTTATTTTGACGTAGGACTACGTCTAACCGGAAGATATAGGGGGTGAAATGGAAATCTAGGCACTGAACAAGTAGGAAAAAATGCAAGATTTGGAACGCTTATAACTCAAGCATTTCTCAATAGATCGCAAAGGTTTTTGCATCAATTGATAGGAAATATATCTACGCATCTATCATAACGAATAACATTTCATTTTTCTTGAGATAAAGAATTAAATAATTGTGAAATATCAAGTATTGTCCAAATGCACTATGTGCCCATTTTTGATTGGTCCATTTTGTGCTCCTCAAATCGTACCGACCAAAACGGGCAACCAGAGCAGCAGCGAAATAGAATGAAGCACGATTGGAAAGGAAAAAGAAAAAAAAATGAACGAAACATTGGTCGCAGTCTCACACATGCGTAATTCTCGAGCCAGCCAGTCAGCTTAAAAATCGCCGCTCCGCTGCCGTAACGATCATTCTCATTCAAACCGTACACCACATCGGTTCGCATCACAACACATCAACAAACCAACCCAAGCAGCCATGTCTGGACATGGTAAAGGAGGAAAAGTGAAGGGAAAGGCAAAATCCCGCTCGAACCGTGTTGATCTGGAATTCCAAGGGTAGGGTAGCAAGGGTAGCTAGGCCGAGCGCGTTAGTACCAGTGCACCAGTCCACCTAGCCGGCGTTATATAGTTTCGGCCGCCGAAGTGATCGAGTTAGCTGGCAAAGCTGCTCGCGACGATAAGAAAACCCTCATTCGGAACAGAACACATTCGGTTCGGTGAACATCAAGACAACAACAGGCAGTTGCAGCGAGTGGCGAGTGGCAAACGCAATCGCAAAACGGCAGCTGGTACTAGAAGAAAAAAGTTTGTTCTTTATACAATCTGCTTTGGTGGCAAATCCAGAACAAGGCGGCATCGAGGGCGTTCGAAATGGTTTTTTTCCAAAACCACGAGTACAAAGTTTTCTAAATTGGAACCATTCCATAAAACAAGGCGCTTATCAGGGCCATTAAACCTTTCAAAAAAGAGTTTACGAAACACAGTTCAATGCTTTCTAAAATAATATCCAAAATAATAATAAAACACAAATTGATTTTTTCATAATTTGTTTGCCAGGATATGATGAGTATGTGAATTTGGCAGTTGTTCTGAGGTTATTGATTTTCACCAATTCTTAAATCGCTTCTAGATTGAAAGTACAGTAATTTACACTTATCTCGACATTTAGTTAATTGGACGGACCTGTGATGCGACATATTTAGTTGGACATTTTTGTAAACATAGAGTTCGGGGTCCAAATTATGACCCCACATTGAAAGTCGACACTGTACCACTGTCATCGCAAATGTTCAATTACAGGTTAAAATTACCTCCAATCCGACACTGAGTGGTGGTAATGCGACGTGCCATTGAATGTAATTTACTGTACAATATGTCACAAGCTGGATGCGAAGAAATTTTCCAACTGTGAAAGCTGTGGCGAGTGGCAAACGCAATCGCTAAACAGAAAGCTTTAGCCGAACAAGATGGGGATATCGAGTGATAACAAAAAAAAATAAACTCTTTAGATTGAAGATAATTTTGTGATCCTGAAAAGGACCCTTTTTAGCCTGCATGTGAATCCAACGAGCGAACAAATCGTAATGAATGTATTTTTTTGCCATCGCTGCCTTTTAACGCTCATTCGTTCGTCTCGTTGGACTCGCCCCTCTGGCTGAGTCTGCCGATTTGTCTCTATCCTGTGAGCGTGTACCGCTAGAGTATAAAACGCGCGGATCCCAAAAAAATATCTCATTTTCTTTCAAACCGTAAACCAGTGTGGTTGTACGGCATCGTTTAACATCGCATCGCATCACATCATAAAAAGAAAACAAGCAGCAACGTGGACGTGTGGACGTAACAAAGGAGGACATGTTAAGGGAAAGGCAAAGTCTCACTCGAACCGTGCAGGTCTCCAGTTCCCTGTTGGTCTCATTCACTGATTGCTCCGCAAGGGTAACTAGGCCGAACGGATTGGTGCCAGTATACCTAACAGCGATTATAGAGATAACTGATGATAACTGATGTTGAAAATTGACTGACGTTACATCTGCATTGCATAGAGAAATAACTAAGGAGCAACACGATGAGCTATGTATTTCCTGCTGCTCTGTTCTTATTTTAAAGGACTTTAATCCGAAGGTCATCCGTCCCTGTATTTACTGTTGGTTTTTCAGAACGCTTATAGCTCGTTTATTTCTCGACAGATCGTAGAGTTCGTCTCCAAAATCTCAGTTCTTTTTCATTTTTATTTACTTTGTTTGCGGAGACTACAAATCTTACAATTCATTCGTCTCCGAAACCACAGCTTAATGTACGGTAATGTGCTCAATAGTGAAATATATGATAGTGAACGAGCTGATGACCACCTGTGCAGTCCCTATCACAGCCATCATTTTGATTGTACGATATGTGTATACGCCGAAAGATGCCCGACGTTGAACATTTAATAAGTACAAAGCCTTAAGAAAAAAATCAAGAATCAAGTTTGTAAAAAAACGCAAAAACACAACACCAATGGTTCTTTTCAGAACCCCCAACATGTTCATAAAGAGTAAACAGTAAACTAATCCATTTTTCAGGTAGATAGGTAGGAATTCACGTAGGAGAAGAAAATAAAACAATATATTTAAAATATATATTTAGCAAAAGCTGTCCCCTTTGTCCTACGTCACTCCGGTTATGTCACTGACATTACCCACCCGTCTTTTTTTTAAATACCCTCTGTTGGTATTGTATTTAGAATTTAAAAGGTAATGAAACGTTAACATCAATTAGTTTCTAGTATTCAGCTATTTAGTTGCCGGAGAAATGACCACAAACTATATTTTTTTAGTGTTATATATATTTTATGCCAAACCGATATAGTTGTTCTAAGATTTTCGTGTAAAATGGGAAGTTTTGTTCCTTTTCGCAAAATATTACAACCCATTCCATTTCAAATAACTTTTTGCACAAATTCATATCTTTTGAACTACTAAACTGATTCAGGTGATCGACATATCAAATTGGCCAGTTAGCTAGTCTTTTTTGATAAAATACTGCACTTGCAAAAAAAATAATTTTG
Source organism: Toxorhynchites rutilus septentrionalis (assembly GCF_029784135.1). NCBI lineage: Eukaryota > Metazoa > Arthropoda > Insecta > Diptera > Culicidae > Toxorhynchites > Toxorhynchites rutilus. The sequence continues at coordinate 18,548,078 of NC_073744.1, read as the reverse complement.
TTTTCTTAATTATTGATCGTATTTGATCTTTATATATACCCTTTGTCCCAAAAGCATGTGCAATATTTTCCCAAAAAATTCTAGCTCTTTGGCTATAATTTGATATATCGATCATCTCGGTTAAAATTATAACTCCAAAAAGAAAAAACGAACACATCTGCTTTTTGAGTAAAAAATGTAAATGTATAAAAAATCCTCAGTTTTCAAGGAAAAATATAGAAAATTATAGCACCTTTGGTGCCGAAACCATGTAAACAATAAAAAAATGGAAACAATCATTAATTACGAACACAAAATTCAAATTTCTTGCAAGTTTGATATTTTTCCAAAAAAGACTAGCTAATTAACTTCAATTTGATGTGTCAATCATCTGAATCGGTTTAGTGGTTCAAAAGTTATGAGTTTTTGATAAAAGTAATTTTTGGGAAAAGTTAAAAAAAATGGAATCACCCAAAAAAATAATACAGGTTCAATGTTTTACCACAACGAAACCAAGCTACCAATTTTCACGAAAATCTGAAACTCACTAGATCAGTTTGGCATGGAATGGCTGAAGTAATACTGCAATAGTTCACAAAAGTTCGAGTTTTTCTTGTTGTTTTTCATGTCTTTCATTGCGGCCATAATAATAATTAGGATTACTGCATTTGGATTGATGCTAGAAAATATAAATATCATTAACTTCCTCGAATAGTGGATGTGATATAATTCATTTTATATTTGTATATATATTTATATATATATTTAAACGAAATCATTTGTCAAACAAACTGCAAAACTAAAAACTTTTATACTGTGCCTTAATTTTTTGGGTGTAACATTCAAGGACCCTTCAATAAAAATGGCATTGAAACAACAGAGTAAAACTGACATACAATTATGACGGATAACTACTTTTTGATTGGCGCGTGCTCCAACTAGCAAACCGTAAAAATATATAAAAAATATACAATCGAAGACTCTTTGTGTCGTTTATGAGTTTGTAATAATGAAGCAAAAGTTAAAAATGGATTTTTAATAACCATCTCAAAAAAATATTGAAAAAAAAATTCCTTTTTTAATTTCTCTTACAATTTTGATAAAATTGCACTGCATAGTTAAAGAAGAGCTATATTAATATTTGAATAAACTTATGTAATTATAAACATGTTTATATAAACCTTCCCATCTTATAATTCATCATTAAATACCTTGCGTCAAGACAGCTAGAAATCCATACACTCTCAAATCAAGTGTGCCTGAAAAAATTATATTCTTCACGTAAACAAGCGATGAAAATGTGGACACTTTTTAGCCAGTGAATTGTATGGAGTTCCACTGCTGTGTTTCTAGTATTGAATATGTATTCTATGTGACAGCAACACAAATTCTTTGCATGTGTTCAAAAATCGTGAGCTTAAATTGTATCTGATAGTGATTTTAAATCTATTTAATTTTATTCGATTGGCTTTGCTCAAGATCAATCCTTGGAATTTTGTAATTTATTTTCGGATGCGGATTGTTCAACTGGATATTGTGCGTTTCCGTGTTGACAAACCAGATAGCAGATAGCCTTTAAGATAATAGAAAAGTATTACAAGTATTTTAATTAGAGGCGAATGAACTGCAAAGTTTAAAGCCTTTTAAAAACAAAGAACAAAGAACATACAAGTATTTCAAAATTAAACTCATATGGATTATTTGCTTTGTTTTACTACTCATTTTTCTGTCATAAAACACCAATGAGCCACGGCAAACGTGACAGGGTTGAGCAAGTAAAATTTGAAACAAAATAAACTTAAATGGAATTAAAATTTAATTCATGCGCAATTCAGTTATTTCCAGAATTATTCTAATAAAATCAAGAAAAATGTCCACGTGGACAACAGGGGGAGGGGTATGAAAATGTCCACGCTTGTCCACGGAGGGGGAGGGGGAGTTTAAAATCGTGCTTTTTCTGTCCACATGGTATGTGGCCAGCCCCAAAGAAAATTGAACAGAGAATGGCGTGGATTTGAGTTATTTTCTTGGGGGATACTTTTTTTATGCGGTCCCTATCTACCGCACAAAAAAAAAAATTCAAAATGTGTACCGAAAACGATTTTTTAAAGCTACTGGTGAAGTTTTGCACGTTTTTTTTATGCGGTCCTTATCCCCCGCACAAAAAAAGGTTTGCCTGTATACCGTTACCTCATTTTTATCGAACGAAAGAATGTCGTCTCGGGGTGAGCTTTCTATTCGTGTGAGGGACGACGACTTCTACCTGAAATAATGAGTGAAGTCATTCCGATAAAGTGCTAAAGGACGCGGCCTCTAAAAGTTGAATAATTAAATAGGTCTCTTTGGTATACCATTTGTTTCAATAAAACTCCCCGCTCGTTTGGCATTCTGGGATAGCGCACGTAGCGTACGCATTCGGGAATAAATTATGTACCTACATTCTCGACTCGCTGGGCAAATGTACCGAAAATAGCATTGGGAGGAGTAGAGGTAAACCCGCGGGTTGGGTACAATGTGCTATGCGTAGATACCTCTTACCTTGCCGTTTCCTTTGATGGCTTGCACCTAGCATTGACGATGAGAAGGATGGTTTTGACAACTCCACATCTTTCCCGAATCTTTTCAGTGCTCTCTTCCGGGTTGGAATAATAGTACAATGCTCGCAAGTTTAATGAGTATAGCCTTGAATACACCGGGAACAATGTCATTGTTACCGAGAAAGTGCAAAACTATTGTGAATGCCATTCCATGGGAATACGGAAATGCGTTTCAGAATTTATAATCAGCACTCAGAGAGGAATGCCCCTGACCTCGGCGTGAAGAGAGCTGCTTAATGTATCAAATCGTATTTTGTATACTTTGTCTAGGTACGATTTATAAATAATGTCGTCCATGATTCCATACAAGTGGCCGTATACACAATTTCGACAAACTTGTTAAATTTCTTTTCGGCTGTGCTTACTCTTCGAAGTAGTTCCAACGGTTCCTTTCTTGACACAAAGTCAACGTTTTACTCTAGGGCTTCTGCGTTCAATCAAGTCGAGTGCCGGGGGACGAAAACAACATGTCATTTGTACAATGTTTGCCACTACCTAGGTTGAATGATTTGTGGCAATTAGTCAAATACTTTAATCGACCGCTAGCCTTGAAGCTGAGTTCAAAATCTGTTGGAGCATAATAACGAGCCTTCTGCTTAATCGATTTTGTCAAAGTTTGACAAAGTTGGACAGTTGCTATACCCCTCCCACTGTTAACCACGTGGGAGCCACATTCTTCAACTTTTCCAATCAAGTAAATAATTGTGTTGCCCCTTTATTGCATTTTTGATTCGTTTCATTAAAATTTTATGTTTTTTTTTAAATAATAAAAATGATTAATAAATTAATTCAAGTAAATAATATGTAGGTTTAGGAAATAAAGACTCAATGAAGCCATCAGTGTTTAGAAGTAACGTAATATTGCTTTGCTTATGGAGCCTGTAACGCAAATCTTGTTTATTTATGATCTTGAACTAAGGGGGGATCCCGGTCTGGAATGTCGAAAAAATCGAATTTTTGTTTTTTGCATTTTTGAGAAGCATATACCCTCAGAAATGTTGTCCTAAAAGGATTTTTCGATAATTGATTTCGTTGGAAAGTTACAGCCAAAATAATTAGGCCTCCTCAAGGGATAAAATATTGCTGTCCGAATTTCTCGCAAAAAAATCACGAAAGTTGATTATTTTTGGACCTTCCAGACAGGGGTCCCACCTTAACAAATCGTTATTAACTGTAGCTTGATTTTCTAAGAAGTGTTCTGTATTGCTCTTCATTTTTTTCATGTTTCCATTTGTGTTGTCTTGGTTTTCTACCGCAAACACTTGCATTATAATGTCACCTTCATGCACAAATCACTATAGAGCCATTTCACGCTGAATCAACTGGTCGCAGCCTCGGTCTATTCCAATATTTTGTTTCAAATTTCATACATACGTTGGAAGCTATCCGAATCACAAGATTCACTGTACGAGGGTCGTTCAAAAAATAAGTTTTAGTGCCTCAGAAATCAGAAAAAAAATTTGTTACGTAACGATCACGGCTATTCCCCCCTTTCCTATGTCACATTAAGTAACGCAATCTCGAACCCCCTCCCCCTCCTACTCGCGACGTCTAACAACATTTCTGTAATGCGGCGCAGGACACTTTCAATCATGGTTTCGCCTCTTAATAGACGAATTTCATACCAACTCGTCTTAGGAGTTGGCAGCACCATCTCAGATACCAGTGAAACGTTGTGGGTGTAAAGACATGGGTCATTTTAGCAACTTTGCATACTTGAAATATTCGAAAAAGAATAAGACTACTTACTATTAGATATTATTAGATACTATTTCTTTTGGAAAAAAATTTCGCTGACAAAAAAGTTATTTAAAAAATTTAAATTCATTTTTCTCAAAAACGTTTTTTTTAAATTCCCAAAAATATATATATGAATAACCCTTACAATTTCCAACAAGTCGTCCATACATCGGAAGATGGGCACTTTTATAGGGAAAAAGTTTTTCGAACAACAACATATTTTCTTCGAAAAAAATACAACTTATCCTGATTTTGTTTAAAGTCAAGATAGCGATATAATGTATTCGACAAAGTTTTAGATCTTGTTAAAATATAAACTTTTGTCGCAGACATCTTTCTATTTTTTATAGTTTTTGGAATATAAGTCATTTTTGTATAAAAACTCCTGAAAAAACTAATGTTTTGCTCGTAACTTTTTTGTGTGTAAATTCTCACGTTTGACATGTTCTTGTCATGTTTCTAAATAGAAAAAAGTTAGCAGATCATGCAAATTGCGATAATTTTCAAAGAAAAACATGAGAAAGTTGTTGTTCGAAAAACTTTTTCCATGTAAATGTGCCCATCGTCCGATGTATGGAAAACTTGTTGGAAATGTTAAGGGCTATTTATATCTATTTTTTCAGAATTTTAAAAACTTATGTTTTCGAGAAAAACGAATTTTAATTTTCAAAATATCATTGAACATTTTTTCCAAGAAAATCTTTGGTAATTTTTTATGGAAACTTAAGTAGTTTCCTACACTTCATTCTCTGATCAAGATTTTGTTCTGATCAAGATTAATGTTCTATTCGTTACGTTTTTATGTATTATCGTATGTATCGCAATTTGCATGATCTGTTAACGTTTCTCTATTTATAAACATGTCAAGAACATGTCAAACGTGAGAATTTACACACAAAAAAGTTACGAGCAAAACATTATTTTTTTTAGGATTCTTCATACAAAAATGACTTATATCCCAAAAACTATAACATATAGAATGTTGACGTCTTCGACAAAAGTTCATATTTTAATAAGATCTAAAACTAAAACATTGTTTGTACATTATATCGCTATCTTGACTTTAAACAAAATTAGGATAAGTTGTATTTTTTTCAAAGAAAACATGAAAAAGTTGTTCGAAAAACTTTTTCCCTATAAAAGTGCCCATCTTCCGATGTTTGGACGACTTGTTGAAAATTTAAAGAGCTATTCATATATTGGGTTGGGGAAAAGAAATGTCGTATATTGTCAATATATGGCAACACTTAAACATATCTTGTGTTGTACTTATCGCATCGGGTCATACTATACGGCTATTTAAAGACGACAATCTGTGCTACAAGTGTCGTTTTGACAGTGTTGTGATTGTCCTTTTCAATCTCAAGTTATAGCGCGTCAAAGATGGAGTCCACCAAGCAAGAAATTCGTCACATTTTACGTTTTCACTACCTGCGAGGTAAAACTGCAACGAGGGCGGCCGGAAGAATTCGTGTGGTTTATGGACCCGATACTGTAACGATTCCCACAGCGTTGGAATCGTTGGTTTGATCGATTTCGTTCTGGTGTAGTGGCTGTCGGAGATACACCCCGTACTGGTAGGCCAATCGTCGTGGAAACCGATAAAATCGTTGAAATCATCCAAGTAGACCGGCATGTGAGCACTCGCTCGATTGGCAAGGAACTGGGTATAGACCATAAATCCGTTTGAAACCATTTGCAGAAGATTGGATTTCAAAATAATCTGGATGTGTGCGTGCCACACGAGTTGACGCAAAAAAAATCTTTTAGACCGAATCAACGCCTGCGATGCACTGCTGAAACGGAACGAACTCGACCCATTTTTGAAGAAGATGGTGACTGGTGATGAAAAGTGGATCACGTACGACAACCTAAAGCGGAAAAAGAAGTTGTAGAAGCGCGGTGAGCCGGCCCAAACCATCGCCAAGCCCGGATTGACAGCTTTTGCTGTGTGTTTGGTGGGATTGGAAGGGAATCATCCACTATGAGCTGCTCAACTATGGCCAGACACTCAACTCGGTTCTCTACTGTGAGCAGCTTGACCGTTTGAAGCAGGCGATTGACCAGAAGCGGCCAGAAATGATCAATAGAAATTGTGTTGTTTTCCACCAGGACAACGCTCGGCCTCACACATCTTTGATAACCCGCCAGAAGCTACGGGAGCTCGGATGGGATGTCCTATTGCACCCACCGTATAGTCCGGACCTGGCTCCAAGTGATTATCATCTCTTCCGGTCTATGCAAAACGCTATTGGTGATACTAATAGCGAATTCGTTTTTGTTCAGTTTCAACCCCAGTGCCGCACTAACTGCTGTCAAAACGTTTTTTTATTCACTCAGTTTCGCACTCAGTGTCGCACTAGTTCGCCCCGAAAGCTGTTAGTTTCGCACTGAGATGTTTCACGGGTTGGCACTCGGGTTCACCAATACAACTATACTGAACTGTCAAGTTCCGAATATTGTTTTGGAAAATCTAAAAATAAAGACTATGAAAATGGAAAACCTGCTGCTTTTGCTTTTGTATTATTGGAATCGTAATCCAATTCGGATTCTGATTTTGAAGAGTAGAGTAGACGGCATTAAGCTACGTGTGCTTTCATTGGGAGGTGAAAATAATGATGGATATTCAGGTGGAATAAATTTCAAAATCAAAATTATGAATGAAAATTTACTTTAACGTATCGAATATTTATTTTATGTGATTAAATAAAAGTTTTTTTCCGATATCGCAGAATATTGAACGAAAACTGTGTCTAATGATGGTTTTATATTATAATAGTAATTATTTGTGGAACAAACAGGAAATGCATCGACAAATGGTTAAGTGAGTGTCAGAACTACATGTGTTAGGTAATCAAACAATATTAAGTAAAAATTTTCATTCAAACTTTTATATGTTTACACTGCACTTGGCCCTTCTGATCTGATGGAGAACAATTTACCTCCCATGCACTAATATCACCACCAGACGTCGACACTGTACATTTGCCGTCGTAAATATAAACAAATCAGACTATATAACGCACACCAACAAACCACCGCATTCGTGAAACTGAAAAGGTTTTTTTATTACAGAGTCAGTTTGGCACTGACTCAGTTTTAAAAACGAATTCGCTATAAGTTGGCCTCAAAAGAGGCTTGCGAAAACTGGCTGTCTGAGTTTTTTGCAAATAAGGAGGGGGGGTTTTATAAGGGGGGGATTAATGAAATTACCTTCTAAATGGCAACAAGTTTGCGAACAAAACGGCGCGTATTTGACTTGAACTGGATAATTTTAAGTATGTTAAATAAAGCGTCAAATTTCGATCAGTAATACGACATTTCTTTTTCCCCAACCCTATATTTGACATAGGGTGTTTTTTCGAGATGGTGAACATTTTGTATAGGGTAACTTTTTGAAATTTTAGGGCCGATTTTTCATAGAATCAACTTTGTAGAAGATACAATGTTTATAGAAAGCATTCCTGCGTAATTATCAATTTTACCTCGATATGATTATTTTTTGAGCAATGTGTGAAATGTTCTACAGACACAATGTCTCTAGAAAACATTTCTGAGAAGTTATGATTTTTTTCCCGTTTTGATTTTTCCTGACCACTGTGTGCCATAGCGGTGATATTATGAACTAAATCATTGTCATTCCGTTATAGCCAGGGATCATATGATCAACTTTCCTGAAGACAACATGTTTCTGGAAAGCATTCCTGAGGAGTTATTAGTTTTTCCTCGTCAGAGTTTTTTCTTATCACTGCGCGCCCTATTGTGAACTAAACAACTGTCTGATGATGACCAGAAACGTTAAGATCAACTTTGCTGAAGACATCATGCTTCCAGAAAGCATCTCATAGGAGCTATTAATTTCCCCCTGATTTGAGTGCTTTTGAACCACTGTGCGCCGGTTCGAAATTACTCACCAGCCCCAGAGCAAAAATGTCCTTGAAGATGCAGCGATTAAATTTCCCAAACACCCACAGTGACATTCTCTATCACGTGCTGAATTCCTTCGTTTTTTAAAGTGAACTAACCAAAGGAGAATAGTTGCGTGGAAAAAATGGCTTCGCAAGCGCAATCTGAATTGGGCACCTGTGAGGAATGCGAAGCGAACCAATTTCAATAAAACGCGTTTTTGCGTAATTATACAGTGGTGAGACTCCCGAGTTGATCTCTTCCGCTAAATAGCGAAACAATATGTCTTTTCTGTTGCAATACGATAACTGGTTACAAATTGGTTACATGGGAAGAAATATGAAAAATGCCCTCCCAAAACAAGCTCTGCCTCTCGGCTGCAGCCCATGTATCTTTTCGAGAAATGTTTAATCCGTTTGCATTGTTTATATCGAGACTCTAACGACGAGAGAAGTATCCGATCCCATTGCATACCTCCCTATCAAGCCCCAGTTTAAATGGCATCACCTCAGGTAGTTTAGCGTGAAAATGCCCGTAATCGCGGGAGAGGAGGAGGCAACCAATCTGAAATTCTTGCATCGTGTGCCAGCGTTCCGATAAAGATTATTCCTATTTATGAAGGTGTTCTGTTGGAGTCTGAAGCACAGCAGCACACACAATGAAACAAGTGACAGCGCTATCTTGGGCGGTTTTATGCAGCGGTGCACTACGAGACAGGTACCAGCGAATGCAGCGTTAAGTCTAGTTTAAAATTAGTGAGGCGTGTCGAGTGAGCTGCAAAAAAAAAAGCCAATAAGACGAAGCGCTGCGCGATGGGCTAATAAATAACGTAAATTTATGCGGCACTATGAAAGCAATCGAGAATGAGAGACATGATGGGAGTGTCACGTATCACGTGCCGGACACCTTCTTGAACATAGTGTAACTGGAGTTGAAAGCGAATTACAGGTGGGCTTCCATACTTAACAAAAACTTGATTTAGTTCAATGTTAATAGGTGCAGTAATTCTAGCAACACTGCGCCTAATTTGGTTGCTTCCGATACCTTCGATGCATAGTTCACGTAAATGAATCAATGTAGAATTCAATTCAGTAAGCCTTGACTGACTATCATTGTGTTTCCAGCGAAGGGAGGTGTGTGTGCCAAAAGGACAGAGAAAATGAATTAAAAAGATGTATAATTAATCACAATGAACTCGAACAGAGGATAGGTATCGGCCTGAACCCATTGTACAAGTACCATTACTGTAAGATAAATTGTCGTTCATCAGAATGTAGAAATGTTTTATCAAATTATTACCAAAGAGCCTCCCTCTGTGCCGAAAGCGATAAATAAAAACACAATAGCCGAGATTTCCCACACAAGCAACAATGAAAGATACGACAAACAGATAGACCTCCGTTATCGCTACTTTCGTAGGTGAATGAAGACATAATCCTTTACTTACACTTTATCGGCGAGTTCTCGCACCTTCCACATACTGATGAATTTATCCATGGCTTTTGAGGTTTAGCCTAAAAACACTCCCTAACTAAACCTTGTCCGGAAAACTATTTCTCTTGCCCGAACTTCGAAAAAACAACAATCAAATTCTGACGTTTACCAGCTCGATTGCTTCGTTTTCTTCCTCCTGTGAACACGAATGAATGAAGAGAGGGAAAACATGAACAAAAAAAACTTCCAGCAGGTCACTTCCTCTCTCTCGCTCGCTCCTTCAACGACGGGGCTTATCCGCTACACAGCACATATAAATCAAACTTCACTTGATTTTTGCGTTTCACTCGTTACTGGAACGTACCGAATTTCAAGTTTCCACAAAAACAATCTTTTCGCCGTACGTAACACTATTCACGAATTGTGTTTCAATCACCCCTCTGGAATGTGAAGGAATTTTCCGTCACTTTTAGCCCGAAAAAGAAGTAAATTGGTTGCGCGATTTTCCACTTCCACTACACACACTCGCTCCGTCGGTGGTGATTTGGCTGACACGACTCGATTTACGACTGACTGCGGTGAAGGCTGACTGGAGAGCGAGTCTCCGAATGAAATGTGATACAAACACAAGCAGCTCACGCACGCAAGCGACCCAGGTGGCGGATAAGGGATTGACGGATTAATCAAAATGAGTAGCGAGAGATGGGAATATTTATGTTTCACAGAATTTTTCCCATTTTTCCACACAACAAAGTACATAAGCTTCTGCACTAGGAGAAATCATTCGTAACTGGAGCTACCAAATCTTTAGTAGTCGAAACATTAGTAGAATGCATACATTTTTAGTACATTTTGCCAAAACTTCGTAAAGCAATTGTCATATTAAATATACACCCTTTCGAGAACAGTACATTTTACTTGATAACGTTAGGGGCTGTCCACATACCACGTGGACAGAAAAAGCATGATTTTAGACTCCCTCCTCCCTCTCCGTGGACATTTACTAAACCCCTCCCCTCAAGTCCACGTGGATATTTTTTGCATGTTTTTGGATCAAGGAAATCGTTGAATTGCATCTATATTTAAAGTTTACTTTATAATACCGGACCTGTAACGTTAATCCTGTTTTATCCCGATTGTTATCTTAATTCAAACGGCTTTGTAAAAAAATATAAAGCAAATTGGCTTTATTAGAAGTCGTGTTTTTTCTGTTTTTTTTTTAGTTTTTCACTAACGTTACTCAATAGTTACTTCGTATCGCTAATCGGTTTCTTCCGAATTCCATTTATGTAGTCTTGATATTTTCGTTGTTGAATTTCGCATCAAAACATCCCTTATAGGTTTCGAGCAGATCATTCTTAGATTTGGCGCGTGCTACCCAGCAAACATTAAATCGTATAATTTTGCACGTGCCAAGTCTTACAAGAAATCCGAATAAATCATAATCGCATATAATATCAATCAAAGTATGTATCGTGTATATTTGAAATCGCATAAAATGTAAAAACTCGATTTTATAAACCATTATCAAATTAAGTCGCATATCGGTATAATAAACATCAATTTTATGATGTACATTGTCGTAAAATATATTTAATCCGCATCATAAGCGTATATTACGCTGATGCAGTTTGTGTGTCGTATAAGCGTATAATTTAAATCGATTCAGTACTGTAGTAAATCGTGTTACATGCTGAAGAAAATCATGAAACAGTAAATCATATTAGATCCTAATAAAGGACATATTACATCATATTGAAATGTCAATGAAATGCTGATGCACTCGAAAGTTTTAACCGCTGTTGAATTAAATTGCAGATAGCCGCGCGAGATAGCTGGTGGATGATAATCCAGACGACCGGATTTCGAACCCATATCGGAGCAGTTTTCACCAAACATCAATCTGTGCCATTTTAAACATTCAATTCCACTCCCAACACAAGTCAATCAAACAATTATTATTTCTACAAACATAAATACTCATATATAAAAATGGCGATTCGTGAGGCTATAATAAACATTTCACGAAAATATTTTGCGCCATTTGTTTTTTTTTTCTATGTCTGTAATAAATCGTATATGAGTATGGCACAAGTCGCTATTATAGCCGGTCAAAGTTGCATATTCATCCAAACAAATTTGGTAAGCATTTGCCATGTATGTATATGGCCTCCACTTTTGCATGCATATGCCAGTTAGGCGCATTATATGCCAACCAAATTTTAGGGCATATGATGTTATATATACGCTTGTTATGCGATTTAATGTTTGCTGGGTATCATTATGATATCTTATGACAAATTCTAATAGCAACCGATTCTTAGAGAATCATAGCTTGAAAACCTGCTGTCTGATTGAAATACGTTATTTGACGTTATTTTGGAGAATCAAAAACCATTATATTAAAAAGATAGCAGTTTGCTGGCGTAAAGCAGTATTAGAATATAAATTTATTATATTGAATATCAGGATGAGCTCATTTGCCTATATCATGCCGTCCGTGAACTTGCGCGTCACGAATCTATCCTACACGTACGCAATGAAAATCTGGACTATCCATTCATGAGTCGGCTGAACTGTACAACTGTTCAAAACTTCACTTATTTCACGTCCTGTTACAATTTGAAAAATGTCTAACAATCGACAGGGAACCAGGAAATCGAAGCAAAGGCAAAGGCATCCCAAAGACTCACTCGAAAGTGGTTGCACTTTTCAAACGGACCCCAGATTTGTCACAGAAAAACACAGAGAAAATGGCACGAGCTTCGCAATCCTAAATTCAAGAAACAAATGAAGGTGTGGTTTGAGAAGTGTCAAGACACAAGTTGTATCGAGCCGTAATGGCGAAGTAGAATCTGGAATCAAAGGAACGCTCAAGGATGCTCTACAAGAATTTGCTGATGAAATACGGTTGTGTCGTTATGGATGATGAAACGTATTACAAGGTTGTTTTTTCCGGAAAAACAACAGGACTATAAATTTAATACATACCTCTTTAGATCTGCAAAGGGCCCAGAAAAATACAAAAAAAATGATCAATTTCCATTTATAGCTGCATACTAAAAAATGAACCTTTCGTAACTCCTGCAACAATAAACCAGAATTCGTTTTAAAAAGGAGTTCTGAAGATGTTGTTTTTTTCTGGCTTAAGTTTGTCTGCTTTTCTGATCAGTCTTGGCAATCTGTCATTATTAAGATATGACCAAACGTTTATAAAGCACAACGAGGCGCCACTTTGGTTCCCAAGAAATGATATCCGATTGCTAAGGGCAAACTGTAGAAAAACTGCATAACTAGTTGCGAAGCTGTTCAACGAAAAATATAATTTAATGCCAAACAAGAGGTAAAACTAAGAACTAAGGATGGAAAGTTTTAAAAAAATCTTGAAAATGCAGAATAAATTTCAGACTTCATTTATACTATATTTATTTAGCGTGTCCACGTGGACATTATTCATAACCCCTACCTCTCACCGTGGACAAGCATAGACACTAACGTAATCCCCCCCCCTAAGTTGTCCACGTGGTTTGTGGACAGCCCCTTACTTAGGGTGTTGTCATATCTGAGCAACTGTGGAGTACACTGCTCGCAGTCGCCATTTCCCTCGTGAAAGCGATGCAATTCGGAGGTAAACAGTTTTTTTATGTTCAACTGAACCTCAAACTCGAATAAAATATATTCCTACGCCCATCGATGGTGAAACCATTGGCATATCACTTAAACTATGTAAATTTTGAACGTACTTATCATTCCCGCGAACGAAAAAAAACCAAATGTGTCTTTTTTATCATTCATTGCACAAATATTATGCCAGCAAACTTTACGAACAATTTTTGTGCTAAGAAAACTCCAGACGGCACCGTCAACAAAATACCAGCGCAGATATCAATTACAAACTTGCCAATCATCCAACCGAAAAAACCTTCGAACGGGAAAGTGACCTCATCTGCATTGTGCCAACATAAACCAGAGCCCATACAAGTGCCCGAGTCCGAAACAATTACATTTTGTATGTTGAAGTTGTATTTGATGGAAATAAATTAACAAAACATAATCTTTTTCATCGTAATTATTGCAAGAACTAAAAATACAATAATAATACGAGTGCAACCTGATTTCAATAAATTGGGCGTAGGCCCGAAATCCCGAAAGCAGGATCGAAGTTGGGGTGATATTCGGGTACATGTTTTGACATTTGTATTTACCAATTCACTCTCGTAAAATATATGAATAAATAGTACGGTCGAAAATGACTGACGAATTGGTTTTATTCACTAGAAAATTTGTAACATATTCTAATTCTTTCTCTCAGTGTAGCCTTGAAAATATAGATTGAACCTACGATCGTGCGCTTTATAAGCGGGCGCACTACAATTTCGCTACGAAGATCCTCAAGTTTGAGAGTACTCACACTCATAGGCTGAAGAAGGTAGAATTCAAATGTTTTTCTTTTTTTCTATTTCTCGTTTCTGACACAATACTGTCGATCCCTAACAACCAAATATTGTGACGTTTCAATGTCTTTTGCTGATTTCCTAAAACAAGACGTGATAACGAGCGAGCGTGCAACAGGGATGCCGAACTACTCGAGATGTCACTATTTTTTCACGTCCCTAACATATATTTTCGTATCAGATATTCTATGAATAATAACATTTGGATTATGAAAAGCGAAATTGTTGCGTATTTCACAACAAATTGTTGTACTTCGAACATTGTATGTCTGTCACCATGTACAGCACTAGAACCATGCAAGCATCTCGGTACAATCGCTGTATCTGTATCGACCTGTTTCACCGTTGTATATGGCTACAGTTGTACTGTGCGCAGCTCCATTTCCTGTCATACCGATACAGTGGTTCACAGATTTTCGCGAAAAGCGGTAATTTTGTTCTTTGTCGCAAAATAATTAGACCCGTATTTTTTCATTAGGGTGACTATTTCCATTTTAAGGTGGTCCAAAAGTCAACTTTTTTCTCTTTTTTCCAAAAATGACTTTTTTTTCAAATTTCAATTCATAATTTTTGAATTACACACCGATTTCGATGATCAACATGGATTTTGTTTTCATAGTTATTGATTGTATTTGTTTTTTTATAGTTTTCACGGAATGGCTTCAATCATCTGAATCGGTCCATTAGTGCAAAAGTTATGAATTTTGGAATAAATGCTTTTTTTGGACCATCGGTTAACTTTGAAAAATCGTAACTTCAAAATGAAAAAACACCTTTTTCGTTTTTGGATATGTTATGTAAAAAATCTTCAGCTTTCTAGAAAAAATATAATAACATATAGCGCCCTTGGTCCCGAGACCATGAAAACCATAAAACAAATACAAATACAATCAATAATTATGAAAATAAAATCTTTTTTTTTTTGCAATTGTAATACTTTTTCAAGAAATATTAGTTCATTGCCTTTAATTTGATACGATCAAATTAATCATCGAAATCAGTGTAATAGTTCAAAACTTATGAATTTTTGAAAAAAAGTCAATTTTGGAAAAAAAAAGGGGGGAGAAAGTTTATTTGTGGACCACGCTATAATGGAAATGGTCACCCTAATAAAACAAATTAAAAAATATAATGTTTTGCGACAAAGAACAAAATTACCGCTTTTCACGATAATCTGAGAACCACTATTTCGGCTTTGCATGGAATGGCTGTATATGTATATTTTTGCATGTATATGCTAGTTAGGCACATCATATACCACCCCAAATATGGGATATATGATGCTGTATATACGCTAGTTATACGATTCAATGTTTGCTGTATCCATAAAATAATTTGTTATTTGTGTTGCATTTTCGCGAAGCCTTGGTAGTTTTCAAAAGATGAAAGGGAAAAGGTTTTTACATCGGCGGAACTTGAACCAAAAACTCCATCTAGAAAGCCTCTTTTTTAATATTACAACATTCTAACATACTTTGACGGTGTCTCCATTCTGTCATTTCGGCATTATCTTGAACAAATGAAAATCAAACGATCGCTCTTGGTTAAGCTGCGTTACTATCAGGATACACATTTTAGCAAAGAAGTTCAATCTTTAGGAAGGAATATTCTCCAAAATTTACCACATAGGTTTCACACTTGCGTTGCCAACTTTTTCGTATACACTTTCTACTCGGGTTCACCTCTTTTATTTGTAAACATAGCTAGCAGACTTTGCACGTGTTGATATGATTCTGCAGATTTCTTAATCCTGTTCAACTTTTCTGAGTGGAAATACCTTCACAGATTGAAGAAAATCACAATGAATGAAACTTGTGAAGTATGCAGTGGCAAGGAATTCACGGTGGAAGCAGGCTTCCATTACTGTGTCGAGTGTGGAACCAAATCGCTCCGCCACGGGCAGGAATTGGTGGACGAGACCCATGAAACCGAAGGTCGCTACGGGATGGGCATTAAGATATTGAAAACGAAATGTTCGTTTCGGTTCGGCTTCTGATCCGATAGATTCTGAACACATGTCATATGTTACAGATAAACAGAAAATGATCACCAGCTGGGAACAGATCAATTACATACTGTTGGGATACGCGGATCGTTTGGTGACTTTGGGGGCTGGAGATAATTTTAAGCTAACCGTGTTGCAACTGTGGACCACCTATCTGCGGCGAATGGAGATCGCATTTTTCGACAAAGAGAAACCGGAGAAACCGCGATTGCATGTATTCCACAGGAAGACGTGAGCGTTTGAGGGTGTTTGTTATCGCGCATAGAAAAATATTCATCATCGTTAAATCGTTTTAGAGATGCTGAGATAATCTACAACCGAAAAAGAAGGCCACCGAAACGTCGTCGCTCTACAAACTCGCAATCTGATGCGCAGGATGGCAATGCATCTTCTGATGCAAGTTTTTCAGGGACCGCGTCTTTCGTTAGTCGTAGAGCCAAAAGTAGGAGAACAAATGCAGCTAGGTCGAAGCTGATGGGAGCCGAGTACGAGTCATTTGTCTCCAGCCAGTTGGATGTTAGTAGATCGTTGCACGAGCTGTCCGTAAAATCGTTGAACGTAAGCCTCTCCGGATCGGAAAGTCAATCTGTGGTTGGGCAACGGATCAAATATTCCCGTTTATCGCGGATAACCATGAAACGGAAGTTGTGTATGAGCACAGCTCACATCGATAACCATGAACAAGATGTGGACGAGCGGCTCAGTTGTCACAGTCTTCAATCTCACGGTACTTCGGAGAATGCTCCTAAAAAACCGAAAATTGCCAAATTGAAATATATTCGCCGAACCCATCCGGAGAATCCCACCAGAGCGTTGGTGAGTGCAATACTGGGATTAGCCCTGAACGCATCTAGAAGTGATGTTCAATTGGCGGATTTGGTTCGGTTTCATAGGGAAGGGCACATTTCTCATACCAATCTGCTGCAGTATCTTCCGGAAGAACTCGATGCCAGTTGTTACACGGAGACAATTGCAAGTTTCCAGAAAGGTACCTCAGTGTCCCACAGTCAACTTCGGACGGGAGTCGTGGAAATGGTAAGATTTTTACATGTTGATCCCGTTACCCCGGATTTGCGTAAATTATGCACCCGCTATTTGGACGATTTGTGTCTTCCAGCGGATATTATTCTGTACATAGAAAGACTGATGGTTGTGTTTCCCCCGGCGATGAAATACGATGGCACCCGCCACCTTCCTCATTATGAAGGCAGAGCTATGGCGTATATTATTTTCGTGCTCAAGCTTTTGTTTGGCCTCAATGACATCAACGAGGTGAGGATGTCCAAAAGTGCGGCAAAATTCAATAGAAAATTGCTTGTGATGAACCCCTCCTACAAATCGGTATTCGTATTCACCGAATGGCTTCGATATGTAAAAATGAGAATAGTTATATTAGGACAAGTGTACCATCCAATCAATCGAATGATAGCTACTGAGGAAGGCTTTGAACAAGATGCCGGGCTGTTCATCGATTACACACTCAAACGTAAACGTTCGGCAGATTCTTTCCGGGTTTCCTCACAACCAGTGAACAAAAAATGGATGTCAAATCTATATGATGTGGTCACTAATATGGTTGACATTCATCATCAACGAGGCCTTTCCGTTGCCTCTCCACAAAGTATTGATTTTGTGCCCTGTCTAACACCATACAAAACGTATCTTCAAAGGTTCATCTTAGCTTACAACAACGATGGAAAAGTTCACGTTCCAAATTACATGAAAGTAGATCACCATGATCGAAGCGTGGCCCCTTTTGTGGACTGCACGGATCTGAAAAATCTGCTCTCAGCAAATCACAACATCCGACTCCGCACCAAAAAAGTCAAATCATCGATCGACTCATTCAAATTCGCAGACACCGTTACCACATCTGATTTCCTATCAAACTTGGAACGCAAACACGAGCCGTACTTTGTCGCGGGAAGCTGTGACGAGTCCGACTGGGTACCAATGGAAAAGAGTTCTACCGGACGGACCCATGAACGCATCCTGAGCGAAATATTGAGCAGAAATGAAGCCGAGAAATGTGTGTCTGAACTGATGCGAGAATCGCCCGAAGATTCGGTGCTCATTCCGGATGAAACATCCATCGTCACGGAAAATGCTTCCTTCTCGCAGTGGTCCGAGGAGATGTTCTCCCAAGAATCGGACATCGCGCCAAATCAAAGCGCCGGTAGAGCGACACCGCACATGGGAAAACCTCAAATTTTAAGTTTACTAACGTCCAACTACGATTACTGGATTCGTTTTCACAGCCCGACGGATATCGCTTCGATGGAGAAATTCAACGAGCGGATTGGCGTCGGTCTTCCGGAGAATTTTCGTCTGCTGCTGGAGGAATGCGCCCGGGTGGTCGAGAGCCAACCCCACGTTCTCTATCGTGAGCTATTCGAGCTGGAAAGCTACTTTTTCTACGCTGTACAACCGGTGGATAGGTTTTTCGGCAACGGCATTGGAACCGATGAGGTATTGTTTCAGAATTTGAGCTCTTTGGGAGCTCAGCTGCGGCAGAAGGTGGCGATAGCTAAACGGGCGTATTGAGCGGGTGTAATCATCCAATTCAGTAGAGCGCTGAAATAAAACAAGTGTAAATTTGAACGAGCTGTCAAATGTATCTTTGAACATCCAGAGGTTCCAGTGGTCGAATGGTCCAGAAAAAGCCCGTTCTGCGAATACAACTGCCGCATGCTTTCAAAAATTGTAATCGTTGGCTATGGAAGGTAAAACAAGGAGTCCGGAGAGATTTTTTCTCGAAAAGCTAAATGAAGCTAAACGACTTTGTGGCGATAACAAAGAGAACTGCTAAGCAATGGAATCCCAATGGAATTATTTAGTCGGTCGGAAAGTAGTCTTCCTGACATGTGTGTCGTGCGAAGACCGAACCCGCAAGAATTGCAGGAATTTTGTAGTATTTGAAGCTTTGATAGAGCAGATCGTCATGACCATCCGTAGAGAACGTATTTTTATCTAAGTTATTTTTCTCCATTTAGTTAATTGATGCAAAAACTGTGAATCATTGAAATAGAGAAAAACCTGCTCAAAAAGTTTAGTGTTTGGACTATTCCGAAACATGAGCTGTGTTTGATCGTTGTTATATGGATTTTCATTTGAAAGAATTGTACATAATACCGCTTTGTCTCCATGAATTATTATCCATGATACACTTAAGCTTTGTTGGCCATTGAATAGTGTCTCATTACACAAAATTGCACTTTTCTAATTCGATTTTTGGATACAATAGAGCCTTTTTCCTTTGTTTCACTTGACTACCGCCATAGAATCATTTACTGCACCCTTAAACCTCCGTATGCCTAATTTGGTTTCATTTGCTTGATTAATTCTCGAGTAGTGCACAAATTTGTGTTTCATTTGTATGGCAGCCTCCACCACACACATCCCCTCCCCGCCCCTTAGAGAGTGTGGTAGAGTGTCTCACTAACGCAAAAACATTTATTGCACCCTATAACCTTCACATGCCAAATTTGGTTTTATTTGCTTGGTTAATTCTCGAAATTTGTGTTTCATTTGTATGGAAATGTATCTTTTCTTACAGTTTTCTTCATTTTGGACATTCACCTTGAGTGCCACTTTACACTAAATCGCTAGATCTCACTAAATCTAACTTAAAATTATCGCCTCTGAATCGGTTTTCATCAACAAAAACCTTACAGAAATGATGAAGAAATTTACATCGAAAATTATCTCGAGAGAAAATAATTTCTATAAAGCACGTTACAAGTGTCAAACTTGCCTGGTAGGATACTATCATTAACCTTCAGGATTGCTCATAACAATTGCATTTATATTCTTGTTGGTTTACAAAAAAAATTATAGAATAAAATTCCCAGGTAGACGCATTTTATACACATCCCCCCGAAAGACCTGACCATATTTTTTCCACTACATGTTCATATCACCAGCATCGAAAAAAAGTTCTACTTTTCGGCTTGTTTTAATTTTAGTAAAAACAGTTGATGGGTCTTGGCCTAGGGGCACGGATGGAATCTTGACATAGGACTGTGATTTTGTGTAGTGATTGCATTTGAATTGAGTTTTTTCATTGTTCAAAATCCGTAATTACTTCTTCTTCGATACTTCAAATGGAAACCCTGAAAAAACCCGTTTCCTGTATGAACTTGTATCCTTTAAACGGGATAGATGAGATAACGGGGTGGAATCCGGAACCACATTCTGTTCAGAAATGTATACAAAAATACCACTAAAGCCATTACTCCCCTTTTCTTCTGTTTATTCAATTATGCGGAAGAAGGCAAAGAGTCATCAGGTTCCATTTTTAAACACAAGTCTGAATAATTAAGATCTACATAAATATAAGCCTAAGTCAAGTAAATCTATGACTACAGAAATATATTATAGATTAAAATAGCATTCTCTTCTTCAATGTCACGTTGTCCGAAACAACGTGATTGTCGTACTTCTGGTCGACTTTTCGCACGCCGATATTTTCACGTCCTATTGCACCAAAGATCGAATGACGGGAGAAGTCACCCTCAATCAAACACATTAAAATTCGCTTTCTCTTTTCTTTGCATACCCTATCCGATTCGTTCTCTCTTTTGCCCCTGTACGATATTAATTACGCGACAACTTGCATTTGTCAATTGCATAGGTTTTGCGTTTATCTACACTGCCATTTACATTTATATATTTTTATATCATATTCCATTTGAAGTTTTAATCATTTGAAGAAAGATCCAAAATAAGTTTGAAATAATAATGTCGAACATAATTCTCCAAAATTAATAGAGTTTAACAGGTTCATTATATTTCCCACAGTGTTGTATATTGAGTATCCTATGGCCATGAGTTCGTTGAGCTACTGCAGTGAATTGATCTTATTGGGTACTAAGTTCTGCTTATGTATAGGAAGGGAAAGAAGGATGGGCATATGCATTTTAGGAAGTGAAACGGGTTTCTTAGGAAGACATATATGGGAAGCATAATACTAGGATCGCGACTACTCAAGCTATCATAATCTGATATGCGTGAGTATACCCTTTCGATCTTCTAAATCAGCAGCCAGTTAAATTCGTTAATTTTACAATTTTATATTTTTTACATAACCAACAACTTGCTCGATATTATGACATCCTGGACCCCAATTACATAAATTGTTAGTAGCAAGACCTACACGATAAAAACGTGAATTGATCGGGCAACATACAATGAAACAACTGATAAATGCCTATTATCGGTAAATGGAGAATAATTCATTATACGCATTAGCTCACATTGTGAACTAACGCTTGAATTTAGGCAAAAAGACTGCTCGTTGCGTCGGGTAGGAAAGCGAGGATCGAGGTAGAGGTAGGAAGTGGGGATCGAAAGAAAACATACCCATTTTAATTGTCAAATTATTAACTTTTTTTTACTATACTCACTGTTCAAGTTTGAGGCAAAAAAAATGCTGTCTAATGGTATATAACATTGTGACAACATATGTCACAATAACGATTTTCAGTAATATGTATTTGAAAACTCTTAATTTTTTTTTATTAAATCGTTTATTTTTACATGCTCAGTTACATAAGTTTAAAGGAGCCAAACTCCTATTCGTATAGTTACAAGTATATATAAACATTTTTCATTAATTCTAATGTTAATGAAGTAGAGAACCGATTACTCGCGGTTTGCTCGAGTTTAGTTTAGAGTGACATTTTTTTCAGGAAAAGGATGGGATATCAGGATATGTTGACAATGTTCACACTCACATTCGCACTCACATTCATTATACTCAATTCTTAAGCCTATCTTATATCTAATATGTGTTTACATTTCACCTTATTCTAATGTTAGTAAGAAGGGATTTGATTTCTCGTGAAGGAAAAGGAAAAGGAGAATAGAAGGATATAAGGACAATCACACACGAAGATCGATAACTTTTAGGTAGACATATATTTGGGACATGTAATCAAGGTCTAACCGAGCCAACACATCTCTCACCGGCACATTGGGCTGCCTTCCTCTAGCCCGAAGAGAGTTTTCTAAATTCGATCTGGCAACAAGATACTCCTCGCACGACCAAACAACGTGTTCGATGTCGTGGTAACCTTGGCCACAAGCACAGATATTGCCATCGGCAAGATTAAAACGAAAGAGTAGCGCGTCTAACGAACAGTGATTGGACATAAGTCGAGAGAAGGTGCGAATAAAGTCCCGACTCAAGTCCAGACTTTTGAACGCTGTCCGCTGTCCAGCGCCCAGTGAATCGCTGCCAATTCAGCAATATACACTGAGCAAGGATTCTGAAGACTATGGGAGGTGCTAAAAATTTCGTTGAACACTCCAAATCCTGTGGACTCATTCATAGAGGACCCATCAGTAAAGTACATATTATCACAATTGACACGCCCATATTTTACATTGAAGATCGTAGGAACGATCCCCGATCGATGATAATCTGGAATTCCATGGATTTTCTCCTTCATGAACAGATCAAAATGTAGAGAGGAATTGATGTAGTCAGCAAAACAAACACGGTTGGGAATATACGAAGAAGGATCAACCTGCATGGAGATGAATTCATGATATGAGCTCATGAATCCAGAATGAAAATTTAGCTCGATAAGCTGCTCAAAATTTCCAATCACCAATGGGTTCATGACCTTACACCGGATGAAGAACCGAAGAGATAATAATTTCAAGCGATCTTTTAGTGGGAGTACGCCTGCCAAAACCTCGAGACTCATGGTATGCATTGAGGGCATACATCCCAACGCAATACGGAGACAAAGATACTGAATTCGCTCGAGTTTAATGAGGTGTGTTTTGGCAACTGATTGAAAACAGAAACTGCCACACTCCATAACTGAGAGAATAGTTGTTCGATACAACATTAAAAGATCTTCTGGATGGGCTCCCCACCAGGTGCCGGTAATTGTACGGAGAAAGTTTATTCTTTGTTGGCATTTTTTACTCAGATACCTAATATGGGACCCCCAAGTACATTTGGAGTCGAACCATACCCCAAGATACTTGAATGACATAGCATGAGTGATCGGTTTACCCAAAAGTTGAAGCTTTGGTTTTGTTGGTCTATGCTTCCTAGAAAAAACCACCATCTCTGTTTTCTCCTTGGAAAATTCGATCCCTAGCCCAATGGCCCAGGTTGAAAAATTGTTCAAAGTATCTTGTAAGGGTTCTTGCAGGTCGGATTCTTTTGATCCTACGACAGACACCACTCCATCATCTGCAAGTTGTCTTAAGCTGCAATTTTGTGTAAGGCAATTGTCGATGTCGCTTACATAGAAGTTGTACAAAAGAAGGCTTAAACAGGAGCCCTGAGGGAGGCCCATATAGGAGACCCGACTCACTGCCGAATCTCCGTGAGAAAAATTCAAATGTTTCTCACAAAGCAAGTTATATAACATGTTATTCAATAGAGGCGGTAGACCCCGAGAGTGTAATTTGTCTGACAAAACCTCTATTGAAACAGAATCAAAGGCCCCCTTTATGTCCAAGAATACTGAAGCCATTTGTTTTTTTTCGGCGTAAGCCATTTGAATTTCTGAAGAAAGCAACGCAAGACAATCATTCGTCCCCTTGCCCCTGCGGAACCCATATTGTGTATCTGAGAGTAAGCCATTCGTTTCAACCCAACGATCAAGGCGAAACAAGATCATTTTCTCCAACAATTTCCGTATACAAGACAGCATTGCTATTGGGCGGTACGAATTGAAGTCGGACGCGGGTTTTTCGGGTTTTTGAATAGCAATAGCTCGTACTTGTCTCCAATCATCTGGAACAATATTATGCTCCAGAAACCGATTGAATAAATTCAACATGCGATGTTTCGCAACATCAGGGAGGTTTTTCAGCAAGTTGAACTTAATTCAATCCGATCCTGGAGCAGAATTGTTACAAGAAAGGAGAGCAAGAGAGAATTCTACCATCGAAAACTTGGAATCAAGATCGCACCTATCTTGTGGTATATCCGAACAATTTTTTGCACAGGAGCGGAATCGGGACAAACCTTTCGTGCAAAATTAAAAATCCATCGATGTGAATAATCTTCGTTTTCATTCGATGAAGAGCGATTTCTCATGTTTCGAGCCACTTTCCATAATTTTTTCATTGACGTTTCTCGTGACAAACCTTCCACGAAATTTCGCCAATATGCACGTTTTTTCCCTTTGATCAAGTTTTTAAATTGATTTTCAAGGTCCAAATACGTTTGAAAATTTTCAATGGTCCCACGTTTCCGAAAAGCTTTAAATGCGTTCGATTTATCCTGATAAAGCTTGGAACATTGGCTATCCCACCATGGATTGGGAGGCCTTTGACGAATAGTGGAGCCTGGGATGGGTTTCGTTTGAGCGCGAACCGCGCTGTCATATATCAAACGAGAAATGAATTTATACTCCTCCAATGGAGGAAAACTCTTAATGAATCGTTACATTTTTCATAGAGTGAGCCCCCTATATAGAAATCAAAGACATAGTCCTATGTCAAAACATAGAAAAACTCTTTTTTATAAAACATTTGGCCAATTATATCGAAAAACGAGCTTTTGAACTGTAAGAAAATGATTTTAAGTTTTAGGAAACATGAGTGTCCAAAAGATATAGTTGAAGTTCTTCTTAACATGTCCGTCTTATCTCTACGTCCCCCTAGTCAAGGAAACAAGACCGCAACAGAGGTGTGTATTAAAGTTTCATTTAGATCATGCTTGACATGAAATCAATTTTCTTTCTGTAATTTTTAGATTGTAGAAATGTAGATTTGTGTAAATATTTCTAGTTGATTTATGCAAATATCTCTGCGATCTATCAAGAAATGGTCGAAGTCTTAATTTTTTCCATATCATGTTCAATTTTTAAGAATTTCGTTTTACACTCTCTAGCCTCCTGTTAAACGTGGTCCTCCGTTAACAGACGATGACGATATCGGGTTGATATACGAGTCATACCGCACCTCAACTTTTCCAACAGACTTTCGATGTTTATTTATATTTACTTTATTATCAGTTTGCTCACCTCCCTACTCCCACCCTCCCACCATCTTTCGCCTCGTTTGCTTGCAGTTAGTCAGTGAAAGCCATTTTCGCGCTTCTGTATTTTTGGCGTAAATTGACAGTGCCATTCGAAGGTAAAACATAAAAACACCGGTGGTATATAATGCACAAAAAAGCAATCGGCAAAGGTTATGTATAGGAATTTGCTCCATATGCCGCCACAGCTTTTTCACCATATACCTACTCAGATTCATGCTGCGAGAGAGCAACAGCAGAAGCATAAGTTCTCTCAAAGAGGCTGCAGAGAGAGAGAGCGATCGAATCATATGATGGCAACTTTGGAATGGTGTTTTGATAAGATGTTTTTCGATTGCCATTTTTTCTGTGCAGTTTCCATCTTCTCCAGTAGCTCTCCAACCTGATGCCGCCGCGGATTGATTCGTGGAACGTCGTCTGATGCATAACTGTTACGGTTGTTGTTTATGGGTAATGTTTTGACTTGATTTCCGGAGATGACAATATGCTGGGCTGCTGTGTTCGATGATGTCGGAAGCGACTCAAAAAGATGTGTGGATTATGATAGGATTCAAATAGAAAATGTTCATCCGGTACAGCGTTTCTAGACACGATTAACAAACCTAATTGTGGTGATGACGAAGCAATTACAGTGTGATTTAGGTTAGCTGCTCGTGTTGAAAATTTGAGTATATTAAAACAGATACTAGTGATCAACAAGTTACTAAATTGTGTACGTGTTACGGTGAAACTGGTGTTGGCTACCGAAAGGAAATCAATTTAAGAGCCAATCTTTCCCTCGCAAGCACCGACAACAAATATTGACACATGGCTTTATACCTTTTCCGTCTGATACGGAGATACGCCGTGCCGTTGATCTCACGTTCTACGCCACCCACGGATATCACTTGTCAATAGTGAGGGATGGAGAGTGTTTTGCTTCCCAATGAGCAAAGTTTGAAAGCATCATACATCACTCGAGAGAAGGGAATCTATGTGTATGTGTACGCAGATTCACTATAATTAATTGGAGATGAATAATTTAATTAAAAGGATATGGTTGCCCACGATTACTACAACAGGTGGATAGGTTATAAAATAGCAAATGATGTTTTAGCACATGTTTTATAAATGAGGATTCTAGCTCCGGCAAAGGTGAACGGTCTAAGGAAATTGAACGTAGCTTGCGGAAATGTGTGGCCATGAAAACTATTTGAATTTATGAGAGGCACAAAGCCTGAAGTCTGAAGTCCAAAAGCCCAGATAATCGTACCTAACCTTTCCCAGATTCATATGTCTCTCAACTAATACTAATCGATGCAAAATGTTCCGATTATCAGATAAACTTTCTGGAAGTGATGATCGCCTTTCATCTATCCTCCACCTAGGAGGTTGGAAAGAGGGGAAAACGCTTCCAACCGGTGTCTGATTTTCATCTCATCAAAGGAACCCCTCTGTATGAGAAAAAATAGCAATATTTATTTTCCTCACGCCTCAAGAGCGCGAACAGCAACAGAGCACTACCTACTTGCCTTGGCACAGTGATATGCTTAATCGAGCGCAAACCGATACGCTTGATGCTGTTGCTACCAACAGCAGGAGGAGGATGCTCACATCATCGCTGTGTAACACAACAAACAATCATCTCACCGACAAAGCGAACCGTGCGAAAGCTCGCACAGCAATCCTCCGCAGAATGTTTATCGATTGGAAACAAATTAAATATTTAGGGATTGCTGCTTGTGGAGCGGCGCATGATGGGAAAACAATAAACTTGCGTTTTTTTGACAATCCAAGCGAAACATCATGATATCCTATGACTATTCTTCGATTTTACGAGAATACACACGCTACAAATGTTGTCCATTTAGATAACATTTGCATTAAAAAATGGACTTTTCTCGGATGGTGATAAAAAACCTAAGACAGATAATTGAGTTTAATAAATTTCCCATGAAAAATAATTATATTAGCTTACTTGCAAAAAAAAAATGGATGGGTTATATCTATAATATAACCGCAAGGTTGACGTGGGACTAACTTATCGTACCAATCATTTTTTGTATTGATTAATTTTTTGATTGAATGAAACAATTCTCGAATTCAATTGAATTCAATATATTTGCTTTATGATTAAAAAGATTGTATAATTCCATATAAGATCAATTCATGCATTGTGATAGATTATGTTACAAGTAAATTTAATGACAGTCCTTTTACATTTGGTATGATGCCTAGGACAAAATATGTGAACGGAAGAATTATCAAACGATTATTTCATTTTACGTTTCCTTCTGAAGTTTGCATCTCTCAAGTGTACGTACTTCTCGAACGTTTCCTTCTGAAGTTTACATCTCTCAAGAGTTCGTACTTCTCGAACCGCATATTTGCTTGATTTGGTGAACTTCAGGCACTCAATTTCGATTTTGACATATACGTCGAACGCATATTGTTTAATCAATAGGCGTCATTGCAGTAATTGGTTATCAACATCTTGCCCAATCATCAAATGGTATGCGTAGGAATTCAGTGAGCAAAAGATATGAAGGCATATCATTCAATGCAATCTTGAATAACCGAGCCAAAGCGTGGTGTTCGTACCCGCTTTTGTAATCTGTATTTAGAAAACACTTTTCGGAGTGCAAAAAAACATGCAAGTGCAGAAGTACTGGTTGAGGAAACATATTCTAGTTTGCACAAAGGCAAGCGAGTACAAAAGTACTCGCAATTTGCATTTATTTGCAGAGCCGATTTCCCCAAACATCTTGGTTTCGAAGTCTGTGTAAGGCAAACACATTTCAGTCGGAACAAAAATGCGACTTGCACGTATTTGCAATGTCAATTTCCTCAGACACCTTGGTTCTAAAGTCTGTGTTGGGGAAACACATTTCGTCAGAACAAAAATACCCCCGACTTTTATACATTTGCAATGCCGATTTCCCCACGCTCCACGGATTTGAAGTCTGTGTTAGAGAACGCATTTCGGTGAGAACAAAAGTCCCCATACTTTCATGTATCTGCAATGCCGATTTCCCCAAGGCTGCTTGGTTTTGATGGCTGTGTTAGGGAAACCGTAGATCGAGCCAATCAAAATGAGGCAGTTAGGGCGTTTAGATAACGCTTAACATTTTACAGTTATTCAATTATTTATCTAATGAAAAATAACATTTCATTAACTGCGATAGAAGCGTAGAAGCATTCCCTATCAATTGATGCAAACATCTTCCCGATCCAGCAAGAAATGTTCGAGTTATAAGCATTCGGAATCTTTCATTTTTTCCTGCATGTTCTGTGTTTAGTTTTTCATTTTACCCCCCATATACTCCGGTTAGACGTAGTCCCACGTCAAAAAATTTGCAAATGCAAATACACCGACCTCCCGGTCAAGCGCACGCAGCGATGTAGCCACTTTTCCCTCAATCTTCTTCTTCTGCTTTCTTTCGATGCTCTGGTTGTTGTCCAATAGTGTTGAGCAAGATGTTGTAGATGCCGGAACGGGCGTATCTGGCGTCCACAAAGTGCCACGCGATGTCCGTTTTCGACGCGGTGGGGTACCTTTCTTTGAATGCGCACACTTCTGAACGGAGTAATTTCACTGTTTTCGCCATCACAGTTAGAGTTCGACTGATAGAGCTGTCAATTTTTTTCTGCTAACTCACGGGTTACTATGATTGATGCTACATGGGTAGTTTTGCCAGTGCGTGTGAAGGTAAACCCATGAAATATCGGCAATGTTTGAAGTGTAGACAACCAATATTTTTATCGTATTGAAAATGTCGAATTTTGTAACGGAAAAACGCCATTTGTTGAAAGATTCATTGTAGTATTCTTTCCTGAAGAAAGGTACAGCTGGTTGGCATCGTTTGCTTGTGGAAGCTTACAAAAAAACATGCTCCATGGGTAAGTGGTTTGAATGATTAAGAAGTAGAGGAAGGGGTGATAAAATGAACACCCTAAGGAATATGCCCGTTTACTGCGTCAAAATACTGCTACAATGCCCGTTTTTCTAGCCTAAGGGTGTTCATACACTGTTTGACCAAAGCCAAATTTTTGATCAACATTTACTGATCAAATAAATTCGACACAAAACATGATAAGTGAATATCCAATTAATTGATGTCTAAAATATTTTCTCGGTCTGTTCTTCGAATCTGTCGATACATGGTAAGGTTATCTTAAATATTTCATATTTTAATTTTCCATGTTTGATGTTTGACATTGTTTGCCACTGTTGAAAATCGAAGAGCAAATAAAATAGTTTCTGTACAAATATCAAACCAAACTTTGTCTGTCAAAAAGTATTGAATATTTGACCTCCGGAAAACAGTGTACCTTAAATATTTTTCGAGATATCGAACGATTTTTACTACAAAAAATAAAAATAGTATTTAGTATTTTTCATTAAAATAAAAAAGTCAAATCGACCAGAAAATGTCCTCGGTTGTCTACGGATAGGGGGAGGGGTATAGACTGAATTCACGTGGACAGGAAGAATAATTTTCCATATGTGGCAATTCTGTCCATATTTAAGAATTTCAAAACTCCTAGTATTCATCAATAAACGGATTAAGCCGCCTGAGAGTGCTGCCCAGTCAAACGTTCATATTTTGTCCTCATATCATTGAACTTCTTCACTGAAATCTGTATTTTAATAATATATCACGTAATATGTGAATGACTCAGCTATTTCTTATGATTAGGCTGACCAAGCGTACCGTTTTTAACGGGACAGTACCGTATATAGGGATAGGGATGATAGGGATAGGGATGATAGGGATAGGGATGATAGGGATAGGGATGATAGGGATAGGGATGATAGGGATAGGGATATGAACGATAGGGATAGGGATAGGGATATGGATGATAGGGATAGGGATATGGATGATAGGGATAGGGATATGGATGATAGGGATAGGGATATGGATGATAGGGATAGGGATAGGAATAGGAATAGGAATAGGGATAGGGATAGGAATAGGGATAGGGATAGGGATAGGGATAGGGATAGGGATAGGGATAGGGATAGGGATAGGGATAGGGATAGGGATAGGGATAGGGATAGGGATAGGGATAGGGATAGGGATAGGGATAGGGATAGGGATAGGGATAGGGATAGGGATAGGGATAGGGATAGGGATAGGGATAAGGTTGGGATAGGGCTAGGGATAGGGATAGGGATAGGGATAGGGATAGGGATAGGGATAGGGATAGGGATAGGGATAGGGATAGGGATAGGGATAGGGATAGGGATAGGGATAGGGATAGGGATAGGGATAGGGATAGGGATAGGGATAGGGATAGGGATAGGGATAGGGATAGGGATAGGGATAGGGATAGGGATAGGGATAGGGATAGGGATAGGGATAGGGATAGGGATAGGGATAAGGATAGGAATAGGGATAGGGATAGGGATAGGGATAGGGATAGGGATAGGGATAGGGATAGGGATGGGGATAGGGATTTTTGGGTTGGATTTGGTATCTTGCCATTACAGAACAAAAGTCATGAAGTGGTATGCCGCAACAAAAGTGAAGGTGATGCCCAAGGATAAGAACCCCTCTGACATGACGGAGCTAGGTCATGGAATTGAAGCGCAAACTGGCGTTCTGCAGTAAACAAAGTGGACAAGGTGGCTGTACAGAATCTGATGGAAGGAGTTAAACGAAAGGCTTTTAAGTCACGACTTCCATCCCTTCTTACGATCGATGCGAGCTTTGATCGAGTAATGCTTCCAAACTATTCACGATGTCCGGTGAAACCAATCAATCCACTATCATCACGTTTTTCATTCTCCCTCTCGTCCTCGGTTCTCTACTCAATTCCCTGTTTTTCGTTTCTCTCCAATTGACAGTTCCTACACTACTCCTATTTGCTTCTGTTTTCTGTCGATTGGCATTTTAAATGCAACGGGTAATCCAAATCCGAAGGGGTGAGAATCTCATTACATGAAGGTGCTCTTGTTAACAATAGTGGAACTCATAAAACTGTTGTTAAATTCTCCGTCCTGAGGAAAGAAACATGACTAATTTTGACAGCGAATCGCCCTATCAATTTGAGTAAATGCCATTGACATACGAGCCATACGTAGACAGTCAGTTCCTCAGTAATACGCCAATATAATTAATGGATTTAACTTTGCGATTTCTTCGTTGCTGTATCAAAAAAGAAAAGACAAAACAAATCCGTATCAGACGAGAAAAGCTTTTTTTCCTGCTTATCACACATTCGGTGTCCCTTCAAAACGCAAACAAACCTCACCGACATGATACTCGATGACCGCTGTTGTGGTTATTCGCTTGTTCCGCTTGAATTACTGTAGCCCGTAGCCGTCACCGATAGCCAGAATAGCACCTATTTTTGCGGCGAAGGGTACTAACTGTTGTGAAAAACGACACGACAAATTCAATCTGAATCGGTCATTTGAGCCCTTGGCTTTCTGCTTGAGTAACGACAGAAAACACGTCAACGGGTGATGTTTTCCGTTCCGTTGGCGTTTCTCGGAAACATAATGAACAGAACCAGGAATCTAGCTCGATTTGTCATTGATGCTTTTTAAATCGAGACATTCCCAGCTCCGTATTCCATACCCACATGAATATAATTCACTCAGAGGATAACAGCGTCAGGATTAGGCAACTGTTGCTCCCGCATCCGCTCAAAACTTTGGTGCGGAATGAAAGGAAAATCCTTAGCAACGTTTGCCGCTAAATAGAGTTGGTAATATTTAAGGCACTGCGAGAGATCCCCGAGCGCAGTTTCCACAACTATGATTATGGGAAAGCACATCTCAGCACAAGCCGGCATAATCAGAGAAAATGCCAAAGTTCGCTATCGCTTGTTTCATCGCAATTTTTTTTTCAGTTGTATCAAGCGGGTTGGGTGATGTAGAACTGGATTCATTCTGGCTGCCCATCCTTGTCCTCGTTTCATCTTGACGACATTCCTCTGCTATTGTTACGGACCACATTCATCTCGTTGTTCACACATTCTTCCAGCGCAACAGTCCTCGACTTTGTGCCCATTACATTAGAGCGCCCAATGTCGAGCCGTGGCGACGACGAGAAAAACATTCCGTCGTATTTGCTATGCTGGACCCCACACAGGCCGAACAGATGATTGATCCGGTCGCCAAGGGGGGACGATTGGCTACCCGTGGAAATGAATGGCATGTCCTTGTTTTTGTCCCCCATTTCTTGAATCTCGGAACGAATGTCTTTGTCTGACACTTGGGTTTCTTATATTTTGGTGGTTCTTACGCCGGCGGCAGAGATTACATGCAGTGGGTCACGAAATGTGATATTGGATATGCTGGAATTCGTGCCGAATGTCTTCTGATGCAACTAAAAATATGTCCGTTTATGTGAATATGAACACGAGACTAATCTCTCATTCCATTTCCATTCGTCGGATAACAATCTCTAGTAATGTTCTCGTCCTTGAAGCGAGTATGGTATATTCAGTGCTGATTTTTTTTCGCATATCCTTTCGTTGCAACTACACAAAAGGATGTATATCATACCCTGTGCTTCTTGTGAGATCTAATAAACGTAAGTACTACAATGCACTGTGAAGAAAAATTGGACCAACTTCGACCGATTGTAACTTGTTAATTTGCATACCCGCGCTAGTCCTTTCTGTTTCCAGCAAACCGTTCATCTCAGTGTAAAAATTGAGGCTCGCGCAAAATGATGGTTGTAGTAAAATGCAGCCAAGTTCTTTTCTCGCTCTGCGTTTATCTTTTTGTAAAAACGCATTGACCGAATGTTGCTTTGTTTTAGGTTCCATTGCGCGAAATTGTCCTTTGTTTGATTTTGTTGTTGTTGTTTGTCCCTTCGTAGCTTGTGGATATATTTTCGAGGGCGGGGGATGGCGCTTTTAAGTAATTTAGCTTGGTGAAGAACAAAGCGAATGCATAGCCGGTCTGCACTGAACTGATGTGAACAAATTGGATCAATTAGTTCCATCACATCCTGGCAAGTTCGTTCTTTCCTATTACCAAGTTCAGTTGGGGAGAAAGAAATTTAGTATTTTTACGTAAACATAATTTGACATAAAGGGTGTCACAACCGAAATTTGGACCTTTTTCGAAAGTTCCAAAATGTTTGTATGTATGGGAGCAGACATATTTTTCTCTCGAACTGATCGTCAGCTTGGGTTTGTACCCAAAACAAAGTCCAAACTGTGTGGCACCATAAGCTATCATCATAACATTGCCGATATCGCCTGTTATGCCTCACAGTAATATCCTACCTTGTATGCATATACTTGATGCAAACGCACGTGATCCACATTGACATACCAACAGTAACGAAAGGGTGATTTGGCTCTCAGAGCGCGTTGGTAATAGATGTCACACATTTTGGCGAATCTGTTAGACGGCTGAATTTTCAGCAGAAATTCTGAATATTCTTTTCTTTACTGAGGAATCACCCACACCGCAAGTGAGTTTTCTAATACAGGGTTTTCCATTTCGGGCTTCGGAAAGTATACAGCCCTGCGCTGACAACCGTTTGACATAGCTTTCAACCAATGCGTCATATCGTTAGTTGAATGTCTGCCATTTTACAATATGGATCGTTTGAGCATCACACAACGTGTTAATTTTGTTAAATTATACTATAAAAATGATAAAAAACCGGCAAATATTGTTCGAGCATTACGGACGGATTTTGGTCGTTATGGACGACCTACAGAGCACACAATCGCTAATGTAGTGCGTAAATTCGAACAAACTGGATCCGTAGCGGATATTGTGAAACCTGAGCATCATCGTAATGTGCGTTCGGCTGAAAATATTGCTGCTGTTGCTGCCAGTGTGGAGGATGACCCGAATGTTTCGATTCCACGGCGTGCTCAGCAATTGGGCTTGTCAAACACATCATTGTGGCGAATTTTGCATTTGGACTTGCACCTACATCCATATAACGTCCAACTGGTACAAAAATTGGAGCGTGGTGACCATGGAATGCGTCGGGCATACGTCGAATGGGTGAACGAACAACAGCAGCAAAATGCTGAATTTTCGCATCAAATTTTCTTCAGCGATGAGGCACATTTCGAGCTCGGTGGCTATGTGAACACCCCAAATTTATGAATATGGGGAAAATCCACACGTGATTGTTGAGAGGCCATTGCATCCGCCAAAAGTCACTGTTTGGTGCGCATTATGGTCTGGTGGAGTCATCGGGCCGTATTTCTTTGAAAATGAGAACGGCGAGACGGTAACTGTGAATGGTGAGCGCTATGGCCTCATGTTAACCGTTTTTTTTGCCACAAATGGTTTCAGCAGGACGGCACCACGTGCCACACAACACGATCGAACATGGCCATATTGCGAACGAAATTTGAGGGACGCATAATTTCGCGTTTTGGTGATGCCAATTGGCCGTCCAGATCATGCGATTTGAACCCGCTAGACTTTTTTTGTGGGGTTATACGAAAGACCGTGTCTATGCCAACTCTCCGCAAACTCTTGAACATTTGAAAGGCAACATTCGTGAAGTTATGACCGAGATGCCGTCCCATATGTACCGAAAAGTCATCGAAAATTACCTGTTCCGGATCAAGGTGTGCCAGGAAGCACTAGGTGGACATTTGAATGATGTTGTATCTCACACATAATGGCAGCATTTGAAATAAAAGTTTCATCGAAATTCGAATTCTAAGTGTGTTTTATTTAATTTTACTTTCGGAATTTAAAGTTGGAAAACCCTGTAGAAGGTGAAATTTTGTGAAAAAGTCGGCATCTCAAACATGATCCGGAAAGTGAGAAGGGTGGCCGCTGATCAATCGCCATCGCTGACGTAAGTGGTTCTCTGGAGCGAAGGGGCCGGCAACGAGTGATTGTTAAGAGTTTGCAGGATCTTCGGGCCAGTGTTGGCAGTGTGACGCGTCGCATGAATCGTGTTTATTTTCCGAGTAGTGAGCACTCATTCGTGCGTTAAGTGTCGGACCTAAGTGGTGCGGATTCAATCTACTTCATTTTCAAGCAAATTCATGCTTTTTTTCAAGCGATTTCTTGCAAAAAATTGTCAGACCACCAGAGATGCCAGGTTTACAGATATGTTTGTAAATTTACAGACAATATTTCACAGGTTTTTGTAAAATGGGAGGCTCTATTCATCACATCAAAGATATTTGACTCACCGTATGACATTTTTGCATTTGCATTTTTGCTGTGACTTCGTTTGTTTTTATTTCGTTCGGAAAAATATTATATCAGGGAAAGTGGACATTAAAAATGGGGATCTTTTTTGACAGCTGTTTTGATTCAGTCCGCACTACCTAGTTTCGAACTATTGTTTTGGGTTATCTAATTATAAGTAATCATTGGATTGGTAATTAATTTTCGTCGTTTCTTTTTGAAAGAAGTAGTCCCTCTGGATGTTTTTTTTCCGCCGTACCGATTGATGACTTGTCCATCCCCCCTTGGTTGTCGGTTGAAATCATATACACGATTGGCATGCCCAGTTCTGGCAACACGGGCACCGTCAGTTTAGCGCTTAAGTGGGCTGGGCACTATCAACAACCAGTCGCCGCTCAGCTTCGAGCGTTCTCCGATTATCCTGCGGACGCTCATGGGCCAAGTGTTTTGTAGGCGATATTAAAAAGTAGGCGATATAGAAAAAAATAAGTTTTGATTCACATCAGAGCTCCATTGCATTTATGCATATTACTTCGCAGTAACGCATTGGAACGCAAGATTACGGGCCATAGAATAATAATAGGCGTTACTCTAATGATGCACAAGGAAAGCGAACAAATTATTAACACCGATATGTTCCACTTTTTTTAAATATAGCAAGGCAAAAATAGATAAATCTTTTATAATAAGTACGGATCGGGACGACCGTATGAGTACAAAAGAAAATGAAAAAAATGCGGATCTGGACGACCGCAAAAACAAGTACGGCTCAGGACGACGGCATAAAAAAATGACAATAATAAGAGTGTGAATCGGGACGATCATGTTGTGTAAAAATAGAAGTAATTTTTTTTGCGGATCGGGACGACCGTGATGGGTAAAAATGGAAGTAAAATTATATGGTTGCGGTTCTGCCAAAACGAATCAAGTGCCATTTTTTTTCGAAATTGAGTTACTTACACCAGTAGATGCAGAAAATAATAATCTATCGACTGTAAAATGAACATGTCATTCAGACAACTAACAACAGCTCCAAAAGGAAAATTGTTAAACAGCCTAAGGTCATGGAGTGTAGAAGCGCGGATCTGCATTTTTTTAAATTGTGTTCAACCACAACGAACCAAGTGTAATGTATTCCTCAAACAATTTATTTTCTTTTATTAAGATATTGTTTTGTCAAAAACAGCAAAAGTGAGTCAAGATATATACCATTCATGAAATTAGTCAAAAGCAGTTACAAAATACTAATGTGTTGTGTAATGGTATTATGTTAATAGCTAGCATGGACTTGGTTCGCTCTGGCTGCAAAGAGAACGAAGTTTTGCGTGTCTAGGAACAACATAATTTGATTTTTTCATATTCCTAAAGGTTCTGAATCAGAAATTGACGAAGATGTGTACTTACAGCATGAAAGGGAATACTATGTTTGATATCCTGTTTGTAACACGTGAGCGGTAAAATGATAGATCTGCTCCGACACAGTCAATTGGTGGGAGCCCACACTTCAAATTAACCATATGCGGAACGGGACGACCGCGCAGAACAAGCACGGCTCGGGACGGTCGTATGAAAAAAATATAATTCTATGAGTGTGGATCGGGACAATCGTGCTGTGTAAAAATGGAAGTAAAATTATTTGCGGATTGGGACGAAAGCGCAGAACAAGTACGGCTCGGGACGACCGTATGGAGAACAAAACATGACTCAATATTTTGTCAGTTAAACGTCATAAATAAGCTGGTGGTTCAAATATCTCCGGTGCTGCTTCGGTTATGATCCAATCAATTCCAGGAGAAACAAAATTGACAATTAGTCAATGTATGTTAAATGTTTTTAGAATAAAACAACAACACAAGATTTGATCAATCGCAGTCTTCCGTGACTATTGGGTAAATCTAACGAGTACGAGTGGCACAAGTGAACAGGTATGGAAATAAATGAATTTTTTTTTCATTTAGTTATTAAAACATATTAAACTTATCCACAACATACTACCATCAGCAGATCTTCATAGGATATATTTGTTGTTCGACAGCGGATCGAATCGACCATGCATGGATTTGTTTTTAGCGGCCCGGGATGACCGCGTAGAATTTTGTCGATAGCGATTCGAGATGACCGCGAAAGATTTTGTCGATAGCGGCTTGGAATGACCGCGTAGGATTCAATAGTGGATCAGGATGATCGCGTAGAATTTTGTCGGTAGTGGTTCAGGATGACCGCGCAAGATTTTGTCGATAGCGGATCGGGATGATTACGCAGAATTTTGTCGACAGTGGTTACAGACCAGTCGCGCTTTTGAAAACTGATAGAAAGCCAAATCATTCGCGAAAGATTTTAGCGGCAGCTGTTTTTTTTTACTTACAGCAGGTAAAACGACTCACGAATGATCTTATCGATAGCGGATCATAGCTCCAGTGAGAAACAAAAACTCTCTCGTTTTAACTCTTCTCCCATTCGCCGCTCTCCGCCAATGGTAACCGGATGATGACGTAATAATTTATGTAACATTTATCGCTCTGCACTTGTATGTGTAGCACTACTTACTACAGCTAGAATGAGACGATACATGCGGTTCGAAAATGGTGTGCGATGTTTGGTAGCATAACACATTGTGGTTCATTCGATATTTACAGATATCCAAACACTGCTCATCATCGAGTCTCACTCGTGGGTACTTGAATAACATAGGGCGCTAGAACGCTCAGCAGGCTAGTGAAATCACTTGATGTGTGACGTATTAAATAATACGGGAAAGGGTTAATGTAATAAATCAGGATGCCACAACATGATCTAAAAATTAATTTTGAGCATATTTCAAATATTATCGCCAACACATCAGAACTAACCAATCAGCAATTGGTCCAAGTTTGAAAGTTAGGGGTAGTGGGGGTAATGTGGTCACGTGGGGTAAAGTTGTTTGGTAGTAGAACTATTGACTATTGACACTGTATTGATAGTCATCTTATGTTTGAAGACTTGACTTGCGACTTGTCTTTTGAGTCACCCTGTACTATTGCGTTTTTATTTTGTTATTTTGTTCAATTTCAGCGATTGTTTCGCATCTGTCGCATTTCGTTGTTTGGGGGGCAAAGTGGTCAGTGGAGGATTCATACTGACAATGTTCTGTTTTCGAAAGCTGATATACCTTATCATTTTCTGCTCCTAAAGGGGTCCCTTTGGTGGTTTTGACCCAGGAAAAATTCTAGGTGAATAGGCCTAGCTCATTTCATACATGTACCTACTACTTCAATAATGATTTAAACAAATTTGGCCAAGAATACACGCATAAATCTATATCTTCTAGCGTGATATGTGCGAGTGACCACTTTACCCCCCCAACAGGTGACCACTTTACCTCTTCACTAAAAAAATGTTCGATTTTTCAACCTTTTTCCTAATAATCAAAAATGTACTATTTTCAATTTTCATAATAAAAACCGCTTACTATCTTGAACTACAATTAGTTGAGATACAATATTCTTCGAAGAACGGGAATTTTAGTGTCTTGTGGACACATGTTCCTTGGGGTGACCACATTCCTCTCAGTTCTCCTAACTGATACGGAATGGACTGGTTTCGTCTCGGATCAAAACGAAAACGAAATTCAAGCAAAAAGAGCAACGCATCAAATTTTGAATCATCAAA
The DNA here is from genome assembly GCF_029784135.1 of Toxorhynchites rutilus septentrionalis. Classification (NCBI taxonomy): domain Eukaryota; kingdom Metazoa; phylum Arthropoda; class Insecta; order Diptera; family Culicidae; genus Toxorhynchites; species Toxorhynchites rutilus. The sequence continues at coordinate 18,509,179 of NC_073744.1, read as the reverse complement.
ATCAACCATCACTTGCGTAGTAAAAGTATGTTGGGAATGTTTACTGACAGACAGGAAGCCTGTATTATGATCCCATCATGGCTTGTTACGAGGGTCGATTCAAAAATACGAGCAGTGACATAGTAATCTAGCAGCGTAGTTATATAAATGTTTGTAAAATCGATTCAAACAAAAAAATTATAGGAGGTTGTGTCCAAGATACGACCGCATTGTCGACGTAGAACTATGCTGTTATTTTATATTAGTCGGATGTTTATAACTTCGGATACTATTTTTAAATTTTAGAAATAACTGTTTGGTAGAATATCATGTCATCATGCTACATGTTATTTAATGTTGCCTCAGTGGAATCGCACCTTTAGGCATCGTTCTCACAACGTAAATCAAGCGCCAAACAAGCGTTCGTCATAGCATGCATACATAGCCATACATCGGTGGCTTTAAGCTACTAAGACTATAAACACTTCTCATTATTTTGCATTATTCTCAAAAGAAACACTTCTGTTAATATTACTGGTCTCGAAAAAAGTTGCATTTCTTTCTTATGATCAATATATATAGTGGAGAAAGTTTTGCTACTGGCAAGCGGAACCAAATCACATACAACATTGCAGAACGAAAGAAGTCCTTCCTGTTAATATTGCCGGTCTAGATTAGCTTAGTTCTCATCCTTTGTGAGGAGAGTTTGCGAAACCAAAATTCTAGAACATTTATTTTCTTGATTTACCGACGATAGCCTAGCTTGATGATTACCCACACAATTGTGTAGCTCAAAACCTTAATGCAATGACGTCAGTTTGGTACAATGATTGCAATGCCAGAGACATCAGCGAGTGAGTAATTTGGTCGCATTCTCAGCTCAATCCGCAAAGAAGACATGTGATGGCCCAAAACAAGCAAGAACAAGCAATGTTCATTGCCTTGAATACAGATCGTGACTGAAGGTTTGCCTCAGCGAGATCCACTGTTTATACTCTAGGCAAGTATTCCCCTTCATTCTTCTTCTTCTTTTCCTTTGTTCACGGGAATTTTAAATCTTACGAGTTCCTCTTCGTTGCTCGTCGATAAGTTGCCCGTTATAGACAGCTCTGTTAGGGAAAAGCACACAAATGGACAGAGCAAATGTATGGGAAAATGGAAACGCTTATAGTTATAAGAATTTTAACCATTTACACACCAGTGGATCTTAATGTATAGCATATCAAACAAATCTCAGGGAATTTTCGATTCGTTTGTTATGTAAATCGCCAAAATCCGTTCGTAGCAAAAATAGTTATTAGCGTTAACTTTATTTCATAAAAACGTGACCTGTTTTCTGATTTGGCACCCTTAATGAAAGACGTAGTTCTACGTCAAAAACAACAATTAGTTATCACCCCAAAGCACATTGCCTCATAAATAAAAAAAAAACGAAATGCATCTCCAGTCAGTTTTCCACGCTCGATATGTGTTAGCGAACAATTTTGTCATAAGTTGTTTTGAAAAATCAGTGTACGCGGTGAAAGAGGTTCCTCAATTCACCGGTAATTATTCGGCCTTAATTGACCGAAAGCGTAAATGAGTTTAAATTGTGGTTGTAAAGTGGTATGAACTGAGCGTCGCTTGATAAGCGATGCATGTCGAGAAGTGAGGGGTTATTTGGCAGAGCGGTGAATATCTGACAAAATGTTTGTTTATTTTTTCAATTCAAGGCTCATCCATGTAATTCATATTGATTGCTTTTTTTCTAATTTTTTGCTTTAAATTCGAAGTTTTCTGATTAACACTCTGTCCAACTTCTATTAGACTAGGCGATGATCTTGCTGATTTGTGTTATTATATACAAACCATGCTTCAATTTATATTCTAGTGTGTAGGTATTGGTGACTAACATACACTGCATGATTTTCATATGTGTGTGCAAGCGCTGAGCGTAAATTAATGTTTTTGTATTTTTCAAGTGTCAAGTTTGTATAAGACCGCTTACATTTTCCGTTGTTTAAGTTGTTTTTACCAATAAATCTGGAAAATGAAGAAGGGAAAAGTGCTAACGGAGAGAGAAGATAGACAAATCGATGCATTTTATCAAGTAAATTTTGATATCAGAGAAATTGCTCGTCGGATTGGACGATCGCATCAAGCAGTGCTCAATTATTTAGTGAATCCTCACATATACGGTAAGAAGGAGATAGCTCAACGTAAATCGAAGCTTTCTTGCCGGGATAAGCGGGAGTAGTTAGAATAGCTTCGAACACCTCAAAATCGCTAATGCAAATAAAGCAATCTTTGAATTTAAATGTTTTCCGGGTGACAATTCGTCAAGTTTAGGTAAAAAGTCCTTACATAAAAATCGCTTAATCATTGAAGCTCCTAATCATCTAATTCATTTTGCTATATACCACAACGAAAAGTTTTTCAAAGTATAGGTTATCTTCAGTGACGAAAAAAAGTTCAATTTCGATGGTCCTGATGGTTTCAACGGGTACTGATGAAATTTACGGAAGGAGGAACTGTATTTTCAACCAGGAATTTTAGTAGAGACTCGTGCGTGGTTTGGGCGGGATTCTGGGCAACTGGGTAGCTCAAGATAGCTTTCACACCATTCGAGGATTACAAGGGATACATGTTCTGGAATCCTCTCTCGTATCGTTCTTACGTGGAAATCGTTCACATTTCACATTTTCTTTGGAGGATCCTTGTACGCAGAATCCACACTAAGGGAAAGTATTACACCATGATTGAAGAGCTCAAGGTCGCAATTTCAGAGACATGGGAAAATATCGAGAAATTCGTTCTCTAGAACTTGGTAAATAGTATGCCAATACGAATTTTCCAGGTTATTGGCTTAAATGGAAAGGTTTTCAATTATTTATATGTAAATCAGCCGATCGTTTTGAATTTTTTAATGATAACACTTATGAATTTTGAAATGGTCTTATGAAAACTGGAATTATCATACTTAAGCACAATAAATGAACAAACGACCCTTCTGAACGGAATTGACATAACATATACCTTATTCTAAGTATTCTACAATGTATGAAAATATCTTGTTGATGTTTCATTCTTTTCAGTGAATACTGTTCGAACACAAACGAATTTTTCATTCAAATATAATACACTTTCATGTTCATTTGACGATCTGATAACTTCGTTTCAGTGTAAAGAATGAATCAAATGAACGAGAAACGAAACAACATTAATCAGAGGTGAGGTGATATTGTTTTTATTGAGCGTGAAAAGAGAGTAGCATTATTTTTAGCCTGCATGAGTTTGCAGTAAATTGTGTTGTAAGAGCAAAACTCGAGAATTATTCTATCATATTTTGTGTATAAAACATTTATTCCATGTAATGGAGAAACATGTTATTTACAAGTGGATGAAAAATCTTGCACGAGAATGATCTGATATTAAAATATAGAGTTTTGGTAGAAGTACTGAACTTTCATAGTAAAAAATAATTTTAAATGGTAGATTAATTGATCAATCAATGAACAGTTCTGCGATAGGACCCATGAACGTGTGCTTAGTAAGAAAACGTGGATATGATAACGAAAAATAAATTTTGGGCGGGACGTAGTTTGCCGGGTCAGCTCGTTTCTTATAAAAATCAGGACAAATGCTAGAGTATGAAAAAATTCAAATCAGAATTTGATTTTTCTTTGCAATCAATTCTGAAGAAAAAACGATCGGAATTGGAGAGTGGACACGACAAGACATTTTTACAGTATGATAACAACATGTTTGTAGATAAGTCAAGACTCAAACCATCGAAAATACTCAAAATGACTCTTACTGGGATCCGTCGTTAAACGCAATCTAGTTAGGTTCAACTACGACCAAAAGATTTTAGAGATTTTTAACAGCATCTGAAGAAGCCACGTCGGTGTTGAAGTTGTAGAGAAAGAAACTACTGAACTAGGCGCAGAGCAGAAAAAAATCTAAATCTAAATAAAAACATTAACGGGTATGTTTTGATTGAATTAAAATGCGAAAATTTTTATCAGAACCTGTCCGTACCCTAAACCTATGACTTCAGTAACTTTATGGCCATTTTTCAAGCGTTTAGAGTTCTTCTTTTTTTGAATTGATGCCCTACTATGTTATCGTAATTGAGTGGCTCAAAATGAAAGGGGTGTAAGTGACATCATCGATTTCTCAACATTGAATTTCTCTTTTGGTCATAACTTAGCGGCAAACACATTCCCAGCTATATTCGACAATGTGGAGAATAGGTCAGAACCTCATCTATCGGATTCTATAGCAAACTCAAATTGGAACGTTTTTGCAGTTGGTTTATCAACTAAAGAGAAAGTTGATGAAGACAAATCGATCAAATTACTTACACCCCTTTCATTCTGAGCCCCTCAATTGTTATAACAAAGCTACTTCTGTAGCGCAATGTAAGCAAACATGTTCTGGTACTTGTGAAAACTTTCATTACGCCTCAATGCAGAATTGTATATTTATTACTTCTTCCAAGGTCAGTTCTCAATTTTTACTACAGGCTCTACGTTAGGGTGACCATCTGTTCTAATTTAGCAGGACATGTCGTGATTTTGAGATCTATTTGGGGCGTCCTGATTTATTTTTCACAATCTAGCCTTTGTCCTGATTTTTATGAGAAATTCAATTTTGTTGCAGAATCAGAATTATTTTCAGTGTATTATGTTTATGAATAGAACCTTTTTAATTGAAGACCAAAATTTTGTGAGCATATCCAGAGTAGCATTTGAATCTTCCACGAGATCTTTCAACTGTTTTCATTTAGAGATTTTTAGTTAACTAATTCTTAATTAATAAGTTAATTTTTCTCAAATGTCTAAACGAAAGTGTCATTTTACCAACGAATTGCGCCAAAAGTTCCTCTTTTTTCCGAAAAAAAACTTAAGGATTATGAGGCTAAAGCTGCATATGTGATTCATAAGTGTCGGTGGCCCATAGCAGTATTCAGATTTAGCAATTTTGTAGAAACAGAATTTTTAAATTACCAATGAAACATTACAGATAGATCTGATTAGGAAAAGCATATCGCAACACCAAAACATTGCCAGAATACTCGATTGACATCCACTTCCAAATCCATGCTGAACTATGTGGTGCAGAAATCCAGCCGCCCAGAAAAATTGGGTTGCAGAAGGAGTTCTTTCCATACCCGTGGCTTGTACTTTGGTACCGTCATCCGCAAATTGATCACCGGGGTTTTTTTTTAAAAATCAGTATTATTTAATTGAATTTCAACCTTTTTTATATGACATGTTAATAATCATCTGTGGGTGCTTTTCTTCAGTGGTTCTCATCAAATCGCTTATAGAAAAAGATCATTTTTAAGCAATTTATGCTTAAATATTATCTTTTCCTGAACAGCATTTTCGTTTCCATGGCAAAGAAACATATGTTCAACACATCAAAACGATACTAATCGACGCTAAACATATCAATTCACATTCAGTTGATTCTTTACGAATTGAAAAACTAATCAGATAGTTAAAATTACTATTAAAAAATATGAGAATAATCAATTTTACAAAAAAGCTTAATGCAAGACAACTGTCTTCATAACCAGACAACCAATGTTGCGGCACAGTTTTCTCGGAAACGGCTGAACTGAATTGGACGCAAAAAGTTTCATTTGAAAGCTCATTTCGTTTCATTTGAGAACCCTTCAAAGTTTTATCGGAATCAGTCCACGGGTTGCGAAGATATGGCGGAAACAAGATCTGGGGCCATAAATTACAGAACCCAAAACAACACATTGTGGGTATCAAACTTCACGGTTTTCCAAAACTAGCTTATTTGTAATGGTGATGAATTCTCTCACCAAGCTCTAGCAAATATTGCAAAGACCTGCTATGTTACATTCATGCATGAAAATTAGCTTCAAGTAGCACTAAGCTCAAAGTAGCTTTTATTTTTTTAATGACCGATGAGCGTTTTTGAGAGATGGATTTACCTTCTACTTGATTACTTGGTGTTTGTGCTTTTTCCTTTGACGTTTGTGAGTAAATAACAAGGAATGGAGTGAAATGAAACAAACACTGTGACGTTCACAGTTTGTTATGCAGAAAATTATAAACAAACGAATTTCTTCCACAAGAGCACTGAATCAAAAGTATTTATGCTATAAATCACGCTAATCAATTGTTTCGTTTCAGGCTTATTAGAAAATGATGATCCATGATACATAATATTCACAGATCAACCGAACGTACGTACTGGAAGCCGCTATAGCCTTTTTTCCGCGATTGAAGTCTTCTACTGCCTTGCATGCAACAAATTTTCGGATTGATTTTTCGGTCATTTGATGTTTTTGCCAACGTGATGTTTTTGCCAAATGATACACTCTCTTCACCTGCGTTATTTTTCATTTGATTGTCCGGTGAAGAATCAAGTTTCCGTTTTTCAGAGACGACGTATCCTTTATAAAGTTATTGACACGGAACGATAACTACATTAACTATCGGAAGACTTGCTTTTGGCAAACATATGTCATTTATCCAAAGAGGGGAGCTTTCGTCGCCCTTGTAATATGCGTTCTGATAAGCACTAGTCTGGCCTAACAGCAATATATTACCTCCTGGGGCAACATGGAATGTGGTGACCTAGAGCTTCACGAAATAATTTCATTTCATGAGCATCTGATCGCTGCAGCCGATGACATTGGCATCATCTCGAGAATCGATGAAAAAAATGGGATTTGCGGATTCGATACTGTAGGTGACTTTTGCTGCTTCCAAATTGATGGAATTTCAACGGATTTTTGGTAGTGCAATAAAAACTTTTTCGTTAATTATATTTCCTTCGCTTTAGGATTCCACATCGAAGCGCTTTGTGGCCCGTTGTATAATTCGTTCTATTCAACTGCAATATGTTTGTTACACTTATTGCAGGTTCTGGATGAACGATGAATGAACGATGGAACGCTGCGAATTCTGATGGAAAACATTGTTGCACCTTGGAAGCGCGTTCGCCGTTCTTATGTTTTCAGAAATGATTGATTTTATGTTGCTTGTAGACTGGAATTTACTTTAGATTAGTCCAATTGATGTTCTAGTTTTTGTTATAAAACCGGCTGTGCCTTTCGCGTCGGTTCATCGTCGATCTTCATGGCCTTTCAACCAAACTTTCTTCCGTTTGCTATGGTCCGAGTCTTTCGGAAATGCTGTTGTAGAAATTAATTATTTTGACCTGGGCCTTGGCAACCCTATCCCAACGAACACAATTTGAGCGTAGGCAGCATAAAGCTAGGGCTCGCGCATTGTTTATTGTTTGGACTCAATATTGATGCAAATATGCTCAACATTTGCAATGGTCTGTAGCCAATGATTACGTTGGATAGTTTTCAGATATTTGGATACCCATCCGGACGGTTTATTTAGCGATTTGCGAATTAAATACTGCAGCAGGATGGCACGAAACACTTTGTTGATTTCTATGCCCATGATTTTCTATGCGGGCTACAAGAAGGCGGCCATCGTAGCAACCCCTTGATTTTGACCTGCAATATGCAGCAGACAGTATTAGTTGTGGAACACTGGGGCACCAGCTTTCCTTTAGAAAGGCTGCATGTGGAGCTTTTGATAATTAAGGCATTTTGTTGCTAGGCAATTCAAGAATAGCACTTAGCTATTTTATAAAGTGGGCAACAATCCACCTTTGCAGTCGTATTGCAGTGTTATTAAAGCGGTATGAAACAATTCGCTGAAATTTGCAGTTTTGCATTTTTTCAATGGCATCGTTTTGAAACGATTGCAGCATATTTTCATTTTAGCAACGGCTTCGTTTTGTAATGATATTGGCTATTGACAACAGATTGTTTTATTTTTGAATTTTCATAATGGCGTCGTTTTAAACGATTGCAGCATATTTTCAGCTTTGCATTTTTACAGAGGCGTCGTTTTGAAACGATTAAAGCGCATCTTCCAGCTTTTCATTTTCGGAATAATTGAGCGATGCGGTTGTCCCAATCTGCTTACTATTAGCGTGGCATTTCTATTTGAAAATAAATCAGCTTGTCCATAGAGGATTCCATTCGGTTCTATTATTAAAAAAAAGTGGCAGGATCGCCAAATGTGCAACTTACCCCGAAGCGCTCAGCGAAAGACTGTCGAACGAAGATATGTTCGGTTCGCGCTTGCTACGGTGAACGATCGTACTAACCTTATTAAGCTCAATTCGCATCAGCGTTTTATATGCCACACACATATATGTTTCGGATCAGGTCTCCGTGGATGTGAATACTCTATGGCTAGAACCAAATCTCACCATTATTATTAATATATAACCATAGGTAAAAAACCAGTGATTTTCCAAACTAACGTTTAAGAGAATTTGTGAACAAAACATTGCATAACGTTTTATAATCTTGGCACCAATACTGGTTTTAAAAATAATTGTGTATAGATTAAACAAAACATTTCTGAAATATTTACATTGTTCTAAAAATCACGATCAATTTGTCCCCGATTTACGGCACTCGATATTTGATGATTCTGAAACTACCAAAAATCTCCAGTGCTTGTAAAAAGACAGAATCCATCATCTCCGGACTATTTTGGATCGCCGCATGGATCGCCCAAGAAATATGTTAAATAAATATTACGTGTTTTTATTCATTTCTAACTCAAAGAATCATAATGATTTGGTTATAATCATAACTGTGACAGATGTCCTGATTTACAACTTCGGCCAGATGGTATCCCTACTCTAAGTGGATAACATCAACATTGTCGAATCAATAATGACCATGCCAATCAATGATATTAAAGCTTCAAAATTGGACTAAATTTGATACAGATTTCAATATAGATTTTCTATAACAAAGATAAGAAGATTTTTTAAGACCAAAAACACAGATTTTATTATGGTAACCCAGTTGCTCAAGTGTAGGGTAAATGATCTTGGTTTGACCAATTTGGGGTGTTTTTACGCAACTAGTAAATGCAAATCGATTTTTCTTCATGAAAATCACACATAATCGATACGAGTTTGGGTTTGTTGAAAAGCCCCAAGTCTCTAGTTGCTAATACTACCATAAGGTGTTGAAATTATTCAAATTTTTATGTTTTTTAACGATTTTCCTTAAAGAAGAATTATGATCATGGTTTGACCACCTCTGATCATGGTTTGCCCAAAAAAATGATCATGGTTTGTCCGGTTTTAGAAATCTCCATTTTTGTATGAAAACATTCGAATTCACAATTAGATGTTGCATTTATCATTGCTTGAGTTTACTGTCATAATATTGATTCATTCATAATGTAGGCTTTCTTCAGAATATTGCCTTTTCTTGGGCATTTTAGAAGTGTTCACCTCAACACAATCAACACAGAAAAACCATACTTCTGCTATGCGCGAAGCACACCATAAACAAACATAAACAAACTGCAGCGCGCCAAGCGGTTGCCATAGAAATCATGTGGACAAAACAACATTATTGAATTGGACAACTCATGATCAGAATTGAGTTCATCAAGATGCGTTAATTTAATGGTTTAGCTATGTAAATCCGATACAAATGGTGAGCAAGCATGATGTTTACAATATTTATAAGTGTTGTAATCCAGAAAAGGTCTGAATACGTGCCAAATAATCATCTGGTGATCGAAAAGTTAGCTCGAATGAGGGGCGCATTGACACAAATAGAAGGTGTATTTTATAATCCTTTAAAACATGTGATTTCGTAAAAATATACTATCAAACTACTATAAATCATGTAAAAGGCAATTTCATTTATATGTTTCGAAACATTCGAAGGCCTTATTTGACACAGGAACGCTGAATTAGAGCATTCAAAAAAGTGGGCAAACCATGATCAAATTTTCGACTGGACAAACCAAGATCATTTACGCTATGATTAAAACAAAGTTACATTCTTCGGCATAAGCTTCGAGTAACCGGTCATGTGCTGTGAGCGTCTCCGTTAAAGCATTGTTTTCGGTTACCGTTGGCTGTTATTTTTTTTTTTTATCGCCCGGGTGTGCTTTTTTCGCGCGTTTTCGAACTGTTCGAGATATCGTAAAACGCAGTGTGAACTCGGAATTAGTGAGAAAAGCAGAATCATCAAAGCCTGGCAAGGCCAGCCGGCTTTCAGTTTTCGCCGATTTGTCGCCATCGCAATCGAAGTCGGACATCGGTGCTCAGTTGCACGCACACAATACCAGCGCGATTCGCTGTTCACTTACAGCAGTGTGAAGGAGAGCATCACTTCTTAGTGGTATGTGATAGTGCCGAGCGCTCAAGCGCTCCGATTGAGAAGCAAGCAGCGGTTGCCAGTTCATCAGCACTGGGTGCATTGTGGTGAATAGAAATAAATAAGATATAAGATTTTTTTTTATTTTTTTTTTAATTATTATTATTATTAAAACAAAATATTAGATTATAAGTACCAATTACAGAATGGCAGAAGGAGGGGGAGGATCTCCAGATATGGAGATCTCTGATGATGACTCCCCTCTGGTTGAAAAAACAAATAAAGGAACAGCGAAGACACTTAAACGCGTTCCTACATCAGAGGATGTTTCGTCCGGGGACGAGTCTGCTATTTCAAGCAAGCCCCCCTCTAAAAAACCTGCAAATATCTCCTCTCCAACCCCCCTCGCTCCTACCCCAGCTCAGATTTCGCCTCCCCATCCTGTTGTCCCCGATCCCCTTCAATCCTCGTCATCTCCTTCTCCTCCTGTTGTCTTCTCTCCACGTGTCAAGGTCTATCCTGAAGATGCACCTGGAACTGGTCCGTGGGTTGTTTTCTTCAGGCCTAAGCCAAACGGAAAAGCACTTAATGTTATTCAGATCATGAAAGATCTGGCAAGATACTCCTCCGTGACAGAAATTACGAAGGTTAGACCGACCAAACTGCGTGTTGTCGTGGCTGATCGGAAAGACGCAAACGGTATTGTCGTCGACCAGAGGTTTACCCTGGAATATCGTGTCTACGTGCCTTCCCATGACGTAGAAATCTCGGGGGTGATAACCGAAACGGGTCTGACGTGCAAATCAATTATGGAAGGAGATGGCAGATTTAAAAAGCTGCCTTTGATTAAGGTTAAAATCTTAGAATGCCGACAACTCGGCAAAGTCTCCCAGGAAGGGAAAGAATCGAAATTTACGCCGTCCGACTCGTTTAGAGTCACTTTTGCTGACTCCGCCCTCCCTGACTACGTTATGGTGGACAAATTGAGGCTACCGCTGCGACTCTTCGTGCCAAAGCCCATGACTTGCCTGAAATGCAAGTCAGTTGGTCACACAGCAGCTTACTGCGCCAACAAGGAGCGCTGTGCCACTTGCGGAGAGCAACATGTGGACAAATCCTGCAGTGCGATTGAGCAAAAGTGTCCATATTGCGGAGGAAATCCGCACGTGCTCTCGGCTTGTGAAACTTACAAGAGTCGCTGGGAGAAGCAGAAGCGCTCTTTAAAGGAACGCTCGAAGCGCACTTTTGCGGAAATTTTGAAGGGCGCTTCTCCATTGGCCCAACAGCAACAACCTTTAATCGCAAACAATGTCTTCGCTTCGCTGCCAGTTGACGAAATGGAAGCGGATACAGCTAACGAGGGCACACCGTACATCTTCCAAGGGAATCCCCGGCGCAAAAATGTGACCACTCCCAAAGTTCAAGGACAAGCCCCTCCGGTTATACCCTCTGTTAGCATGCCTAAAAAATCGAGTGCAGCGGACAAGCAAAATCAGGTTCCTCCTGGCTTCCGTGGGAATAATTCACCTTCGAACGACCCAGCACTCGAAGGGACATCAAAAACCCCAACTGTCCCTATTTTACCGTCCAGTTCAACTTCCCAATCGGGATTTATAAAGTTGACTGACCTTGTGGCTCAAATCTTCACATGCTTTAATGTTTCCGACTCCATCAGAACCATTGTCATATCAATGCTTCCAGTATTAAAGACAATTTTGCAACAATTGATGCAAACATGGCCCCTCCTTACAATGATTATCTCTCTTGATGTCTAATTCAAATAGAGAGGTCGGAGATATCACTGTTTTACAGTGGAATTGTCGTAGTCTTATCCCTAAATTGGATACATTCAAATTTTTAATTCATAACTTCAATTGTGATGTTTTTGCTCTGTCCGAAACTTGGCTTTCTTCGCGAGATGATCTCTCTTTCCACGATTTTAATATTATACGCTTGGACCGTGATGACAGATACGGAGGGGTGCTATTGGGGATCAATAAGTGCCACTCATTTTTTCGAATTGACCTTCCACCTATTGGAGGGATTGAAGCTGTTGCTGGTCATGCAAACATCAGAGGAAAAGACCTCTGTATTGTCAGCTTGTATTGGCCTCCGAGAGCTGCGGTTAGCCGCAAGCAACTTGTTGACATGTGCTCACTCCTTCCTGAGCCACGATTGATCTTGGGAGACTTCAATTCTCACGGAACTGCCTGGGGGGAACAGTACGACGACAATCGTTCATTGTTGATATATGATCTTTGTAACAGCTTCAATATGACACTTTTGAACACTGGGGAAACAACACGTGTACCTAAACCTCCTGCTAACCCAAGTGCTCTTGACCTCTCGCTTTGCTCGAATTCACTATCGTTAGATTGCAAGTGGAATGTAATCCAGGACCCCAACGGTAGTGATCACTTGCCAATCAAAATTTCCATCACCATTGGGTCGAATTTTTCTGAATCTATAAACATGGCATATGACCTCACAAGACACATTGACTGGAAAAAATATGCGGACGCGATTGCTCTAGCCATCAATTCCAGAGATGGTTTACCTCCATTGGAGGAGTATAACTTCCTTTCTCGTTTGATCTATGACAGCGCGGTTCGCGCTCAAACGAAACCCATCCCAGGCTCCACTATTCGTCGAAGGCCTCCCAATCCATGGTGGGATAGCCAATGTTCCAAGCTTAATCAGGATAAATCGAACGCATTCAAAGCTTTTCGGAAACGTGGAACCATTGAAAATTTTCAATCGTATTTGGACCTTGAAAATCAATTTAAAAACTTGATCAAAGGGAAAAAACGTGCTTATTGGCGAAATTTCGTGGGAGGTTTGTCACGAGAAACATCAATGAAAAAATTATGGAAAGTGGCTCGAAACATGAGAAATCGCTCTTCATCCAATGAAAGCGAGGAATATTCACATCGATGGATTTTTAATTTTGCACGGAAGGTTTGTCCTGATTCCGCTCCTGTGCAAAAAATTGTTCGAGATATACCACAAGATAGGTGCGATCCTGATTCCGAGTTTTCGATGGTAGAATTCTCTCTTGCTCTGCTTTCATGTAACAATTCTGCTCCGGGATCGGATAGAATTAAGTTCAACTTGCTGAAAAACCTCCCTGATGTGGCGAAACATCGCTTGTTGAATTTATTCAATCGGTTTCTGGAGAATAATATTGTTCCAGATGATTGGAGACAAGTACGAGTTATAGCTATTCAAAAACCCGGAAAACCCGCGTCCGACTTCAATTCGTACCGCCCAATAGCAATGCTGTCTTGTATACGGAAATTGTTGGAGAAAATGATCTTGTTTCGCCTTGATCGATGGGTTGAAACGAATGGCCTACTCTCAGATACACAATATGGGTTCCGCAGGGGCAAGGGGACGAATGATTGTCTTGCGTTGCTTTCTTCAGAAATTCAAATGGCTTACGCCGGAAAAAAAAACAAATGGCTTCAGTATTCTTGGACATAAAGGGGGCCTTTGATTCTGTTTCAATAGAGGTTTTGACAGACAAATTACACTCTCGGGGTCTGCCGCCTCTATTGAATAATATGTTATATAACTTGCTTTGTGAGAAGCATTTGAACTTTTCTCACGGAGATTCGGCAGTAAGTCGGGTCTCTTACATGGGCCTCCCCCATGTTTAATCTCATGTTTAAGCCCCCTTTTGTACAACTTCTATGTAAGCGACATCGACAATTGCCTTACACAAAATTGCAGCCTAAGACAACTTGCAGATGATGGAGTGGTCTCTGTCGTAGGATCAACAGAATCCGACCTACAAGAACCCTTACAAGATACTTTGAACAATTTTTCAACCTGGGCCATTGGGCTAGGGATCGAATTCTCCACGGAGAAAACAGAGATGGTGGTTTTTTCTAGGAAGCATAGACCAGCAAAACCAAAGCTTCAACTTTTGGGTAAACCGATCACTCATGCTATGTCATTCAAGTATCTTGGGGTCTGGTTCGACTCCAAATGTACTTGGGGGGCCCATATTAGGTATCTGAGTAAAAAATGCCAACAAAGAATAAATTTTCTCCGTACAATTACCGGCACCTGGTGGGGAGCCCATCCCGAAGATCTTATAATGTTGTATAGAACAACTATTCTCTCAGTGATGGAGTATGGCAGTTTCTGTTTTCAATCAGCTGCCAAAACACACTTAATTAAACTCGAGCGAATTCAGTATCTTTGTCTCCGTATTGCGTTGGGATGTATGCCCTCAACGCATACCATGAGTCTCGAGGTTTTGGCAGGCCTACTCCCACTAAAAGATCGCTTCAATTTATTATCTCTTCGGTTCTTCATCCGGTGTAAGGTCATGAACCTATTGGTGATCGGAAATTTTGAGCGGCTAATCGAGCTAAATTTTCACTCCGGATTCATGAGTTCATATCATGAATTCATCTCCATGCAGGTTGATTCTTCTTCGTATATTCCCAACCGTGTTTGTATCCCTGACTACATCAATTCCTCTGTGCATTTTGATCTGTCCATGAAGCAAGATATCCATGGATATTCAGATTACCAACGATCGAGGATCGCTCCAACGATCTTCGATGAAAAATATAGGGGTATCAATTGTGATAATATGTACTTTACTGATGGGTCCACTATAAATGAGTCCACAGGATTTGGAGTGTTCAACGAATTTTTTAGCACCTCACACAGTCTTCAGAATCCTTGCTCAGTGTATATTGCTGAATTGGCAGCAATTCATTGGGCGCTGGACAGCGTCGCCTCACGACCTGTTGAACACTATTACATTGTAACGGATAGTCTTAGCTCTGTCGAAGCTATCCGTTCAGTGAGGCCGGAAAAGCACTCGCCGTACTTCCTTGAGAGAATACGAGAAATTTTGAGTGCTTTATCCAGACGCTGTTATGTCATTACCTTTGTGTGGGTCCCTTCTCATTGCTCAATTCCGGGTAATGAGAGGGCTGACTCATTAGCAAAGGTAGGTGCGATTGAAGGCGATATTTATCAGCGTCAAATCGCCTTCAATGAATTTTACTCTTTAGTCCGCAAAAATACCATCGCTAACTGGCAACGCAAATGGAACGAAGATGAATTGGGCCGGTGGCTTCACTCGATTATCCCTAAGGTTAGCCTCACACCATGGTTCAAAAGTCTGGACTTGAGTCGGGACTTTATTCGCACCTTCTCCCGACTCATGTCCAATCACTGTTCGTTAGACGCGCTACTCTTTCGTTTCAATCTGGCCGGCAGCAATATCTGCGTTTGTGGCCGAGGTTACCACGACATCGAACACGTTGTTTGGTCGTGTGAGGTGTATCTTGTTGCCAGATCGAATTTAGAGAACTCCCTTCGGGCTAGAGGAAGGCAGCCCAATGTGCCGGTGAGAGATGTGTTGGCTCGGTTAGACCTTGATTACATGTCCCAAATATATGTTTTCCTTAAATCTATCGATGTTCGTGTGCGATTATCCTTATATCCTTATACCCTCCATTTCTTCCTTTGTGAGTAATTGGTCCGCTTGCTATAAACAGAAGAATGAAATGTAAATTCACAACTGATGTACGAATAGATTTAAGAATTAAGTGTGTGTGATTATCAACATTGTAATAATTTCCTTATACCCCATCCTTTTCCTGAGAAAATGTCACCCTTTTAATCTCGAGTCCACCACGAGTAATCGGTTTCCCACATTACTAACCATAGATTTAAGAAAATTGTTCATATATATAGTTTTAAAAATATATTTAAGATTTCGGCTCCTTTAAACGTATGTAACTGAGCCTGTAAAAATAAACGAATTTATAAAAAAAAAAACAAAGTTCATTCGATTATCTCAATTTCATCGGAACAGTTTCAAACAGCAAAGTAATCAAAATCTATGTTCTTCAACACAAGATCGGAACTATTTTCGAGCAAACATTTCCGACGCCCCCTCGCCCTCCCTTCTCACGAACCGAAAGGGTTTTTCCAGCTGGTTGGGTTTTGTAACCGACAATGCGGCTCCACCGTGCGCGCCATATAGGTACGTAACAATGCCCCCATATGGGGCTGCCTATATTTACATATATTCGCAGAAAATCATCCAATAAACAGATTAGTCTTTCTCTCTCTCACCTTCTTTCGCCTCTCTGTTGTTCTGCTCTCTTCGTCTCGCGTTGGGGCTTGCTTGTTGCTCAGAGAATGCGAAATAAATAATGCTGGCGAAAAGCGTGAGCATGAGAGCGAGCGAATGAACGAGCGAACGAGAGAGAGAGTAAGTGACTGAACGTGTCTCCTCATTAGGATTATGAGGAGTCGCATCAGCACACGCAGCGAAATGCCTGCCGCTCCATTTCGGTTAGCAAACGCACAGCGATTAGTTGCATTTTTCGCGGAAAAAGCCTTTTTCCGGTGGGTTGAAAATTTTGTTTTTCTCGGTGACAATACGTCTTGCAGTAAGTGTGTGAGCGAGCAGTCGGTGGTTGATGCAACCGCGTTTGCATAATTGTCGTAAAATGAAAGCGGCGCCGGAATGGTGAATCCAAGATAAGGCAGCAACATGAAAGGAAGAGTGTGCTAATGTTCTATTAATAACACGCATCACAATTTCATACAGCAGCCGGTGGGAGGTGGAAAACTCATTCCTCGGTGTGTTGAACGGAACAACGGATCGTCGCTGCAGTCGGGCCGCTGTAATTGGATTGACGTTGTTTTCTCTTGCTCAACCTCATGGATTAATTAGTGAAGAGTGACTGATTTGAATGGAATTCCGAGTGGCAAAAATAGTGCTTTGTAATAGAAATCAAAGATAAACGGTGTGATACACATTTCTCAGCTATCAGTGCAATCCGAATTTTTCGCACCCCTAGTGCCTAGCGTGTGTTATTGTTGAAACGTATTACCTTCCGTTGTCTGTTATCAAACGAGACTGTTTGCTCGGCCCCGAGCGAATCTTGTTATGAGTGGCTTGAGCTGGCCTAACTCGCGGGTTATTAGTGAGATAGTGTTAATCATATTTGCTTTAGAGTGAACACACCTTTCAGAGGAGCAGCGGCACATATGGTAGAAGAAGGGATTCAACCTGCTCTGTATGCTTCATCACCTCTACACAGCACCGGGGTTTTGAAGAGCTACGTGGATCAAGTCTCGTGCATGTGTAAGCAAACAAGCAAAGGGCGAAATGATGAGGGCCTGCCATAAAGCCAGACATGTGCGTCCCTTTATTCGCTTCAGTTGTCGGGTCCTATAAGAGAGTGTACATTTAGTGCGATTTTTGTGTCTTCCTGCCTTCAGACGGTGCATTCTATATGCGCCAGACAACGTGTATTGTCCGGGGGTGAGCAGTGTGGCACAATTTGTCATTATCGGCTTTTACAAGATTCGCAAACTACACAGTGTCTACGATATTTACAATTTTCGCAATTTACCACAGTAGGCGTGAAGTTTTGAAAATATTTTCATCTGATAGTGACAGTGAGTTGTGGTCGAATTTGTATCTTGCTGCGGTTTCACTAGCAACAACAGGATAGAAAAGGTGATAGAAAGCACACTTTGGCTCTAAACGGAGAAAAATCATTTCACCGCACAAGTGGAATTATCTTTGCTTCATTTCCTGGTTTGTGGTTCCGTATGAAGAAAGGTAAGTCTTGAGGGATGAACAAAAATAGGTTAAGAATCTCGCCTCATTTCCAGAAAAGGTACATTAACGGCTTCCATTCGAGGGATCCCAACCGCTTGGGCTCACAAAAAGATAGCTCTAGATATCTGCACTGGACATCTATATGTTTCATTATAATTCTGGTGATCTTTTGAACGAACTATTCAGAAATCCGAGAAACGAAAACAGAACAAATTGGGGTTGTTATCATTCCAAAATTCAGGAGAAACTTTTTATATCAGTGGAAAGTATTTCTTCCGCTGAACAGCTTGATTTTTTTTTATCTGTGTTATAGTGACTTTCAACTCATTTGGCTGGTTCGTCACTTTTACTTCCATTTTTGGAAGAATGTCGGGAGTGAGAATTGAACTCGTGACCTTTAGCGTGAGAGGCATGAATGTTACCACTACGCCAGATCGCCTCCCTGAACAGCTTGAAATAGTTTCATCAGAATTTAAAACCAACACTAAATCCACCTTTGAAGAAAACTGTCCACTGAAGCAGAAAACTTCAAGTAAGGATGCATCTTGGTGGAACAAAAATCTTGAAAAGCTTAGAAAATTATTTAGAAAACTCTTCAACAAAGCAAAAACTACCTCTGATTAGACAGAGTACAAAAACTGTCTAGCAGAATATAACAAAGAAATCCGTAAATCGAAGAGAATAGATCGGAAGTTCACCTGTAAACAGGTAGAAAGTTTACCTGTTGTGGCAAGACTTCCTGAAGCCCTTTCTAAGGATCACACCAATGGCCTTGATAGTCTGATAAAGGAAACGGTCTATATACAACCTATTCCCAGGAATCACTTAGTATCATGATGAGAACACATTTCCCAGACTCGATCCAATTGACTTCCGAACACGCACAGGTCTTCAATACAGCTCAATCCTTTCCAATCAAAGACGAGAATAGAGTTAAAGAAATGGCTAAGGCGGTCTCTACGGAGTCAAGGGTTGAGTGGTCAGTGAATTCCTTAAAGCCTTTTAAATCTCCATGCACGACATAATCGACCCTACGTTTCTCAATCAATCAAAATTTCGATCAATCGTCACCATATAGCGGCCATAATCGATAGCACTAGCAACACAATAATCAAACCAATTGGGACGGAAGCGATATTTTGTGAAAATTAGCTTTATTTGAAATTTGAGTGTACATCGAAAATGTATAAAAACACCATTAGGGTAGAGTTCAACAATCAGTTTAATTTGTTGAGCCAGTAAAAATCAACATTTGAAAATGAAAGTTTAAAAAAAAGTATCATATTAAATTATCATATTGAGCTTGAGCTTGAGCTGGGGTAGACTTGGGTAGACTAGACACTTCGAAGTTGCTCTCCATGATTGATCTGAACCAGCGAAATTGCACAAAGAACACACTAAATGACACTCGGGAGTAGTAAATCATTCTCATTGTGCAAGTTTCGGTGGTTCGGGCTTTAAATTGTTAATAACGACGTTGGTCACGTTTTCACAGTCGCCAGGGGAAGGGAAGGAATGTTAGTATGATATTTGCAGCCAGAAAGGTCTCCTCTAAGCGTGGTTCACTTGCGATTATCATGAGAGGGATGTTTGTTAGTGGGTAGAGGTAAGAATCAGGATTCACTGAGGCAAGTGAATGTAAAAGTAATAGCAGAGCACTTTCATAGTTGAAGTTATCGATTCCTTTCGACGAAGTAATGAATTAGTGAGTCGATGAAATGTTTGTATTCACGAATAGTTTAGAAACCACGGCGCACCTTCTTATGTATTTACACAATGTAACATTGAAAAGAGACTGAAGTCTCATGTTACTAATTAGAAATAAAAATAAAATAAAATAAATAAAATAACAGGGAAGTGATGTAATAGGGTGTTCAATAAGTTCGAATACACTTTAAAAATGTGTTAAAAAAAATGAAAATACAAGATATTCTCTCCTGCGTCAATTTTTATTGAGAACCTTTATGACATATTAGCTGGGAGAAAACAAACTTTTATCTAGCCTAGAGACCCCAGGAATATCGAGCATTGTTGGTAACACAGCGGAATTGACTCTCTCTGAGAAAAAAAAACAAAGATTGTTTCACTGTCACTGTGTAAATTGTATTTTAAATCAATTCAAAACCCTACTCAATTAGATTTTAATATTTTCCCTACGAAATCCCCAATTTTTTAAATTATCATATTTGATGAAAAAAAGTCCCGCAAATGGTTTATACCTGCAATGACGATTTCTCCAGGCTCCTCGGTTTAGTAGTCCGTGTTAGGGGAACGCTTCAAAGTTTGCACAAATGCAAGCGTGTAGAAAAGTGTCTACTTCTCGCTTGTGATGTTGTACCTCATCTATGCACAAGTAGAACTTAATTGTGAGTACGGTAGCAAATAGGGAGAGCAAAGGTACAGGAACAAGGGAACACTGCCAATTTCCATTAATTTAAATTATTTACGGATTAGGGAATCACAATGTATGGTACATCGAACGAATCTTAGAGAATTTTCAATTCAACTGTTATGCAAAACATCAGCTTTTGGTGGTAGTGAAAATAGTTATTAACCTTAACATATTTCATAAAATCGTGACCTGTTTGAAATTGAGATTTGGCACTCTTACTGAAGAACGTAGTCCTACGTCAAAATGTTCTACGCCTGTGGTCAAATTTCAACTATGACAGAGTCATTTAACTGTTCTTGTTTGGCGTTCTGTAGCCCTGAACAAGTTTTAACTTAAAAATTACAGGAAGGTTGTGTCCGAGACACGACCGCATAGTTGACGTAGGATTACGTTAAAAAATAAATACTTGATTGAACTCTTCCATAATTTTGTGGCCCTGAATTGGGCCATTTAGTTTAATAGTTAGATATTGTTTGTTAACTCCATCATTGGTACAGTCGATAATCATAAAAAGTATATACAGTAGAACCCCGATTATCTGCGATCGGATGATCCGCGGTGCGGATTATTCGCGACAACGAGGTCCATAGTAAATCTATAGGACTTCGCGGAATTTGCCCGAAAGTGGTAGGCTCATGATCTTTTTTTTTGTGGTTTTTTTTCTGGTGCACACGATCTTCTAGATGGATAGTTTAATGATTTCTGTATTGATAAAACATAGTTTTAATGCTGAAACATCTTTTTTTTCGTGTTTGCACCTCATTTTTAGTTCTTTATTTTCGTTATCCACGGTGAGCTTGCCCGACTATTCCGCGAATAATCGGGGCTCTACTGTATATATTATCATAAAAGCATTCTTTGCATTGCGCAGATTGATCTTTTGTATCTATTTCGTATGCTGTTAAAAAAATATGGATCATTGTTGACATTATTCAGCGACTCCATCTGTCGTTTTTTTCTGTCATAGGCGTAGGATAGTTTGTATTTAAAACAAAACTCCTGGATCATCCAAAAAGTAAACGCCCAAGCAACATCCATTGAGTGCAATAATTTTGGAAAAAAGACTTGTGGTCAAATAGCCTAAATACTCAAGGACCAGAAACATCAAATCGTTTTTCAGTTTAAAAGAATGAAGACGATGCTTACGATTTTCATGGATTGCAGCGGGTTTGTACAGTTAACAAGGAGTATCTTTATGGCTAAAATTAGTACACTGAAGTAGCTTTTTGCGCGTTTTTTTATACGCGGATTTCGGAATTCACCCGTTTTTTTACGCGGATTTTGGAATTCACGCAGTTTTTTACGCGGATTTCGCAATTTACGCGGTTTTTTTTCCACACAAGACGTATCAACCGCGTAAAAATTCAGTGTGCTAATTGCTGTGACTGTTCACGAAATAAGTTTGTATTGTATCACTGATTAGTAGCTGGGAAATAAAAAGAGATGCAGATATCATGACTGTAGCATGCAAAAAAATCAGTTAATCAATTGTTAGAGTATAGGTTGCATTTTAAACTAATAATTCACTGTTTGCTAGAATTTTATACGGATTTGAAATTTACCCGATTTATTTTTACGCGGATTTTGGAATTTCGGCGGAATTTTTACGCGGTTTTCTTTTACGCAGCACGTATCTCCCGCGTAAAAAGCGACTCCAGTGTAGTTGTGGCCAATTAGATTAATTTATTGTGCAATTGACAAACAATTTCAATTAAAAAGGCACCGTTGCTGATCGTTGCTGATCGAATTTCTGGAGAAACGAGTATCATCCAACATCCAACACCGTGTTTCCATCCATGCTTCTTATCTCTGATAGTACTTTAAAGAGGAAATGTGTGTTTTGAATATTCTGAGTGTTTTTCATCTGATGCTATCAATGCCTATCAATAATGCACCTGTTCCAAAACTATTGACGAGATTTATTTCTTAAATAGAAGCGCCTCATTTCTTCAACGTAGTGTGGGATCGATATTCGGTTGCCAATGTCTATTGAGCGGCAAGTACAAAGATACGCGTGTGCCAGTTTCTTTCTCGCTATGAACAGAACATTTTTGCATGTATCAGCAAACACAGACACTAGTTTAACAAACGCAAACACTGGTTTTAGAGGTGAATGAAATGAAAAGTTTAATATTTCCTCTATAATTCAACAACTTCGTTCGTTCTAACTGGTTAGTAGTGATAGAAAATAAAATAGTAGTGGAGAAAGAAACTGCTCTACATCACAGTCCCCTTTATTCCGCGCGGCGAATGAGGTGAGATGGCTAAAGTCACCGCATTCCCGTAGGCGAATGGCGTGACTATTGTTTGTCACTAGGTGTGATTTGAAATCGTGTTCTCATATGTTATCGACTAGGGTATAAAAAAAGTTGAAAAGTAAGGTAGCTTCCACAATGAAGCGGGAAATTTGGCCATCTCACGTCCCTCGCCGCGTGGAATAAGGGGGAGTATTTATATTGCATCCAGACTTATTCACCTTCGCCAGCATTCAAACATGATGAATAACCCGCGCTCGTTATGGCAAATCAAGAATAGGTCACCGTTGATCTTCTCTTTCCGTGGAACTCATCTTTGCGTACACGATGCGATCGTAGCGTGGGTTGTTGTTTTCTTCTGTTTCACTCCATGTTTCTTTTCATCGGAGTGCTGTAAATCAATACCTCGAATGCAGAAGTATGCAGTATGCAGAAGAAAAAGTTGGTACCAAAAAAAGAATAGATTGAAAAATTGAAATAGCAAAATTTGAAAAGTGTCAATCTGTCATGATGCGTTAAACCAAAAATTCCGGTTAGGAGCATTATATGTCTAGCGAGAGGTTGATGCCCATCTGTTCGGTAGCATCGAAAAAAAACATTTGACTTTGGGGAGTGTTGACTCATGCGAATTCCTTCTCTTGTAGCTGTTTTTTATCAGCCCAAATCGAGAGATTTTTTAGCGAACATATTCCTACACAGGACGCATTCGAGAGAACCAATTATGACATGCTATTAGTACCATCTTGCTAAGTGCCCGGTAAGTGCGATAATATCCAACAATGTGTTTCAAAGAATGGAATATTCCATCCCCGAGGGAATGATTCGCTGTTGGCCTCGTTCATCAATGACTTTTTTTTGTCTGTTATGCAATCGAGCGATTTGCTTGAAATATTCTAAAAATAACAAGCCAAGCTGAAGTAAAAATAATCACAATAGAGTAAATATTCGATTTTCTCTAAACGGGAAGCGACCGAGTTCCGGGTCAGTTTTGAACAACACCTCCAGACAGTGGCGTAAAACATTAATATCCACCAGTTTAAAAAATACTAGAACGGTTGAACACAACGTTTAGTATGCTATGGAGTCAACTGTGTACAGGGTTTTTCAAATTTTAATAACCTCTACAAAAGTGAACCGATTTTTATTTTTAAAAAACAAATCTTATTTTAGGACATTTTTGATGTGACCACCCCTTTTTCGATAACGCGTTTTAAACGGTGAACAAAATTTCGTAATCAACGACGAGAAATGTTGAAATTCTTGCCATAAAAGGACAAGGTTTCATTAAGGCTTCGGTTGCTCGAGTAATACGTTTTCACTAGAAATACACGTTCTTGTAAATTGTACATCTTGACATTAAAAACCATCCGATCAGACTGAACGAGTAGCCGAAGATTATCGTCCCGAAGTGGGGCATGCAGTGTTACCATCGACGGAGCAAAAAAAAATATAAGGAACTATTCTTTTTTTTTACGTGAGCGTTCAATCTGAAAGACCCTGTACTAACAGTTGACAGTTATACAGTAGATACAAAAACTTACCAACACGCCTTTTGACATCCAACAGCTGGTACCAAGCTATATTTGAATCACTTGAGAAGCCTGAATTCGTTATCCAAGCATTGTCTATTACCCGCTTCATCGAATTGAGGAAATTGGCGCATCAAATCATTAAGCTTTGGACGCTTGAGAAAGGTTTGAGGGTTTATCAAGGTCGTAGTTTTGATAACCGGATCACTGAAATCAAATCATTTGGAAATCACGAGTTCAATATAGAAGTCCCGACAAAACTATTTGACGGTTAACTTTCTAGCTGCAATCTTCTTCTTCAGAAAGAATCAGCCCAACATTTTTCAAAAAAAAATTTTATTAGTAAGAAGGTAAGAAGGCAGATAAAGGGTGTGTCACATCAAATTGCATCACGGAAAAAACGCTGTAGAAATTTAATTTTTAGGAATTATATCTTCAGCTTTCGCTTATAATCAGATAAGAGTGTATAGATCACGTTGGCCATGCTTCACTGTCAATTTTTCGTAAATTTGGAAAAAATGTCGTCGAACGAAAAAGAGCGTCGTGAATTAATCCTGCGCACTCATTTCGGTGCACCCGTGGCCGAGTGGTTAGCGTCTCACATTATCATGCCGGGTGTTCGGGTTCGATTCCCGTTCTGGCCGGGGGATTTTTTCGTCAAAGAAATTTCCTTCGACTTGCACTGTGATCACGCGTATTCTAGAGCTTGCCCCTCGGAATACATTCAAGGCGTGTTATTTGGCTTAGAAAATCTCAACTAAGTATTAATAAATGACGCTAGTTAATGCATACGTTGAGACGGCAAAAGTTCCACAGGGAACGTTAACGCCATTCAAGAAGAAGAAGACTCATTTCGAGAATCCGGAGTTGTCACATCGGGACATCGGTAAGATGCTGGGAATCGTCCAATCCACGGTCAGCAGAGTACTAAAACGATACTTCGAGAACCTAACCATCGACCGGAAGGTGAAGAACGGCAAAAATGGATGCTCCGTCAGTGAAAAAGATCACAAGTGTGTAGTTAAGCAGTTTAGACGTGATCCGAGAAGTTCGGTCCAGGATGTCGCCAATAAGCTGAATTTGTCAAGTTCATTCGTCCAGCGGACCAAGCAGCGGGAGGGCCTGCGTACATACAAGGTTCAGAAGGCTCCTAACCGCGACGAAAGGCAAAACATGGTGGGGAAGACGCGAGACCGGAAGCTGTACACCGAAATGCTGACGAAGCCGCATTGCCTGGTAATGGACGACGAAACCTACGTCAAAGCGGACTTTCGTCAGCTGCCGGGCCTGTTGTTCTTCTTCGCAGAGGACAAATTCAACGTTCCTGAGGAGATTCGCAAGCAGAAACTATCCAAGTTTGATAAAAAGTACATGGTGTGGCAAGCGATCTGCTCTTGCGGAAAGCGGAGCGCCCCTTCGTGATGACCGGCACGGTAAACGGGCAGGTTTACCTTAAGGAGTGCCTACAGAAGTGCTTACTGCCACTATTGAAGCAGCACGAGGGCCCGACCATCTTCTGGCCGGATCTCGCTTCGTGCCACTATTCAAAGGACGTGTTGGAGTGGTACGAAGCCAACGGGGTCACCTTCGTGCCAAAGGAAATGAACCCGCCCAACGCGCCGGAGCTTCGCCCAATAGAAAAATATTGGGCGATTATGAAGCAGGCCCTCCGGAAGAACCCAAAAGTTGTCAAATCGGAGGCGGACTTCAAGAGAAAATGGATTTCTGTTCAAAAAAAACTACAACCTGACGTTGTACAGAACCTTATGGACGGGGTAAAGAGGAATGCGCGAGCATACGGGCTTGGGCTCGAAGTATGAATAAAAAGAAAATGCCAAAAGTTGTTTAATAGTTTTTATTTTACTGTCTAAAATTTTCAAAAGGATCGGTCTACTGGGCGAATTTCTACAGCGTTTTTTCCGTGATGCAGTTTGATGTGACACACCCTTTAGACTAAATATTTAAAATTGAAATAAAAAAAAATCTGTATCTTTGATGAAAATCTGTAATTCTGTATCTGAAAATTTGTAAAATACAGAATATTTTGTATGTGTGGCAACCCTGGTCATCACAGCTTGATTGGATTGTCAGAAATTATGGTGTATTCTGTATCTGAATCTGAATTTTCGGTTTTCAGAAATATGCGAAGCACATCATCAGAAAATCAGCAGAAAACATCGAACTTGTTTCATTATACAGTCTCGTACTTTTTTCTGTATAATAGTGACTTTCAACACTTTCAACACTATGAAGTCTCATAATTGCTCTAAAATTATGAAGGAAGAGATGTGATAACTAGTAACTGTAACTTGCCTAATTATTTTCTAGCTTTAGTAAAAAACTTTTTAAGTTAAACGGTTTAATGTTTAACTTAAAAAGTTTTTTTTTATTTTCTAGTTTTTGGACATTATCTGTTTGATAAGAATAAAACCATTCAACTTTATTTTTAAATTTTATTTCTCACCTATTTTTCTTCGGAATATTTTGATGATGTACTGTGTTCTATTAGTCAAATCATTTCATTCGTTACCGATATTGAGGGGATAACAATAAAATACATACACCTTTTCGCATTTATGTTGTTCATAATATAGTGTGTTCTCCAAGTCAAGCCATTTTTTAGCGGCGGCCAAATTGAATTTCTAATTTTTATCAATGTGGGACAACCCTACAAACCCACAAACATACATACAAACAGGTCAAGTTGAATGAAACCGTTTAAAAAAAGTAATTGGCTATTTTGTTAAAGCGGCCATCTTGAATTTGAATTTTTCATAAATAGGTGTGATCTACTGGTCAAGCCCCTTCACTTGATACCCATTTTGATGGGGTTTGTTTTGAGAAAATATGTTATCCGCCATTTTGTGGTGGCGGCCATGTTGGATTTGCATTCCTAATGAATAACTGTGTTCTACTAGTAAAGCCTTTTCATTTGATTCCCATATTGATTGGGTTTTGAAAAAAAAAATATATCACCATTTTGTTGTGGCGGCCATTTTGGATTTGCATTTCTCATGTATAACTGTGTTCTACTACTCAAGTCTTTTCATTTAATACCCATATTGATGGGGTTTTGAGAAAATATGTAATCGGCCATTTTGTAGTGGCGGCCATTTTGGATTACAATTTTTCGTAAATAACTGTGTTCTACTAGTCAATCCCTTTCATTTCATACCCATATTGATGGGGTTCTGAGAAAATATGTAAGCCGCCATTTTGTAACGGCCGCCATCTTGGAGTTTTAAAATCATGAAATATGCAGTTTTATAATGGCTGCAGAGATAACATGTTTGTTCCAAATTTCAGATCAATCGGTCAACAGGAAGGGGTTAAAATTTCTAATAATGTGGTAAAGCGCTATGTTACAAACATACAAACATACAAACATACAAATTACAGGGCAAGCTAAATGAAAGTTAAAAAAAAAGTTAGTTTCATATAATATATTTTTTATTCATTGTAAATTAATTGTTATGGAATGCTCAGAAAAATCTCGTAAATCCATCAGAAATAACTGAGCAATAATTGTAAGTGCCGCTTGTGTCATCAATTTCGACCAATCAGAACTAGGTATTTCCGTTTGGATAAGGGTTGAGATTTTTCAATTGTTCGATAGTTGATAGATATTATTTTCTTCAATGTTATAGATTGTTATCGAGTGCCGAAATCGATTGACGCAAAAATTTCATCAACCCATCATGTAATGCGTTTGAAATTGGACATTTTTCACGATGCGATCGATTTTCCTTTTTCAATTTGTACCCCCAATATGTTCTCGAAAGCTGTAATCCTACGTCAAAAAAAATTGTCAAGACAGCAGAAACTGCGCTGTCTTCGACCTACGACCGAGAATATTTACGATTCGTACTCAATTTCGAACCGAAATCGTAAAGCGGACCTAAGAAAGTCCCGTTGGGTAAATAATGTCATGGTTTTCTCTCACTTTGCATTCGAATGGAGCTCTATAGCTGCACTTTGTCAAGTAGCAGATTCGATGGGTCGAATCGCGAAATTCTGCGTGCGATGAAAACAGTGAACGACTTGAGACAATGAAATTTGCTGCCAATGTCACCTACACATTGATTTCTTTTTTTTTTTTTTCAACAAAGCACAAAAAATAGAACTTGATTTTTGGAGCCAAACTAGTACACATATACACACTCCCACAAATGCAATTGCACGTACACGAAGGTTTTTATAACCTTTCATATTCACAGAACGTGCAGGATGATCGATGTAATGTTTTGTTGATCATATGGAAAAACGCGTAATCTATTCCAACTAATAATGAAAACCGTTCCACTAAACGCCGAAACACCCATTTTCAATTTCCATATACCCTTCTAACGGAGGAAAAATTAACCACTCATCATTACCATAAATTATTACCGTTCCACGAAAACAAACACGACAGCGCCTTCAGATGTTATTCTGGGAATAAATTCCATGATGCGAAAACATGAGAAAAGTTGTATTTCTTTCCTGTAACCGATAGACGTTTACGCATACTACATACTTGTGAAACACTCATTTAAATTTAACTCAACTTTCGCAGTTGAATCGGGCGGCTTTTGGTTGCTGTAAAAACGCAACTGACAGTGATAAAGAAAAATCAGAAGCTGCTTATCGCAGCAAAACACAAATCCATCACTCCAAATTCGACTTCGCTCTGGCAGGTCAAACGAAGCGATAGATTCGGAGAGGCCGATAAGAATATAATAATCCTATTTCATAGCGTGCAAAAACACCATATTGCTCTTTCCGGGGGACAACACATTAATTGGATCATTGATCACCTCAAACTTGCGGGGCCTTCACATGGTTTCTGTATGTCATTTTTCGCACATTCCACCCTATACACGGTCAGCATTTTAAGACCATTTTCGGCTATCAAACTTGCACGGTCAGGCTAATTGAAACACTCGCACTGTCACAAGTGTGCTCGCCCTTTTGTAGACCAGATTCGCGCTGAGGGTTATCTCGATAATTAATCTTTTCTGCTCTCTAGTCAATCAATTTCTTTGGCACTCCACTATATGATGCGTGAGATCGACTCCGATCTCGCCGAAGTGTGTGCGCTCGATCGTAACTAGAATACACAGTGTGTACCAATCAGGGCCTTACAATGACACTTCAATCGACACATCGTCACTCAATAATGAGCCTATCGCCTTTCAATTTCATGCAAGTTTATGCAGGTTGAAAATAGTGCTACTCTCTCTTCACGTTCAATAAAGAGAAAATCACTTCACCTTCGTACAGTCTCGTTTCATTCCACGTTCATTTCTTGCATTCTTCAAACCGCAGCAAAGTTATCGAATCGTGAAATGAAAATGAAAGGAACTTGAAAGTTTCTCATTTCGAATGGAAATTTCGTTTGAGCTCGAACCGTATTCACTGAAACTTATGAAAATGACGATGTGCAGTATGCCAGTAGGCGTAATCAGATGTCGGTGCTGGTTGTATGCCTCATTTTCCTCATTCAATTCCATTTGTTTTTGAAAGACGGAAAAATTCAGTCTGGAGAAAGGGAATCGAATGAAACTTTCAATTGAAAGCAGTGATCGTCCTTTCACATTTGAAATTGAAAATGACATATAGCTTATTTAAATGATAATGAATAGGGCAGTTTAAATCGTCAAGTAAAAGCAGCTGCTTTCAAGTTCAAAGGAAACGAAATTGAAGAATCGATGTTTCAGTATGCCTAGTGAATGCACACAATGGATATTGAAATAGGCTGAAGAGAAATGAAGAAGTAAAAAAGTCATGTTCAGTCAGTTTCGAAATTGTCAAGCCCTGGTAACACCATCTATGAGTGGCATTGCTGTGCGCACCATCTATGAGTGGCATTTTGCTGGCAATCAGCAAATAGTTAGGTCATAAAATCTTCCCAAATTGAGCCTTTTTAGGAATTGAAAAAGCAAGTGAAACAAAATCTCCAAATGGAAATAGGTGAAAGATCTCGTGGTTTACTCTTTATATGCTCACAAAACTTTGGTCTGAAAATAATTCTGATTCTACAACAAAATTGAATTTCTCATGAAAATCAGGATAAAGCCTAGATTGTGAAAAATAAATCAGGGCATCACAAATAGATCTCAAAATAAGGACATGTCCTTCTAAATCAGGACAGATGGTAAACCTACGTAGGGATCGATTCACTTATTCGGTCGGTACCAGAGAAATGATCTTTACCGAATTGATCTTTGAAAAATTTGAAAAGAAAACCTCGTTTATCAAACTATATAGCAAAACTGTCGCCAAACGTCTGGCGTTAAGTCAAAACCGATTCTTGGCTATAGCGCCAATTCTAGAAAACAATATTTCGATTGGAACTGATATCACCATCCACCATCCATTGATTGGATTCTATATAGCCAAAGAAATTCAGTCTAGTGTTACTGTATTCTGACGTAGTAAATTCCTCCAGATGTATTACATTTTTGGTTATTAAAAGATTCGCCACTGCTCAAGCCAAAAAAGAAAGTGACAAAACATTGAGAAAAAATAATTCAATCCATTTATAATAATTTATTTGCATAGTACGAAGGAATTTATAATATCTGTAGTTAACCAGTTCCTCGTTTCGGCTGTTTCGAGTGTTGTTTCGACCGACTTTTGAAGAAAATTGATTGTTTCTCGGAGGTATTTTGTGTTTTTCGGATCCTGGTAGATATTTTTCACGTAAGCAAGAAGTATTTAAGGTTTTTTATCCTCAAATTCTAGTTGCAGTCTTCGAAAAATGGTTCGCGCGCATAATTGCACGGAAACACAGCGGATGGTAATTCGCAAAATGTCCAAAACAGGCAGCAACCAACGCGAAAAAAAACCGTTAAAAGACAATGTTCTTCTAAACAAAAAAGTTAAGCATTCAAAAAATCTAGATCAACATGTCAAAAGGGTCTACCTTCTTTGATCGATTCTCTTCATCTACATTCTCTTTCATTAATAACTAAGCAGTAACAGGATTTCCTGATGTGTTCGGTGACAAGGAGTGTGAAAGGGGACCTCGTTTATCAAACTATATGGCAAAACTGGAGCAAAATATGTCTAAAAGGCCGTGGTTATCGAAAGAGAAAGACGGTGAAGAGAATCGATCAAAGAAGATAGACCCTTTTGACATGTTGATCTAGAAATGGACAAAAATTGCCGATTTTTCATAGGTTTACCTTCACACGCACTGACGAAACTACCCATCAATCATAGTAACTCATGAGGCAGGAGAAAAATTAACAGCTCTATCAGTCGAACTCTAACCGTGATGGCGAAAACAGTGAAGCTACTCCGTTCAGAAGTGTGCGCGTTCAAAGAACGGTACCCCGCCGCGTCGAAAACGAACATCGTGTGGCACTTTGTGTACGCCAGAAACGCCCTTTCTGGCATCTTTAACATCTTGTCACTATTGGACAACAATCAGAGCATCGAAAGAAAGCCCGGTTCCGGACGGCCGACGACCCTGAGCAACAAGAAGCTCCAAAGGATGCTGAACAGGAAGATCGAGGGAAAAGTGGCTACATCGCAGCGTGCGCTTGGCCGGGAGGTCGGTGCAACCGGCCATACAGTGAAAAAGTACCTTGCGAACATGGACATACATGTCAGGAAGCGGAAGTCCCGTCCACTAGTCTCGTAGCTGCAGGAAATGACGCAGCGGTAGCGGCTGAATAATATGGTCTAGTCGATTTTCCCGGCGAATCGGGACGTGGTGGTGGTGATGGACGACGAGACCTATCTCACCCTGGATGGAAACGACTGGCAGGGCATTTTACTTCCCCCACGAAGCATGTGAGCTTCAAAGTGAAGTTTATTTCACACACCAGGTTCCCCAAAAAGGTGCTGCTGTGGCTGACAATCAGTTAGAAGAGGATGTCAAAGCCGCTCTTCTTTAGCTCCGGACTGGCCGTGAACGGGGAAATTTATCGTACGAAGTGCCTGCCGGAAGTTGCGTCGTTCATCAAGAAATACCATAAGGGCGAAGACGCGGTGTTTTGACCGAATCTGGCGTCGGCTCACTTGGAGCGTGGAGCGTCTGAATATCAACGTGGTACCCAAGTCGGCGGACCCGCCCAACGTCCTCCAGCTGCTTCCCATCGATAATTTCTGGGCAAACCTGAAGCGTAAGATCTACTCAATAAATTTTGTCGCGAAAACTGGAATTGATATAAAACGAAGAAAGAACCTAAAAAACATGCCTACACGCATGTTTTCGTCCGCCATGGCGAATGTTTCGTTTAACTGACGGAAGGCGGCTTGCAAGGGCGTAGAATTTTTTTTTGCAAGTAAGCTAATAATCATATTACTTCCATGGAAAATTTATCAAACTCTTTTATCTGTCCTAGGTTATTTATCACCATCCGAAAAAAGTCCATTTTTTAATGCAAACGTTAATTCAATTTTTCGAATCATTTTGCACTCCTCAAACCGTGTACCCGTGGGCGGTCCGCAACCCGCATCACCGCTTCCGACGGCGTGTCGGCGGTCAACTTGGATCGCACCATCTTGGCGGCGCCTCGATTCAGTACCCTCGTTTAATGGGGACCTCACCCTGAAACGAAAATGAAAAAAATAATTTACAATAGAAATTACGCTTTTTTCTGTGAAGCATTTAAACTTAAGAGAGAGAAAGAGAAAGAGAGAGAGAGAGAGAGAGAGAAAGAGAACACGAGAAAAACAGACCAGAGAGAGTGTTCAATGCACCAGAGATTATTGCCAAACTACAACTCAACAGTTTTTTTTTCTTTCCATTCGTCACATTTTCCGTGACACACACTGTGCATTACACGTTTACACAGTACTCCCTTGTTCAACACTGAATTAGCCGAGGCGAATTGATCTAATTAATGCAAAGCGGTGCGTGACCGGAGTAATTACGAACTGTTGTGTAAGGTTAGGATAACCTTCACCACTGTAGCTATGTTGGCGATTTTGTTATGGTATGCATCATCTGCTTCCTCTGAATGGAAATACAAGCAGTTGCTTTGCTAAAATTCAAGAGAAGTAAAATTAATTCAAATTAACTTCAACACTTCATTCGCTGTTCATTCAAGTCTGGACAGCGCAAGCAATCAGTCGTTTACTTTCGCGTTCCCGTAATCGTGATCGAGTGCTGTAAGCTGTTATTAACCTTACTCGCCCTGGTGTTTTTATTATCACGCGTTTACCGTGGTCTTGTGGACATTGTGTTCAACCTTTCATTTCTCGCCAATTCATCGCCATCGCAAATTGGAGTCGGACACGGTGGTCAGTCGCACGCACACAATATCAGTGTGGAAGAACGCGCTTAGTGGTGTGATACACCATTTCATTTGTGCCGAGCGCCCAACACGCGATCAGCCGATCGCTAAGTTCAATTGTACTGGTGCATCTCGTGTGAATCGCTGTGAGTGAGAACGTGAGAACGAGCACCGGACTGAAAAGTGCACAATCGCAGCGGCGTCTGCAATCATCCGATCGAGCAGCAGCCGTTACCGCAATCATCGCACTGGTGTGCGTTAGCAAGTAGTTTTATTATTTTTTGTTTTTCTTTGTTTTTTTTTTTTATTAGGTTATAGGAATCATTCAAACTATTGCAATTATCAGTCACATAAATGATGGATGAAGGTGGGGGGTCTTTTAATATGGAGATCTCCTTCGATGACTCCCTTTCCGTTGCACAAAAAGGTGCCGGAAAATCGCTTAAGCGCGTTCCGTGTGATACAGAAGAGTCGTCGATTAAAAAGCCCCCCTCTAAGAAATCCACAAACCTCGCCACTCATCCCCCGAACCCCCCCGTTTTAACTCAACCATCGACCTCGCATTCCTCATCTGTTGCTCCTGATCCCTCTCAACCATCCACCTCATCTCCCCCCTCTACCGTCCCCGTTCCCGCCCAAACCTCGTCCTCGTCTTCTTCTTCTGTTTTGTCCTCTCCCCGTGTCAAGGTTTATCCAGAGGATGCACCTGGAACTGGTCCATGGGTTGTTTTCTTCCGGCCCAAACCCAACGGGAAATCGCTGAACGTCATTCAGATTATGAAAGATCTGACAAAAAATTATTCCTCCGTGGTCGAAATGAGAAAGGTTAGACCGAACAAACTGCGTGTTGTCGTGGCTGATCGGAAGCAAGCTAACGAGATTGTTGTCGACAATAGATTCATCCTAGAATATCGCGCCTATGTGCCCTGCCATAACGTAGAAATTTCGGGGGTGATTACAGAAACGGGTCTGACGAGCGAATTTATAAAAAAGGGAGATGGCAGATTTAAAAAGCTTCCTCGGTCGATAGTTAAAATTTTGGACTGCCAACAGTTAGGAAAAGTGTCCCAGGAAGAGGGAAAAACAAAATTCACGCCGTCCGACTCGTTTCGAGTAACTTTTGCTGGTTCCGCCCTCCCTGACTACGTTATGGTGGACAAATTGAGACTACCACTGCGACTCTTCGTGCCAAAGCCCATGACTTGCAACAAATGCAAGTCAGTTGGTCACACAGCAGATTATTGTGCCAACAAGGAGCGCTGTGCCACTTGCGGAGAGCAACATGTGGGGAAATCCTGCAGTGCGACTGAGCATAAGTGTCCATATTGCGGAGGATCCCCACACGTGCTCTCAACTTGTGAAACTTACAAGAGTCGCTGGGAGAAGCAGAAGCGCTCTTTAAAGGAACGATCGAAACGTACTTTTGCGGAAATTTTAAAGGGCGCTTCTCTACTGGCTCAACAACAACAACCAATCTCAACACACAATACCTTTTCCGCGTTGCCAGTTGATGAAATGGAAGCGGACACAGCTAGCGAGGGCACACCGTTTATTTTCAAAGGGAATCCCCGGCGCAAAAATGTGACCACTCCCAAAGTTCAAGAACAAGTCCCCACGGTTATATCCTCTGTTAGCTTGCCTAAAAAATCGAGTGCAGCGGACAAGCAAAATCAGGTTCCTCCTGGCTTCCGTGGGAATATTTCATCTTCGAACGACCCAGCACTCGAGGGGACATCAAAAACCCCAACTGTCCCTATTTTTCCGTCCAGTTCAACTTCCCAATCGGGATTTATAAAGTTGTCTGACCTTTTGGATCAAATCTTCAAGTGTTTTAATGTTTCCGACTCCATCAGAACCATTGTCATCTCAATGCTTCCAGTATTAAAGACAATTTTGCAACAATTGATGCAAACATGGCCCCTCCTTGCAATGATTATCTCTCTTGATGTCTAATTCAAATAGAGAGGTCGGAGATATCACTGTTTTACAGTGGAATTGTCGTAGTCTTATCCCTAAATTGGATACATTCAAATTTTTAATTCATAACTTCAATTGTGATGTTTTTGCTCTGTCCGAAACTTGGCTTTCTTCGCGAGATGATATCTCTTTCCACGATTTTAATATTATACGCTTGGACCGTGATGATAGATACGGAGGGGTGCTTTTGGGGATCAATAAGTGCCACTCATTTTTTAGAATTGACCTTCCAACTATTGGAGGGATCGAAGTTGTTGCTTGTCATGCAAACATCAGAGGCAAAGACCTCTGTATTGTCAGCTTGTATTGGCCTCCGAGAGCTGCGGTTAGCCGCAAACAACTTGATGACATGTGCTCACTCCTTCCTGAGCCACGATTGATCTTGGGAGACTTCAACTCTCACGGAACTGCCTGGGGGGAACAGTACGACGACAATCGTTCATTGTTGATATATGACCTTTGTAACAGCTTCAATATGACCATTTTGAACACTGGGGAAACAACACGTGTACCTAAACCTCCTGCTAACCCTAGTGCTCTTGACCTCTCGCTTTGCTCGAATTCACTATCGTTAAATTGCAAGTGGAATGTAATTCAGGACCCCAACGGTAGTGATCACTTGCCAATCAAAATTTCCATCACCATTGGGTCGAATTCTTCTGAATCTATAAACATGGCATATGACCTCACAAGACACATTGACTGGAAAAAATATGCGGACGCGATTGCTCTAGCCATCAATTCCAGAGATGGTTTACCTCCATTGGAGGAGTATAACTTCCTTTCTCGTTTGATATATGACAGCGCGGTTCGCGCTCAAACGAAACCCATCCCAGGTTCCACCATTCGCCGAAGGCCTCCCAATCCATGGTGGGATAGCCAATGTTCCAAGCTTTATGTAGAAAAATCGAATGCATTTAAAGCTTTTCGGAAACGTGGAACCCCTAAAAATTTTCAAATGTATTTAGCCCTTGAGAATCAGTTCAAAAATTTGATCAAAGGGAAAAAACGTGCTTATTGGCGAAATTTCGTGGGAGGTTTGTCACGAGAAACGTCAATGAAAAAATTATGGAAAGTGGCTCGAAACATGCGAAATCGCTCATCAACGAATGAAAGCGAAGAATATTCACATCGATGGATTTTTAATTTTGCACGGAAGGTTTGTCCTGATTCCGCTCCTGTGCAAAAACTTGTTCGAGACATACCACAAGATAGGTGCGATCTTGATTCCGAGTTTTCGATGGTAGAATTCTCTCTTGCTCTCCTTTCTTGTAACAATTCGGCTCCAGGATCGGATAGAATTAAGTTCAACTTGTTAAAAAACCTCCCTGGTGTGGCGAAACATCGCTTGTTGAATTTATTCAATCGGTTTCTGGAACATAATATTGTTCCAGATGATTGGAGACAAGTACGAGTTATAGCTATTCAAAAACCCGGAAAACCCGCGTCCGACTTCAATTCGTACCGCCCAATAGCAATGCTGTCTTGTATACGGAAATTGTTGGAGAAAATGATCTTGTTTCGCCTTGATCGATGGGTTGAAACGAATGGCCTACTCTCAGATACACAATATGGGTTCCGCAGGGGCAAGGGGACGAATGATTGTCTTGCGTTGCTTTCTTCAGAAATTCAAATGGCTTACGCCGAAAAAAAACAAATGGCTTCAGTATTCTTGGACATAAAGGGGGCGTTTGATTCAGTTTCAATAGAGGTCCTGTCAGACAAATTACACTCTCGGGGTCTGCCGCCTCTATTGAATAATATGTTATATAACTTGCTTTGTGAGAAACATTTGAATTTTTCTCATGGAGATTCGGCAGTGAGTCGGATCTCTTACATGGGCCTCCCTCAGGGCTCATGTTTAAGCCCCCTTTTGTACAACTTCTATGTAAGCGACATCGACAATTGCCTTACACAAAATTGCAACCTAAGACAACTTGCAGATGATGGAGTGGTGTCTGTCGTAGGATCAAACGAATCCGACCTGCAAGGACCCTTACAAGCTACTTTGAACAATTTTTCAACCTGGGCCATTGGGCTAGGGATCGAATTCTCCACGGAGAAAACAGAGATGGTGGTTTTTTCTAGGAAGCATAGACCAGCAAAACCAAAGCTTCAACTTTTGGGTAAACCGATCACTCATGCTATGTCATTCAAGTATCTTGGGGTCTGGTTCGACTCCAAATGTACTTGGGGGGCCCATATTAGGTATCTGAGTAAAAAATGTCAACAAAGAATAAACTTTCTCCGTACAATTACCGGCACCTGGTGGGGAGCCCATCCTGAAGATCTTATAATGTTGTATCGAACAACTATTCTCTCAGTGATGGAGTATGGCAGTTTCTGTTTTCAATCAGCTGCCAAAACACACCTCATTAAACTCGAGCGAATTCAGTATCTTTGTCTCCGTATTGCGTTGGGATGTATGCCCTCAACGCATACCATGAGTCTCGAGGTTTTGGCAGGCCTACTCCCACTAAAAGATCGCTTCAATTTATTATCTCTTCGGTTCCTCATCCGGTGTAAGGTTATGAACCCATTGGTGATCGGAAATTTTGAGCAGCTTATCGAGCTAAATTTTCATTCTGGATTCATGAGCTCATATCATGAATTCATCACCATGCAGGTTGATCCTTCTTCGTATATTCCCAACCGTGTTTGTTTTTCTGACTACATCAATTCCTCTGTACATTTTGATCTGTTCATGAAGGAGAAAATCCATGAAATTCCAGATTATCTTCGATCGAGGATCGCTCCTACGATCTTCAAAGCAAAGTATGGGCGTGTCAATTGTGATAATATGTACTTTTCTGATGGGTCCTCTATGAATGAGTCCATAGGATTTGGAGTGTTCAACGTATTTTTTAGCACCTCACACAGTCTTCAGTATCCTTGCTCAGTATATATTGCTGAATTGGCAGCAATACACTGGGCGCTGGACAGCGTCGCCTCACGACCTGTTGAACACTATTACATTGTAACGGATAGTCTTAGCTCTGTCGAAGCTATCCGTTCAGTGAGGCCGGAAAAGCACTCGCCGTACTTCCTTGAGAGAATACGAGAAATTTTGAGTGCTTTATCCAGACGCTGTTATGTCATTACCTTTGTCTGGGTCCCTTCACATTGCTCCATTTCGGGTAATGAGAGGGCTGACTCATTAGCAAAGGTAGGTGCAATTGAAGGCGATATTTATCAGCGTCAAATCGCCTTCAATGAATTTTATTCTTTAGTTCGTAAAAATACCATCGCTAACTGGCAACGCAAGTGGAACGAAGATGAATTGGGCCGGTGGTTCCACTCGATTATCCCTAAGGTTAGCCTCAAACCATGGTTCAAAAGTCTGGACTTGAGTCGGGACTTTATTCGGACCTTCTCCCGACTCATGTCCAATCACTGTTCTTTAGATGCGCTGCTTTTTCGTTTCAAGCTTGCCGACAGCAATCTCTGCGTTTGTGGCCATGGTTACCACGACATCGAACACGTTGTTTGGTCGTGCGAGCTATATTTTGTCGCCAGATCGAATTTAGAAAACTCCCTTCGAGCTCGAGGAAGGCAGCCCAATGTGCCGGTGAGAGATGTGTTGGCTCGGTTAGACCTTGATTACATGTCCCAAATATATGTTTTCCTTAAAGATATCGATCTTCGAGTGTGATTGTTCTTACATACTTTCCCCCCCATTTTCTCCTCCTTTTCGTCCTTCGCGAGCTATCGGTTCCCTAACATTAGATAAGTTAAATTGTTAATACATATTAGATGTGAGGATAGTTTAAGAATTCAGTGTGATGTGTGAGTATGAATGTGAAAGTGAGTGTGAGTGTGAGTGTGAACATGGTTACAATCTCCTTACATCCCATCCTTTTCCTAAAGAAAATGTGTCACCCTTCTAAACTCGAGTCGACCGCGAGTAATCGGTTTCCTATTTCATTAACCGTAGAATTAAGAAAACATGTTAATAGTAAAAGTATAGTTGAGAGTTTGGCTTCTTTAAACCTATGTAACTGAGCCTGTACAAATAAACGAATTATAAAAAAAAAAAAAAACTTCAACACTTCCTCTTTTTCTTTTCAGAACCCCTCCGAAACGCGTAAAATAACATCCCTGTGGACCGCCCTCGCGAAACTACGCAACGTATGCATCCATTCCACGGAGTCAAGAGTGTGGTCGACGAAGACGACGCCAGACGCAGCTGCCGCCAGCCGAAACGCTCCGTTTGGGGGGAAATTGCGAAAATAAGGCCAACGGCCAGTCGAACACCAAATACTAGTGCCGCCCGACGACGGTACATTTCAGTGCGCCCCAACCGGCTGACAACCATCTCCAGCCATCATCGGCCCGCGTACATAACCTAGAAAACGTACCCATATTTCCATATAGACACACACAAACGAGCGCCGCAGACGGTGGTGGCCGGCTGATTGCCGAGTTGTTTATTTTTATTTCGCTGCGATCGCGGGGAGCGCCTTAAGTTGCTTTGAATGCTGCTGATGCGTGCAGCAGCGCTGTGATTCTCGCTGTGCTGCGCGACGTCGCGAGAAGATCAGAAACCACCACGAGGTCTTCCCTACAGAGAGCTAGAGTGGGACACACAGTGAAACGTGTACATAATTAATGATTTATGGTACAAACAAACCGCCACCAGCGTCGGAGAGTTCGATGAAGTGTAAGTATGCGCTAATTAGGCTGAAAATCGCAATGACCATATCGGAACGCAGCAAGCTGTGAATTAGCAGCAGCTGCCAAAGTGATCATGGCCAGAGTGCTGTTCGTTTCTGTTAGAGCTTGTTACAGATACGAGCACAAGGTGTAAAGTTCTAGCCCTAGAACATTAGATGACACTGTTTCAAACAAATTTAAATTAGTCAGTTTTAACGATTTTGAGATTTTGTATTAGATGCACAAGTATGATTTTACGAATGTCGTACTGTTGGCATTATGTTGAAGTTGGAAGCAGTAATTATGACTTGGGCGATATAGAACGTGCTAAGCCACCGAACAATGTTCAAGACACACAATTGGAAGCACCGACAGCCTGAAACTAACACTGATGAACGGTATCGACTACAGTTGACATCAGTCTTCCGAAAAACACTTAGAGTATTACGGGGCAAAAGTGCGCATTGGCCTTTTTGAAACATACGAACATAAAAATTCAGCAACAGTGTATTCGTTTGACACATTATTACACCAGCAGTTCATACATATAAACAAGATACATTTCATGAAATTGGCATAAAGTTAAGAGGAAAGAAGACTTTTGCGTTAAGGTAAATGATTTTGGTTTGTCCAGTCGAAAATATGATCATGGTTTGCCCACTTTTTTGAATGCTCTAATTCAGCGCTCCTGTGTCAAATAAGGCCTTCGAATGTTTCGAAACATATAAATGAAATTGCCTTTTACATGATTTATAGTAGTTTGATAGTATATTTTTACGAAATCACATGTTTTAAAGGTTTATAAAATACATCTTCTATTTGTGTCAATGCACCCCTCATTCGAGCTAACTTTGAATCGGTCACCAGATGATTATTTGGCACGTATTCAGACTTTTTCTGGATTACAACACTTATAAATATTGTAAACATCATGCTTGCTCACCATTTGTATCGGATTTACATAGCTAAACCATTAAATTTTGATGAACTCAATTCTGATCATGAGTTGTCCAATTCAATAATGTTATTTTGTCCACATGATTTCTATGGCAACCGCTTGGCGCGCTGCAGTTTGTTTATTGTGTCCTTCGCGGATAGCAGAAATAAAGTTTCTCTGTGTTGAGTGTGTTGAGGTGAACACTTCTGAAATGCCCAAGAAAAGGCAATATTCTGAAGAAAGCCTAAATTATGAATGAATCAATATGATGACAGTAAACTCAAGGAATGATAAATGCAACATCTACTTGTGAATTCGAATGTTTTCATTCAAAAATGGAGATTTCTAAAACCGGACAA
Organism: Toxorhynchites rutilus septentrionalis; assembly: GCF_029784135.1. Lineage (NCBI taxonomy): Eukaryota > Metazoa > Arthropoda > Insecta > Diptera > Culicidae > Toxorhynchites > Toxorhynchites rutilus. The sequence continues at coordinate 18,468,064 of NC_073744.1, read as the reverse complement.
ACCATGATCATTTTTTTGGGCAAACCATGATTAGAGGTGGTCAAACCATGATCAAAATTCTTCTTTAAGGAAAATCGTTAAAAAACATAAAAATTTGAATAATTTCAACACCTTATGGTAGTATTAGCAACTAGAGACCTAGGGTTTTTCAACAAACCCAAACTCGTATCGATTATGTGTGATTTTCATGAAGAAAAATCGATTTGCATTTACTAGTTGCGTAAAAACACCCCAAATTGGACAAACCAAGATCATTTACCCTATATTGATTTAATTTTTTCATTTTTGGGGATGACGATTTAGTTACCTAAAATAACTGGAAAGTTCGAAACTACATTGTCAAGGGAACCTTATTCTATAGTAGATAATAGGGCGTATTCGTTTTTGTGAAAAAGTTCAAGAGCTTTATTTAGAAATTCGATTAGTTGTAAAATTACTTGTGGGGCAAAAATGTGCAACAGCGTTTTGTTCTCAAAAAAAAAAATTATAAAATGTTCTCAACAAAACTTTCAACGGGACTCACAAGAAGAAGACTAATTTGGAGAAATGCACTCCAGAAATGCTCGAAATGGTCCGACAGAGGCTTCGGGAGGGAGTCTCGAAGCGTCGGATTGCGACAGACTTCGGTATTTCTGAATCAGCTCTGGGGAAGAGGCTTCTGATAGTAAGCGATTTATGATTTGAATCTTCTTTTATTGACATTTCTACTTCTGCTGGGATGTGCCAGCGAGCACCTAGGGCGGTTCAGACCAGCATTTACGAGTGAGCAGTCTGAGGATCTGGTGAAGAATTGTACTGAATAAAGCTTTCTATGGTATGACTCTCAAACATTTACGGCGCCTGGCGTTTGATTTTGCAGAAGCCAACAACCTCCAGCACGAATTCAAGCAAGTTGTAAAACTGGCAGGAAAGGATTGGGCTTCTAGCTTCATGGGGGAACATCGGCTGACTCTTCGAATCCCGAACAGCGCAACGAAGCAACAATGTCGGAATCCTCAGAACCGAAATCCAAGATGAGAAGTAAAAAATTGCTTAAAAATAATTCAAAATTAATTTCAATAAAAAATGTTTTTATTTCAACCATGCATTCAATTCAATAACGGTCAAGTTTCGTTTATGTTTATGTTTTCACAATAAACTTCAAATAAATCAGGTGAAGGCAATTATGTATTCATAAAGTTAATTTGTTAATAGAAAGAATTCTGTTTCAAATGTTGGATATTTTATAATGTCAGTCAACCCATTCTCAAACATTCAAACATTCGCTGAATAGTAAGAAGTTTTCGATGAGATTTTTTTTCCGTGCATGTTGCCAATTGAAGTCTGGGGAGAGGGATGCCAGGTGATTTTTTTGAATGTCTTCACATGATACGAAAAAAATGTCTTCAAATGTCTTCACCATCATGTCGGAGGAAACTTAAATTCATAACTTACTTACTTTACAAAGTTTGAACATAATCATTGGTTATTCTAATTTGTATTTTTATATTCATTAAACTTACCTTGAGGTTTCGAAGTTTATTTCAATAAATGTGAACAAAGAATATATTGCGCAACTGTGAACTAAGGGGTTGTCCACATACCACGTGGACAGAAAAAGCATGATTTTAGACACCCCCCTCCCCCTCCGTGGACAAGCGTGGACATTTCTTATACCCCTCCCCCTGTTGTCCACGTGGACATTCCTCCGGTTTTGAGCAAAAAATCAAGAAATTCTATTTTTTCGCTTAAATTTCATTTCAAGTTTGTTTCTATTTTCTATTCCATATGTTTAATGATAAAAATTATAGCCTTACAATGGTAACGATTTGTCTTGAAATCTTCGATGTTTTTCAACATTGTCCGGGAGCTCATTATTTTCTTCCGAATTCCATCCACGTTATCTTCATATCCATTTTAAAATACCCTTTGTGAGCTTATTCTCGAGTATTTTTATTAAAGCTGGCTGGCTGTTTGAGTTTTCAAAAAATCAGACAATGAAATCAACCACTTTGTTTGAAAACAGAATTTTCTCGTCTAAATATCAATAACAATAACAATAACAATAACTTTTACAGGTTCGGTAGTGCCTGATGGCTATAATGAACCTAGTAAAACAAAACATCTGCAATATCATCGTGATCGATGATTCCGTTGACCTACAACCCTTAATTGGTAAATCATGCTGAATATTGTCCATAAAAATTCATGCCGAATCTAAGGAAAAAACCCAAAGCATATTTTTGTAGGCATACTTCTTTTCGATCATCGTTTTTTCCTGAATATTTCAGCATCCTTCATGCAACTTGAGAATTCCATCCTCTCAGAACTTATGCTATACAGTATGTTGAAGTTCTTACAAGAATCTTAACAGTTAATAATATGAAGATGCAATGTCTGGTGTGTAAGGCGGGTGGAGTTTTAGAAGTGCCCTAGAAGCGTTCTGGATCGTTGATTTTCATACGTTCAGCTGCTAGCAGTACTTGTTGGAATTCATCGAAACTAGCAGTAGGTAAAAGCTCAGGATACAGATTTTCTTCCAGTCCTACCAGACCCAGCCATAACTTTCTTCAAGCGAAAACCTGCTTCGGAGTTCCATTCACTTGCCAAGATTTTTTTTAACTCAACATCCTTGTAAATGATTTGCCCTTTACAATTCGCTACAAATATGTATTTTCGTCGCGTTTATGAAACGAATCGCAGATTGAGATAAGTCCCTTCAAGTGTTTTTCGGTAAAATAAACCCTTATTCCTGAATCCGGTCGAATTTGAAATTAGCACAATGTTGCGTTCTTTAAGAGGGTATTCTAGTCTAAAAATTTGAAAAAAAAATCTTTTTTTTTCTTCATATTTCTCTAATTCAGACATTTAAGAATATACCATAGAAGAGACTTTTTGAAAATCTCATTATTTACCAAGCTATAGCCATTTTAGTGATGCGATATCTTATCTAGTACGGCCATAACAATTAACTACAAACGCGTTTTTCTCGAAATATGTTTTTCAAACTGGTTTACACGATATCTCAAGTTCTACTTATCCGATCTATGTTTATATGAATACAATCTGTATGTATCTTTCTTGCAACTTGCACTGTGATCACGCGTATTCTAGAGCTTACCACTCAGAATGCATTCAAGGCGTGTTATTTGGCATAGAAATCTCAACTAAGTACTAATAAAAATGACGCAAGTAATACTACGTTGAGACGGCGAAGTTCGTGCCATTGAAGAAGAAGTAGAAGAATGTATTTTTCTATCGCATGAACCTATAAAAAATCATAATTTCGTAACTTTACTATTTAAAAAAAACAAGAAACTTGAAAAAAAAAGTTTTTAACAGTATTTTTTTCCTTCAAATTTCCGCCATTTTATCAAAAAACACATTTTTGACTTGTCCGAGGTTCATACGATAGTGGCATCTTTACTGATTCAGAATCAGTTCAAATTTCCGCCATTTTATCAAAAAACACGTTTTTGACTTGTCCGAGGTTCATACGATAGTGGCATCTTTACTGATTCAGAATCTGTTCGATTTGTTTGTTTCAGAGATCCAGAAGTGCTGGAATCTTGTACGCCATGGCACAACTTTTTTTTGAACCCCCTCACTCGATCAGCTTCTAATTATGGATATATATTTTTCCGTTCAATTTTTGTTTTATTGATATAACAAATAGTGATATAATGGATGGTAAAAATATTCTTTGTTTTACTTTTTCGGACCTCGAACAAACGTCCGAAATTCGTGTCTCTATCCCCCTTAATCTGATCGAATCAAATCCTATCGGATTGTACAAATATTGTAACCTTGAAATGCAGAATGCAAAAGTTTATTTCGTTCGGATTGCGATTTGTCAAATCCGATCGGGTTCCGTAATATGGGTTCATATGTAGTCCATGCATTGCCCCATGCCCTCTATTACCGGTTGGAATAAATTGGATCCTAGTTCATGTGCGTTGCCTTCAGAATATTCATTTCAGGAAAGAGGTTCAGTCATATGAAAAAATATGGATGTTTGACCGAGCAGCACTCTCAGGCAGTTCAGTATTTTTATTGATGAATACTGAGCACTCAGGGCGGGCGTGAAGTTCAAAAAATCGTGTAAATACAAAACAGATCTCATTCAATTTTGACTTCTAACTTGAATGTTCTACTTTGAAAAATACTTAACGTTTCCACGTGGACAATATCAACACCCCCTCCTCCCTTACCGTGGACAAGCGTGGACATTTTCGTAACCCCTACCCCCCCTAAAGTTGTCCACGTGGTATGTGGACAGCCCCTAAATTTGATGAGTTTAGAAATGATGATTGGCTTGATACTCCGTTGATTGATTGAATATAGTTAGAAATTCATGGAAATAATATCTGTCAAGAACCCACGTACGTTACCATACTGAAATGTCTTCACATATTTCATAATGGGCCTGGTACACCTGAGAGGTGTACGTCACTTCACGGTGAAAACAAAATGCACTTCATATCGTTTTCATCGTGAAGTGACGTTCGTGATCAGGCCCAATGTCTTCACAAAATCAAATGTTTTCCCTGTAAGTCAAATCTGTAAGTCTCAATCTGGGGCACCGACTGCACAGCGGGGCGGCGTCATACAAATGCTGGCCAAATCTCGCTATAAATAAAATTGCTGAAAAAAAATAAACAAAGAGAATGTAAACTAAAACAGATAGAGAGAAAGTTAGCAGTGGGCAGCTGCGATGTGTTTGTGCGTGCGTGTGCGTCTGCGTGTGTGCATACGAATGTAGAGAGTAGAGAGTAGAGAGAAGAGAATACAGAGTAGAGAGAAGAGAGTGGAGACAAGAGAGAAGAGAGTGGAGACAAGAGAGAAGAGAGTGGAGACAAGAGGGAAGAGAGTGGAGACAATGGAGAAGAGAGTGGAGACAAGAGAGAAGAGAGTGGAGACAAGAGAGAAGAGAGTGGAGACAAGAGAGAAGAGAGTGGAGACAAGAGAGAAGAGAGTGGAGACAAGAGAGAAGAGAGAAGAGAGAAGAGAGAAGAGCGAAGAGAGAAGAGAGAAGAGCGAAGAGAGAAGAGCGAAGAGAGAAGAGAGAAGAGAGAAGAGAGAATAGAGAATAGATAAGAGAGAAGAGAGAAGAGAGAAGACAGAAAAAAGAAGAGAGAAGAGAGAAGAGAGGAGAGAAGAGAGAAGAGAGAAGAGAGAAGAGAGAAGAGAGAAGAGAGAAGAGAGAAGAGAGAAGTGAGAAGAGAGAAGAGAGAAGAGAGAAGAGTGAAGAAAGAAGAGAGAAGAAAGAATAGAAAAGAGAGGAAAAAGAGAAAAAAGAAGAAAGTAGAGAGTAGAAAATAGAGAGTAGAGAGTAGAGAGTAGAGAGTAGAGAGTAGAGAGTAGGGAGTAGAGAGTAGAGAGTAGAGAGTAGAGAGTAGAGAGTGAGGAGAGAGTGAAAAGAGAAGAGAGAAGAGAGGAGAGAGGAGAGAAAAGAGAGGAGAGAGAGAAGAGAGGAGAGAGAAGAGTAGAAAAGAGAGAGAAGAGAGAAGTGAAAAGAGAGAAAAGAGAAAGGAGAAGAAAAAGAGAGAAGAATGAAAAGAAAAGATAGAAGAGAGAAGAAAGTAGAGAGAGTAGAGAGTAGAGAGTAGAGTGTAGAGAATAGAGAGTAGAAGGTAGAGAATAGAGAGTAGAGAGTAAAGTAAGAGTAAAAGTAAAGTGAAGAGTAGAGAGTAGAAAGTAGTGAATAAAGAGTAGAGAGTAAAGTAAGAGTAAGAGTAAAGAGAAGAGTATGGAGTGAGAGTAGAGAACAAAGAGAATAAGTAGAAAATGAAGAGTAAAGAGTAAAGAGTAGAGAGTAGAAAAAGAAAACTAGAGAGTAGAGAGTGGAAAGTAGAGAGTAAATAGGAAGTAGGAAGTAGAGAGTAGAGAGTACAGAGTAGAGAGTAGAGAATAGAGAGTACAAAATGAAAAGTAGAGAGTACAGAGTAGAGATTAGATAGTAAAGAGTAGAGAGAAGAGGGCAGAGAGTAGAAAATGAAGAGTAGAGAGTAGAGAGTAAAGAAAAGAGAGTAGAGAGAAGAGAGTAGAAAATAGAAAATGAAGAGAGTAGAGAGTAGAAGATGAAGATTAGAGAGTTCAAAGTTAAATTTAAAGTTGAAAGAGCAACATTTTTTTTGAAAAAAAAATATGATTTATCTTGCACATTTGAATTTGCGGTAGTTTATAATTTGATTTTCAGGGGGAGCGATTGTTCTGGGGATGCGTTTTTTTTCTAAAATGTGTTGGAAGCGCTTGCTTAGAATAAATGCGGGATGAAGAAAATGGAATAGACAGGAGGATAAACAGGAATATATTGAATTTCTTGAAAAAAAATAGACAAAGATGAATAGAAATTGAAAAGACACGCTCGGGATGGAAGATTTTTTTGGCTGATGAGAATGGAAATGAGAGTTAGTTCTGGGATAAAAAGAATGAGGGATAAATGATTTTCGAGAGCTCATTTTTTTATAAAGTGGACACTGTATGAAAACTGCTTTGTTTTTCTTTACGTAATACCGTAATACCGTGGAGAACTCCGATGTCAATTGACGCTTATTTTCTTTAGAACAGATGAAGAGGTGTATTTTGTTTGCCCAACATTTCAGACGAAGCACCCATTGTCAAAATAGGGATGCATTTTTTCAAGGCCAACACACAACAGTGGTGGTGGTGTGTATACTACGAATGCACACATGTCACATGTTCAAACACAGATACGAAAGAATCGTGTTTATGTGCAAGCACAAAACTGCGAAAACAGCGGGAACATGTTCATCTCGTACGCAGAGTTTTATGTGCAACACGGAAGGCTGATATTCACATATCAGTCTGTCGAAACACATTCTCTGTAAAATGAGCTTCTATTTACCTTCCACAAATCCACTCCATAGTGGCAGATACTGAGAATCGTTGACAAATACGCATCGCTTCACGGAGAGCCGAAAATGATCAACAAACAAACAAACAACAGCACACCGGAATGATCCTCTTGGCGATGAACTGAATCCGCTTACTCATCCGTGAATCACAGATTGTTCCAATCATCTGTGGATCAGACCGGTTCGTTATCGCCTGAATCCAGTTTATCGTTGTTGAAGAAAAAAATCCGTTTCCAGTCGACAATTGAATGTTTCTCCGACTGTCAACTCTTGTTGTTGTCATAAACAATTCACAACCGTCTCAGTGTTCAGTGAGCAACAAATGCGTCATTCATGGCGACTTTTTTGGCGATAAAAAAAAAGTTTGTTTTTCTTGTGCTCTCGTTTCAATGAATGAGATTTACCACTTATCTAAAGGCTGTAGTAAACCTCACGTTGAGACGAGCTGGAGAGTTAATTAATGAAAGGGTCTGAGTCAATTGAGTTTACTCTATTCCATACTTAACACTCCGTGGCGGCCGGCCTCATCCTTCGCGCAGACGAATCGGTTTCGGAACAGGCATCCGATTTGTTAGCACGGATGCGCGAAAGCTTATGGCTTAATTTACGAGCGCGCGTAGAACGACGACACACTTGACTTGGCGGAAAGTGATAGTAGCGCAGCAGCCTGGTGACGGCAATTGTGCGCTTGCTTGTTGGCCTCCTTCGGCTCATCCGCTCGACCGAATCGTGCGGCAAAGTAAACAGAGATAAAATTTCAACTCGAAAATACAGAATGGCGATGATAGCCTGCCTAAGGTCACTCGGATTTTTGTCGGTTCGGGAAGGCCAATTGTCAGGGACGGTTGGTTCTGGTTTCTTTTCGAGGGAATTGCGTGCTGTTTCGATTTATTGCATCCGCCAATCTATGGTGTGATTCGGCTGACATTTAAAGACTTTTTTGAGAAAATAGAGACGATTTGTCTATAGTGCAATTCCAAATGAAATCGACGAATGACAAAACATGAGTATTTTTGATTCGAATGACAGTTTGTATTCCATTTGAGTCGGAGGAAATATGAGTTTTCCACAGCAATTGGGAATTTTTTGACTCAAGTGTATGTTTTGAAAAGGGCGTATCGATTTTAGTGAGAGAAATCTTTGATAAATTATATCTCAAAAAATATGGGTCGTAGCGAAATAGAGTTATAGAGTATTGATGTTTAAACGTTGGAAAATATACACCGAGAAAAAAAATAGTACGCTTTTTTATTAACAAAAAAAACTTTAATTTGCAATATCTAAAATAGGTATTTTTTTTATTTTTTCATACAAAATAGAAGTTACTTGGGGGTCTTCGTAGCCACATTGGTTGCGCGTTCGCTCAGTAAGCGATCGATCGTGAGTTCGAAACTCAGGGCCCTCATTGACCATCTTTGTGTTGTTACAGAATAGCTACGTCCACGCAATAATCATCAGCGATGGAGATAGATCCACGGTCGAAATAAGATCGATTCATCCATACAACTGCTCTGCTCTGCAAGACACATCGGGCTGCTGTTCTATAAATAACTCAACAATGATCAATCAACTGTCTCCGCTGTTCTGTGGTCTAACTGGATAATGGAAGAACAGAAAGAATACTCTTACGCCTAAATGGCTACTTTGTAAATGTACCATATGCAATGGTATAGAAGGAAACTCTTACGCCGAAAAATAGCAACTATGTAATGTGCTAATTATAGATGTGATAACCATGTGACATGTACACGATTAAAATTCGGCTCTGTTACAGCTAAAATGCTAATGAGCCTAAAATAAATAAATGGGATAAAAAAAAGAAGTTACTTAGAGAATTAAAAAAATAAGTTGCAAAAAAAAATTTGCTATATACAAAATATGTATTTTTTTCATATAATATAGAAGTAATTTAGAAAATTTAAAAATAAAAGTCCAAGGTGGTAAAACTATTTTTGACGAGCTTTGTAGAACATCGAATTTTTATGAATTTTCGAAACTTCGAATTTTTTTATGTTAACAATCATTTTTAGCCACAAATTATGAATCCTAATGTGATTTAAAATTAAAAAGATCATTATCAATCTCCTTCTAAAAGCAGATGAGATGAGATGAAACAAAGATTTGTTTAATATTGCTATGTTATGTATTAACCCACACGTCTTCAAATGTTTTTCAACGTAACTCCTAAACATATATTTATATTTTTACCATAATTATGCATTTGGAAAAGTTGTTGGCAATTATAAGCAAATCCATGAAATTGAACTTGACGGTATAACACGACAAACTATTAAAAGGACCTATTAACTATAAAAAAGCAATAAATTGGGAACATTTTTGAAAATATCCCGAGAATGGTTGCTCTTCGAAGGATAATGTACTTTTTTGTTTTAAATCACATCAGGTTTCATAATTTGTGACTAAAAATGATTGTTAACATACAAAAATTCTAAGTTTCGAAAATACATAAAAATTCGATGTTCAACAAAGCTCGTCAAAAAAAGTTTCACCACCTTGGACTTTCATTTTTAAATTTTTTAAATGACTTCTATTTTATATGAAAAAAAATACATATTTTGTATATCGCAAATTATTTTTTTTTTCCAAATAAAATAAAAAGAGTACTATTTTTTTCCCAATGAATATTTTTCACTTTTAGACATCAATACTCTATAACTCTTTCTAAGACACTATTTCGATACGACTCATAGTTTTTGAGGTATAAATTTTCAAAAATTCCTCGCTAAAATCGATACGCTTTTTTCAAAAGTTACACTTGAGTCAAAAAATTCCTAATTGCTGGAGAAAATTCATATTTCCTCCAACCCAGGCGGAATACAATCATTCGAATCAAAAATACTCATGTTTTGTCATTTGACGATTTCATTTGGAATTGCTCTATCAACAAAATTCACAAGTTTTTCAGAGTTTCTGAACACAACATTGCACGCTATTTTATATGAGTGAGTGATTTCCGTGTACGATACAAAAAATCTACGCGAATGATGTTTTTTTTTAATTTGCTTGTTGGATTTATGGAATATGTGACTCCCACATATCACACGATAGATGGGAACGATGAACTTTTTTTCCGCGATGGATAAGAAAGGAAGCGACTCCTGATGAGTGCGCTGGATTCAATTGAAAGCGGATCGAGATGACCGCGTTAGGTTCAAATGAAAGCAGATATTGACAAATGCGTTAGGAAGCGTCAATTGGAAATGGATCAAGACAACCTCGCTGGGTTGAATTAAAAGCGGATCGAGACGACCGCGCAAGGTTCAATTGAAAGCGAATCGAGACAACCTTGCTAGGTTCAATTGAAAGCGGATCGAGATGGCCACGCCAGGTTCAACTGAAACCGGATCGAGACGACTGCGCCAGGTTTAATTAAAAGCGGATCGAGACGACCGCGCTAGGTTCAATTGAAGGGGATCGAGAAGACCGCACTAATTTGAAGTGGAATTTATTTGTAAATGTGACATCATAAATGAAAAATACTACATTATAATTTCTTCCGTGAAAAATAGGTAACTAAAAAAAAAACAGGAAATGGGTTATATCTGTGGTATAACCGCGAGGGTGACGTAGGACTACCGTTGATTTAGTGATCATTTGTTTTTAGTTGCATCTGAATCAATTCTGAATGAATGAATAAATGAGTATTTGGGGAACTTCGAAAACGAGAGCGTTACGTTGGAGGCACAATATTCAGCAAAAGCCGCAATCACACAAAAGTTGTATAATACATAATACAGTATTGTGATATAATTTGTATTCCATTTCCAATAGACTGAATATCTGTTGCATCAAATTTTGCTTTCACTCATCCTTTCTCACAACACCCATTTCTAGTTTGAGAAATTGTTGAGTAAACATCGTTTGCCAGTGCGCCTAGAGCGGGGATTCTTTCTTAAGATTCATTGCACCTCTAAACAATTGCCGAAAGACGTGGTCTTACGTTGATCGCACTTGATAGAAAAATCACAAAACCAAATGTATTTGGTCGCAGTATTATATGGATAGAAAACATTAAAATAAACTCTTTCGCTTGAATGTATTTTCCGATTCCAAGAGTAACTGGCACATTATTTTTCAGCAACGATTACATCTTTCTGGAATCTTCTCGATGTTGAATAGCAACCAAATGAAAAGAGTATGTGTGTATGTGCTTCCGATGCCTCAAGCGGAACTGTTTTTCGATGCTGATACTCTCTTGGTCGCCTTTGCAGTGGCATCACTCTTCTCCTGATGGATTCCCTTCTGGTCTAAGATGCACAAACAGGCACTTGGTGACACCGTTCATCAGCGCTTTCATGATGAACGAAGTTAGCTTCACCACAGCAGCGACAACCTGCTCCAATCGCTGTTTAATTACAACTGAGTGGATTTCCGAGCGGCGCTCGCTTATATACCGATTGGTGATTTCAATAGCCTGTTTTGAAAGCAATTTTAAGGCTATTGAAACAAGTTTTTGGATAAAAAGTTTACAAGTATATAACGCGTAGACATTTTATCTTTCGAATGAAGTGTTTCTCATACCATTTCGTTCAGTTGTTTAGGAGCTATTAATGCTCAAAATCTCGGTCTCCGGCGTAACGCTTTCGTTTTCGAAACTTTGATTTTACACCCCGGTATAGTAAAGAAAGACGTAGTCCTACGTCAAAATTTGATTAGATTTTATCGATCGGATCGGACTACGAAGGAACAGTTCGTGTTCGGGAGTTCCGATCACCACCAAAGCAATCATCATCAATGAGCTAGATTGTTATGATTTCAAGAGCTTGCTTTAGAAGCAAACTTTGAGCTATTGAAACTAGCTTTTGGATCAATAAGTAACCAACATATAATGCGTAGGTATTTTATCTTTCCAATGAAGTCGTTATCATACCATTTCGTTCAGTTGGTTAGGAGGTATTAACGCTCACAATCTTGTTGGCCCGGCGTAACGCTCTCGTTTCCGAAACCCCAGTATAGAAATGAAAGACGTAGTCCTACGTCAAAATGAGAATCTGGAACAAACAATTGTCTGAGAGGTGTTCGATCTGCAGGATCATATGGATGTGATCCAGGGAGTGGAAAGTACCAAAATGGACCAAATCGAACAAATTTCTTCTCAAACGAGCTTTGCTATGTAAGTTGTCACACAAAGTAAACTAAAGCTAAAGTCCTCTGGTTAAAACGAAATAAATTACTTTCCGACGATTCCAATATATGTGTTGAAGGCATAGAATAGTGCAAAAAAATTGAAGTAGGCAAAACAGAACATGGAAAACAGAACGCAGCACCGCAGCAGAACCAATCGACAGTTTCCGCTTCTGTAGTGTAATTTCATGCTGCTTTGTTCTGATATTCACGAGTGAAGAGCAAAAAAAAACTTTTAATGAACCATTCTGAATGAGACTACACGAACGGTTTCTCTTATCTTTCCCACGCTGTAAGATGATGGAACTAAAAAAGCAAAAACAAGAATTAGGTCATTGCCAGCAGCAAGTCGATACACACAACCCACACGGATATTATTTACGCGCTGCCATTTATAATTTCAACAATATGGACTAGCATCAATTCCGGTGCGCCACCACGGGTTTCCCCGAATCGGACACATTGTTTACTTTTGCGGCTGGTTGCGTGAGGGAGTGAGAACCAATCAGGAGAGTACCATCGCACCAAAACCGTCTCGATAAGGCAATTACTAATCACGGTATGGTATCCGCTGGGGTAATGGGTTCGTAAAATATGAACATAAACAGCAGTTAAAACAAATACTCGAAGCAATCAGATGAAGCCAACCTCGTATGAAGATTGTGTGGCGTCGATCTTTGAAAGTGTGCTCTGTAGTTTTTTTTTGGGCTTATCGTAATCATATTCTGCTCACATCTGTTATTTGCAATTTTGTGTGATGATATATGAACCTAATTTTGATTATATTGTGCTCTACACAGCTAATTACAATGGAATATCTTTGCTTGCGCCTCGCCCACAGCTAAAGTTCAAACTAGCATAAGACAAAGTGCACCATCGCTTGGCCGATGGGGACGCTCAACGGTCACCACGAGTCCGATCAGCATACCAGGTGGCGGCGGGGGAGAATACATTGCTGGAGGCGGAGGGTCAAGTCCACCGCACAGTCCCAATTCACCACCCGCAAACGAGTCCCGATCTGTGATACGACAGTCCAGCTTGAACAAGATCAGCTATATGATCAACACCGCGGTCAATGGAACCAAGAAGCAGTTCATCAGCAGTACCAGTGGAGGTAAGTGATAACCAGGGGTGGCATTTCGTATTTCAAACGAGTGATTTTCGTTCGTTTCGACCATTTTTGCCATTATAAATTCCGAAGCGAGCTCGAAACGAGCGAAATGAATAAGGCAGTAGTAGAGTTTCGAGCAAAGTTTGACATTACGTAACATTGTATTCGAGCATTTTTTAACTCGAAACTAGAACAAGAAATGGTTGATCGTCGTATGGAAAAATGTTAGTCAAACGTTGATTTTAATACTAAACCTTACATCAAAGATAATTTCAATTGCATTTCCTTTAGTTTTGACATCTATTTGTACAAGTATGTGAGTATGAATACAATACTTTTATTTCAGCACTATGGAATCACATAGAAATACAACAAGCGTCACATTTGTAGTACATTTGTTTATTTTTCGTAAACCTTAGAAGGGGTATATGAGTACCATCAATTCACCCAGTATCTTGAATTTGTCGAAGAAATATTGCATTATTTCATTAAACGATGTTGTATCCAATTTGATCCATTTTTCGCATAAGCTTCTTTGCAGAAGTGCTATCATTTCATTGAACACTGATGAAACTGTTGATTGAGCCATACCAAGTAAAAAGTTTTCTCCTTCGTTACATTAATTTGGCACGACCAGAAGCCAGAAACTTCAAAACGCCCGCTAATTTCAAAGCTGCAGGAGTAGCAGTACTTCTGAAAGTTGTTTGGAACACGGTTGTATCCGAAATATTTATTAATAATTTTATATTAATTAATATATATTTATATTAAGTCTGATATACTGCCGAAACCTTGAAACAAAAGAATAATTATTATCATTTATATCTGAATCGTATATAAGAAAAACTCACCCATTTTCACTTAGCGAAAGAGGATTACTTTTATCCCTCAACTCCCGCCTTTGTGGAATAAGCGTGCTCTCTTCTTCACTTTCGCTGTCGTCAAAAAACATTTCGCGATCTTCTCTTTTCAATCACAATTCTAATATAAAATCAAATTAAATTTGTTTTTCGGCATTGATATTTGCAATAGCCTGAAGTTTGCTTTGTTTACAAACCCAAAAATTTGACATTTCTCTTCGAGACAAATTTTGCTCGAAATCTAGTACACTGAAAATATTAACTCGAAAAAGATACATAATACTAAAATCAATTCGATTCGAGTTTGAATTATCTCGAAACGAGTTACTCGTTTCGAAATGCGCAATGTTACCCCAGAGTTTCGTTTTTGCGATAAAAGCCGTGGATGGGAATCATACAAATTCGATTTTTTTTGTATTGTTAGTTACTACACTGATTATTGTACTCGATCAATGAATACTATTATAGTAATTCAGCCATTCTATGCCAAACCAATATAGTGGTTCTTGAATTTTAGTGAAAAGTGGAAGTTTTGTTCCTTATCACAAAATATTAGACCCATATTTTTTTTTTCATTAGGGTTCCTATTACCATTTAAGGGTAGTCCGAAAAATCAATTTTTTCGTCTTTTCCCCAAGAATGACTTTTTTAAAAAGTTCGTAACTTTTGATCTACTGGACCGATTCCGATGATCCACAAATCAAATTGGAGCCAATTAGGTAGTCTTATCTGAAAATGTATAGTACTAGCGAAAAAATTACATTTTGTTTTCGTTATTATCTCGAGACCATGTTAACTATGGAAAACAAATACAATCAGTTTTCCATAGTTAACATGGTCTCGAGACCATGGACGCTTTTTGAATTTTTTTTGTTATATAGATATATCGGGCTCACTAGTTCAACAGTAATGAATTGTTGTTTTTTTTTTCAACATTTCTGGAAAAATGGGGAAGACATTGATTTTTCGGACCACCCAAATATGGGTCTAATGTTTTCCAAAAAGTAACAAAACTTCCACTTTTCACGGAAATCTGAGATCCACTATATCAGTTTGGCATGGAATGGCTGAGTTATGAGTTATTAGTTAAAATAATAATTTTATTTGTATTCAGCATTAGAAAGGCAGATTGGAATTCCAAAACCAGCTTTGGAAAAATCTGGATTGTTTGACTGGGTTAGCAAAATTTTGACTCAGTGTAAAACAAAAATACCCTAACAAATATTTTCATATAGAGTCCCTTCTAGTCCTCCACCAAAGTTCCTGGTTGAAATATACTGTTGAAACTGTTGAAATATACTCGTTGGTTGATCAGAACCACCCAAATTAAACTTTTTTTCGTCACTGAAGATAACCTAGCAAAGTCAAAAGTAAAAATAAAGCCGTCTTACATTGAAGATCTTTTCGTTAGGTATAGCAAAATGTATTCTTTTGAAAACATTCTTTGTCACTTCCCACTGTTGGATCATGTGAGCTTTGGCAAAACTCTTTTGATGTGAGACGGTATAAGATTAGGAGCTCTAACCTTTAGCACTCTTTATGTAAAGATTTTTTACAAAAACTTCATGGGTTGTCTTCCGGAAAACATTTCGATTCAAAGATTGGTTTATTTGCATGAGGTACTGTTTCCCGCTTATTCCGGTCAGAGAGCTTCGATTTATGTGGCGCTCTCTGTTTCTTACCGTACCCTTGAGGATTCGCCAAATAATTGAGCACTACTTGAACGATTAACGATCGAGTAATGCTTTCTTTGATGATGAATGGTAATAGGAGTACCGGTAAGTTACTGGTAAGTTTCTTCGTTTTTTTTCAAAAATTAATGCTTTATTCTGCAAAAATGGTTACAAAATTAATATTCAAAGTATTGCCCATCGCTAGTGAGAACATTTTCGGCCGGTTTGTTGGCTAACTACGAATCGATCCAATTTTTGACTTCATCAAAATTGGAGAAGTGTTGATCAACCAGGCCATGTTGCATCGATCGAAAAAAGTAGTAATCGGACGGAGCAATGTCTGGAGAATACGACGGATGGGATAGGACCTCCCATTTCAGCGTTTCCAAGTATGTTTAGACCAGTTTCGCGACATGCGGCCGATCATTGTGGTGCTGCACAATAACACTAACGTGTCGTATTGTGGTCATTTTTCCTTCAGTGCATGACTCAAACGCATCAATTGTCGTCGGTAGAGGTCCCCCGTAATGGTTTCATTTGGTTTCAGCAACTCATAGTACACCACACCCATCTGCTCCCACCAAATAGACAGCATAACCTTCTGGCAGTGATTATTCCGCGCGGTCGTCGATTTTGATGCATGGCCGGGGTATCCATACGTTGCCCGACGTTTAGGATGGTCGTAATGGACCCACTGTTCATCGCCAGTAACGATTCTATGCAAAAAACTCTTTCTTTTATGCCGTTGGAGCAGTTGTTCGCACGTGGAAAATGGTGTTCGACGTCTCGTGGCTTCAATTCATACGGTACCCAATGTCCTATCTTTCTCATCATTCCCATTTTGATCGGATATGGTTTGCTGAGCTACTTCAAGTGTATCTGCAAGATCTTGTTGCGTTTGTGACGGATCTTGATCGAGTGAAGCCTCCAATTCTTCATCTTCAAACATTTTTGGTGGTCTGGAACGCTCTTCGTCTTCGAAGTTGAAATTACCACTTTCAAACCGTGTGAACCACGTCTGACACGTTGGAATCTTTTTGAGACACACTCCATATTTCGCCATACTGCATCTAAAGGATGAATTGACATATTTGGTCCCCTTGTCCGTTCTCAGAACTGTCAGCCTCCCGACTGTGCACTGTTGCCTCAAAAATCGAGACAAAAACAGATGATGCAGTGCTTATGGTGTGCCGAGATCGATTGATACGATACTCTATCAGGAAATGACCGAGCAATAATTGTGAGTACAGTAATTTACCTCTAATCCGGCATACCGAGGCACCACTCAGTGTCCCATTAGAGGCGATTATGACCTGTACAGGCAAACCTGTTTTTGGGTGGTCCCTTTTCGCGTGATTCGTCGTTTGTGCGACTCTTTCTGAGCGATTCTTTTATGACATCGGATCTTGAATCACACAAACTAATCGCTCAAATAATACGATCCCATCTAAGCAGTCACACAAATGAGAAATCGCACAAAAAGCAACCGCACAAAAACAGATTTTCCTGTAATTAGACATTAGCGCTGACAGTGGTACAGTATCGACTTTCAATCTGGGACTACAATTTGTGTCCCAAAAACTCGATGTTTACAAAAATGTCCAATTAAAGACGAAAATTTTCAATGATTCATGTCGCATTACAGGTCTGTCCAATTGGATGTCGAATTAGAGGTAACTTACTGTACAAGAAGAAGCTTGTATCTTCGGTTTCGACCAATCAGGACGCGGTATTTAAGATTTTTCAATTGTTCGATAGTTAGTTTCTTGAGATATAGTTATGCTTCCATTCACGGAAGCGGAGTTTCGTTCACAGATAAACAGGCAAGACTGTTTCTTCCGATGGGGGTATGAGAACTGATTTTTATTTTATTTAATGTCATGATGTACCGAAATCGGTTGACGCAAAAATCTCATCAATCCATCATGAAATGACAGAGCAATATGCGTTTGAATTCGGACATTTTACACGATTTGATCGATTTTTGTTTTTCATATGTTGCCCCTCAAATCCTACGTCAAAATCCAGGAATCCAGGAATCCAACAAAAATCTTCAAACAAAACGGTCATATCAAATCCGCAACAGCAGTGCGTCACCCCCTCGACCTGTCTAACTCGTGTCCACGATTTGAAACTCGTCTAAAAAGTTCGCCGCTGTCATTTTCCCAACAGACGATTTCGGGCGGGCGACGTTCACTCATCGGCCGCCGTCATCTCTGTGGTGGCGCTAGCGTGTGTTGAATGGCGTGTGTTGAATTTTCGCATAAAAAAGTGTGACCGTTCTTCGAACGGCATCAACACATCGCTGCAGCGTGATACGGCTTTCTGGTGTGTTGTGGCTCTGTGTGTGTTAGTGAAGGCGATTCGACAGCATGAATCGTCGTCTGTCCGTCCGTCCAGCGGCAGCAGCAGTCGTCAGGCAAAAATTGCGGTAATCGTCGTCTTCGTCGTCGTCGTCGTCGCTGTCTCTCGGTATTGAAGCAGCAGAAAAGCAATATTTGAAGTGTTGTGCTTCTCGCGAATCGCAAATCGGATATTGCGAAAAATTCAGTGTGCTGGTCGCGCATAATTTGCTATCGTTTTCGGTTTCGTTTGCGTATTTTTCAGGATTAATTTTTCTTTCTTTTCACTGCCTCGAGAGCAGCTGGAATTTTCTTCGGTGGCTCACGCGATCCTTGTTCCCTTTACCTTCCGTCGGAAGCGAAAACCCACAGAGCAGAAAAAAATGTGCTGCGGTTGAAGCATTTTTCGCGACAGGCAAGAAGGAATCATCGGTGTGTATAAAAGCAAGTGTGTGCAAAAAGAAAAAGAAGCAGTTATTGATGGCTGGCAAATTTTGTTCGATTTTCCCTTCCTGCTAAACAAACGCAAAGTCGGGAGGCATAAGTCGCCAAACTGTGAACGTGAAGGAGTCAGAGTCGGTCAAAAAGCGGTTCCGGAAGGCGAGCAAAAAACATTACCTTGTTCATTCAGTGGAAGAAAAGTGCGAATTTTTGGTGGTAGTGTGATTCTTGTTCTTTTTTTTTCTCCTTTCCACAGTATGAGTGTGATGGAGTTGGTGCAAATGAGACGGAGCGAGAAAGGAACAGAACGCATATAATTTAGTTGCGAGAGCAGTGCTGTCAGAAACGGATAAAGTTCGCAGCAAAATTTTGGATCTTTCTGTTTCGTGATGTATGCAAAATAGTTTACGCAAATTATTATCACTCATCGAAATTCGTTTAATTCTAATTCTAAAGGGAGTAAACCGATTCTAGTTGATCGTGATGATTTTCAAATAATGTCGTACCCAAGTTTGCTTTATTTTCACGAGAAAATTAATATTGGAAAAATATTACGTATCGAGTCTGACCGCACTGAACAACTCTGCTAGTTTTTGTTCTTGCTGTTTTTTTTGCATGATCTACTTCTTGTCGCAAGTCGGACAACACATCTCGCAAAAATCAAACACACTCACACACACATACCCGCGCGTACGTCATGCATGTGGAAAGGGAAAAAGATAGTGCACCACATGTTGAAGTGAGAGGAAAGATTTTTCCTTCGATTAACCCGCGGGGACTGGTTGTGAATTATTTGCGCGACCTTGTTCAGGTGTGCGTGCGAGAGAAGAAAGGCAGCATAGATTAATCGTCCGTGGTGTAACATTTGTTTCTTGCAGCAAAGTTCTATTCGGAAAAAATAATCACTGATAAGAGGGAGTTGATGAGTGTTTGCTGGTGGAATTAAAGAAAAAAAAAAGAATAAGAAAGGCTGTGCAGCAAGGAATTATTTTGCTTTCGTACAAGCGCGTGCTGGTATGAGAAAAAGAGAGAACGAGCGAGAGAGTGAGAGTGAGTGCTGATATTCTCTTGTTCGGGTTTAGTGTAGTGGTGGTGACCTGCTGCAATACGCGCACACATCATTCCGAGTCAAATATAACAACACAAAGAAAAAAATATATATCGCATAAAGGAGTAACACAGTTAAGGAAGCAGCTGAACTACGAACAATTAAGAAACAGGAGTTTGCAGAATCTGTGAAAAAGAAAAACAGAGCAACGCCAAGTTTTTTTTTGTTTGTGAAAGGATCTCCGTTTCCCCACTGGCAACGCGTTTCGGTCATCGCGTAGAATCCTACTGCCGTCAGCCGCAGCCGCTGTTATTGTTTTTGTTATTGTTGTATGAAGGAATACTGTGGTAGTGGTTGCGACGCGATTTGACATGGCCGGTGAGTAAGCAGAAGCAAAAATGTGTATACTTTCTAGCGATTACAACAGGGGAAAAAATGACTCCATTTGATTTGATTCGGCTGAAGTTACTGGGAGAAAATAAACATGCAATCGATTGATGGGTCTCTTTTGATTTTCGTGAGAAAGGTTGGAAAAGAGTAGACATTCCAGAAATTGTTGGTGTTGGATTTCGTTCATCCGGGAATGTTGGGTACGGTTCCTCCCGGCCGGCCGGCCGGCTGGAATTCGGCTTGAGTGGTATTTTCAATTGCAAGATTCGTGGTAAAAGCGTTAAAAGTTGAACTCCCGTTCTACGCATAGTTGTCTCATGTTACTTTTTGACAATTTTCTTCATAACACGATGTTTTTATCTATAATCTTCCAGAAAAAAACACAAAAAAAGTATTGTTTGTTCCCAGTATTTCAGAAAACGACATCAAGTTCAAATGTTACATGTTGATATTGTAGACATAACTGTCCCACCATGAAATTTAAGCACGTAATCAAGCTTGATTTATTTAAAATGAGGGGATCTTCACACATTTCTTTAAATAATAGTTTAGTGCTTATAAAAAACCTGATGTATTAATAAACTGAAATACCTAAAGCTTCTGGTAGACAATTATGCCAAAAAACATTGATTGCGTTTTTCTCAGTTGCTGATTTTGGAACATGGAACAACTATGCGTAGAACGGCAGTGAAGTGGAATCACATAAAAAAGGTGTACAATTTCATGCAATCTCATTTTACAATTCAATCTCCGAAAAGGGGTCCGATCGAAAATATATAAAAAAAATTTCAATTTACACTTGATGACGTTGTCTTCATTTGAGAAATATTTAGGGGAACCGCGGGTAATACGGACAGTGGGGGTAATATGGACAGGTGGTTGATCTGCATATTTACATTTTCAATTTCCGATTTCTGTTAATGAGAACACCTTCTACATGTTATTCTATTATATTGAAGCCACACTATGGCAATGAATACTGATCAAAAGTGAAAAAGGGAAATAAAAACCGAAAATCATATATGAGTGGCTTAGAATGAAAGGGGTGTAAGTGATTTGATCGATTTCTCCACATCGACTCTCTCTTTTGGTCATAACTTAGCTGCAAACTCATTCTCAGCTGTAATTAACAATGTGGAAGATAGGTCAAAACCTCATCTATCGGATTCTATAGCAAACTCAAATTGGAATGTTTTTGTAATTGAGTTATTAACTAAAGAAAAAATTGATGAAGAGAAATCGATCAAGTCACTTACACCCCTTGCATTCCAAGCCCCTCATATGATTCCGCATGAGGATGTAATTTTAGCTGCTTCGATATTAAGCATTTTGAATGGTTTAATATCAAAATTCAATTCGCTGATGGTTTGTGAGTTAACAGAGAAGCGATATTAAGTATGTACGTATTTTTGAGTGGAAAAATTTAAATTATTGAAATAATTGTACTGGTGGGGTAAAACGGGCAGTTGCCAGTGGGAGTGAGATGAATTGGGAAAAGTCTGTTTAATCTATTCCCAAGGAATGCTCTGCGTCTATAAATGGAAATCAAATCGCCAAATGTGGACTGTTTAGAAGCTGACTGGAACCAAAAGCAAAAAAGTTGAGGGTCTGTCCGTTCATACTTCTGAAAAACACGATATCACTTCTAGGGGTCTGTCCACATACCACGTGGACAACTTTGGGAGGGTAGGGGTTACGAAAATGTCCACGCTTGTCCACGGTGAGGAGGGACGGGATTTTGATAATGTACACGTGGACACGTTAAGTATTTTTTGAAGTAAAACTTTGAAGTTAGTAGTCAAAATTGAATGAGATCTGTTTTGTATTTAGTTTTGTTTTTTTTTTTCTTCCAAAATATATATTTTTATCAAGGGTCATATGGCGTTAGAATCACGGGGCCGGGAGTTCAATACTTTGACAATTTTTCTTATTATCTATGTTAGTAATACGTAACCGATTACTCGCGGTTGGCTCGAGGTTAGTATTACAAGTGTTTTCGTAATTCGGATGTTGCTGTCTCCAATGCTCTGTACGTGTGCCCGACACGGGATACTTCCTATTGGGATGCAGCTGACCCTTAATCAGCAACGCCCCCCTAGTCTGTACCTCATATCTAGCGTGGTGCTTCTTTCTCGACTCGAGGAATCCAGGATAGAATGGTCACTAACCGGCGCAATCATCAGTTCATGTAGAGTTGTCATGAGCGGTACAACCTTTGGCTCTTGTTGAATGATCAGTGGATTGCACAACCTTTGGCCCGTGTATCTGTAAAGAGTGTGTGTATGTATTGCCGCGACTAAGTAAAAGTTTATCGATCGGATAGGAGGGATATAAAACGGGGACACAACGAAGGAAACATCTTTAAACGTTGACATCGGCGTTCCTGAGGAACAGGTATAGATGAAGCAGAAGATCAGGATCACGGCTACCTAAGATATCCCGGCTCAGTGCTCTAGAGAGCTGAGAGCGAGCAGTATGGAACCGGATACACGACCAGACAACATGCTCGATGTCGTGGTAGCCATCGCCACAATCACAAAGATTGTTTGCTGCGAGCCCAATGCGATAGAGATGCGCGTTTAGGTTGTAGTGATTGGACATAAGCCGAGATATCACGCGAATGAAATCACGACCTACATTCAATCCCTTGAACCATGCACTCGTCGAGACCTTAGGGATAATCGTGTGTAACCAACGACCGAACTCATCTCCACTCCACATGCGCTGCCAACTTACGAGCGTGTAACTGACGAGGAATGTGGAAAAATTCATTATAAGCAATTTGCCTTTCAAAAAGTGTGCCTTCTAAAGCGCCCACCTTAGCTAGCGAGTCCGCTTTCTCATTTCCCGGAATCGAACAATGAGAGGGAACCCATGCTAAGGTAATCTTGAATAATTTTTCGACCAAAACACTCAATAGTTGTCTTATTCTAGTTAAGAAATAAGATGAGCGTTTATCAACCTTCATTGAGCGGATTGCCTCTATTGAGCTGAGACTGTCTGAAAAAATAAAATAGTGGTTGATGGGCAATGTTTCAATGATCCCCAGTGCGTAGAATATCGCACCCAGTTCAGCGACATACACGGTACAAGGATCTTTGAGTTTGAAAGAGGCACTGGAATTTTCATTGAAGATGCCGAAGCCAGTGGACCCGTTTATGTATGAACCGTCAGTAAAGAACATTTTATCAGATCTAACTTTCCCATATTCTGCCGAAAATATCGGCGGAATAGAATCGGAGCGTAGGTGATCTGGGATTCCATGGATTTTTTGTCGCATGGACAGATCAAAAATAGTAGTTTTGTTTTGTTTTGTATTCTGAACTGCCTGAGAGTGCTGTTCGGTCAAACATCCAAATTTTATCATATGACTGAACCTTTTTCCTGAAATGTATATTCTGAAGGTAACGCACATGAACTAGGATCCAATTTATTCCAATCGGTAATAGTGGGCTTAAATCTGCCAGTTTAAAGACACCCAATAACACAAAGAATGTTGGATTTTTTGTAGTATTAAAAATCACGACTTTAAGACTTATGTGCGGGTTAAATTCAGCTTTTGCTCTTGATGACAAAACTGTTTGGTTTTTTTTCGAGAACTCCCAAGGATTTCTGAATATTGAAACGAACAACAAATTCTTCCAAGAGTCGTATCTCTGGAGCCCTATTTCTTGCAATGATGTTGTTCTTCATTCATGTCTGGTAATTTTTGTAATACGCTTATTTTGAGTTGTCTGGAAAGTTCATGCTGCTGATTAATTAAAAGAAAAGATTAATCTTCCATGCACATGGATTAGTAGATTCGCCACAGACGTCGAACATCACCGAAATCACAGAAACGAAACATCACGAAAAACATGCATGCAACAATGCATGGACTAAATATTAACCCATATTACGGAACCCGATCGGGTTTGACATATCGCAATCCGAACGAAATAAACTTTTGCATTCTGCATTTCAAGGTTGCAACATTTGTACAATCCGATAGGATTTGATTCGATCAGATTAGGGGGGATAGAGACACGGATTTCGGACGTTTCTTCGAGCTCCGAAAAAGTAAAACAAAGAATATTTTTACCATTCATTATATAACACTATTTGTTTATCTATCTTTCAACAATAAAACAAAAATTGAACGGAAAAAAATATATCCATAATTAGAAGCTGATCAAGTGAAGGGGTGCAAAAAAAAGTTGTGCCATGGCGTACAAGATTCCAGCACGGATGTGTGTTTTCTATCGTTTCAATCGGCTCCGTTCTGTAGAAAGCTTTGAACCTTCAATGTCATTTTAACGCATTAGTAGTAGTGATCGCTTCATGCATAGCTGACTGCGTTTGACCTGTCGCACTTGAAGATGCAGAAAAGTGTTTGAAGGATGACGGATTTAGATGAAAGGTTTGAACCCGGTAGTCAGTACTGTTTATTTCGTAGTGTTGTGTTGCGTGCGGCCTGTATGGTGCAGTCAAGTGTAGCCATCAGATTACATTTTTTACGATGGAGAAGTTTCACCCAAACAGAAAAGAAAAGAAGAATATTCGAGATAATATGAAAATTACAAATTGATTACCTTCGATAATCTCTCATCCATTCTACAAATGTGAAATAATAAAAAAATATTTTTTAATTTTTTTTTCTGAGTTTATCTACTTGTCCTATGAACAGTTTGAACAGGCGGACGAAACGCCACTGAGTAGTACCATATATTTGAGTCCTTATATGGTACACCATAGGATCTATGGTGAAAAATGCACCATTTCGTTTTTTTCACACCATTCTCAATAGCTTTGAGACAAAGATAAGAAAAAATACTGAAAGTACATCTAAGGTGTATCGATAAATATTCTAAAAAAATTTTCATTGAAATATCTAATAATTAAAAAAAATTTAATACGCGTTACAAAAACATTTTATATATTTTCTGGAATTTCGAAATTTTGAAAAAATTATAACTTTTAGACCCACTTCTTGACTAATTTTTATTTAAATGCGTTCGTATGTGTCTTTTTTCTGCAAGTGGCGTAATTTTCTCCTGAATTTTTAAGAGCATTGCGAGACACAAACATAATTTTCTTCATCGTCTGCATTATTATTTTTATTTTCTTGAAATCGATTATTGTATTGTATTCGTGGTCTTCAATTGTAAGAGTAAAATAACAAAATATCAATAATTTGAATTTTTTTAAGTGTTCTTCTCATTAATCCGAATGATCTTACCACAAGGACTTTATGTTTTCTCACAGAGCTCTTATCGTACTGATGACTCCTATGAATTTGGTAAACCATCTAAATCCAATGTAAAGATAATCTCATATATTTTAAGATATGAGGAAAAAAATCTTTGTTCAGCGCAATGCTCTAAATGTACCGACAAAATTTAGACATATAAAGAATAAAATTTAAATAAATATTGGAGCAGTACTGGGTCTCTAAATTCAAAAACAATAAAAAATGCCCAAAGGCCAACTACATTTTTTTTCCGCGCAATTCTCTTAAAAATTCATGAAAAAATTTTTTTTTCCGAATTTCGAAATGCCTAAAAATATACAGATCGGACTCGATTATATACGGACTCGATTATATACGGACTCGATTATATGTGATTCGATTATATACAATTTTGGACTCGATTACATACAGTTTGAAAAAAAAAAATTTAGGTCAAATATGACTTATTTCGAGAAAAAAATTCAACGTTAAGGTGAAATTTGAGTGACTATTGGTGATTTTTGAAGATTTTGCTTGAATTTTCAACAGGAATTGTTTATATCGATATTGCGAAATTAAGAAAGATAGCAGTTGGGCGTCGAAGAAAAAAATCACAGAAGGGTTGTGTCCGAGACCCGTTCTCGCGCGGGAACACACCTTGGTTTTTGTTTATGAAAATTGAAATAAATCGTTTCATATATCAAGTCATTTTTAAAACAACTGCTGCCATATACAATTTTACACTTACACTTGTGATAAATTTTTCACAATACACGATCGGTCATTGATATGAAATTTCACGAAGCAACCAACATTAAAGTTCCAAATTAAAATTTTATTTGCGAGAATTAATCGTATATATTTGCATTGCCGATTTCCTCTGGGCACCTTGATTTTGATGCCTCTGTTAGGGAACACATCTCGATGGGAAAAAAAAGTTCCCTCTACTTTCATGTATTTGCAATGTCGATCCCCCTCAGGCAGCTTGGTTTTGATGTCTCTGTTAGGGACCCGCCGATGTGTCGTCAATTTCGACCAATCAGAAGTGGGTATTTCCGTTAGGATAGGGGTTGACATTTTTCAATTGTTCTATAGTTAGTTCCATGACATATATTATTTTCTTCAATATAGAAAATTGTTATGGAGTGCCGAAATCGATTGACGCAAAAATTTCATCAATTCATCATAAAATGACTGAGCAATAAGCGTTTGAAATTGGACAATTTTCACGATGTACTCGATTTTCGATTTTCAATCCCCAATTGTACCCCAATATGTTCACGAAAGACGTAATCCTACGTCAAAATTGTAGAGTGGTTTGAAAGCTTCAATTTTATTGATAGAAAAATCGAGTTTGATATGTATTTTTGGGATAAAATTAAAAATTACTAACTTTTAAATTTTTCACTTCCAAAATGTTATTTAAATACACTAATTTAGATGTTCCACTTCTATATGTTGTACTAAATTTTCTAATCTTTCAAATGAAAGCAACAGAATTGCCTTACGCAGCGTACTTTTTAGAGTAGAGCCAGTTTGAGGTAACAGTGTCCGAAACAAAAAAAAAGTACTATAACTCTGTCATTGTTGAAATTCGAACATATGCGTAGAAGGATTTTTTCCATCTAATATGATTATCTATCACCTCCTGAGAGATTCTGGGAAAAAATATTTTTTTCATGTGAGAAAGGTGTTTTCTGACTTAAAGGGGATGAATGACAAATTAAATTCTTCTTTCACTTTCAATAATCGAAAAATATATGCATAAAAAACAAATAAAAAAATATTTATTTTTGGCTCGATACAGTGAAATGAAATCGAAGACTGTATATAATAGAGTTCGCACTGTATATAATTTTTTTTGTACCGCGAAAAACACTCTAAAAATTCTGAAAAAAATCACATATAGGGAGAAATTTGAATACAAATTAGAGTAATTCTGAATCTCAAAATAAAATTTTATTTTAAATTTAAATAAAAATTAATTTAAATTCTTTTTTAGTACCGTTAAGTCGCCATTCACCGTGAATTTTCGAAATATGTTCCAATATTTTTTCGAAACAGCGGGAAAATGCGCCACTTTTGAATCTATGTTACCAACACTAGTATAAAAACTTTGATATGGGTCATAGTAGCGATCGAAATCCTTTTAAAGTGTCGTTTTGACGTTTTTATTTGTTTACATCCGAAGCAATTAGCTCTTCATCAGCGTCGCTACGATGAAAGGCAACAACATTTTTGAGATTTTAGCGTTTAAAATACTTGTTGCAGTAATTTTTCTCCTGTTGTACCGTACAATCGCAGTTTCAGGTATGTATTTTGAGACCGCGTATAAGATATAGAAGAAAATTGTGTTTACATTGACTTTTCATCAAAACAAAAATGCACGGTGAATGGATCCTTCATAAAGCTGCATTCTCCATTCATTGTGCATTGAATTTTCGAAATACATAAACGACAATTTGTCTAATTTTTTTACAGAATGAGCCAGAAGAAATTTCAAAAGATGCGTTATTCCGCAGATGATTTGGAGAAAGCAATCGATTCTGTTCGGCGTGGAGTATCGGTGAGATCCGCGAGTCGGGAATTCAACATACCAGTACAGACTATTCGCGACAAAGTTCAATGCAGATACCCTCCCGGATCAAAACCTGGCGCATCATCAACGTTATCTGCAGAATGTGAACGGAAGATTGTGGAGTGGATTGAAAATTCTGCTCGTGTTGGTCTCCCAATTACAATGAAAAGGCTCCGGACAATATGTGCGCTATATGAAGTTGAAGGCACTGTTCAAAAATGGGATCCCTGGGAAAAAATGGATGTCTCTGTTTCTCAAAAGACATCCTCAAGTCTTCGCCAGGAAATCCAATGTTTTCGGAAAACAGAGCTGCAGTAACACAGCGTCAACTAAGGAATTGGTTCCAGGAGGTGCATCAGCAACTTACTTCTGTAAGTAATGGAGCACCTGTTACAATTGTCGAACCAGATTTTCAATTTGGACAAGTCTGCTTTCCAGCTGGTTGTGCGGAATAAAAAAAAACCTAGCTCCCAAGGACACTAAGCATGTGCAGTCCGTTTTTGGCAACAGTGACAAGGAAAATTATACTGTATTGTTCGCTGGAAACGCTGCAGGAAGGTTGATGCCACCTTTAATTTTGTTTCCGTATAAAAGTCGACTTCCGGGAGAAATTGCTCGGAATGCTCCAGAGGACTATGGTGTTGGGATTACTGAAAGTGGTTGGATGACAGGAGAAGCATTCTGTGATTATCTGAGGAATATTTTTCTTCCCTGACTGAAAAAGCAGAAAATTACGTTTCTGTTATTTTGTTTGTTGACGGACATAAAAGTCATGTGACTCTTATGAGTACCAATTTCTGTCGTCAAAATCAAATCGTGTTAGTTGCTTTGTACCCGAACTCCACACAACTTACCAACCGCTTGATGTGAGCTTTTTTGGGACATTAAAGAGATACTGGGAAAACACAATCCTGGAAGAACGCAGTAGCCGTGGAGCTCAGACTATCGCCAGGGCAGACATTTTTCCAATGATGAAACGTGCCTTGGATACCTTTAAGGACAAGGAAGCAGCCATCAGAAATAGGTTCAGAAGGAGTGGAATTTATCCGTGGAATCCAAATGCGGTGCACTACAAATCGTTTCCATGCAAAACCGGACATCCGTATATTTCTTCAAATACAGCTGATGTGGCATCTAATCCTCTAGAACCTAGAAGAAGTCAAGCTTTTAAGAGTGCTTTAAGGTCGCTTGACCGTTAAACAGTTTATTGAGTTTCAGAATGTCGAAAACGATGAAATATGGAAAGGAAATGTGGCAGATACAATACGTGTTTTGAAGGGTTTCGATATACTATTTACCATTATCTGGAGGAGACGGACAATCCCGTATTACATGTACCGATCCACCACAGATTACGATATATATATATATTTTTCACATTTTTAACAGGTGCGAAATCTACGACCGAGGTTGAAGCTAATGCAGTTCCTGAAGAATCGTGCCAGATGATATGTGATAATTCATTGCCGAGTTCGGATAATCACGATATATTCACAGTGACGTTTTCTATTCCAAACTCTGAGACACCATGCCAGGCTAAGAAAAAGCGGAAAATTATTCATCCTCCTCTTGTTGCAACAAGTAAGGTTTTTATTGAGTTCGCGGAAGCAAAAGAACGTGAACAAAATGCACTACAGGAAGCAAAAGAACTTAAGCGGAAGGAAAGAGAGCAATAACGAGCTTTTACGGAATTAGAGGCAGTGGCGAAGAGACAGGAGCAGAACAAGAAAAGAAAAATGAAGGCTGAAATCTCTAAGAAGGCGGCCAAATCAAACTTGAATGGTTTTCATATCGAGAAAATATTCCACAATGAATTTAAATAGAACTGAATATGATACTTCTTTTTCCGCAATCTTTATTTTTTGGCAAATAAACTATGCGACTAAATATAAACCATGATATTACACTTAATTCGATGATTTTATCTTCTCTAATAGAACTGGGAAGAAAATTCAAAAAAACACGATGAATGGAGCCCTAGGTACACGGTAAATGGAGACATAAAACGGTGATAGGTGACCGTAAGATGTTCCGAAAAATGTTCAAAGCACATTATTTTTTATCAGAATCCTAAAATTTCTTATTTGTCTGAGATTTGTTATATTTAGTGAAGGCTTTTTATGGCATTTAAAAGTGCGATTATCATTTCATTATAACATCGAAGACTGAAGTTACACCAAATTTGCTAAATGCACGGTGAATGGCGACTTTGAAAATATTGATCGATACACCTTAGCAAGATGTACCTTCAGTTTTTATTTTTCATATTTTTGTCTTAAAGCTATTAAGCTATTAAGAATAGCGTGAAAAAAACGAAAAGGTGCAAAAGTGCTATACAATATTTTTCATACAGCTGGTGATTTCATGTGTGGGTACTTGTTACTCCCGTATCCAGCCAGGCCCTTTAGAAATATAAATAAATATATTTTTTGTACCGCGCAACACTGAAAAAAATCACACATATCTAGAAAAGCCGTAAGAATACATTCAAATATGAATTAGAGTAGCACTGCATTTTTTTTCAAAATTTGAATATTTTTTTAGTACTTCAATTTTTGATAAAAATTTTTTTTTTGATAATATTTCCTGAAACGAACGAACGTGATGAATTATAGAGGATTTAAACTTTTCAGTTCATTCGCCTCTTTCTTGATACACCGTAGTAAGATGCACATTCAGTATTTTTTTTTTTTAAATTTTTATCTCGAAGCTTTTGAAGGTGGCGTGAAATAAACGAAAAAGTACGTTTTTCACTATAGATCCTTTGTTAGGGGGCACATAGGGGTTCGAAAAAACCGCCAAAATTTCTTATTTAATATCCTATACAATATTTGCCATACAGCTAGTGATTTAGTTTGGGGGCACTTTTTACTCCCTTACCCGGCCAGGCCCTTTTTAATAAAAGGAAGTTGTAAATGGTCAACTAAAAGATCGATCGATCTAGAGTACTGCGATGGACAGAGTAAGAAAACGCGAATGTTCCAAAGAATTCATGTTATGAAATCAATTCTAGGTGGGACGAAGTTCGCCGGGTCAGTTAGTTTAATATAATAATGAAGAAGCTTTCGATCACGTGACTGAACCAGCACTGGGCGGTACATTGTTCCAGCTTCCTGCTTACAAACACACAAACCCGAATGCATAACGACGCCAAGCTGTCTGAGAACCTGTCCATGAATCAGAATAAGGCAGTGAGGGAGTTGAAAGGCACCTATTACTTTTCTCCTTAAAAGTCTACTTTGTCTCTTGGTTGCGCTATTTAAAGCGCAACTACTCGACTTCCCAACTTTATCATAGCAGCCAAAGGCTTACTCAACGGACCAGCATAATGTCTCCGACTCAGCTAAAGCACACGCCACGGACGGAGGGCTGGTTGTTTTATCTCATTATGCTGCCACGGCGTCAGCTTTCCGGGATACCTTAGTGCATGGAATCATCACGTAAATGACTGACGATAGCTGCTGTCGCACTTGCTTTTGCATGGATGCAAAAATGTTGTATCCCATCAGTTGATGTTTATTGTTGTGGAATAGCGTGAAAATCTGTTTCTTTACTAATTTTTCCCTCGTCAGACTCTCCCTTCTGCGTCATCATCGTCCTCAAAGCGGGTACAAAACTTTTCGTCTGTCGGCGAAACAACTACGTCAGGATTCGCTCGCGTAAGCTCGTAATTGACGCCACCGGCTGGAAGCTATCCAAGCAGGGAGACGGAGGAAGGGATTTATCGGCGGTTTGTTCTTGCTAATCTGGCTGCAAAATCTGCCCGACCCAATCTAATCGCAATCTTCAATTCCCTCCAATCGAAAGAGAGATAAAGATAAATCGGGTGGTAAACCACAATTGATAAGGTGCCAACGGCAGCTAATAATAAAGTTCGAACATTGGCAGTCTGTTGTAGCAGCGCGCCTGGGCTTAGAGAGCAGAGGAAGGATCTGGTACGATTACGTCAATTTATTGTACAATGCTGCGCTTCGGAAGACTTCATAATTGGAGATTTTGGGAAGCGTAAATATGTGGAGCCCGGATACAAGCGTACGATTTGCTATTACAATTGTATCTGCGCTCAAAGTTGGCAAGATGAGGAAACTCACAATTCTTTACTTTTTATCACACAGCTCCTAATCGGCCCCAATCATCGTGCACATCGTGCTGGACCGGCTGATGCTGTTTCGGAGTGGCTTTCACAAAAGAGGAACAAGTCAAATGCGCCTACATTTGTGCTTTGTGTTGGAAATAAAGGCACTTCACAAACAGTCGAGTACTCGTTGTTGTCAGGGATTAGATAAATGAAAGCATGAGAACGTTGCGTATTAGTTGCGTATTTCAACGATACTTATTACGTTCGTTCCACTATGTTTATGATTTCCAGAGAATAAACACGGGCAATTTCTTCGGAAACGATGATAATCAATAACATCAACAATGGCAATCAAAAAAACCGCACTCGAAAAAAGGCCATCTTTCAATTCAATGCGGAATCTGCGGAGCGTCTTTTTATCGCACTTTCGGTGTGTCGAATGGAGGAGGCATGACAAAATAAGATTGGGGAGACAAAACGAAGATAACCACCTTTGGCTTCCGAGTGAAACCACCGAACCGTGATTTGACAAGGATTGCTTTTTTTTGTTTATTTATCTTCCATGCGACACCTGGTAGGCTTTCATGGGTTTTCACTTTTGTATTGGTTTTTACGTGCGGATACTAAAAACTGAGCGAAATAAAAATAGCACCACTGCGTTTTTTGGCGTTTTCATTCAAAATCCTCTGTATAAATATCTGATTTTGCATCACAGCTTACTTTTGTCCTGTTTATCATCTTTTGTCAACATTATGATGGTTATTCTGTGGACTGTTATTACAATATTTGGAAATGTTGTAATTACTGTAATTACAACATTTCCAAAAAAATCAGTGCGAAATATAAATAGCACCACCCTGTGATAAATTCACTCAGGTCCTCATTTGACAGGTGTTTGTTATGGTTTTCAAAATAGTCGAAATTGTGCTTAAAGTGGGTTCGTTTGGTAGTGAGATCAAAGTTTTCCTATGTCATTGAGACATCATGGGTTCAATTAAAAGGTGAAAATCATAGCCTACAACGATGCTGGCCTCTTTAATAGAGAAATCGGTCGAAAGATTCATCGGGTACACACGGCTGTTGGAATTTTTTTGAAAACGGTGACAAAGGTGACCGCGTTGAGAAACGAGGAAAGAAAAGTAAGCTCTCGGCGATGGATATAAGGAGTATTCGTAGAATTGCAGTGAACCCAGAAAAGAACAGCATCTCAAATCCGTCATAAATTGACTCACTTCGAATTCGCTACGAAGTACATTTCCTGGACCGAGGAATGGAACAACATGTTCTTTTCGGATGAAAAAAAAGTTCAACCTTGATGGACCAGATGGCTGGCAGATGATTTGCGCAAAGCTCCGGATGTTATGATGAGCAGGAGCTTTGATGGAGGATCACTAATGGTTTGGGGTGCATTTTGATTCAAAGGAAAACTTCAATCGGCGTGGATAACGATTGATGGGTCCTGATTTTGTTTTCCAGCAAAACAATGCTGCGATGTGTTAAACGAATCGTCGCAAAGTTCAGTAATGAGTGTTCTTTCGAGGATCTCAGCAGAAGTGGACGAAAACCCGGACCAAGTAATCTCGAATTGGACCGAAAAGTTGTAAGTTATATTCAAACGAACAGGTCTGCATCTATTCGTGATTTGGCCAAGAAGTTCAAAACCAGTGTTGGGATGATTCAGCGGATTAGACATGGTCTGAAACATGCTCTAACACACACATACACGCGCGCAACTCTTTTCGTTTGCTGATCATCGAATCAACATTCATTGCCGGCGGGCGTCGAAGAGAAGAAACCGAAAAGATGTCATCGTTGTTGACAAATCATCTGTTAGTTCTGCTTAAAGCTTTGAATTTCGTTAAAGCGAAAAATTTCATTTGGTTTTCTATTTATACTACAATACTGCGACCGAATACAGTTTGTTTTGTAATTTTTCTATCGAGTGCAATTAATAGGAAAGCTTCTGGAGATTATTCTTCCCCACCAGTAACCATATTCGTATTCTATATTCTCTGAATAGTATTAAAATTTTGGTGTTTG
Organism: Toxorhynchites rutilus septentrionalis; assembly: GCF_029784135.1. Lineage (NCBI taxonomy): Eukaryota > Metazoa > Arthropoda > Insecta > Diptera > Culicidae > Toxorhynchites > Toxorhynchites rutilus. The sequence continues at coordinate 18,434,292 of NC_073744.1, read as the reverse complement.
TGTGACGCAAAAGTATTATATATTGTAACAAACTATTTTTCTAACGAGAGACTTAGGACTTATTTGGTGTAAAAAACCATGATTTTTTAGCGAGTATTGCCCAATCGTTGGAGACTTCAAACTCAGAGAGTACATTCGTCTCTAGTTTGTCTTCCAAAAAGAACGAGACTGAAAGATTGTCTAAGCAGGGATCCAATATTTACACTCTAGCTTCGTTGTCGAAGGCGATAAGTTGCCCATTATTGACGGCACGGGTAGGTACGCTCACAAATGAATTGGTAAATGAAAATGTTTTTATTTTTCATCGATTTAAATCATTTACACACCAGAGGATTGTAATGCATATCATATCAATCGAATCTTAGGGAGTTACCAATTCTTTTAGTATATAAATCGTCAAAATCAGTTCGTTGTAAAAATAATTATTAACGTTAAGTTTATTTCATAAAAACGTGACCTGTTTTCTGATTTGTGGCACCCTTAATGAAAGAAGTAGTCCCACGTCAGAAAAAAAGAACTGAACTGAACGAAAACTATTCAATATATTTTGACGGCGGACGAGAAGATAATGATCGCAAACACGAATGGCATTGGTGTTTCGAGAGCATTAAAGATTCCCCCTAAGGCCAAAAGGGAATCCATCTGAAGAAGCCGACCAAGAAAACACCAGCACAAAAGGCTTGAGGCATTGAAGATTGCCGCCACATGCACAAACGCGCGGAATTCTTTGCGTTTGGTCAGCATTGTCAGTCAACATTGATTGCCGGCGGGCGTCGAGTGTCCAGGAGAAGAAACCAAATCGTTGCTGACAAATTATCTGCCGCTGCTACCGGGAAAAAAACAGCTACCACTACCGAAAAACTCAAAGTTACTCCTGTGAATAAGGTGAGCAAGATGAAAGCTCATGCTACTGTCGGTACGGTTGTAGCAAAGATAAAAACCAACTAAATCATCGAAAACCGTTGAATGGAAGCCAAATTTAATGATGCCACAGAAAGGAGCAGAGCGGTCCTGAGCACAGCACGAGGGATTTTGTTTTCAACAAATCAAATGTTCTTCTTAGAACTTTGAATTACTTTGAAGCGAAAGATTTTATTCTGTTTTCTATTCATTACATATTACTGCGATCAAATACATTTTGTTTTGTAATTTTTTCAATCAAGTGCGATCAACGTAAGATCACGTTTTTCGGCAATTTATTAAGGGTACAATGAATCCTAAGGAAAACAATTCCCGCTCTATGCTTAACGGCAAACGAAGTTTTCTCAAACGGGAAGTGGGTGTTGTGTGGAAAGATGAGTTAACGCAACATTTATGTAGACTGATTGGATGCGACCGACACTTTGTCTATTGGAAATGGTATACAAATTATATTAGGGTGGAGAAAAAGTTCATTATTTTTAGGTGAAATTCAAAACAATTTTTAATATGCTTTGGATTGTCCGATTTGGGTGAAATATGCACCGTTTTGTTGTAAAATTTGTTGCTATTCTAAATGCCTTTTTGTTGGCAGTTGAGATTTGAACTTAGTGTGTTGCACTAAAAAAAATACAAAAAAATTGGAAAAAAAATTAAATTTAAAAAAAAAATCATTAAAAGACGTGCAATTTACGTTTTTTACTGTTGCAGTATCAGCACCATAAACACCATTCACAATTTCAGCGGCCTGGCTTGCCTTTTTGCCTTATAAAAGAAAAAGTGTAAAATGTGCCGAATTCTCTTTTTGTTGACCTCCATTGCTGCCACCTTGTAACTCACAACTGAATGGAGCGAATAAAAAACAGCAAAAGACTTTTTTTTAGTGTGAAATGTTGTTCAACGACGTTATGCACAAAGCGAACGACAATCGTGCTTTGCTAGATGTGTCCTGCATCACTCGTATATTTATCATGACTGTTCCGTCCGAAAAACGTAGGGAAGGGAAAACGCATCCAATCGCAAGTACCACCCCTTCTCATTCGGCACGAAGCGAAGGAGAGTCAAAGAAGCCATCCGAACGCGCGAAGATCAGTCTATTTTCAATCGTAATGCAAGCCACACCAGTAGCAGCAAGTGCAGCAGCATAGTATCAACATCGATAGCAGCAACACTACCAGAAGAATAGTGGCGCATTCGCATGCGCATCAATGTATACAACTGTAAAAGTGTAAATAAGAAATGTCAGTGAATTCGAATATTGAATGATGTACAAAGTGTAAATAGTAATAAACCACCATGTTTTCACTTCGCACTATTCAAACCCTTTCCTAAGCACATCCCAAAATGTTAGGCCTTTCACAGCACGGAGCGGAGCCACAGGGGCTCCCACCCGTCAAATAAAGCGTGAGGAACAGGAAGGTTCCTCCCACGCACCCGTTGCCTCCATGAGTGGAGCAACATATCAAAATACAGTCCACCCCACAGTTCCCAGCAGACGGAACAATGACTGAGATGAAAATCCAAGCAGGTACCCATAAATATAGATTTTTGTTAATGCAATAATTTTGTTGTTGCTTCTTGAACTATAGAGACTTACAACTTCTTCAGTTCATTCGATTCTATCAATAGTTTGCTTTCAAGGCATATAACTCGTAGACATTTTATCTTTTGAATGAAGTGATAATCATGTCACTTCGTTCAATCAACAAAGAGGTATCGGAGCTCAAAACCTTGTGCCTCCAACGTAACGCTCTCGTTTTCGAATTCCTCCAAATATTCATTCATCCATTCATTGAGAATTGATTTAGATGCAACTTCAAACAAATGATCACTAGACCAACGATGGTCCTACGTCAACCTTGTATTCAGTGGCGTTTCGTCCATCTGTTTAAACTGTACATGAGACAGGTAGACAATCTCAGAAAAAAAACTCAATACAAAATTTTGTTTGAATCATTTCACATTTGTTGCATTGATGAAGGATTACAGAAGGTAATTTATTTACAATTTTTATTCATAACTAGCTGTCCCGGCAAACTTCGTCCCGCCCAAAATTTGTGTTTTGTTATAAATACCTTCAAACATCCACGTTTTCTTACTATGAGCAAGTTCATGGGTCCAATCGCAGAACTGTTCATTCATTGATCTTTTAATTGACCCCGTTGAATTTACCTTTTACCATAAAATTCCTAGTATTTCTAACAAAACTGTTTCATTTCTGTGGCAGACCTCCCCCTCCCCTCTTCAGAAAGGTATGAGAAGAAAAGAAAAAGAAAAAAAATGGGTGGGTTATATCTATGATATAACCGCAAGGTTGACGTGGGACTACCTTAGCTTAACAATCATTTGTTTGTATTGATTAAATTTTTGATTGAATGCAACAATTTCCGAATTCAATATGTTTGCTTTGTGAGAAAAAACATTGTATAATACCATGTAAGGCCAATTCATGCATTGTGATAGATTATGTTCTTCGTTACAAGTAAATTTAATGACAGTCCTTTTTCGTTTGGTATAATGCCCAGGACAAAATATGTGAACGGAAGAATTATCAAACGATTATTTTATTTTACATTTCCCTCTGAAGTCTGCATCTCTCAAGTGTACGTACTTCTCGAACCGCGAATTTGCTTGATTTGATGATCTTCATGCACTTCAGTTTCGATTCTGACATGTACGTTGAACGCATATTGTTTAATCAATGGGCGTTTTTGCAGCAAATGGTTATCAACAGTCAAACCACCATAGAAACGTTTATTGCACCCTTAAACCTTCAGATGCCTAATTTGGTTTATTTTGCTTGAATAATTTTCGAGTAATGCAGAAATTTGTGTTTCATTTGTATGGCAAACCACCACCCCCCCCCCCCTCACCCTCGTAGAGGGGGGCTCACCACCATAGAAACATTTATTGCACCCTTAAACCTTCAGATACCTAATTTGGTTCGATTTGCTTGAATAATTCTCGAGTAATGCACAAATTTTTGTTTCATTTGTATGGCAGAGAGGGGGGCGGAGAGTTTAACCACCATAGAAACATTTATTGCACCCTAAAACCTCCATATGCCAAATTTCGTTTCATTTGCTTGAATAATTATCGAGTAATGCAGAAATTTGTGTTTCATTTGTATGGCAGGGCAGGGTCCCTAATATTTTTATTTTCTTTTCTGTTTGGGTGAAAGTTCTCCACCATGAAGAAAGTAATCAGAAGGCTTCACTTGACTGCACCCGCACCACACCCACACGCGATACAACACAACACTACGAAATAAGCAGTAATGATTACCGGGCTCAAACCATTCATTCCAACTCGCCGTCACTTTTCTGTATCTTCGCGTGCACAGGGCAAACGCAGTCAGCTATGTACGAAGCGATCACTACGACTAATGCACGGCGTGAAAAAGATATTTGAGGCTCAAATTTTTTTGCTAAAGAGGAAGCCTATGGAAACCATAGAAAACAAATACACCATTTTTGATTGAACAGCTCACTTGGTCACGCGTCGCCTCTGTTATGTAGTGGTAAGCGTGACTGCTATGCCTTACTATGCCTCTTTTAATATCACTTTTTGTCGGAAGACCGTCCGGGACAGTCCATTTTGATGAATTGAAATGGATGCATCTTTCAATTGAATACCTGCGAAAGTCTTTCCGCATGCGGAAATGAAACACTGACGATGACGAATGAATACAGCTCATTCGAGCTGTTTCAATGATTGTCAATGAAAGCTTATGTGTTCCAAATTGAAAGAAAACGACAGCAGGAATGAACGAAGCGGGTGTTTCAATATACGTCGAGAGTCTACCGATTTTGAAATGAAACGATTTTTTCGTGAACATAAAACATAAAACGTGACATAAAAGTTCGTTCATAAAAAAGTGTAAAACATTAAATGGTTAAATAAAGCATTTAGTATGTTTCTTTGCTGTGGTGGCTGAGAGCTACCGACACTACGTGCGGCCTTCAGGGGAGATATTCTGATTGACAGACGAACACGAATCCGTACAGAAATGCTGGGCGAAGGCTGTCAATTGAATAATCCAATTCACATCGTTCCGAGGCGCTATAGCGTCTAGAGTTATATTCGTTTTCTGTCTAATAGATATATTTTCTTCCTAATTTGCTGTCCATTATCAGTGAGCATAAATCGATACCCCTACCCTGACGGACAGAGATCCCTCTTCATGAATCCAATTTAATTTGACCTTTTAGAATTCTCGCAAATCTCCCACACGCAAACCTTCGATTCCATTATGTGATGGATCCTTCCATATTATTAAATATGTTACCTCTTTTCGAATCACAAGAGACGGCGATGAACGTAAGGTCGTAATTTTTCTTTTCCACACAGATGGGGAAATGCCAAATAACCCTTCCCATCACCAGAAGCTGGGCAGCCTGAATTTATTCTTCCGATTATGAGGATGTTCTCTCAAGTGATACAAAGATTCGGCGCAACAATTGTTCGAAGAAACGGATTAATTCCATTTGTTATCCCAGCCCAGGTTTTGTCTGGTTAGTCGATTATTGGCGCCTATTGTAGCAAACATGGGAATGACTTCGGATTGAGTCGATTTTTTTTAAATCCTTCAATTTTACAGTTCCATGTAACATTTTTATAATTTCAAGAAAAACAAACTTGAAGTTTGGTGCTATAAGGGGTTTTCATTGAGCATCCAAAACAATTTCGATACGTTATTCATGCTGCTAGTGTGATTTTCCAAAAAAATAAATAAAATTATTATCCGAACAGATCACATTTTCATTCTGAAATTCGTTCAATTCAAATCCATTCGAGTTGTGCAAATGTTATTCAAAGTATTCAAATACATGGAGGATATAGTCCTGACCCTATCTAAACTACTTTTCTATATACAGGTCGGACTCGATTATATATAATCGCAATTTCACCTTCAACGCTATTTTTCTATTAATGTACGACATTCATACATTAATGAAAAAATTGTTTTCTTGAGATTCGATTATGTATAGGATTTGAAAATAATTGTTGAAAAAAAATGGTCGATTATATATAATCGAGTCCGACCTGTATTACCTTGCATTCCCGTCAAAACTTTATTCATTATAAAGAATCACTAGCTGGTTCGGCAAACGTTGTTCTGACATATAAATTATGATTATAATTAGACACCAATATTCCGAAATCCGATCGATTTGGAACTCAATCGGATGTCACGATTCGATTCGATTTTTGCTCCGTACGACTAAAATTCAATCGTGCTATGAAATGCAGTAATCTTGCCTTGTCGAAAAACAAACGTTAAAATTTGTGGAAGAATTCACATTCTCTATCAGATTGAAAAACCCGAAAGCAATTCAAAATTGTAAAAATGAAAATTATTACTCGATGTTGTTTGAACACTTAGAAGACATACTACTAACTCTAACTTAACTGTTTTTCTATAAATCTTCTTGTATTTTCGCCAAAACTTGATCCATAGTATAAAAGCCTTCTCAGATAAAATTTTCGTTCAAAATTTTCCCTCAGAATGTGTTACTCTATAGATGGATAGTTTGAGCTGACCAAAATTAAAAATGTGTGTATAAGGTAATTCTCGCTTTTGCCATTCAACCGAATACACAAATCAACGTGTGAGATCGAATACGTATAATATTATGATTGAGCTCAATGGCAAAACATTTTGGCCTGGCAATAGCAAAAGCTGTGTCGGTGTTGCTCATGATAGCGCCTCGCAAGCGAATTTAGTGTTCCTCACGTCGTCACGTCGCTCTGTAGATTGTGTCGTATGAATCACAGTCGTTCGCTCTCTGCTTTCGCGTATATGTCGACCATGAAGTATTGCCACAGCTCACTACATCATAGAATGAAGTTGTCCTGATTATTGCGTTTTCACAAGTCCATACAATGTGCGTTCCAGGTTGTGAAATCGCCATCCCTCGCCATCATGGTCTGGGTCTTCTTGGGGTTCACTTTTATGGCACATTTGATGACACCGACTTGGGCAGGAAAGTTCATTCGTTCATTTCTCCACACCTAATTATAAATCACTCTTGTATCTGCTTGGAATAATCATGGCGAAGAGAATACAGCAAGCAATCGTGAGATTACATGATGAATCATTTTTCACTCTCCGACCATCTTCATTCGGGACTGAGAGTGAACATAACAAAACAGAAAATGGAAAACAACATTCGATGCATGAATACTCCTTTTGAAGGATCGCGTTACAAAATAACAAGTGAGTCAAAATAGACTCAATCTGCGTGTATGTATGATTTTATTTTCCCTTCTACTCTCTTCCTTGTCAGCATTCAAGTGCATTTGTTATCGGCAATGCACATGAATCTATCTTCCCGCTCACCAATAACTTGCGTTAATATGGTCTTTTGCGTTGGCTTAGATCGTTTCATACTAGAAACAAAAAAATGCCATTGCAATAGTGCACAGGAAACAACTCGATTTCCACAATCTAGCTATATTTTAATGTCGCGATCGAGGCTTCAATGATTGCCATTTGAGTGAAAAACGAATGATTTTACAGAGACACTCGCTGGCTCAAGCAAAAGTTTCCAATTTGATTCTATCACCAGCTAACATCATTCCGAGAGGCAAATGAGAGAATGCAAAATTCTCTTAGGATAGATGAGCGGAATCGAGACAGATAGCCCTATTCTGTATTTCAATCCATTCGAAATATTTCGAACGACTTGATAAAATTCCCTCCTGTATTTCGTTCGAGTTGTTTTTGCATTTCGCTCGATCTGTTTCTCTTTGAATATTAAATGGGCAAAACGTTCGAAATAGGAAATGCGTAATCATAATTCGAACGAAATAACGGTTTCGAACGAAATGGAAATCCGTCGGAATACAGAATAGGGCTGAGCAGTTTTTCGTTCAACTCGAGAATGAACTTTGCGAAGATGATAGGTGCATGTTTTCTGTCTCAGATAAAGTGAGACATAAACGGAGAATAGAAGGGTGAGTTTTATCTGTGAATGAGTGTTGTTGAACGAATTTCGATGCGATTTTGCTTATACCTGCGTTGTGGGGATTGTGTTCTAGGCGGTCAACCAATCCAATGGCCTTTGCGTAATGGTACACAAGGAGGAGGACGAAACCATAAATAGCTGCTTGTCTCTCTCTAGCGTGTGTGGCGGGAAACGTGACATAAATTTAGTACCGTTCCTAACGACTCACTCGTTATGTCTAAACACCTATTTTGGCACTCTGCTTAGGTGTGCGAGAAAATCAACGAAGAATTGTGACGGATTTAATCTTACCGTGTGATTGAAACCAAGCGCAAAGGAAAAACAATTGCCGCCGTGTTCCCTCTTCACAGTTTGTAGAGCGAAAGCAGTCTATACGCGTAAGTCAACAAAATCCATAAAACCACTGCACATCACATTGAGATATTGATTTCCCATCCAACGTAGCAGACATCATATGCTCGAGGAATAAAATCCTTCTCCCGTGGGGCGGTGGAGTGGCTCCCAAAGACACCCAATGTGTGTTTACTCCAACTAGCTCAGATGGACGAATGAAATGACTCCGGTCGGTCTTACACAGAAAGGACGACGTGAAAAAAGTCAGCGGATCCAACAACGAACGGCGTAGAGATTCGCTTGTAGCTCCAGAGTATCCCGCCACTGGTGGTGATTATATCATCGTTCCATTCGAAAGGACACACCGTCATTGCAACGGCGCGGCAACTAGAGAAGACTCAGATGGTGGCGTCCAGTGTCTGAAGAGAGTGTGATAGGGACCCCCTTCCCTTCTCGGGCAAACCCTCCTTTCTGTTGTCGCCATTTATCTCATCGTAACAATCCGTTATGTCTTCCAGCGGAGTGGAATTAGCAATAAAAAGTTATTGTCTTGGGAAAAAATGCTTCCGCTGTCTATTTTTAGGTACATAGTTCTTCGAGGGAAAACTGCCGGATGGTGGGAATGGTGTGGGTGGAGTGCTGTTGCAACAGCCTTCCATGTATCCGTGGATGACATTTTGTTGTTAGGGTTTTTTGTTGCTTGCAAAATCGGCCCTATTAACCTTTGGCCGCCTCCATTTGTCATCTATTTGATTTGTCGATAGATAAATGACTCCTCCGTAGCATATACACCACCATACAATCGAGCGGTATGAAAATCAATTGAGTTCGTCGCAATTGTGGAAGCGCAATTAATAACTTCGATAGAACAGTGTGAATATAAAAGCGCATATGCCTCTGGATTCGAGGGGGTCACCAAAAACTATCGATGTCTCTAGTTGAGATATTAAGATAACTTGCAATCTCGTCGTTGCAGAGCGATTAATCGTTCGCGTAGATACTCGGAGAGTCTCGAGACCTTGCTTTGATTAATTGCCCGGGCATCTAGTTCAATGCGGTTCTCGACGCTTTTTGCGCCTTTTACATCAATCGGCCGACCGACCGCTCCCGATATCGAATCAAGTCGCGTAAGCCAGTTGTTTGCAGCGATCTCTCGCATCCATAATGAGACACCCAGGGTTGTTGGAACAACGTCGTGGTGTTCACTACACGACTGACGGCGACTCTCTATACCGGGACAGCTTCGAGGTCAGATTAGAAATCTCTGTTACCCCACGATGCACCAGCGCGCATTTGTTTGTTGTTTTTACACCGTAGACATGTGCAGATCTAGCCGATTGCAACTGATAGCAGCAGCAGTAACAACAGAATGTAAATGCACAGGGGAAATGGGAAGGTTTGTGGAGGGTGGACCTTGTTTTCTTTCTTTCAATCGAAGCGAGAGTGTATGTTTTCGTTCGATTCGCTCAATGAGATGAATGTTAGATTAGGGTTGTCTTTCCATTTCTAGGGAAATAATTGTACAAAAATGGGTTAAATGCTGGTTGCAGGAAAACTCGATTCCGTAGTTTTTACGGGAAAACGGTACAGAAATTCAGAATCACAGAGTTCCAGTTTAAGCTTCTCTTTTCGCCGCCTTTCTACTAGACCAGCGGTACTCAACCTTTTGTTCAGACGGGCCATTAACACGTGTTGGTCATGGTGTCTCGGGCCGTAAAAAAATGGCGCCACTTCTAACCCAGAAACGAATTCACAAAAAAATATGATTGATCCGAAAAAGTCACCTATAAGTCATTGACCAAAATGCCTTTCTCAAGGCTGAGTGTTTAGTTTAGTTTTCCAAATAGGCCTTTTTTAAGGCAAGGCTAGAAGGAATGAACTGAGAAAGTCTGATAGTTTGAGAATGTTTCTATAACTCAAAAAACATCATCATTACACCAACGCCCCTAAATTCACATAAATTTCTTCCAGCAAAAAAATTATAAAAATCAATTCAGTTTTGATTATTTCAAATGTTATTTTAGAATGCATCGAAATGTTCAAAATAACCTTTAAGTCAAGTTTATGACCCTGAAAACAACCGATGGGTTTCTGTGGTTTTGTAGAAGCAGTTAAAGATGGGTGATTCATTATTCGTTTTTTTATTGTCAATGTACATAGCGCTCTCAGAATACATCGTGTAAGTTCTTCTCGTGACCCACGGCGATCACATTTTGTTCTCCCACCACCGTTATCTATTTGATAACGCTTGAATTAAACAATTCGTACGTGTGATTCAATCGTACACCGCCAATCTCCACATAACGGTATGAAAAATGACGCGACACGTCCTATTTGATATTTCTCTTCCGCTTTGCTTCTACCTGTCAATACAAACTCTGCACTATGCTTACTTCACGCATATTCTGAGGCCAAAAATCTGGACTTTCAAGCTTATTTATGGATTTTTGTGGTTTCAACAGTTTACTTCCAAAACAGTTTTTGAGTTATGGAGAAATGTTTTTGGGTTAATAAGTAACAAACATCACATACTCGTTTTATCCTTTGGGAGTGATTGTTATACCACTTCGTTCAGCCGTCACAGAGGTATTAACGCTAAAATTCTTGTAACCTTGATGTAATTCTTGTTTTCGAAAATTTTACACATCAGTACAGATGGTCGGTCGATGCACCCGTGGCCGAGTGGTTAGCGTCTCATATTATCATGCCGGGTGTTCGGGTTCGATTCCCGTTCTAGCCGGGGGATTTTTTCGTCAAAGAAATTTCCTTCGACTTGCACTGTGGTCACGCGTATTCTAGAGCTTGCCCCTCGGAATACATTCAAGGCGTGTTGTTTGGCTTAAGAAATCTGAACTAAGCATTAATAAATGGCGCTAGTTAATGCATACGTTGAGACGGCAAAAGTTCCACAGGGAACGTTTAACGCCATTCGAGGAACAGATGGTCGGTCAGACCGGACCATGTGACATTTTTATGATTTCGAGAAAAACGAACATAAAGTTGAATGCTCTGCAATTTTCAAAGCATTAAATTTGTTCGTTCAATATTGTTCTCAGAAATGTTAGCTACTTTCTGGCAATACTTTGACGTATGATAGTTGTAGAAAAACATCAAGTATCATGCCAAAAAAGCAAGTTATTTGGCTGCCTGTACGTACATGGTCCACTCTGACTGAACCAAATGAAGCATCTTTCAAGAGTTGGTTCACTATGACTAAACAATTTCGAAATATTTCTCAATCAATTAACAGTTGTGAGTCAAAGTGTGCCATTCTGCTATGAAAATTAGAGCGAGAAGGATTGGGAAAGTCCATAGCATTACTATGGAACTCGCCTTCGCAGATAAACCGTACCGCGGATCATCCGCTCGTGGATAATTGATGTTCCACTGTACTCAGAATGTGCACATTTTACACTAACGGTTTCAAGCACATTTCGACACATGATATAGATCCATTTCGCCATGGTAAATGGTACATGGTCCGCTCTGACTGCATACTATGAGGGATTCTCGTTGATCAATCACAACAATTTCGATCCGTTATTCCTACTGTATACGTGATTTTCCAAATCTGATGTGATGTAGCTTGGTCCCCTCTGATTTAACACCGACCAGATGCAGAAATGATGGGGTGCTAAAATACAGAAGTAGTCTCCACCAGACGGCATTAAAATCGACGCGACGCATTCACCGAATAAAAATGTATCACAGTGTGCAATATCTATCTCCACTTTTTCCTTCGTATCTAGCAGACGTGTCTGACTTCAGCATCAAGGAAGACTGCTCTCCGGTAGCTGGAACGAGACTGTGATTTGAATAATAAACATCATAGTTTTCATTCCTCTTGAATTGGGCTACCGTGCCAGTGAAACTTCTACCATCTTCATTACGTTTTTTCCAGGACATTGGTAATAGATTATGTTCTCCGTTACAAGTAGATATGATAACCGCCCTTTTACGTTTGATATGATGCCTACGACTACCAAAACATGTGAATGGAAGAATTATCAAACGATCATTGTATTTTACATTTCCCTCAGAAATTATTGCATCTCTTTTGTGTACGTTGATCGATTTGATGAACTTCAGGCACTCAGTGTCGATTTTGACATGCACGTTGAACGCATATTGTGTAATCAATCAACATTATCGCAGCAAATTGTGATCAACATTTTGCCTAATCATCAAACGACGATATGCGAGGAAGTTCAGTGAGCAGAAGATATTAAGGCATTAAGTCTTCCAATGCAGTCTTGAATAACTGTGCTAACACATTCCGGAGGGCAAAACCAAACATGTGGATACAGAGGTACCCCCTGCTTGCATGAATCAACAACTTCAATTTCTACTTTTTATATTAAAGAGGCTTCGAATTTGAAGGTTCGTTCGCATCTAGCATCTGAAATGACGATTTTCCCAGGTTTCTCAGCTTAGAAGTACAAGTTAGGGAAAAATATTCTGTGCAAAAACAATCGAGTACAAAACTGCGCATGTTTGTTTGTATAGGAGACGTAAACGACAAAATGAACAAAACCGACTTTTTCGCTGTTTCGCATTCTACACAATGTAATACGTTTGCTCAACATGCAAAAAACATTTTTTGTTCGCAAACACTTGAGCAATTTTGAAAAAACGTTTCCGAAAAAGTCATTGTTTGTCCGCATAACAGAAGTAGTTCCAAATAGCTTTCATACATTGTTCGAAAATCAACAATTGTCAGTATTATGTGCTATAAGCTAAATCTACATTTGAATTACATTCTCTGTAGAGTCCAAACATGTCTGTCACGATAGTGTCTTATTACTTAGTGTTTCCTAATAGATGAATATAAGAAAGCATTGAAACGCAGCTCATATAATTACTATTTTCTGTGTACGATGAACAAAGAGAAGCAATTGTGTTTTTTAAGTTCATAATTACCCAAATTTCTGCATTTGAATCTTCAAGTAGATAATGAAATAATCAGATCAGTAGTAAAATTGAAATAATATTGGTTCTTAGCATTATAACTCCTCGGATTCAACATTGAATTATTCCACGTACTCAGCATTTACCCATACCGTTGAAGTAAGTCACTCCACCATCTTTATGCGATTGATCGTGATATCGGTAAATCATGTTGCTAAAATTACCAACATTGCAGATTGCCTTTACAAATTCAATTAATTGTAAAAACACGATCCTGCTGTTCTTATCATATCCCAGAGTATTCTTCAGAAAAAAGTACTATCATAGACTTGCAACAAATCAAGAGCACCTTTTCCAGACATTTCACTAAATTTCTTCCAAACCTTTTTGATTTTATCCGACGCCAACAACAACTGAAACTACCGACGGATACGTTTTGACTATTATCGGAATTGTAAATACTAACGCTAAAAACAGAGCAACCTGGTGATTACGTCTAGCTATGCGGACAAATGTTCATTGAAACGATTGATTGTCCGCATAAATAGACGTAAGCGTTTTCCAAATGGAAAAAAAATTTTATGATCCGCAAAATCACCTAGCCCGATAATGTCCTTCAACTGGACAGATCAAGTCATCGGAAACTTGCATGGTTATGCTTTTGTAGGCCAAAAAACAACAAAAATGTGTTTTCCCATCACTAATGATGTTGTCGATTATGTCTCCTATGCAATCATGGGCAGAAAAATGCTCGCGCAGCTAGAGACGTCGGTTAATCGTTCGATTAATTCAAATAATCGAATATCTGAAGTTATATTCGATTAATTTTGTATCGAATAATTATAAATAAAAATATGAGAACATCAAATAATTGTCACTGTAATCGCGAGTAATGAAAGAAGGAATCTTTCTCAAGGTTAATGCATTTTGTGGGCTACATAATTTTTTTTATCCAACCATCTAACATTGACAACCCGATAGACCACGCGACCAGAATGACAACGTGATACGTGATTATTTCAAGAAATAAATATTCGTACGATTAATCGAATATTGAAAGACAATTATTCGAATGAATCGAATATTGAAAAATGTCCCAACGATTAATCGATAATCGAATAAATGAAAAATTTAGACATCACTACGCGCAGCTTGCATATATTTGCAAAGCGAATTCCCCCAGACACATTGATTTTGAAGTCCGTGTTAGGGAGACTCATTTCGGGGTGAACAAAAATCCCGTACTAAAGTGGTGTATTCAAATTCAGAGTGCCAAGGAAAATATACCATACTAGTGGTTAATTATTTTATAAATATACTTCTTTTGAACTAGTTGTTATAGGGACCAAGCAGAAATTTTCAAACAAATCTGCTATTTCAACAACATTCTAAAAACAGGTAATTTCGAACAGAAAAAATTGTATGTTGGTGCAATAAAAATATTGTCCATCATTTTCATCGTGTGCTTTTTTTTTCAACCGTACGCGAAAAATCATGAAATGATGAATTTATCAATACAGCCAGGTTTTTTTACGCGGATTTTCCAATTAACGCGGTTTTTTTACGCGGACTTTCCAATTAACGCGAATTTTCCAATTAACGCGGTTTTTCCGAAGTGGACAATATAGAGGAGCAAAATGCGAAATCGAAAATTTTGGGTGATTTTTGACACGCTGTAACTCTGTTGTAAAATAACGCATTCATCAAAGCAACAATAGAACCTTGTATAGAATATTTTCAAGTTTGCAGTGAGCAATTTTAACCATCGATTTCCTGTGCGTTCATTATTTCATGAAATATATTCATAATTCAAAATTAAATGATTGCTTTTCATTGGATAGAGAATAATAGTAAATAGTTCTACAGAAACTTTATATGATTCAAATGGACGCGAAATAATCAGGTTGATTGGATTGTTATTGGGAATATATGTTTAAAATCATTAGAAACTTTGAAAGCGAACCAAAAACGCTTTATTTTATCTTGCAATGTCTTTTGTGTACGTACGATATTCCTAAACTAGAAATTTGTATATCGAAGCTATAGGCGTGCCGGAATCGCTTAATAATTTCGACCTTCTACTCATCAATCCTTTGTCAATTGGAGATCTATAGGTATCAGTGCATGCTTCCTACTTTATTTGTTCTTTTCCTAAAATTCTTTCCAATTGATAAAAAAACTATGCATATATAATTGTTCTGTTCGTTTTTGTGCGCTTTAAAAACTTCAAAAGTTCTGATGGTGCTCATATTATGACACAATATACGATCTATTTCAAGGATTGTTGTTGCTACTGCCAACACCTCAGGAAGTTCTAAGATTTCCAGATGGAATATGCATACTTCTGAAATAAAGATGTGAACGTAAATTAACTTTCTAGTAATGAATATGTATTCTATGTGATAGCAACACATTTCTTTGCAAGTGTTGAAAAAAACGTGAACATAAATTGTGTTTGATAATGATTCTAAATCCATTTACAGTAAGTTGCCTCTAGTTCAACACATCGTGTCACGTTGGAGGTGACCTGTAATTGGACATTCGCGATGACAGTGGTAAAGTGTCGACGTCTGGTGGCGACTTTCAATCTGGAGCCATAATTTGGGTCCCAAACTCGATGCTTACACAAAAGTCCAATTAGAGGCGAAAATGTACAATTGTTCGTGTCGCATCACAGATCTGTCCAAATATCTAGAATTCGTATTAGAGGTAACTTACTGTAGTTTCATTCGATTGGCGTTGCTCTAGATCGATCTTTTGTATTGTGTGGTTCATATTCGGATGCGGATTGTTCAACTGTATATTGCGCGTTTCTGCGTTGGAAACCAGCTTACATTTATATCTTAGCAGATGATAGAAAAACAAAGTATTACAAGTATTTCAAAATTAAACTTAATCAATAAACGCTCAGTGTGCCACAGCGAACCGTGGCAGGGTACAGCTAGTAAAATGTGAAACAAAATAAACTTAAATGTAATTAAAATTTAATTTATGTGCTATTCAGTTATTTCCTCAATTATTCTAATAAAATAAGGAAAAACGTTAACGTGGACAACAGGGGGAGGGGTATGAAAATGTCCACGTTTGTCCACGGAGGGGGAGGGGTATGTGGACAGCCCCTTATGGCTTTTGAGGAACGAAATGTTTCTTGAGCTCCAAGGTCAGAACAATTTTTTGGAAAACCTATGCGATCGATTTAAATTAAAAATAGCTCAAAATTAGAATTAGACTCTCAAATGTATCAAACACGATGAAAAACCAAATACAGTTGAATCCGTTTATAATGACATCGAAGGGAGGTCATAATAAGCAGGCGTCATACAAAGCGTTTTGTAGAAAAAAATTACGTAATAATAGGTGGTGGGTCGATATAAGCGAAGTCACGATAAACGGATTCTACTGTATTTCAGCCAATCCATTCAAACTTTTAGATAAAGAAAACAATATTCGAGCACTAATTAACTTAATTTTTCAATTATGTGTAAGCAATTTTGAGTAAAAATTTACAGAATTTTGGGTTGCTCTGGTTCACCGCGTAGGTGCACAATTAGTCAATTTACTTACGAGATGTCTCTGATTGTTAGGGGATCACCAATCTTTTTTATGACGCTTAAATCTGTCAATGAACATTGAATTGATTCCTTCACACACCTTTTTCGTGTTGCATGATAATCGTATACGAAGTTCATTCATTTTAATTGTAAAATTGGGATTCTTTTAGATGGAAAGACCGAAGATGTATTTTTCACACGAAAAAAAAAACAGCACACAAACATACCTCCGTAATTAGAAGAGAAAACCACCTTTTCGACGGCGACGGCATGCAACACGTCATTAGGCTTCGCTTGAATTCAATGCTATCTTTACCATATATTTTTTACTCCACTTCTGAGATAATGAATCAAGCGCGCGCTATCCGGCTATGGGGTGGTGGTCAATCGCAGCGACTGCGGACCACCAAAACATGCTTTCCCTTTGCTGTCGCCTCGTTGGTTGGTTGGTTGGGTTGGTGGTCGTTTTGTTGGTGTAAACATGTGAATTATCGATTTAGGGTTATGGCGAACCAGTTTTGAGCCGAACCAAAAGCCCCGCGCGCCACAGCTGGTGGAAGGCCACACGATTATCGAACGTGACGCGATATGATGATGCGTGTGTATGTGTGTGCTGTAGTGCTTGTTGTTGTCGTTGTTGGTCAAATCGTCAATTTTCCCCATGACTCTGCGGATGTCCATAAAAAAAAAAAAAAAAAAAAAATGGTATGAAATCTGTTGTGTGATTTCTCACTTTGTCTTTCTCCTTTTCCGTTTTTCCCGCAGGTAATGGCGATACATCCTGGTGCTTTTCACAGATAAAGGGTGCCCTAGACGATGATGTGACGGATGCAGACATCATCTCGTGTGTGGAGTTCAACCATGATGGCGAGCTGTTGGCCACCGGCGACAAAGGCGGCCGCGTTGTCATATTCCAGGTAAGAAGCAACACAATATTATGGTTTCTGTTACCAGCGCACGCGGGATTATTTAAGCAGATCGGAGAAAAAACCACGACGACGGATTCAGCACAGGGATGCCATAATAAAATCTGTGTTTTTGGTCCGAAAAAATCTTTTTATCTTAGTTTTTTCTCAAAAAATCTGTTTTGAAATCTGTATTAGACTTATAAGTCCAATTTTGAAGCATAATTTTACCTTTAGTATCGTTGATTGGCATAGTCATTGATTAGACGATGCTGATGGTGTCCACTTAAAGCCACACACAAATGTAATGGTTGTAATTAATTAAAAGGTAGCATAATGAGGAAACAATTCAAAAACTAGAGGACTGTCTACGCTTGAGAAGGGAACAAAAAGATACACCCAAAGTTAATTTTTAGCACATGTTATGGCATCCCAATGAGCTGAAAAATAACAGAAAATGTTCCACTCCCCAATACATGTATATCATTTGTATAATATATATGCTAGAACCAATATGAGCGAGCGAAACAGGAGGCACATTTAGATGAAAGCATATGAAAGCTATTCGTATTTGTTAGCCAAATACACGGCCCAGACAGAGAAGGATATATTCTCGTTGATGTTCTGCTTTATCCTCTTAGAAAACACTTTCCAACTTCATTTAATGATGAGATGTAACATTATCACACTTCTATATAACAGCACTGGCAGTCATATGGATAGCGTGGTCGTGTAAAGTAACTTTGGATTCCAGCGGGCCTTGGTTCGATCCCCATTGACGTCGTATGGATTTTTTTTGGCACAATCCCAAATGAGATGAGAAAAGAAAACAGAAAGAGATACACTCGCATACACACAAACCATTTTTAAGCTTTTAAAACAGCTCATTATTTGCGCATTTAACCTTCCAGCACACGAAATGGCATCATTTCTGCCAAAGATGAAATGTTTTCAGCCAACGCTAGTTTGGGTGTACTATGAAGCTAATGCTTAGGGTACGGACAGGTTTCGATATTATTTTTCATTGATGTATTATTCTTAGCATTTATTGCTAAAAAGAGTAAGATAAAGTGCTCTGGCCTCCGAGATAATCCGAGTGAATTCAGGTGTTTCAGTTTGTTTTGTTCACTTCAACAATCAATAATAAAACGTAGTTCAGAAAACAATAAAATATAAAAAAAAACATCTAAATTAGTGGATTTCAATAGCATTTTGGAAGTGAAAAACTTAAAAGTTAATAATTTTTAATTTCATCCTAAAAAGTTATATCAAACTAGATTGTTTCTATTAATTAAATTGAAGCTCTCTAACCGCTCTACAATTTGTTCTTTGACACCCAACTTCTATCCTTCTTAATTTGGCTGCAATATCGATATAAACAATTCCTGGTGAAAATGCAATCGAAATCTTCAAAAATCACGATTTTTACCCCACTGTACATGTAATAGCCACTTTCACCTTAACGTTGAAATAAAAAAAATTGTAAGGGGTTGTATCTAGGACACGACCGCATATTTTTGACGTAGAACTACGCAATTACATTATGCAATCCACTTTCCATCTGAAAATATTGCACGTCTCATGTTTGCGTAGTTCTCGAACCGCGAAAGTTCATTCACCTTTAGTATCTGAATTGACGATTTTCCCCGGCTTTTCAGTTTAAAAGTACTTTTAGGGAAACATATTCCGGTCTGCACAACGTCAAGCAAGTACAAAAGTACTCAACACTAAAAAATATCCCCGACTTGCATATTTTGACAATGCGGGTTCCCCCAGGTACATTGATTTTGAAGTCCGTGTTAGGGAACCACAGATCGGTGGGAACAAAAATACCCCCAAATTGCATGTATATCTGCAGAGCAGAATTCCACAGGTATATCGATTTTGAAGTCTGTGTTGGGGAAACCGTAAATCGGGTCAATCAAAACTTGACAGTTAGGGCGTTTAAATTCATCTGATGAAAAATAATATTTTATTGATTTTGATGGACGCGTAGAAATATTAACCATCAATTGATGCAAACATATTTCCGATCTGTTAAGAAATGTTCCAGTTATAAGCATTCGAAATATGGTTAGCGTTAGCACACAAATCGGCAGAACAAATGTATGGGAAAAAGGAGATTCTTCCAGTTTTCATGAATTTAAACCGTTTAGAATTGTAATGTGCAGCATATCAAACAAATCTTAGAGAATTTCCGATTCGATTGGTATGCACATCATGAGAATTTGTTCACCGTGTAAATAGCTATTAACGTTAACTTTATTTCATAAAAACGTGACCTGTTTTCTGATTTGGCACCCTTCCTGAAAGACGTAGTTCTACGTCAAAAAAATATTTTTTTACAAACTGTATATAATCGAATCACATATAATCGAGTTTGTGAATAATCGAGTCCGACCTGTATTAGGTATAGGAAATTTTATATTTGCATTGCGATGGATTGTTTGGGAAAGCCTAAATCAATTGGTAAAATCATCATAAATAATTAAATCATCATGAAATGTCTGAGCATAAAACACACAAAATTAAACAATTTTGTATATGTACTCCCCATATATTCTCGAAAACGTAATCCTGCGTCAAAACGTCTCGATCCTCTTTTTAGATATATTTTTTTGAATATACAAAAAAAAACTTTGAAAAAATGAAATTCATCAAAAAAATGACAATCATCTCGATTCCGCCGGATTTGCATTTCGTTCGAAACCGTTATTTCGTTCGAGTTATAATTTCACATTCCTATTTCGAACGATTTGTCCATTTAATGTTCGAAGAGAAACAGATCGAACTAAATGCAAAAACAACTCGAACGGAATACAGAATGGAATTTTATCAAGTTGTTCGAAATATTTCGAATCTATCGAAATACAAATAGAAGTGAATATGAGCGCCCTTTTGTATTTTACATTCTTTGTGCTATAATAAGAAAAGACAAATAGTGTTATTTATTTATTACTAGCTAACCTGGCGGACTTCGTTCCACCCAAAATAGATTTTTTGATATGATTTTTTTCGAACGTTCACGTTTTATACATACGCAAACGTTTGTGGGTTCAATCGTAGAACTCTTCATTGATTTATCTTCTAATTGGCCCATCAAAATTTCGTTTTAATAGAAATTTTCTAGTACTTCTTTCAAAACTCAAAACTCAAAAACTATCAAAAACAATTATTTTCAAACACAATTTTTACTAAAGATTCTTGATTCATTTGCAAATAACATGTTTCTCCGTTACATGGAACACATTTTTGACACAGAAAAGTAAGTTTTCATTCAAAAATTTTTGAATTTCAAAGCGCGCTATTCCACCTGAGAATCCATTGCCATTTGCGTTTCACACCAACGGAACATGAATCCTCATTTCGCAAACGCAAAATCTAATTGAACTAACAACGATTTCATTCAAGAACAAATAATAACTTTCAATTGAACTACCCCTTATAGTTTTTCAAAAAAAAAAAAATTTACGGACAAAGACGAATGCAACGAAATAAAGCCGACTCAAATCGGACCATTCCATGCGTACTCAGGTTTTGCGCTCACCAACACATTTGGCGTTCTATTTTAAGTTATATAAATAACACTAACCAATAACGCAGTCGTTTGCTTTAGAATGTAGGACATCATACTACATATGAATGTCGAAAACAGGTGATTCTCATTTAAACAGATTCGAAGGCTATATGAATAAAATGGGTGAAATGGGAAAAACATTATTAATATCGAGCCGTAACTTTTATTGGAACATTATTTTAAAAAATCTCTATATTCTGTATGAAACCCAAAAAATGTGTAATCTATATCTACAGATTCTTGGTCTCAAAAAACCGAAAAAGTCTGTAGAAATACAGATTATTCCGTAGATATGGTAACCCTGGTTTAGCATGAAAAAGATGGCGTTAATTGAATTTTGAATCCGAGAAACAACATGTGAGTGAGTGCGCGATGTTTCGAGGAGGGGGAGATCATTTAATTGATAGGTGTCGAAGGAATTGCGTCTTCTGTTCGCACTGATACCTACTTCCGATAGGTATCCGCCACTGTTCATTGAACGTGGCCGCAAGCGGACAAAAAATAAGCAAACGTTCGGAGTTTCGACATAGATTGAGTCTCTTATTGAAAGAGTGATAAATGGGCATGTAAATATGTGAACGAACACTATCGTTGTCCTTTTACGGAGCGTGAAGATATTTCTGTTGTCTGGGCAAGTACCATTACATAAAACATCAATTGACGGTTCGTATCCCATCTAACTTTCAAATCTTCCAGATAACTACATTGTGGTTTTGGGATGTTTGTAAAACACAAATAAATTTGTCCGCAGGGCACACAACCGTTGTTTGTGGTGTGGTTTGATTGAGACACCTGCGCGTCATGCTTGTAAAAAACAGATAAGCTAATCGATTTACCACACATTTTTCTTAATCATTTTACCCCATCAATCACACCTCCTGCCACACGCACCGTGCGATGCTTCTATGAAACGAGATAATTGAATAATCAACAGTCATTTCTTTTTATACCTAACCCCACAAACACGAACACGAACACGCACACGAACAAACGACTGAGTGAGATGTATGACAGTTATTACCAGCGACTAACCAACTTCTCCCACGTGAAGCGAATAGAAAAAAAGGTGTCGAGTCGCGGAGTCTTACGCAACTTACTTTGCTTGCCAAATTTGGAACTTAATCTGAGCGCTCGCGGTGGGCCGTAGCCGGAATCTACGAAGCATCATTAGAGGGGTTAAAACGCGCAGAGTATTTCTTCCAGTGTTTTTTTCTATAAAGACAGCGAGGTTACTGATGGTTATTTATGCGGCATTTTACCATCAGTAGTAAGCACACCGTGTATTTGTTGAACGCGGTATGCGGTGGTTTTATTGTCTGGCGAGAAATAAGCAAAGCTTGGTTCCTCCGGTTCCGTTGGTTCCGTTTTACTTTTGAGCAAGATGTAACATAGAACGTCATAAGTCAGAAGCTCGTTTAGTTAAATGATAAATCACCCCGCCTTTTTTATTTGTCAATTTAAATCTGTTATAGCGCAGCAGTATCACATGTAATGAAAATTTGAACGCATTGCATCAAAATATGTCTGCGAGACAATCAAAGTAAACAAGTTTTCTCAACACTGTCAAATCAGCTGAAAGTTGTTTGTATGTATCCTCTCCCACCCCTCCTCGGCTCAGATGTAAAAGATAATGTGGGTACAGAATACGTGCAACAAAACTTGAAAAAAAAAACAAGAAAAAACACCCAATACGAGAGTAGTGTTGTCCGATTCTTCCAATAATTTGTTTATCCTCGGATCGAGTATTTTTCTGTTGTTTGCACTTTACAGTGCATTACGCAGTTTATTTATTTGCTCCCCCTCTTCGACTGCGTCATAAATATTGTTTCCTCAAAAATTACATTAAAGGGAGTATTCGTGTGTGTAGCATTTCTAGGCACGGGGTTTGGCGGAGGTATTTTGCTTCTTATTCCGGTTTGATGTCTCCTGCACTTTGTAAACATGTAAACTTTGTAGACTTTGCTAACAACTTTTCATAATTTTCTGGACAAAACAGACTTACCATGTGGTCGGCGTTCAAGCAGACCGGTCTAAGTAACAAAATAAGAAAAAAAGAATCAATAGTGGCAAACAATCATGATTTTTTTATTTAGGACTACGTCTTTCATATCTATACCGAGGTGTAAAATAAAATCAATGTAGTTATCGAAAACGAAAACGTTACTCCTGAGACCGAGTTTTTGAGCGTTAATAGCTCCTAAACAACTGAACGAAATGGTATGATAACCACTTCATTCGAAAAATAAAACGTCTACGCGATATATACTTTTTACTTTTGACGTAGAACTACGTCTTTCATTAAGGGTGCCAAATCAGAAAACAGGTCACGTTTTTATGAAATAAAATTAACGTGAATAACTATTTTTGCCGCGAACGGATTCTGGCGATTTGCATTCCAAACGAATCGGAATTTCCCAAAGATTTGTTTGAAATGCTACACATTACAATCCCATAGTCTGTATATAGTTTTAATTGATGAAAATTGGAAGCATTCCCATTTCCTCATACATTCGTTCTGTCCATTTGTGTGCTTTCCCGAACAGAGCTGTCAATAACGAGCAACCTATCGACGAGCAACGAAGGGGAAATCGTAAGATGTAAAGTCTCCGTGAACAAAGGAAAAGAAGAAGAACGAAAGGGAATATTTTCCTAGAGTATAAACAGTGGATTTTGCTGAGGCAAACTTTCATTCTTCGTGAGGAAATCGACTGAACAACATCGTTGCTGGGCGAGCTGGACGGCGAGGGATCGAATGCCTTTCTACAGGCGAAGGGGTGGAGGAGTAATATTATGGATGAAGTAAAATCGGCCTTTTTGAAGGTTAGAGACGAATGAACTGAAGAAGTTTAAAGTCTCAAGCAAGGAAGGAAGGCAAATTTTCAGTATCGTTCTGTATTCAAAGCAATGAATATCGCTTGTTCTTCCTTGTTTTGCGTCATCACATGTCTTCGTTTCGGATTGAGCTGTGGACGCGACCAAATTACTCACTCGCTGATGTCTCTGGCATTGCAATCATTGCATCAAACTGATGCCATTGCATTAAGGTTCTGAGCTACACAATTGTGTGGGGAATCATCAAGCTAGACTATCGTCAGTTCACCAAGAAAATAAATGTTCTGGAATTTTGTCAGTGATTTTATTTCGCATGACGGTAGGAAAACTCTCTCCACAAAGGATGACAGCCAAGCTAATCTAGACTGGCAATAGTTAGTTGCTTCAAGCTATCGATATATGGATATTTGTACGCGTACGTGCGTGTTTCATAATCCGTACGTAAAATAATGCATCTTCGCTACGCAGAAACCCCATTTGATTCTGCTCCCGTGTGCATTATGAAGCAGTGCTACTTTTTTCGAGGTTGTTGAGACAGATAGAGTTTATTTCTTTTATTTAGTCACCAAGAAAGTAAATGTCGTTCTGAAATTTTGTATGTGATTTGGTTTCGCTTGTCGGTAGCAAAACTTTCTCCACTATGGATGACAGCTGTGCTTATCTCGAGCATGTATTGTTCTGCGAGCACAAGAATGAATCATCAAACAATTATCGTCAAATGATTCTACAAAAAAAAAACATTTCAGGGCGACCAAATTGGTAGAATGGTTATTTCAAAATTTTCGTAGCATTATAAAACAATATCCGCAGTTATAAACAAGCGAATTGAATTAAACTACAGCGTAGTTCTACGTCAACAATGCGGTCGTGTCTTGAACACAACCTCCTATAATTTTTTGATCCAAAAACTTGTTTCAATAGCCTTAATATTGCTTTCAAAACAGGCTATTGAAATCACCAATCGGTACATAAGCGAGCGCCGCTCGGAAATCCACTCAGTTATAATTGAACAGCGATTGGAGCATGTTGTCGCTGTTGTAGTGAAGCTAACTTCGTTCATCGTGAAAGCGCTGATGAACGGTGTCACCAAGAACCTGTTTATGCACATTAAGCCAGAAATGAATCCATCAGGAGGAGACTGATGCCACTGAAAAGGCGACCAAGAATTTACCAGCATACACACACGTATACGCGCGCAAACTCTTTTCGTTTGGTGGTTATCCAGCATCGAGAAGAATCCGGAAAGATGTCATCGTTGCTGAAAAATAATCTGCCAGTTCCCCTTGGAATTGAAAAATACATTCAAGCGAAAGAGTTTATTTTAATGTTTTCTATTCATGCCAAATACATTTGGTTTTGTGATTTTTCAATCAATTGCAGTTAGCAGGAAAGCTTATGAAGATTATTCTTCCCCATCAGTATAATATTTTCGTATCCAATATTGGATGCATAAAACCTTGTGCCTCCAACGTAACGCTCTCGTTTTCGAAGTCCCCCTAATATTCATTTATTTATTCATTCAGAATGAATTTACTTCAACTTCAAACAAATGGTCACTAAATCGACGATAGTCCTACGTCAACCTTGCGGTTATACTACAGATATAACCCACTTCCTGTTTTTTAAAGTTTATTGTTAATTCTCTAAGGGGTTGTCCACCAGGGTTACCATAATCTGTATTTATACAGATTTTTCAGGCTTTTTGGAACCAAGAATCAGTAGATACAGATTACAGATTCGTTTGGTTTTCATACTTTACAGATTTTCCAAAAATCAATATTATTTTTTCCCAACCCACCAATTTCATTCATATAGCATTCGAATAAGTCTGAACGAGAGTCATTCTTGCATTCATATGTGGCGTGAAGCACTGCTTTTTCATGTTTGATCTAGGACGAAAAGATGCAAAAGTTCGCGTCATCGGCTAGGTTTACAATAAACAATTAACACTGTTCATCTTTTTTCCAATAAATCACAGTGAATGCGAATTTTTACGTGGAATACCATCAACATCGTCAAATTCATAATACAAGGAAACTTCGATATAACGTACCCTCGTTATAACGTACCCTCGATATAACGTACCCTCGTTATAACGTACCCTCGATATAACGTACACATTATCAAAGTCCAAAAAAATATTTTTTTGGATATTTTTTTTTCTGAAAGAACAATAAATTATCTGTATTTTGATACTACAGCTTGTGTTGTAACTTTAACCAATCCCGAAATACAACTGTTTGGTGATTCCGGATTCTAAACGAATCAAACGAAACGTCTTCTAATTGAATCCTTACTCAAACAGCAACACTATAAAGTAATATAAGCTACGTTTCAGAGTTCTTTATTATGCTTCGATATAACGTACAATTCGATACAACGTACAGTTTTGAAAGTAAAATGTACGTTATATCGAAGTTACCCTGTAACTATGCTAATCAATGATACTAAAAATAAGATTACGCTTCAAAATTGAGCTTATGAATTTAACCCTAAATTTCGACATGTGTATCGTACTGTTCGCAATTATTTTTACTTGAAAAAGCAGTGATGTATAACTTCATTAGATTATGAAAAATGAACTAGATTCCTTTATTTTTTGTAAACATCTGATAAGTATTTACCAAACAAATGTTTTTATGTTTGTGTTTAAAAAATATTTGCTATAATTATTCTTCGTGTAATATCTTTCGCATGTATCACAAAAATAATTAGTTTTGCGTCTTTCGCCTTTTATCTTTCTGTTGAACATACAGAACAATGCTCTTTACATCTACACAGTGCCGCACTACATGGAGTTTTCCATTAACCCTTTCCTGAAGCATGGATGACATATTTTGTTTATATTGAGTACCGTTGTCTATTATTCATCGTAGCACCGTTTTGGTTCGTGAATAAGTTCACCAGTAATTAAAATTCGTTTAAAAAAATTGTGAACTGATAAATTGTTGCCTCAATTATAATATAAGTATACTTCTTTACTTCAGTGGCTGATAGCAGACGAACGACCGCAAAGGGTTAATACAGATTTTCTGAGAAAATACTCAGATTAAAAGATTTTTTGAGACTAAAAATACAGATTTTCTTATGGCAACCCTGTTTTCCACATACCACGTGGACAGAAACAGCATGATTTTAGATACACCCCCTCCCCCTCCGCGGACAAGTGTGGACATTCCTTATATCCCTCCCCCTATTGTCTACGTGGACATTCCTCCAATTTCGGGAAAAAATTCAATTTCATTTTGAGTTTGTCTATTTTCTATTCCATGTTTTATTGATGAAAATGATAGTTTTATCAATGGTAACGATTTGTCTTGACATATTCGATTTATTTCAACATTGTCCGAGAGGTCAATTCCGAATTCCATTTACGTTTTCTCCATATCCATATCAAACTATCGTTTGTGAATCTATTCTCGAGTATTTTTATTAAAGCTGGCTGGCTTTTGAGTTCTCAGTTCTCAAAATCGAACAATGAAATCAAGCACATTGTTTGAAATCAGTTATTGTCATTCATCGAAGAAAAGCGAATCTCGAAACAATACAGAAGTCGTATAGATTAAAAAAAAAAGATATGCTAATATCATCGTGCTGTTCAAATTGTGAATTTTGCAATATTTTACTAGGATTGGATTGTTCAACACACTCGAATTGCCGCTAAAACGCAATTTTTGATGCTGTTCATTTAACTGATCCATAATAACATTAGTTTACTATCCGCGTTGACTGCATTAAGCTTAGTGCTACGTTTTTAGGAAAGGATAATGACAATGGATTGAACACATTGAACGACTAGATGTCGACATTGTACATTCGTGATCTCGAATGGCGAATATTTTCTCGTCTAAACATCAATGACTTTCGCTTTTACTGGTTCGGTAGTGCGTGATGGCTATAATGAACCTAGTCAAAACAAAACATCTGCAGTTTCATCGTGATCGCTGATTCCGTTGACCTATTACCCTTAATTGTTAAATCATGCTAAATATTGTCCGGAAAAATTCGTGCCGATTCTAAGGAAGAAGTCAAAAGCATATTTTTATACACATACATCTTTTCGAATCTACATGCACCGTTTTTTTCCTGAATATTTCAGCATCCTTCACGCAACTTGAGAACTCCATCCTCTCAGAACTTCTTTGTTTTCTCGTAAAAAAAACTGGGTAATGCGCTTTTTATGCTATTCAGTGAGTTGATGTTCTTACAGAAATCTTAACAGTTAATAATCTGAAGATGCAATATTTGGGGAGTAAGGCGGGTGAAGTTTCAAAAGCGCTCTGGATCTTTGATTTTAATACTGTTAGCTGCTAGCAGTACTTTTTTTAATATCTCATCTGTTTATTTTTATTAGGCTCATTTAGCAATTCAGCTGTAACAGAGTCGAATTTATCGTGTACATTTTTTCTCATGTTGTATATTGCACAGTAGCCATTTAGGCGTAAGAGTATTCCTATCTTATCGATACACATTTCTATCTATCACACAGTAGCCATTTAGGCGTAAGAGTATTCCTATTCTATCGATACACAACACATGTCGCCTTTTTCGGCGTATAAATATTCCTATTGTTCGAATGTTCACAGTTGGACTATAAACACAGCGGGACTGTTGATATGAGGCTTCCATTGCTGTGTTATAAATAGCACCAATTACCGATGCAGCAGATCGCACGTGAAATGAGAAGCTGGGATCACCAACACATGATGATTGTTGCGTGGACGTAGTAGCTAGAGCAACACACAAAGATGGTCAGTTGAGGACCCTGAGTTATGAGCTCATGATTGTTCGCTTAGTAGCGAACACGCACGAAGACCCCCGAACTAGCAGTACTTGTAAGAATTCGTCGAGACTAGTTGCCTGGTAGGAGCGCATGATACAAATTTTCTTCCGGCTCCACCAGACCCAGCCATGGCTTCCTTCCGGCGAAAATCTGCTTCGGAGTTCTATTCACTTGCCCAGATTTTTTTCAACTCAAGATTCTTGTGAATGATTTGCCCTTCACAATTTGCTACTAATATGTATTTCCGTTGGGTTTATGAAACGAATCGCAGATTGAGATACGTTCCTTCAAGTGTTTTTCGGTAAAATAAATCCTTACTCCGGAATCCCTTTTAGTACCGGCAAAAAGAACGTGCCTTAACGAAGAATACTACTGGGCTGAAGCGGCGAATTTGCAGAGGTTTGCGAAAATGCTCGAAAAACGAATGTAGAAGTGATATTTACAAAATAAAAAGCAGAATATTCGTAAATAAAGGGAGAATAAAACGATACGAATTGTGTTTCATTATTTGTTGAAAATCATAAGAATAACATGAACATAAGAGGACACGACCGCATATTTTCGACGTAGAACTACGCAATGATATTATGCAATCCACTTGTTTACCACTTCGAATATTATTTTAGAATGCATCGAAATTTTTGTGATAGATTATGTTTTTCGTTACAAGTAAATTTGATGAACGTCCTTTTACATTTGATATGATGCCTAGGACTACCAAAATATGTGAACGGAAGAATTGTCAAGCGATCATTGTATTTTACATTTCCCTCTGATATTATTGCACATCTCATGTTTACGTAATTCTCGAACCGCGGAAGTTCATTCACCTCTAGTATCTGAAATGACGATTTTCCAGGCTTCTCAGTTCAAAAATACGTTTTAGGGAAACATATTCCAGTCTGCACAACGACAAGCGAGTACAAAGGTACTCAACACCAAAAAATACCCCCGACTGTATTTGCAAAGCGGATTCCCCCAGGCACATTGGACCTGATTCTCGAATACACTTCACGGTGGAAACGGAATGAAATGTATCCGCGATGACATCGGAACGGTGTCGATATCTGGATGCGAAATTAGTTTTCCACTAAAACTTATCATTATAATATAAAATTATCTTCAGATGAATTTTTTGTATGAGATTATTATATCACATACAGAAAACAAAGTTTTCCACTCACATTGAATGCTAGTTTGATACGAAGCAGTTAATTTTCATTAATGATTTTTTATTTGAAAAGTGCTCATTCTGCCTGAAAACTCATTATTATTTTCGACACTTCACTTACTCGTAAAACGTAGTTCAAGTGCGTGCCGTTTATTTCGTTTCCACCGTGAAGTGTATTCGAGAATCAGGCCTATTAATTTTGTATCCGTGTTAGGGAAACACAACTCAGTGGGAAAAAATACCCCCAACTTGCATGTTTTGACAAAGCGGATTCCCACAGGCACATTGATTTTGAAGTCCGTGTTAGGGAAACACTGCTCGGTGAGAACAAAAATACCCCAATACCCCTCCAACTTGCATGTATATTCGCAAAATGGATTTCCACAGGTACATCGATTTTGAAGTCTGTGTTGGGGAAACTGAAAATCGGGCCAATCAAAACTTGGCAGTTAGGGCGTTTAGACAACGCTTGACATTTCACAGTTATTCAATTGTTCATCTCATGAAAAAAGAACTAGATGAAAAAGTCACAGGAGGGTTGTGTCCGAGACACGACCGCATAATGGACGTAGGATTCCGTTAGGTTATCTGTTGATTTTGGATAATTACATCGTTAAACTCTTTGATAATGATTAGGTGGACCTGAAAAGGGCCGTTTTGTTTGGTTGTTGGGTATTGTTTGTTCATTCCACCAGTGTTTAACGGTTGATGATAACAGAAGGATGATAAACAGTCGTTGGATGGTGCGTATCAGATAAAGGATACCGAAGTGGAACGAGATATGATGAGAACCGCCCTCTATGATCCTAGAAGAGATGCCTCTTGTGATATGTATTGATGAAATAAAGAAAAAAATTCACCAATGTAATATAAGATAATCATTAATACCGAACACAATTATCAATTTTTCTTATTAGTAAAAACATGTAAATTACCTTTCCCATTTCAAATATATTTTCGCTATATTAACGAAAATATAT
Organism: Toxorhynchites rutilus septentrionalis; assembly: GCF_029784135.1. Classification (NCBI taxonomy): domain Eukaryota; kingdom Metazoa; phylum Arthropoda; class Insecta; order Diptera; family Culicidae; genus Toxorhynchites; species Toxorhynchites rutilus. Next base: position 18,403,363 of record NC_073744.1, on the reverse strand, counting down.
TTGAAATGGGAAAGGTAATTTTCTTTTATAATTTTTACTTTCTGATTGTTTATTCAACCCAATGCGAATTTTAATTAGACTAACAATACCTAATACTATATGTACACCTAATACTATGTGTACTCTATGTAGTGAGACTCTATGTTGTATGGGAAAGGGTTAACACAACGGCTATCGTATACAATTTTACACCTACCCTTGTGCTAAATTTTTCACAATACACGATCGGACATTGATATGGAGTTTCATGAAGCAACCAACATTAAAGTTCCAAATTTACATTTTATTTGCTAGAATTATTCGTATCACTCTTCTTACTTGCAATATAAAAATGCCCCCGACTTTCATGTATTTGCAATGCCGATTTCCCCTAGGCAGCTTGGTTTTGATGTCTCTGTTAGGGAACCGCCGCATGTGTCGTCAATTTCGACCAATCAGAAGTGGGTATTTCCGTTAGGATAGGGGTTGAGATTTTTCAATTGATTGATAGTTAGTTTAATGATATATATTATTTTATTCAATATAAAAAATTGTTATGGAGTGCTGAAATCGATTGACGCAAAAATTTCATCAATCCATCATGAAATGAATGAGCAATAAGCGTTTGAAATTGGACAATTTTCGCGATGTGTTCGATTCTCGATTTTCAATTTGTACCCCAATATGTTCCCGAAAGACGTAATCCTACGTCAACAAAACATTTTATTAATTGTGATAGACGCGTAGAAATATTTCCTATCAATTGAGTTACAAGCATTCGAAATACGGGTAGGGTTAGCACACAAATCGGCAGAACAAATGTATGGAAAAAAAGGAAGTTCTTCCAGTTTTCATGAATTTAATAATTCATATCGAACAAATCTTAGACAATTTCCGATTCGATTGGTATGCAAATTATGAGAATTTGTTCACAGTGAAAATAGTTATTAACGTTAACTTTATTTCATGAAAACGTGACCTGTTTTCTGATTTGGCACCCTTCCTGAAAGACGTAGTTCTACGTCAAAAACACCATTAAGCAATTGGTCGAACGATTACCGGACATCACTAAACGAAAGTACCTTCAGGAAAAATATTTTGAAGCACAGCATCGCCGATTGGAAGGAAACTGACCCTGTGTTTACATTTTTTGTTCACAGTTTGTATGAGACGCGACGTGTTTGTGTACTGTTTTTTTTGCGTCGTAGCTGGTGGCATATTTTTTTCAATAATTCACGTGCAGAGCGATGTGTTTTGTGTGAGTGGGTGAAAACACTCGTTTATAAGTTTTTACATCTGTCCTGTGACATCGCTTCAAACATTGGAAAGGATTATCCCAACAAATTTTCACTCTTATGGGATTCATTCATGTCATTTTCATTCCAGTCAATTATGCATGTCAATCTTCAAACTCCTCAAGATTATTTTCCGTATGAAACCTAGTGCATTTTCGTGCAAATATATCAGCGGAAACTAAACTTAACTTGTCGAAATTTCGAAATATCTTGTTTCGTTTACTTTTCATTAAGTCAAGAAACATCATCAATTGAAATTTGAAATATATATATATGAACAATTTGGAAAGCGTGACACGATATGCTGGTAACCCACAGGCATAACTCTCCTCACAAGTTCCCTCTAATTTCACAAATCAATAGTGTCTGCTCTTCCAATTCGCTCGTAAATCAAGCAGTATTAAACCACGCTTACACAATAATTCTCCCGTTTCTTCTAAATTCCCCGCTAGAATATGCAGAAAAAAACATGCGAAAGGTCAGTAGCATGCTTAACCCACAACAACAATAACATCAGCGGATCGGTGGAAATAATGAGAAGCAAAAAAAAGTGGCAGGCAGCCAATCTTCAACCGCAGTGTGCACCTTGACATGAAAAGCAATCATCATTCAACTGCGGGGGGAAGGCTCGTTGTTATTCTCCTCCTTCGGTGTGTGTGTACAACAAACGAAAAATCGCTCCCCACTTTCTCGCTACAATCGATTTGACAATCACAAATGGTGAGCGCTTCTGGGATATTTTTCATTTTCTTTACTCCCCAAAAAACCGGTCTGCAGAAACAAGAACGAGAATGAAACGTGACAGTTGTTCTTCAGTACATGCATCGCAATGCCGCCTTTTTTGGAGCGCCTTGCTCGCGTGGCTTTCCGAGGATTTTAAAAATTGACAAATGATTATCTCTATCCTTGTGGGTGTGTGTTTCGTTCGGCTAGAATGAACCGTCAATAGGGCTCTTGCTACACAAAAATGTAGAACATGTGTTGGGCAAGCATGTATAAATGTATTAAAATTGCATGAATCGTCGAGATCTAGTGTCATCTCGAATTTTTTTTTGTCAAAAATCGTTTTTTTGATGTGGTAAACATTTTGTATAGGGTAACTTTTTGAAATTTTAGGGTCGATTTTTACCCATACATTCATTGGCACCTATATAATCGAATCCTGTGTATAATCGAGTCAAAAAAAATTATTCGTTTTCCATATATGTATTTTTCGTTCATTGAAAACAAAAGAATAATTAAATTTTTGTTTCATCCCCTTAAAGTCCGAAAACATCTTTCTCACGCGATTTTTTTTTCCTGAATCTCTCAAGAGGTGATAGATGAAACAAATCCTTCTACACATATGTTTGAATTTCAGCAATGACAGAGTTATAGAACTTTTTTTCGTTTCGGACTTAGCTTGTTGCCTCCAACTGGCTTTACATTGCAAAGTACGCTATGTATTTTTTTTCAAACTGTATACGATCGAGTCCAAAATTTTATATAATCGAATCACATATAATCGAGTCCGCCCTGTAAACAATTGTGGTTTCATTGGTATGAGAATAGGAACATACCATAACTGCATGCTCGAGATAAACATATTTCACACAATCCATGCGGGTGGAGCGTGTTTTTCGGGTCTCTTTTCGAAAAGAAGAACGTATAACGACCTTCTAGAACAGTGCTTTTCAACCTTTTTTGCTCAAATTTCCCCTTTACGAAAATTAATCCCAGTGCTTCACCCCTATCATTATTTTGTAAAAGAGTCTGTAGCATATCAGTTAAGTAATGTAAGAATACAAACGGTTTTTAAGTTATATTCGCAACAAAAAAGGTATATAAAGTTTGGCAAGTCAGTATGGCATCTGCGCCTGAACGGTTTCTGCCAAAATCGAAATTCTTCGTAATTCGTCTTCGATATCCACTCTGTTACGGTGTTTTGTTCTCATCAGCAGCATTGCAGCATACGAAATCCATATTCACGTAAATTCTACGCAAAAACAACAACAAGCGTAGCGCTTATTCCGCATATCAGAATAAGAATCGATCATTTGTAGATCGTTGAGTTTGTTCTGAAATAGATCCGACACTTTCGTCATTGCCAGTCGTAAGGCATTTCAAACCATGTCCAAATTTGTTCTTTCATATAAGGAAAATATGTTTCAAGTTTATCTTTCAAGTCTTGACAAATACTGTACAATTTCCTTTTTTATGGTCTTTTGTACTGTTTCGTCGTCTGTTCCTCCATCATCCACAGACGAAAGTCTTTCAAGCATTGTGAAGTTGTTCAATTGAACATTATATTCCTGATTTGGAAATGTTTGCCGAGGATCGCAAATTTGAGCGTATCCAATAAAGTTACTATGGAAATTTTTGCTAATCATTGTCATCTTCAAAGCTAAGTAAATGTGTAACATTCCCTTGCACAATTCGCCCCTTTCAATTACCAAATTCCCCACTAGGGGGGAATCCCCCACCGGTTGAAAATCACTGTTCTAGAATCTAGATAGTTACCAGATGATAAGGGTTCTGGAACTTCAAGTTTTCATATTTTTTATATTCTTTGTCTCTGTGTTCTTGGTAAGCTAAGAATTAATGCCTGTTATTTTGATGGGGCACAAAAAAGATTATATAAAAGGATTTCTAGGAACTTCTTGCGACTTGTTTTGTTGTCGATATTGTTCAATCCATATATTATAACAAAACATCCCCGAAACTGTAACTGTAAAAAATAACCATAGGCCACCGATTAGTATATAGCATGGATGGCCAAATGGTAGTCCGCGGTCTACAGGTCGCCCGCGTAGGTATTTTCAGGCGCCCGCCAGCTGGTCTAGGATAGTATCACCTCCAAACGCAATGAATTGAATATTTCTCCACTCTGTTCACTCTCTTAATATTTTTTTCAGGTTATTAGTTATGTTACATTAACACATCACGTTAGACCATAACTTGTAGTAAAGCAAATAATTGTCACTAGGTACAATTTGAACATAGTTTTCTCTGGGCGTATTATTTGTTAAATGACCAATTGAAAATGCTGGAAACATCCGGCATAAGATTTAGAAAATCAATAAAAATTAAATTTTTGGAGAAAACTTTGCTTTTGAAGACTGCGAATGCGTGTTTCAATGAAGTGTTGTTATTATTTTTTTAAAACTATATGATGGGTGATGTGAATTTGTTGTGCAGATTTCCTTCAAGAAATATAGTTATGAATAGAACAACAGTGATGAATGAGAAATAAGAAATTTCCTAAAATTTAATATTGGGCTCCATGATGTAATTCTAGTTGAACTGAACTGAATTTTACTCGTTAGCTCGATTTTGCTGTTATAGATACAGTCATAGATGTCATAGAGTTATAGATGCAGTTCGCAACATATGACGTTCGAGAAAGAACTCGATTCGATAAGATTCTATCGATTACAAAATACGAGAATTTGCTCGGTGTGACAGTTATAGGGATCGAATTGACCGTTCGATTCAATCTACATAATGGGCCAATATTTCCGGTAAATAGTTCTTATTATTGATGAAACGGGTAGTAGTTTGGCCGGATATCGGATATCCGACATGCTTCCAGGCCGGATGGGCGGATATTCGGTTCTTTATTTGTAGACTAGCTGACCCGGCAAACTTCGCCCCCCCCCCAAATTTATTTTTCGTTATAAAATTCACGTTTTTTTACTAAGCGCACGTTCATGGGTTCAATGAGTTCAAGATTATTCAACCACTTGCAAATAACATGTTTCTCCGTTACATGGAATAAATGTTTGATACAGAAAATATGATAGAATAAAAACAGCCCTAAATTGGATAATTCCTCTCTCGAGTTTTGCTCGGCGATCCATTTTTATTTATATAGATAGAAGACGATATAGGAGTGCGTTTTATCACACTAAAATCCAATTTCGTTAGCGCAAACATCAAATGGACTAACAACTTTTATCAATAGGTGATTGTAGAACATATGCGAATTAAAATTTTCAATTTTTCACATTTTCCTTCAGAGTTTTCCGAAAATTATCAACTGTCATGTTTGGTTGGGATATGTGTATTATTTTTACGGAACCACTTCTCCATTCCAGAGAAGGGAGGGGTGCCATACAATCATATAGCGAATTCGTTTTTAAAACTGAGTCCCAAACTGACTCTGTAATAAAAAAACGTTTTCAGTTTCACGAATGGGGTGGTTTGTTGGTGTGCGTTATATAGTCTGATTTGTTTATATTTACGACGGCAAATGTACAGTGTCGACGTCTGGTGGTGATATTAGTGCTTGGGAGGTAAATTGTTCTCCATCAGATCAGAAGGGCCAAGTGCAGTGTAAACATATAAAAGTTTGAATGAAAATTTTTACTTAATATTGTTTGATTACCTAACACATGTAGTTCTGACACTCACTTAACCATTTGTCGATGCATTTCCTGTTTGCTCCACAAATAATTACTATTATAATATAAAACCATCATTAGACACAGTTTTCGTTCAATATTCTGCGATATCGGAAAAAAACTTTTATTTAATCACATAAAATAAATATTCGATACGTTAAAGTAAATTTTCATTCATAATTTTGATTTTGAAATTTATTCCACCTGAATATCCATCATTATTTTCACCTCCCAATGAAAGCACACGTAGCTTAATGCCGTCTACTCTACTCTTCAAAATCAGAATCCGAATTGGATTACGATTCCAATAATACAAAAGCAAAAGCAGCAGGTTTTCCATTTTCATAGTCTTTATTTTTAGATTTTCCAAAACAATATTCGGAACTTGACAGTTCAGTATAGTTGTATTGGTGAACCCGAGTGCCAACCCGTGAAACATCTCAGTGCGAAACTAACAGCTTTCGGGGCGAACTAGTGCGACACTGAGTGCGAAACTGAGTGAATAAAAAAAACGTTTTGACAGCAGTTAGGGTTAAGCACTGGGGTTGAAACTGAACAAAAACGATTTCGCTAATAGAAACATTTCGCGTACCCAAAAACCCTCATATCCCAAATTTGGCTCCATTTGCTTGATTAGTTCTTGAAGAGGGGATAGGTGTGTCGAACCACCATAGAAACATTTATTGCTCCCTAAAACTTCCACATGCTAAATTTTTTTTTATTTGCTTGATTAGTTCTTGAGTTATGCAGAAATTTATGCTTCATTTGTATGGCAGCCCCCCCTCTTAGAGAGGGGGAGGAGTGTCTATTCATCATAGAAACGTTTCTTGCTTCCTAAAACCTTCACATGCCAAATTTGGCTCTATTTGCTTGATTAGTTTTTGAGTTATGCATAAATTTGTGTTTCATTTGTATGGCCTATGATTTTCTTTAAATTAACCCTCATATACTTGAAAATACGGTCTCACAGATCGAGAATCAATAATTTTGTTTTGAGGAGGCTGAATTTAATGGCTATTGAAAGTGTATGAAATTGAAGAAAAGATATTATCTGGAGTTTTTTCATTTAATTTTATCTTTTCTAAGTTTAAATAAATACCAATTACGCCCAAAAATACACAATAGCAAAATTACAGAGACACGTACAGTCTGTGACAGCGTGCGCGAGTGTATGTACAAGTTATGATTTTGCGCGCGAGTACAGGAGGGTTAAAACTTTATTTTATCGTCTAGCACTACATTCATTTTCTAATGACATTTTGATATAGTCGATAGACCGCATGTATGTATGACCATTGTATTGAGCAATTAACTACACGAAAGTCAAACATTTATATTTTTCCTTTGCACGTATGAATATAACAACGAGTGATATATTAATCCATTCAATCCGGTAATGATATTTTACATTATTTTCAATAAATAATTCGCGCTACTAACATTAATTTATACATTTCATTGAACAATATTCGAACGGACACACGTCCCCTTCGAACCAACACATACGATATGCTAAACAATGACAAAGCTGGAGAGAATCGCAAAGTCGTAGTGTTTATTTTTTCTGAGAAATGAACGAGTTTTTGATTTCTCGATCCCACAGATCTATGCGCGAGTATAGGAGTGTCAAGCACAAATCCCAAACTGATTCAAAAGAATATCAACTGAATAATAGTTTTTTTTCTTCGTATGCTCCCGTACAGAGAGATCCTGCCTCCAAATCGTCGACCCCGCGACGCGGCGAGTACAACGTCTATTCCACCTTCCAGTCACACGAGCCCGAGTTCGACTATCTCAAGTCGCTAGAAATAGAGGAAAAAATCAACAAGATCAGATGGCTGCGGCGCAAAAATCAATCGCACTTCCTGCTGTCGACGAACGACAAAACGATAAAGCTCTGGAAGGTGTCGGAGCGGGACAAACGGGTCGAGGGATACAACACGCGGGAGGACAACGGCAGCATACGTGATCCGGGTATGATTAGCTCGCTGCGGGTGCCATCGATAAAGCCAATGGATCTGATGGTGGAGGCATCGCCCCGTCGGATCTTTGCCAACGCTCACACCTATCACATCAACTCGATATCGGTCAACTCGGACCAAGAGACGTACCTCTCGGCGGACGATCTGCGAGTCAATCTGTGGCATCTGGAGATCACCGACCAGAGCTTCAACATCGTCGACATCAAGCCGGCCAACATGGAGGAACTGACGGAGGTCATCACGGCGGCCGAGTTCCATCCGACCGAGTGCAACGTGTTCGTGTACTCCAGCAGCAAGGGTACAATTAGGTTATGTGATATGCGCTCCTCTGCGCTCTGCGATCGGCACGCAAAGCTGTTCGAAGAACCGGAGGACGTGGACATCACCAACAAGAGCTTTTTTCGCGAGATCATCAGTTCGATCAGCGATGTAAAGCTGAGCAACACCGGCCGGTACATGATTTCCCGGGACTATCTGAGTATTAAGGTGTGGGATCTGCACATGGAGACGAAGCCAATCGAGACGTATCCGGTAAGAAACAATGTTTTATTCTACTTGTATTAGCGCTCTGGGTTTCGGTTCTCATCATCATCTTCAACATTTGTTTTTTTGTTTCTCCAGGTGCACGAGTACCTTCGCACGAAGCTGTGCTCACTGTACGAGAACGATTGCATCTTCGACAAGTTCGAGTGCTGCTGGAACGGCAACGACAGCTCGATCATGACCGGCAGCTACAACAACTTTTTCCGCGTGTTCGATCGGAACAGCAAGAAGGACGTCACGCTCGAGGCCTCCCGGGACATCATCAAGCCGAAGACGGTGCTGAAGCCCCGGAAGGTGTGCACCGGTGGCAAGCGGAAAAAGGACGAAATCAGCGTCGACTGTTTGGACTTTAACAAGAAGATCCTGCACACCGCCTGGCATCCGCTCGAGAATATCATCGCCGTCGCCGCTACCAATAATCTATTTATATTTCAGGATAAGTTTTAGCTAATAGTAAGCATAGTAGTAGTAATAATCAATTATAAATGTTTAGGTTGAAAACAGGGGCCGCGAAAAAAAACCGGGGGAAGAGAAACAGTAAATTGGGGGGTGAGAAAGTGAAGAAGCAGATGAATTTGGCAAAGTGCGGAGCGTTTCTTAGCGAGAGAATCCAAGTGGTATATTTGGAAGCGAACTTATGCAGGAAGATTAAAACGTTGGAATTATGAAAAGGAACACAGCAACAAAAAAACATAATGTGAAAGCTTTTTATAATATACCATACCAAGAGGCAAAGGGCAAACCATACACTCAGCAGATTAAAGAGAGGAGGGAAAGTAAAAAAGGAAAAAAAAATAAAAATTATTATTACTATTATTCTTAATTAACTAACGAAGTAATAACAACAAGAAAAAAAAAACATTGATCAGGACGTAAGGAAATGTTTGAGTGCGTGCGTATTGAAACCGAGAGAGAGAGAGTGTGTGTATGAAGTGATTGAATGCTAGAGCCCGTTTGTCAAAGAGCTCTAGAAAACGTTAAACAAGCAGCATCAGCAGTACCGATTATGATTATCAATTAATTGATAGTTCAATCTTAAATTTCATTATCAGTATCCGTCATTGTCAGCACAGCGGCAGTAGTTGAATCATCCGTTTTAAAAACTATTAATTAGACAGTGAATATTGAAGAATGGGAATATGATACAATAGAAAGAGCAGAATAAAAAAACATCTAGTACTAAGCAGAGCAGAAGCGCAGCAGCGATCCTTTTGAACGAACAAAAAAAACAAAAAATTGGAAGGTTAGAATCAATCAACAAACGAAGGAAGCGCAGAGACACAGCAGCAGCGAAGCTAGAGCGAACTTGGCCGAAAGTTTCACAACATTATTAGACACACAGCCGAAAGTGGAGACAGTGTACACCAACTTGTTGCATTCATTACTATTATTATTATATGAATTATTGAAGCATTGGATAATTGACCTGGTCCCGGGTCCTGGCTCCTCTTTCTGGGAGACTCGGAGCTGGTCTAGTTTTTTTAGGCGAATATAACATTCGAAAATAAGATGGCAAGGTTTGGCCCCGCGATGTAGATCGAAGGGAGAGGAATGGTTTCATACACTACTTTCTCGTCTCGGCAGCATCCGCGACCGAACGAACGCTTTTGTTGGAACCGAAATAATACACAGCCTGGTGTTGTCAATTGATGTCGAAAGCCCTCTTTTTTACCTGTCGGATAGTTTGCAGAATGGTGATTTGTTGCTGATTGATAGTGGGTTAGGTCATTGTTCGAACAGGGGCTAGGTTGATTCCGCTTCCAATTTTGGTCTTTGGACAGTGCAATCTGAAGATTGTTTTTCCATAATTATGCTATCATTTCTGAGGAAACCCAAACGTATGATTACACATCTTTTCATATGAACAATAAGTCTGAATTGTATTTCGAATGACAAAATCAGAGATGCAGTATTTTTTCTAACGAAATTACAATCCAACCCTATCGAGAATCGACCTTGTAGATCCCACCATGACTTATCTGATTATCATTGAAGTTTTATTCTACGGTTGTATTTAAGAGGCCTCAAACTTTGTAGCTCATTTGCCTCCAATGTTATTGAAACCGCAAACCACTTGAGCGCTTCTCACTTGGTCTTAAATAATTTGGTCATTTGGGATTTCAGCAATAAACACAAGTATAAAGATAGAGGGCGCTCATTTCTTACAATATATTTTCTTGGGAGCCAAAAAAGGCACTCTGAATTTATAATATAACATGAAAACCTCAGCTTCAAGAAAATGTATAAAAAAATCATGCCATCTATCTTTAGCCGAGTAAATTGTAAAGAACAAATACAATCAATATTCAACAATTAAGGAAACACTCAACTCTGCGCACATTCGCGTTTTTCAGACCAAATACACCAATTGACTATTGGTTGTGCGTGTTTGTACTGTTGAAAAGTTAAATTGTTCTTTTGTCTATGTTATACCCCGATAATTCACCGAAAAAAAATTAGTTGTACAGAAAAAAAAAATAAAAAACAAATTTGACATCACTGAAAATGTTATATTTTTTTTTCCTGTTAGCATCAACGCTAAGACACAACGAAACATTTCTTTTCTGACGTAATAGTTTGAACAATTACCATGTAAGATCAATTCATGCGTTGTAATAGATTATGTCCTTCGTTACAACTAAATTTGATGACCGTATTTTTACGTTTGATATGATGCCTAGGACTACAAAAATATGTGAACGGAAGAATTGTCAAACGATCATTGTATTTTACATTTCCCTCTCAAATTATTGCATCTCTCATGTGTATGTAGTTCTCGAACCGCGAATTTGCTTGATTTGATGAACTTAAGGCACTTAGTTTCGATTTTGACATACACGTCCATTGTTGAATCAACCGATGTTATCGCAGCAAATAGTTATCAGCAATTTGCCTAATTATCAAACGGTATGCGTAGAAATATCATCAGTTTTCATCGTGATGGGGGAGATGCAAAAACGGCTGATTGGTGGCCGATCAATGAAAGAATGTTCAGACTGAGGATGCGAGGCAGCTTCTTCAACATCAGCATTATCAACGTCCACCGATGACGATGAAGAATTCTACGCGCAGCTAGCGCGTGAATACGATCGCTGCCCAAAACACGACATCAAAATCGTCATCGGTGATTTGAACGCTCAGGCCAAGACCAAGAGGAGTTCAGACCGGTTATTGGTTAGGTTCAGTGCCCATTCTCTAACCACTTCTCGGGTATCATCGACGTCAGAACCTATCGTGGCGCTAACATCGATTCAGACCACTACCTGGTGAAGGTCAAACTGCGATCTAAGTCGTCAATAACATACGACACCAGCGCTCATCACGGTACCATCTAGGACGACTGCAGGAGCCGAACGTTGCTGCAACATACTCGCAGCGTCTTGAAGCTACGTTACCGGGGGCAGACGATCCGGATGCTGCTCCCCTCGATGAATGCTGGAACATCTTGAAAGTAGCAAATTAGCAGCACAGCAGAGATCGTCATCGGGTATGAACCACGAGGACAACGGAACTAATGGTTTGACGATGAGTGACAAGCGCTCCTGAACAAGAAGAATGAAGCATGCACAGCCATGCTGCAACAAGCGACTCGACAAAACGTGGAACGATACAGACTGAAACGAAGGCAGCAAACACATCTCTTTCGGAGAAAAAAGCTCCGCCTGGAAGAGAAAGAGTGTGAGGAGGTGGAGCTGCTTTATCGTTCTCGAGAATTACGGAAGTTCTTCAAGAAACTAAACGCCTCGCACAAAGGCTTTGTGCGTGTATGCACCGGATAGTCAGGATCTGAAACACAAAACAGCTACCGGAGGAGTGGAAGGACGGGGTAATCTGCATCTATAAAAAAGGTGACAAGCTTGTTTGTGGGAACTACCGTGCAAACACAATCCTGGATGGTGCCTACAAAATTCTCTCTCAGATTCTCTTCCGCCGTCTATCGCCAATAGTAAGTAGATTTGTGGGAATTAATCAGGCCGGATTCATGCCAGGTTGCTCGACGACAGACCGAATTTTTACACTGGCAGATCCTCCAAAAGTGTCGCGAGTATCAGGTACATACGCACCACATCTTTGTTGACTTCTAGGCCGCATATGATACAATCGACCGACGACAGGTATGGAGGATCATGGACGAATTTCCCCGAAAGCTGACAAGATTGATTCAGGCAACGATGAACGGTGTGCGGATCTCAGGTGGGCTGTCGGAATCATTTGACTCACAGGGGACTTCGACAAGGCGATGGACTCTCCTGTTTGCTCTTCAATGTGGCGCTGGAAGGTGTTATGTGGGGAGCGGGCTTCAACATGCGGGCACGATTTTCAACAAGTCTAGTCAGTTTATGTCCACGTCGTCGACGAAGCTCGTCGACGACGTGGACATAATCGGAAGAACACATGCGACGGTAGCCGACTTGTATACCCGACTGAAACACTAAGCAGGGCTGATTGGGCTTGGGATCAATGCTTCTAAGACTAAATACATGCTAGCAGGTGGGATCGCAACAGAGTTCTTCTTGGTGGTAGTGTTGAGGTCGACGGCGACAAGCTCGGGGTGATAGAGGAATTTGTCTACCTTGGCTCGTTGATAACAAATGACAGCAACAACAGCCGTGAAATTCGAAGACACATAGTCAATGGAAGTCGTGCCTACTATGGGCTCTGCAAGTCCTTGAGGTCCAACAAACTCGGACCCCATATGAAGTGTACACCATGTAGAAATCCCTAATACGACCAGTTGTCGCCAAACTGACAGAAATGAAGAAGTTGGTTTATGCCCTTGAACCAGTTCTGGTCGCTGTTGAACTGCTACGCTGGAAGAACCGAACGCTTCATGGAGCTGACGTCGGATTACAATTTATGCTAGAACAGCAGAAATTTCCTAGCAGCTGCTTGAAGCCCAGATTGCAGTAAGACGTTTCGTATATGCAGATTTGTTTGTGTACATCAATAATCATTCTGCTCGTGATCATGACACAATTAATGATGACATAGGCGTCTTCTATCAAACGTCATGGACTGCATTGATCAAGCAGGCATTTCAAATTGTTCGTGACCTGATGAAACTTGGCGATTATGGGCCCTATTACAGAAAACGAGACGAGCAGACGAACGCTCGTCTCGTTTGTTTTTATATTCCAGAAGCCGAGCTCGACTTAAAACAGACGAGTAGCTCGTCTAGCTCGACGACCGTTTGGCCGGGCTCGTCGATGAATCAGTCGAATCGTCTAGTTTGTTTGATGTGTTTGTTCACCTTGTTGATTGAAAGCATCGGTATTCTTCTGCTCCGCCTTTATCTTCAAAAATTGTTTCACGGCTAAACTAGTATTGCATAACCAATGTATGTTTTCAACTGCAACCATCAAATTCAATTCAGTAATTGCAAGATTTTACAGATTTTCAAATGGGCCTCTTCCAAACAACACAACCAAATGTAAACATTGAACACATATGCAGGGATGCTAGATGACTGTTTTGAATATATTCGCACGGCACGAAAAGAGTCTTCACATATTGAATGAAAATGAGTAATTTAAAACAACTACTTTATTGGAAATACATATATAAAGATTTATAACTTTCTTTGATTAAGTGAACAAACATTGCCCCCAATAAATCCATAATAACAAAACGTCTGAGTGATGAAACCATATGCTCGAGGAAAAATATCAATGAAACCAAAAGATATATGAAACTTATTTCTTTTTGTTATGTTTTTTAATATTTCGGCACTGACAAAAGAGTATCGATTGATCAATTTTAAAATTGTTTGTTGTTTTTCTCAAAACAAAAACGTGTCTTCTCATCTGACATCACTGATCATACCGAGAAAAACTGACTGAAGTCTCTCCAGTCTACAAAAAAAAACATTTCAATGAAACTCGTGTACTGGAATGGGATATTTTGTTCGTCTCGACAGTGACTGAAGCCGAGACGAGACGAGACAAATTGCTCGTCTCGTTTTCTGGAATAGGGCCCTATGTTATTGATTCAGCAGCTGGACAGCAGGAGGGAAAAATCTACTGGAACCATGCAGAACCTGCAGAACAGTTGAGCATCGAGGAAAAACTTGAACGACGATTGCAGCAATGAAAGGTATCAACGTCCAGCACAAGCACAACGTCTAGAAACGGATTGATGAAACCCCTCAGACAAAAGTTTTCGTACCGAGGGCATGAATGCCAAATACATGACAATGGAATTCGATGCTCTTCGTACTGTACCCTCAACATCATTGGATTCTGAACGTGCATTTTGTGTCCTTAAGTATTACTTTAACCAACAAACTGAGTAACAGTAACAGAGTAAACTGAGTGCATGTATTTGCAAAGCGGATTCTTCCAGGTACATTGATTTTGAAGTCTGTGTTGGGAAAACCAACACAATCGGGCCAATCGGGCTTGACATTTCACAGTTATTCAATTGTTCATCAATTGAAAAGAAAATGAAAAGATGCGTAGAAATATTTCCTATGAATTGATGCAAACATCTTTCCGATTTATTGAGAAATGTTCGAGTTATAAGCATTTGAAATCATTCTTTTTTTCCTGCATGTTCTGTGTTTAAGTTTTCATTTCACCCCCATATACTCCGGTTAGACGTAGTCCCACGTCAAGAGAATTTAAAACGCCCAGAATTAGGCTCCTTATGTTTTTTATGCTCTTTGCTCAGGATGAAACAAGGATGACTCCGGAAAAAAAAATTCCCGTCAATAGCTTGTTCTGACCATGGGGAAGACAAGAAAAGGTATTTCAAAACGCCGAGCAGCAAAATATCAAGAAATTCTGGAAAGTACTCTGCATGCACAACTGAAATTGAATGGTAACATGAAACGCCCTGGAAAGCACTCAGTTTTGCGGAAGGAAGCAGAAGAAAGTGTCCTCCGGAAACAACGTTTGAAGGCATCCGTGGGATATTTTCTGCGAACCGTTAACAGGAAGAACCCATTTAAGGGAGGTGTTTCTTGATACAAGTGGATGAATGGTTTCCCAAGACGCCATCCGACATCTAGCGAATAAAATACGGAATTAGTTCCAAGAAGTAGATGATTACGTCCGACGAGAAGATATCAGCAACGTCTTAGAAGATTCTACTCGTGTGTTCAACATGGACGAATCGTCCCATAATTATTGTTCCAACAAAGGAAGTGGTTTTGGTACCAGCTGGCGAATAATACATTCATACTTCTAACGCGAACTCGGAGAAGAAGTACTACACAGTGCTGTTTTCAGCTAGTGCGGTTGGTGTATTGGTTCCGCTATTGCTATTATTCCCGTATAAACAGTGCCTTCCTGCGGTAATTGCGAATAGCGCTCCCGACGGTTAGTCAGTGAGTAAAACTGACTCAGGTTGGATGACACGTGAAACTTGTTTGTCAAGAAATAACTTTTTGACAGATAAATGTTCATTTTATGGGTGCGCAGAATCAGGAACACGTGTTTTCAAAAAACTAAGACCTGTGGAAGAAGGTCCCCAGAGACTATTATTTTTTGTAATCTAGCGTCACGTAGGAAACAATAAACGGAGATTGGACACAATTCTTCTTTCCATTGTGAGATAAAGGGCCTTACTATGTAAATCGAGTCGATATGACTCAGTGGCCCAAGTTTACCTACTTCTAGAATGTTCCCCCATCTTTTAAGCTTTAGAGCGCTGAGCCTCTTACTGCACAAGTTGGTCCACGGGTAACAAATGAATGATAGTCTTCGATGCCTTTGAGGGCGTACTTCGCATTGCTCCAGTAATAACAACGCATGCCAGTCGTCGGACTTTGTTTATCCTTTCAACAGCTGTAGTCTCCTTAATCTTTGGCCACCATACAGATGAAGCACAGATTACCCTAGATGGCATAATGGCAGTGTAGACCCAGATAACCATAACGAAAACTTGAAATCAGCTAACGAATGTATTTTTTGTATGATGCCTCCACTTCATTGCGTATCATTAGGATAGGTACTTCTGAATTCTCCTCTGCGCATTGACAAATCTCAGGAATGTCTCAGCAGTCATACAGAATGTCATCCCAGTTAGCACTTTTTTGGAACGACGCAGTTCCGCTAGGAAGTTAGTGCCATTAAATAAAAAAGAAACATTTCACCGATGCAATCTTTTGATCCTTCGTTAACGGATACTTTGAAACTTACGATCCATTCGTCTCCGATGTCAATTTGTAATCGCAATGAAATCCCTAAGCGATTGAATCTGCGGCATTCCGATCCCGATCGGTTAGGGACCTGGTCGTCGTCCTTATGGACTACTTGAAGTTGAAGTAATGTAAACCTCCACAATGTCCGTTTTCGGTGGTGTACAGGAGGACGGTGTATGGAGGCGAAGGAAGAACCACGAGCTCACGCAACTCACCGGCGAACCCAGTGTCCAGAAAGTGATCAAAGTTGGAAGGATACGCTGGGCAGGACATGTTGCAAGAATGCCGGACAAGTATCCTGCAAAAATGGTGTTCATCGGGAATTCGGCTATTACGAAACGACGAGGGGCACAACGAGCAAAGTGGTTAAACCAAGTGGAGCATGATATGGTGAGCACGGGGTGCCCGCGGAATTAGAGAGAGAGATAGTCACGAACCGAGTTAATTGGAGAAACATTGTAAATCGGGCCATGTTGTAAAGACGTTAAGCCAAAATAAATAAATAAATAAATGAATAAAACCTCCACAATGAGAATGAATTGATACTTTAAGACATCATTCGGAGTGTGCTTTGTGCAACTTCATTAGTCCTAGTCAATCATGGAGGACAACCACGAAATGTACAGTCTATCCAAGCATGTGAAGTCCATTAATGAAGATGGCCATTGGTACAATCAGCCCTATTCTGTATTCCGACGGATTTCCATTTCGTTCAAAACCTTTGTTTCGTTCGAGTCATAATTTCGCATTCCCTATTTCGAACATTTGCCCATTTAATGTTCGAAGAAAAACAGATCGAACGAAATGCAAAAACAACTCGAACGGAATACAGAATGGAATTTTATCAAGTCGTTCGAAATATGAATATGAATGACCCGTATGAATTCCAAATTACAATAATTTTACAAATAATATTTTTTTTCTGTTTTTGAATTCCCAGACAAACTAACCATACCGGAATAAATGAACAAAATACCATGCTCTGTTATTTAGAGAATAACCCCTGCATATCAAGTTGGTGTACATTTGCGGAAATAAACATAAAGTAGAAACAGCAAAAAAAGCTTAACCACCACAGTCAGAAAGATAATTGATTAATGACTATAATAGGAAAACATCCGGCGACCAAATTCCAAAGAAAGTGAAACCCCACAATTATTGAACGCAGTTATGAAAAGAGATGGAAAACAAGTGATCGAATTAAGAGCATGTGCATCTGGTTTCCGTGGTGATTGAACATATTCGGCAAATCAAAACTAATTGTCGGCAAATGATGGTTATCGAATTGTGATTGCATTTACACAAGCAAAATCAAAGTAACGCATGAGAAAATGAATATGACGAATGGCAAAGTGATGCAAGTCATCAAATCCAGGCAAGCCATGAATACGCAAAAATAGGTGGTTGTCATCAGCAGCTTTTGTGCGCTTGTCAGTGTTGTGTTGTGATCAATCGCCGATCGGACCGGGGATCGATATGATTGCTAAGAATATTGGCACTAACTGTTCAACCCAGGTAAAGCTTCGGATTCGTTTGCTTCGGCGCAAGATACCTGCAGTTGCCGGTGAGAAGACTGAAGAATTTTCTAAAAGAAATAAAACAAACATAACAAGGTGTGATACACGAACATACGCCAGATGGAAATCGGTAGCTAGGACAGAAAAAAAAACCAATATAAATTTGTGAAATTTGCACAGTGACTCTTCCGTAAATTTATCCCCCGCCAAAGCACATTAACACCTGATAATTAACACTATCGATGTATTGGACAATAATTTCCTCATTATTGTTTATATCCGCGGCGCACATCTTTTCTTCTTTTAAGTCGATTTATCAAATTGGCACCTCCAAAGCTTTTCTTAATATCTCAACTAGGTAGTAAAAAGAAACCACGCAAAATGACTTCAAGATTTTGTTTTTATCATCAACTGTTCATCGTATCATACTGAAGTATAGAAGACGTAGAAAATGATTGAATTGAAAGGCGTGTAACTATTCCGCTCGTTTATCTCAACAGACGGCATGTCTGACGACACGCGGTAGTAGTTCGTTTCGATTAGCTTAGTTTCTTCATCTGTTACGTTTACATTCTGGAAGATGAATGATACTTACTCTGAAGAAAAAAATTCAAGTGAAGAAAATTATAAAGAGCAAAAATTATTAAACTGAAATGAGGATATATGATTGAAAACAAATAAATACTAAGTGCGGAGGTCTATGGTTAAGGAGTGAAAGAACTATTGAAATAAGTAATATTAATTATAAAACAAACGCAAGAATAACTATATTTAACGAAGTCAACACAACTCACAGAAACGCTAGAAAAAAGAAGAAAAAAACAACTGTTATATTGGATATCTACTTAAAATCAAACTAAATTGGAGAAGTGCTGCCGCAATTGAAAAGTGATTGAGATGTGCGGCCAAAGTAATAAAAGAAATTGAGCATAACATCGAGCGATTCGAATCGAATGGTACTAAAAGAAATCCTTCGCCATGGATATGAGTAGTGAACTATTTTAAGAGAAGGATAATTAAAACGGTTTCATTCTTGTCGAGCGGCATTGGTCTCTTGGATTCTAGGTAGAGGTTATGAGATTTTGACTAAAGACCCATGCAGAAGAAACCGAGACAGAATCAAAAACAAGCCGCAAACTCTTGTAAGTTGGATCATTTGGAAATGCCCTGTATGCTCTCTGTAATAGAACTATTGGAAGTCTATTCGGAGTAGGAACACAACTACCCCACACATCGGGCACATTCGGACAAAAAGGCAATTTTCAAAAATTCGAAGAAACCATTCGTAATCGCATCAACGCACACCTCTTATACTCTCATATGATACTTCGATGTCCAAATAACAACCAGGATGAGTTCAGGGTTGTTTTTGAAGTTTACAAAACATATTGAAAACCAAGGAAAAAAATGGGTGGGTTATATCTATGATATAACCGCAAGGTTGACGTGAGACTACCTTAGCTTAGCAATCAACGGAAGAATTATCAAACGATTATTTCATTTTACATTTTCCTCTAATGCATCTCTCAAGTGTACGTACTTCTCGAAACGCGAATTTGCTTGATTTGATGAACTTCAGGCACTCAGTTTCGATTTTTACATGTACGTCGAACGCTTATTCTTTCTTTCTTTCTTTGTTTTTAAGAGGCTTTAAACTTTGCAGTTCATTTGCCTCTAAACGCTTATTGTCTAGTCAATAGGCCTTATCGCAACAATTGGCTATCAACATTTTGCCTAATCATTAAATGGCACGCGTTGAAATTCAGTCAACAGAAGATATGAAGGCATATCCTTCAGTGAAATCTTAAATAACCGAGCCAAAGCGTTGTGTTCGTACCCGCTTTTGTAATCCGGGTTAGGAGTGCAAAAAAAAACATGCCGTTTCAGAAGAATCGGGGAAGGTTTGGAGGTCGACCTCATTCGACGGCATTCTACACAACCTATGTAACAACCACAATGATCATATAAACAAAAAAATGGATGATCCATCTTTAAACCTTAAAATCGCAGCAACAGCCACGAAAAGAGGATTGGTAATAAGAAATGAAAACGCATCAGCATTCAGGATTAAAAACGCACTGATGGTACATTTTGATGAATATCACAGGGGCGCTGTCCTATTATCTCATGCCCCTATATTCACTATAAAAACAGAGGGTGTAAGAACTATAAAACTATAAAAACAGTATGGTCATAACGGATGACTGTACAATGAATTATTAAGTGTTCTTACGTAAATAATTGGAAAAATGCTTATTTTAAGTTCCAATTTTCTTATAATATTTTAAGCATTTAGTTCACCTCTGGTTTTGTGATTCCAGATTCTAAATGAATCGGTCTTTAATCAACAGTACGAAGGGAAACATCATGAGAAAGGCTGGCTTCGTCTTCTGATTGAAGTTATTCATTAACTTGACTAAAATAGCAACACAATAATGTATTATAGACTGCGTTTGTGAGTACTTTATTATGCTTCGATATAACGTACGATTCGTTACAACGTACAATTTTGAAAGTGAAATATATGTTATATCGAAGTTTACCTGTAACTGGAATCTCGCTAGTGAGATAGGGTCATCTCGCCTCACCCAAAACGCCGAATAAGGGGATTCATGTTAGTCGCTCTGAACGATCAGCTTGAAATTTCACACTTCAAATTTTGAATAATAACTGTATAGGGTGTAACTTGTCTAAAATATGAACGTCCTCGAAGTCAGAGTATATAATAAAAGAGTAACGCAAAGAGCGAAACCAAACATACTTATCGAACTGTCAAACCGTCTACCTATCTAGAAAAAGTAAAACCTGGAAAGCATGTTATTGGGTGTTAATAATTTTCATGAATTTATGAAGAAGTCCTACGAAATGGAATCAAAAACAAAGGTCTCCAAGATCACTTTGAATCAGTGTTGTAGGCTCCCTTAACGTTACTTTTCTATTATGTACTCTGCTCGTAATATATAATTTGTAGGGTAAATTGGTAAAATGCCACTTTTTAATTTCATGATACTGTGAACTACTTTTGATTTTTTTGGACATGTTTTATTTGGTTCACATATAATAAAAAATGCTTCAAATAATGCTTCAAATTTTGTCGATCAGCTTGCTCATCAACGTGTTATTCTCCTTCATTAGCTCGATTATTTGAAAATCTGTCGTTTTGGAATGCTCCAGTAAAGCATCGATATTCTCGTTTTCTTTCATAGTCAATTCCAACAGTAAATTTTGCTTTTTCTTTTCCGGAGCGGAATACTTGCGGCTTGCTCCCGTGGCCGAGTGGTTAGCGTCACACCCCCCAACATGCCGGGGGTTCGGGTTCGATTCCAGTTTTGGTCGGGGGAATATTTCGTCAAAAAAAATTTTCCTCCGACTTGCACTGTGGTCACGCGTATTCTAGAGCTTGCCACTTAGAATGCATTCAAGGCGTGTTATTTGGCATAGATATCTCAACTAAGTACTAGTAAAAATGACGCAAGTAATACTACGTTGAGACGGCGAAGTTCCTCTAGGAACGTTAGTGCCATTTAAGGAGGAGGAGGAATACTTGCGGCTTGATGATGGCAGTTTTAGTGATGGTGATAATACTGATGTGATTGGCGCAGAAGATGACATAAACTCGAATTGAGCAGATGTGCGCCTGAAATAAGAAATAGGCTGATGAATTGTCCCGAATTTGTGCACAAAGCTGTCCTCAAGATGGCCGAAAAACCCTCTAAAATTTGACTGGCAAACTGCTCTTATGTTGGCTGATGAGCTGTCCTGAAATTAATTGAGGAACTATATTGAAGATGGCTTCAAAGCGGTCCAAAAGTTAGCTGAAATACTTGTAGTAGTAGGGGACGATTTTGGCATTTTAACAAATATGTCTTTATATTGAGTTGGAGAAAAAGAAATGTCGTATATTGTCAATATATGGCAACACTTAAACATATCTTGTGTTGTACTTATTAGAGGTGGGCAAAACGGTTCACTTCAATGAACCGTTCACTGACCAACCGTTCACTTAGGAGAACTAGTTCTTCTGAGCAGTTCACTCACTCTTTGGCACAGTAGAGGGATATGTCAAAGCAAGTATAAAAAAGTGTGGGATGTTATGTAAGACTGTTCTGTTCATTCATAAAATGCTATTTATTAGCAAATAATTATTCTCCGAATTTTGTGAAAAATATCTCAAATCAAATATTGATTTTGAAATTTTGATTTAGTTCGAACCGTGATTTACTTTTCTCAGCACAAACTAGCTTTGTATGCTCTTCTTGTGATGTTTGGCAATAGCTGCTATAGTAAAACTATACCAAAACACGAACGCCTATCTCAAAATTATGGAGCACAATATGATATGATAGAAAAAATGTTTCATATCAGCGATCCGAATATTCATTTACTGTTTAACAAGACTGTTTGGGACATTTCGTTTTCGACTGTATTTTCTTGGGGAGGTCGATTTACATATCATCTTACTGAAATGTTAACTCAACTCAACTCTCAACTTAAAAATATGAAATTATAATTTTGTTTGATCAATAATCAAACAATTCAATTTAAAAACCATCGTATCCTGAAATGCTGCGTTTTATTATAAAAACGACAATACAGACATCTTATTTTTGTTGTTTCATGGGGCTATCGTTTGTTTCCCTTCGTTAATTTGAGGACCATTCACCTTGCACCACCATTCATCTATCACTCGTTCGTCTTCTTTCCTCTTATACATCTATCACCCCACACAGTTCGTTCTGAACTGTATGCACAGTCCAGCCAGCGGTCAGTTCGTTCTGAACTGTATATACAGTTCCGCCAGCGGTCATCGTACACAGTTCGTTCTGAACTGCATACACAGTTCATCGTTCACCGTACACGGTTCGTTCTGAACTGAACTGTATACACAGTTCAGTCAGCGGTCAGTTCGTTCTGAACTGGGTATACAGTTCATATGAACTGTTGCCTAGTAGAAAAGAACGACCGTTCGTTCACTCTTTTGGGTGAATAAGTTCTTTTGAACAGTTCATGAACGGTTTGCCCATCTCTAGTACTTATCGCATCGGGTCATGCTATACGGCTATTTAAAGACGACAATCTGTGCTACAAATGTCGTTTTGACAATGTTGTGATTGTCCCTTTACAGTCTCAAGTTATAGCGCGTCAAAGATGGAGTCCACCAAGCTTCTTGCTTCGCTATGGCGCTATAGCTATGGCTTGCTTCGCTCGACGTTTTTACTACCTGCGAGGTAAAATTGCAACGAAGGCGGCCGAAAAAATTCGTGTACTTTACGAACCCGATACTGTAACGATTCGCACAGCACAGCGTTGGTTTGATCGATTTCGTTCTGGTGTAGTGGCTGTCGAAGATACACCCCGTACTGGTAGGTCAATCGTCGTGGAAACCGATAAAATCGTTGAAATCATCCAAGTAGACCGGCATGTGAACACTCGCTCGATTGGCCAGGAACTGGGTATAGACCATAACACCGTTTGGAACCATTTGCAGAAGATTGGATTCCAAAAAAAAACTGGATGTATGGGTGCCACACGAGTTGACCCAAAAAAAATCTTTTAGACCGAATCAACGCCTGCGATGCACTGCTGAAACGGAACGAACTCGACCCATTTTTGAAGAAGATGGTGACTGGTGATGAAAAGTGGATCACGTACGACAACCTAAAGCGAAAAAAGTCGTGGTCGAGCGGTGAGCCGGCCCAAACCATCGTCAAGCCCGGATTGACGGCCAGGAAGGTTTTGCTGTGTGTTTGGTGGGATTGGAAGGGAATCATCCACTATGAGCTGCTCAACTATGGCCAGACCCTCAACTCGGTTCTCTACTATGAGCAGCTTGACCGTTTGAAGCAGGCGATTGACCAGAAGCGGCCAGAAATTGTGTTGTTTTCCACCACTCGACCACGCTCGGCCTCACACATCTTTGATGACCCGCCAGAAGCTACGGGAGCTCGGATGGGATGTCCTATTGCACCCACCGTGTAGTCCGGATCTGGTTCCAAGTGTTTATCATCTCTTCCGGTCCATGCAAAACACTCTTGGTGATACTAAGTTGGCCTCAAAAGAGGCTTGCGAAAACTGGCTGTCTGAGATTTTTGGAAATAAGGAGGGGGGTTTTATAAGGGGGGGATAATGAAGTTGCCTTCTAAATGGCAACAAGTTTGCGAACAAAACGGCGCATATTTGACTTAAATTGGATAATTTTAAGTATGTTAAATAAAGCGTCAAATTTCGATCAGAAATACGACATTTCTTTTTCCGCAACCCTATAAAAGCTCCGTAGTCAAAATCATCACAAATGCCACAAAAAAACCAATCTCATCTTTGGCATTATTTTAATGACTTTTTTCAGCTCCTCGCACATTCGCTTGTAAAAACAAAAACAAAGTGCGGCACGATGTCCGTTTTCGACGCGACGAGGAACCGTTCTTTGAACACGCACACGTCTGAACGGAGTAGCTTCACTGTTTTCGCCATCACGGTTAGAGTTCGACCGATAGAGCAGTCAAATTTTGTCTGCTGATTCATGGGTTACTATGATTGATGTTGCATGCTGCATTGTCCATTTTTTTAATGCAAACATTTTTTTTTTATTAAATTCGTTTATTTTTACAGGCTCAGTTACATAAGTTTAACGGAGCCGAATTCTTAATTATATTTTTATTACTATACATAAACATTTTCTTAATCTAAGGTAAGTAAGGTAGAAAACCGATTACTCGCGGTCTACTCGAGTTTAGTAGGGTGACATATTTGTTCAGGAAAAGGATGGGATATAAGGAAATTGTTACAATAATGATAATCTCACACACTCAATTCTTAAATATATTCGTATATCTATTGTGTATTTACATTTCAACTTATTCTACTGTTTGTAGCAAGGGGACCAATTGCACGCAAAGGATATAAGGATATAAGGATAATCACACACGAACATCGATAGCTTTAAGGAAAATATAGATTTGGGACATGTAATCAAGGTCTAACCGAGCCAACACATCTCTCACCGGCACATTGGGCTGTCTTCCTCTAGCCCTGAGGGAGTTTTCTAAATTCGATCTGGCGACAAGATACAACTCGCACGACCAAACAACGTGCTCGATGTCGTGGCAACCGTGGCCACAAACACAAAGATTGCTGTCGGCAAGATTAATACGAAAGAGTAGCGCGTCTAACGAACAGTGGTTGGACATGAGTCGGGAGAAGGTGCGAATAAAGTCTCGACTCAAGTCCAGACTTTTGAACCATGGTTTGAAGCTAACCTTAGGGATAATTGAGTGGAGCCACCGGCCCAATTCATCTTCGTTCCATTTGCGTTGCCAATTAGCGATGGTATTTTTACGGACTAAAGAATAAAATTCATTGAAGGCGATTTGACGCTGATAAATATCGCCTTCAATCGCACCTACCTTTGCTAATGAGTCAGCCCTCTCATTACCCGGAATTGAGCAATGAGAAGGGACCCAGACAAAGGTAATGACATAACAGCGTCTGGTTAAAGCACTCAAAACTTCTCGTATTCTCTCAAGGAAATACGGCGAGTGCTTTTCCGGCCTCACTGAACGGATAGCTTCGACAGAGCTAAGACTATCCGTTACAATGTAATAGTGTTCAACAGGTCGTGAGGCGACGCTGTCCAGCGCCCAGTGTATTGCTGCCAATTCAGCAATATACACTGAGCAAGGATACTGAAGACTGTGTGAGGTGCTAAAAAATACGTTGCACACTCCAAATCCTGTGGACTCATTCATAGAGGACCCATCAGTAAAGTACATATTATCGCAATTGATACGCCCATACTTTGCATTAAAGATCGTAGGAACGATCCCCGATAGAAGATAATCTGGAATTCCATGGATTTGCTCCTTCATGAACAGATCAAAATGTACAGAGGAATTGATGTAGTCAGGAAAACAAACACGGTTGGGAATATACGAAGAAGGAACAACCTGCATGGAGATGAATTCATGATATGAACTCATGAATCCAGAGTGAAAATTTAGCTCGATCAGTTGCTCAAAATTTCCGATCACCAATGGGTTCATAACCTTACACCGGATGAGGAACCGAAGAGATAATAAATTGAAGCGATCTTTTAGTGGGAGTAGGCCTGCCAAAACCTCGAGACTCATGGTATGCGTTGAGGGCATACATCCCAACGCAATACGGAGACAAAGATACTGAATTCGCTCGAGTTTAATGAGGTGTGTTTTGGCAGCTGATTGAAAACAGAAACTGCCATACTCCATCACTGAGAGAATAGTTGTTCGATACAACATTATAAGATCTTCGGGATGGGCTCCCCACCAGGTGCCGGTAATTGTACGGAGAAAGTTTATTCTTTGTTGACATTTTTTACTCAGATACCTAATATGGGCCCCCCAAGTACATTTGGAGTCGAACCAGACCCCAAGATACTTGAATGACATAGCATGAGTGATCGGTTTACCCAAAAGTTGAAGCTTTGGTTTTGCTGGTTTATGCTTCCTAGAAAAAACCACCATCTCTGTTTTCTCCGTGGAGAATTCGATCCCTAGCCCAATGGCCCAGGTTGAAAAATTGTTCAAAGTATCTTGTAAGGGTTCTTGCAGGTCGGATTCGTTTGATCCTACGACAGACACCACTCCATCATCTGCAAGTTGTCTTAAGCTGCAATTTTGTGTAAGGCAATTGTCGATGTCGCTTACATAGAAGTGACATAATGCAAACATTAGAATATTAAATTTCAACTTCTCCCTAATTATCTCCTGTTGAGGAGAAATTTTCAAAATGTAATGTAAAGAATCAATGTAAATTCTTTATGGTCTTATCCGGTCTTATGGATTCGGGATTATACAAGTGATTCAACAAACGTATTTTACCCTTCATGAGGTCCAATGATGATCTAGTTATGCCTTGACCATTTTGAGCCAGCAAGAATCCGCTAAACTGTCCTCGATTCCGTCCAATAGAGAAGTATTGAGCGATAATGGAGAGGAAGTTGAAGATGAAGAGAACAATCAGCAGAACTGGTGGAACCGGCTGGCCAATACCGTGACTGAGGAATGTCGGTTGATGCAGTATGAACAGTAAGGTGTGTGAATTTCCACGAAATAATGATGAATGATTTGCAATGATTTTGCAAAACTGCCGTTCTGTTGAACTTATCCGATACAGCGAATGTTGACGAATAGTTGATGAAATCTGTCCAAAAGTATTGATTGATTCCCCGCCGGCCGGCTACAGTAACTGGAAACATTTGGGCGGAAGGAGCTCTTACTGGCGGGAGAGGAAAATTACAGAGATCTGATGTAACAAAACATACGAACGCGCGTGTGTACAACAAAGTCGTCATTTATCGCAAACAATAATACTGATAATTGAACGGAGCGAGCAGAAGAATTTTGTCGCGCTCATCGTTCATCACCTAATACAATGTAAGCAAGATATTTTCATCCCAGAGCGCAGGCAGAAGATTAGATTGCGGGATTCACTCATTCGAAATTGTTTCACACACATATAATATTCCACTCCCGAATAATACTGATAGCAAAATTATCATTATTTAATATTCTGACTGTGCAAGTTGCGCACCAATAGAAACCAACAGGCCAAACCGCGTTGAGTTTGGGTTGGGCAAAGATTAGTCGATTGTCTGCAGTTGCCCCATCAACAACAACAACAAAAATGCTCCAAGAGAACGGAACAACTGAACCTGCCGCCTTCCTGCAGCTCAGTGAGCTTGCCTCAGAAAGTGTAATTAATCCAAAAATTTGACTAATTTCTAATCGAGATAATAAACGATTCATCTTATTTCTGTCAGAGCGGTGGTCGAATCCTATTTTCGACGGATGACTTCTTCGCTCCGGCCGAGGGAATGTTGAGGGATGAGGAACCGATCTTCATCCCGGACAAGTACACCGATTTTGGGAAGTGGATGGACGGCTGGGAGACACGCCGCAAGCGGATAGCCGGTCATGATTGGTGCATCGTTCGGTTGGCCGCACCGACCGTCATCAAGGGGATCGTAGTGGATACGGCACATTTCACGGGCAATTTCGCCCCCCGGATGTCGATCCAAGGCGCACGAATTGACCCACGTCGGGAGCGACAGATCGCGGTACGTCGTGAGGGCAGCATTGGAACCGGCTGCGATGGGTCCGAAATGGAGGAAAAAATCAAAAACTTCCAATGGGAGGAGATCGTGCAGAATACTCCACTGAAGCCGGGTTACGACAAAACAAGAAAACATTATTTCGGCGTGGATACCAACGAGAATGTGTTTACCCATTTGAGGGTAAATATTTACCCGGACGGAGGAATTGCTAGACTGAGAGTTTACGGTGTGGTGCAACCGGATCGTGATTCGATGGCTGACAGTGCAGAGCTGGTGGATCTTATCGCAATGTTGAACGGAGGCCAGTGTTTGGAGTTCTCCAACGCACATTACGGACATCCGAGGAATTTGATCAAGCCGCAGAGGGGCGCCAACATGGGTGATGGGTGGGAAACCGCTCGAAGAAATGACCGGCCAGCAATCCTAACGACCGATGAGCGGGGTATTCTTAAGGTGCCCGGTTGCGAGTGGGCCGTTTTCAAGCTGGGTATGAAGGGGACCGTCCGAAGGATTGTATTGGATACGAACCATTTCAAGGGAAACTTTCCGGATAGTGTTAGAATAGAAGCCGCTTTGCTGCGTGAGGATCAAGATCTGGAAGGAGCGAAGTGGACTGTTATGTTAGATAATAGGAAACTGTCGGCGCACAAGGAACACATCTATGAGGAAGATGATTTGTTGGCCAATGCACCATGCACTCATATCAGGATTACTATAGCGCCAGATGGTGGAATCTCTAGGCTTAGATTGTTTGGACGTTGTGAGAAGTAAATACTGATTATGAACCACGAGCTTGTTTGCGTTTCTTTTTCTAGCGAAATGTTATACAATGTTTACGTATTTGTTAATTACGTATCAGAGCTCGAATGTCGCGCTATACTATTGGGTTGTCCAGAAAGTTCGTGTCATTTCGTTCCGCAATTTTTTACGATTTTTCATGCAGCCGGAAAAATACATCTTACCAGAGTTTGTTTGGATTCTCGTCGAAAAATTAGTGAAGGTGTTTTTTATGAAAAAAGTCGTAGTTCTTGCCTTTAAGAGAATTTTACATCTGGTGAGTACGGTGGGTGGAGTAGCACATCCCAACCAACCATCCCGGGGGTCTTCGTAGCCTAATTGGTTGCGTGTCCGCTACTAAGCGAACGATCATCTTCTTCTTCTTTCTTTGTTTTTAAGAGGCTTTAAACTTTGCAGTTCATTCGCCTCTAGCCCAGTGAAGAGCCTCAATAAAACCAGCCCAGAGGGGACTGGCGAAAGGGAAACCAAAAAAAAATCACTCATCAGATCTGTCCGCTCGACTCTCGGTTAAAGAAGAAGGTAGGAAGGGATCCTATGCTTCATAAGATATTTAATATATGCTGTAAAGAAAAGTAAATATTTACTGATCCGAGGACCAAAGCAGTAACGAAGCACAAGTGACCCAGCGAAAGGCGCGTTCCAAAAACAAAAAATAAACAGGAAGTGGGTTATATCTATGGTATAACCGCAAGGGTGACGTAGGACTATCGTTGATTTAGAGATCATTTGTTTGAAGTTGAATCTGAATTCATTCTGAATAAATGAATATTTGAAGAACTTCGAAAACGAGAGCGTTACGTTGGAGGCACAAGGTTTTATGCATTCAATATTGGATACGGAAATATCCTACTGATGGGGAAGAATAATCTTCAGAAGCTATCCTGTTAATTGCGATTGATTGAAAAATCACAAAACCAAATGTATTTGGTCACAGTGTTTCATGGATAGAAAACATTCAATTAAACTCTTTCACATGAATATATTTTGAAAATTCCCAAAGGAACTGGCAGATTATTTTCAGTAACGATTAGTTATTTCCACATTTTCCTCGATACTGGAAGCCCACCAGTGGTTAATGCCAACTCGATAACCACCTGTTAATAGCCGCGCGTGTATGTGTGTGTAGCGATGTCTTCCCAGGGAACCGTTTGTGGCATCACTCTCCTCCTGATAGATTCCCTTCTGGCCTAGGGTGCACAAACAGGCTCTTGGTGACACCGTTCATCCGCGCTTTCATGATAAATAAAGAGCTTCACCACAACAGCGACAACATGCTCCCATCGCTGTTCAATTAGAACTGAGTGGATTTCCGAGCGCCGCTCGCTTATATACCGATTGGTGATTTCAATAGCCTGTTTTGAAAGCAATTTTAAGACTATTGAAACAAGTTTTTGGATCAAAAAGTAACAAGTATATAACGCGTAGACATTTTATCTTTCGAATGAAGTGTTTATCATACCATTTCGTTCATTTGTTTAGGAGCTATTAACGCTCAAAATCTCGGTCTCCGGCGTAACGCTTTCGTTTTCGAAACTTTGATTTTACACCCCGGTATAGAAATGAAAGACGTAGTCCTACGTCAAAAACAAAAAGGCCCTTCTCAGGAGGATAGGAAGGAAAGGAGTGGAAAGGATTTGGGTGGGATTAGAGGAGTGGAAGGGGGTGGGAGTGGTATGGGAAGGAAAGAGGGGAGGAGTGGGTGTGGGGTGGGGTGAATGAAATGAAATACAGTTTGAATAGATAATAAAATATAGTGGTTTTGAATTTAATGGTATATAGTAGAGCTGAAAAATGGAGAGGTTTATTTAATGAATTTATCCTCCTTGGTGAGTGTGGCTGTAGGAATAGGAAGTTGATTAAAGTATAATGTAATGGATAGAAGGTAGATGTGGGTATGAAAGTATATATTATATTATTTGTTATTTATTATTATTGAATGCGTGTATATACATGTATGAATTCCTTCCTTCCGACCCGTACATACATGTGTATACACACATAAACACGCATACATGACTGTGAAGTGGCGAACTTTAATAAGCAATTTCCAAGGTATTTAGTATTTCGATTTAGATTTTACCAAAGAAGTCGGTTTCTTTCAGAAACACAATTAAATTGGTTTCTTGGGTCTCGTCTCTACTGAGGATATCTCGGAGACTCTGACCTATGTTGTGTCGGACTCGAGCATCTTTGGTATGTTGACATTCAAGTAAAAGATGGCTAACGGAAACCGGAGCTTCGTTGCAAGCACATTGGGGTTTTTCGGCTCTGCAGAACAAGTGTGAGTGGGTGAAGTTAGTGTGCCCAATTCGAAGACGGGTAAGGACTTGCCTTTCCCTACTATTGAGACGGTCCTCCCTAGGGAGAGTGGAATTTTTAATTTTATGAAGATGAGTGGGACGGCTGTTTATCCAACCTATGTCCCAACTTTCACGGACTTGCTGTTTTACCCAGCGGACAATGTCAGATGGAGGACAGGGCATGTCTCGGGGTTCTATTTGGCTGCCCTTGCCGGCCAGTATGTCGGCGGCTGTGTTTCCGCGTATTCCTGAGTGACCAGGAACCCAGCAGAAGGAGATGTTTTTATTTGAAGCAGCCTCTTCTGTTTGCTTAATCCATGGGTGTTTGCTGTTTCCACTTAGAAGATCGTGGAGACAGCTAGCTGAGTCGGAAAATATTGTGGTAGGAAGAAAATCATGGGTGCATTCTTGGGTAGCTATTAAAAGGGCGAAAGCTTCCGCACTGAAGATGGAGCATTGCGGTGGAAGAGAAAAGCTACCTATGTATCTACTCTCAAAAATTCCACATCCAACTCCATCGGAATTGACTGAACCATCTGTGTATACCTGGTGATTAATTTGAAAATTGGATGCAACGAGGTTATTGAAGCAGGCTTTGACTTTTGGAGAAGGGTCTCCCGCCCGAACTGCCTTGAGAAGTTCAAGGTTAATGTTCGGCGGTTTGACGTTCCAATTTCTTCCCGTCGCAGATGAACGTTCACATATATCGGGAAGATCTTTGTTCGTGAGATTTTTGAACCATGTTTTAGCCCTATGTATTAATGGGACATTGTGGTCGCTTTCAGGGAGTGACAAGTGACGGATGGCTTTATTGGTGATGGCTTTTGTTACCAGGTGGGTGAAGGGAAGTTGCCCACTTTCTGCCATTACAGCAAGAGTGGGACTGGAGGGAAAAGCGCCAATTGCGAGCCTAATTGCTTTATTGTAAATTGGTTGAATGGTGTTTAACACCCTGTCCCCTCCACGGCTGAAGGTGCCTATTCCGTAAAGGATTTGTGGGACCAACCAAACATTTACAACATTTAGCAGCGTCTTTCTATGACCAGAGGATAGGTTGCCTGCGATAGCCTTGATGATGTTCAGTTTCTTTCTGGTGGCTATTTTGGTCTTTTGGGAATGTGATAGGAAATTGAGTTTCTTGTCGAAAGTAACCCCTATTGTTTTCAATGTCCTCATTGTAGGGATCGGGATTTTGTTGAGCTGAAGATAGGTTCTCCTTCTGAGAGCTTTTCCGATATGTATGTGTTTGGATTTCTCCGGGGAAATTTTAAAACCTGTTTTTAGAGCCCAGTTTTGGATGGAGTCTAAGGTTTTTTGAAGCCTCTTTCTCTGAATTAAGCCGAAGCAGCTCGTAGAGATAAGAATGATGTCATCTGCATAGACTATGATCTTTATATGGCCCGGGATAATCTCGAATAGAGATTGCATGGCAATGTTGAAGAGGGTTGGTGAAAGTGCTGAGCCTTGTGGGAAGCCGTTTTCTGGGATTTTTAGAGAAGATTGGTGGTTGTTAATAACGGTTTTGAAAGACCGGTTTTCTAGAAAACTTTTAACGAAGAGACCTAATCTCCCACGAATCCCCCAGTCGAAAAGGCTTTTCAGCACTGGGTACCTCCATGCCCGATCGAAGGCCTTGGATAAATCCAGGGAAACAATATCAATGTGGTGTAATTTTTCAGTTGCGTCGTCTAGGATTTTTTCGATTGCTACAAGGCAATCTTCTGTACCTTTTCCCGCACGGAAGGCGAATTGTCTGGGATCAATCAGCTTATTTGACTCTAGAAAAGTCGTTAAGCGTCGATTGATCATTTTTTCCAAGACTTTCCCAACACAACTTAGGAGAGTGATGGGGCGGAAATTGTCAAGAAGATGATTGTTCATGTCTGGTTTCGGGATACAGATCATTAAACCCTCTTTCCAGCAACTGGGGAGGGTTCCACTGTCCCAGACTTTGTTGAGGAGCTTCAGAAGTGCTTTTTTCCCGAGATGGGGTAGATTCTTAAGCATAGGGTAGCTGATGTCATCAGGTCCTGTGGATCCTTGTTTGACTTTGTTCAGTACCCAATCGAGCTCTTTGAGGGAGAGGTTTTTGTTGAAGTCAAATTCCACATCGGTATGAAAATCGATGGGAATTCTTTCGCATTCCGTTTTGTGGGTTAGAAAGGTTTGGTCGTAGTTTTGATTGGAGGAGGCGGATGCAAAGAAATCTCCAAACGCCTCGGCGATGATTTTCCGGTCATTGGTGTATTGACCGTTAATTAGAAGATTATATTCTTTGCTTCTTTTCTTTCCATGAAGCCTGCCAATCTTACTCCATAACTCCTTTGTTGACGCGTTGGGATTAATTTCGCTGACGAATTTAACCCAACTGTTGTGCTTGGCTGTGTTGATAGCAGTCTTAGCTTCATGAGCTAATAACTCAGGGCCCCTCAACTGACCATCTTTGTGTGTTATTCTAGCTACTACGTCCACGCAACAATCATCATGTGTCGGTAATCCCAGTCCCTTACCGCTCACATTACGATCTGCTGCATCGGTAATTGGTGCTAATTCTAACACAGCAATGGAAGCCTCATATCAGCAGTCCCGTTGTGAACAGTCCAACTGTGAACATTCGAACAATAGGAATATTCTAACGCCGAAAAAGGCGGCATGTGTTGTGTATCGATAGAATTGGAATATTCTTAGGCCTAAACAGCTACTGTGTTATACATAAAAAAACAAATGTTTATCGATGGATAGGAATCTTAAGCCTAAATAATATACAACAATAGTTATCTTAACATAAAAATGTATACGAATAAATTCGGCTCTGTGACAGCTGAATTGCTAAATGAGCCTAATAAACGGATGGGATAAAAAAAAAACCAACCATCCCAAAAAAAAAAAATGTCGACTTGTCGTGGATCCATGGAACACGTCGCCTATCATATCGGTTAACTCTGAACGTTTGTCCTGGACATAATCGTAAATGAACGTAGCGATTTCCTTAGCCAAGCTTCACGATATGGCCAGAAGTTTCAGATATCTGTTATGTGGTGTACGGTGTACCGAGTATCTTTATCAGCGTCTCAAATTGGTCATCATCTGTGGAAGCACGAACTTTCCGAACAACGCAGTACATTATGCAAGCGATGATAACATTGTCTTTCACGACCGTGCATTGAATCGCTTGAAGAAGTGGAAGATGTCATATTACCACATATTACCACTAGTTTCAACAAATATTCGGGCGTCAGCCAAGCGTTTCTTCTAATTATTTTTTTTCTCTCTATTATAGTGACTTTCAACACATTTCGGCTGGTTCGTCACTTTTATTTCCATTTTTGGAAGAATGTCGGGAGTGAGAATTGAACTTGTGATCTCTGCGTGAGAGGTATGGATGTTACCACTACGCCTGATCGCTTCCACATTTCTTCTAATTAGGGCATAGAAAACTGCTTCGTTGATTGACAAAATTCGATTATTTTAACACAGTAAAAACCAAAATGTGTATATGAAACTCCGCGCTTTCTGCAATCGCCCAAATCATCTATTATTATACAAAAAAAAACAACTGCCATTTCCGAAGAACTGACCGAGCTTATTTGTACATCCCATATGACGAATTCTATGCCAACTCAACTGGATTTAAAATTATCAAAGAATTTTTTGGAAAAAAATTTCATTGTAAAAAAAATTGAAAATTAAAATCCATTTTTCTCGAAAAAATGTGCGAAAAATTGTGAAAAAATAGATATAATTAGCCCTTAAAATTTCCAACAAGTTTTCTATACATTGGACGATGGGCACATTTACATGGAAAAAGTTTTTCGAGCAACAGATTTTTCATGTTTTTCTTTGAAAAAATGCTATTAATGTTCTATTCGTTACATTTGTATGTATAAATTATCGCAATTTGCATGATCTGTTAACTTTTCTCTATTTAGAAACATGTCAAACGTGAGAATTCACACACAAAAATGTTACGAGCAAAACATGATTTTTTTCAGGAGTCTTATTATAAATTACTCGATTATCCGGAGTATTTTATTTTTGATTTTCGGAAATTTTGAATAATTTGTATAATAATATAGATATATAGATATAATAATATATCTATATAATATAGAATATAGATATTGAATAGCTAACATGGGTATGAAAAGAAAGGGCTTGATTAGTAGAATGCAGTTATTTATGAAAAATGCAAATCCAATATGGCGGCCACTACAAAATGGCGGATTACATATTTTCTCAGAACCCCATCAATATGGGTATCAAACGAAAGGGCTTGACTAGTAGAATACAGTTATTTATGAAAAAAATCAAATCCAAAATGGCCACTACCACAAAATGGCGCCATGTATATTTTTTTCACAACCCCATCAATATGGGTATCAAATGAAGGGGCTTGACTAGTAGAAAACAGTTATTTATGAAAAATCCAATTTCAAGATGGCCGCAGTCCCTAAACAACTTATTACTTTTTGAATGGTTTCATTCAGCTTGACCTGTTTCTATGAATGTTTGAATGTTTGTTGGGTTGTCCCACATTAATATAAAATTGACCCCGTTCCTGTTAAATGTTTGATCTGAAATTTAGAACATATATTTAATTCTACTGTCATTATAAAACTGCGTATTCCATGGTCTTGAAGAATTCAATTTGGATGATCTTGAAGAATTCAATTTGGCCGCCGCGAAAAAATGGCTGTATAGCTTGATTTGGAGAATACATTACACTATGAACAACATAAATTCGAAAGGGCGTCGCCACAAAATGGTCGACTTTGTATTTTTTGCAATCCTCTCAATATTGGTATCAAATGAAATGATTTGACTAATAGAATACAGTGTAGGTCGGACCCGATTATATACAGACTCGATTATATGTGATTTGATTATATACAATTTTGGACTCGATTATATTCAATTTGGAAAAAAATATTTTTTTATATTTCAAATGTGGCTTATTTCATGAAGAAATGTAACCTTTCAACGTTAAGGTGAAGTTTAGGTGGCTATTACATATACAGTGGTGTAAAAATCGTGATTTTTGAAGACTTCGCGTGAATTTTCACCAGGAATTGTTTATATCGATATTGCAGTCAAATTAAGAAAGATAGAAGTTGTGCGTCGAAGAACAAATTGTGGAGCGGTTTGAGAACTTCATTTCAATTGATAGAAATAATCTAGTTTAATATATTTTTTTAGGATAAAATTAAAAATAACAAATTGAAAATTATTAACATTTAAGTGTTTCACCTCCAAAATGTTATTAAAATTCACTAATTAAGTTGTTCCACTTCCATGAAAGCATCAGAATCAGAATCGTCTTCCGTAGCGTACTTTTTAATGTAGAGCCAGTTTGAAGCAACAGAGTCCGAAACAAAAAAAAAAGTTCTGTAACTCTGTGATTGTTGAAATTCGAATATATGCGTAAGAGGATTTTTTCATCAAATATGATCGTCTATCACCTCCTGAGAGAATCTGGATAAATTATTTTTTTGACGAGAGCTATAGAGCTATCAATAACGAGCAACTTATCGACGACCAACGGAGGGGAAATCGTAGGATTTAAAGTCCCCGTGAACAAAGGAAAAGAAGAAGAATGAAGGGGAATATTTGCCTAGAGTATAAACAGTGGATCTCGCTGAGGCAAACTTTCATTCGGCATCGGACTGTTGAGTAATCCAGTTCACTTTGCTTTCGCTGCGCTTCGATCTAAGATTGGACCCCACCAGTGTTAACATTCTTTGTGTGGACACCGACTGGACAGCATCGTTGCTGGACGGGCTGGACGGCGAGGGATCGAGTGCCTTTCTCAAGGCAAGAGGGCGGAGGTGGTAGCGCTGGAGTAGAATAGAGTAGAGTTTTCAAAGGGCCTTTCTCAAGGCTAGAGACGAATGAACTGCAAAAGTTTAAAGTCTCTATAATTCAAGACCTTCCTTCCTACCAGTGTTAATCCAACCTGGAAATCGTCGTTTGATTTTTCTGTTCGTTTTTCGCGTTATTCGTATCGTGTGTTCTTCTTTCCGCGTCATAAATTGGACGCAAGAAGAAGAGGAAGGCAGGCTCGAGCCCTGCAAAAAACGAACGCATTGCCAGGGGCAATAAAATTTCGAGGTAAGCGTCACCTAATGATGCACGCGGTGTTGGTGCAGTGAAAAGATCTCGCACTGAACCGAGCCTTCGCGAATGTGACACCGCACCGAACAACAGCGAAGTAGGCGATTTCGGCGTGTCGGTCGAAAATGTAAACGCCCAGGCTCCCCCCGCTGGTGGTGAAGGCGGTCGCTCTTGACAAACTCATCAGCGAATTCGCATCGATGGGTGTTACAGCAGAGTACAAGCTGTGTGGCATAATTCAGTCATTTTCCAAGCAGTTAACATTGTTTGTTTTCCGTCATCATAAGGGCTTCGTTGGTGCTTTTGAGAATGCATCGATGCATTAAACTGACGTTATGGCGAAGCAGACGTTAAGGTTGTGCACCAAAAAATTATTTGGGAATACCAAGCATCTTGAATGTCTTACTGGAATGTTATAAGTTATTTGGGTTCGCGTGCCAGTCGCAAAACTGCCTTCAACTTGGATTGCGTTTGCGCTAATATTGATTATAATGAAGCATTGCTACTGTTCTCGAGGTTGTTATTAACAAAAAGAGTTTATTTTTCTTGTTTAGTCATCAAGAAAGTAAATGTTCTGGAATTTTGTATGTGATTAGGTTTTGCTTGCCAGTAGCAAAACTTCCTCCACTAAGGGTGACAGCTGCGCTTCTCTCGAGCATGAGAAAGTAATGCAACTCTTTTCGAGGCCAGTAATATTAACAGAAGCGTTTCTTTTGAGAATAGCGCAAAATGATGAGGAATGTTTATACTGCTAGTAGTTTCAAGCCCCCAATGTATGGCTCTGTATGCATGCTATGGTGAACGCTTGTTTGGCGCTTGGTTTACGCTTAGTTTGTACGAACGATATCTAGAGGTGCGATTCCTTTGAGGCAATACTAAATAACATGTACCATGATATTTGATACTTGCAAGTGTTGTCATTGTTGTTGTTTACATGCGGTGCCAAAGATATATTGATGTAGTTATGAGATATGGAATAATGGTGCTGGTGCAACATGTATATAATCGACTGTAGCCGAGTCTATGTCAATTTCGAAAAAGGCCACCGGAATAGCCTTCGAGGTAAATTTTCAATGCATTGACATGAAATAAATTGCGACATACGATTGTTTTGCGAGGGCAAGAATGAATCATCAATCAATTATCGTCAACCGATTCTACAATGAAAAAATCATTTCAGAGATTCTACTAAGCAGTTGTTTCTAATATTTCACAGCATTATAGAATAATATCCGAAGGTATAAACAAGCGACTTATATAAAATAACAGCGTAGTTCTACGTCAACAATGCGGTCGTATCTTGGACACAACCTCCTATAATTTTGACGTAGAACTACGTATTTCATTAAGGGTGCCAAATCAGAAAACAGGTCACGTTTTTATGAAATAAAGTTAACGTTAATAACTACTTTTGCCGCGAACGGATTTTGGCGATTCACATACTAAACGAATCGGAAATTCCGTAAGATTTGTTTAATATGCTATACATTAGAATCCCCTGGTTTGTAAATGGTTAAAATTCATGAAAACTTGAGGCGTTTCCATTTTCCCATACATTTGTTCTGTCCATTTGTGTGCTTTCCCGAACAGATATGTCAATAACGAGCAACTTATCGACGACCAACGAAGGGGAAATCGTAGGATTTAAGGTCTCCGTGAACAAAGGAAAAGTAGAAGAATGAAGGGGAATACTTGCCTAGAGTATAAACAGTGGATCTCGCTGAGGCAAACTTTCATTCGGCATCTGACTGTTGAGCAATACGGTTTGCTTTCGCTGCGCTTCGATCTAAGATTGGACCCCACCAGTGTTAATCCAACTTGGATATCGTCGTGTGGTGTTTTCAGTTCATTTTTCGCGTTATTCGTATCGTGTGTTTTTCTTTCCCCGTCATAAATTGGACGCTTCGGGTAGTGTGTGATAAACAAGAAGAAGTGGAAGGCAGGCTCGAGCCCTGCAAAAAATGAATGCATTGCCAGGGGCAATAAAATTTCGAGGCAAGCGTCATCGAATGATGCACGCGATGTTGGTGCAGTGAAAAGCGCTCGCACTGAACCGAGCCTTCGCGAGTGTGACACCGCATCGAACAACAGCGAAGTAGGCGATTTCGGCGCGTCGGTCGAAAATGTAAACGCCGTTATCCAGGCAGCAACCAAAATCAAGCTCCCCCCGCTGGTGGTGAAGGCGGTCGCTCTTGACAAACTCATCAGCGAATTTGCATCGATGGGTGTTACAGCAGAGTACAAGCTGTGTGGCATTATTCACTCTTTTCCAAGCAGTTAACATTGTTTGTTTTCCGTCATCATAAGTGTTTCGTTGGTCACAGCATTATAGAATACTATCCGAAGGTATAAACAAGTGAATTTTATAAAATAACAGCGTAGTTCTACGTCAACAATGCGGTCGTATCTTGGACACAACCTCCTATAATTTTTTCATGTGAGAAAAGGTGTTTTCTGACTTTAAGGGGATGAATCAAAAATCACATTTCTCTTTTATTTTAAAAAAACGAAATATACATGGAAAAAAACTAATAAAAACTCCGGATAATCGAGTCCGACCTGTATTCCAACAACTATAACTATAAAACTATAAAATAATTTTGATGTCTTCGACGAAAGTTCATATTTTAATAAGATCTAAAACTTTGTCGAATACACTATATCGCTATCTTGACTTTTAACAAAATTAGGATTAGTTGTATTTTTTTTCAAAGAAAACATGAAAAAGTTGTTCGAAAATCTTTTTTCCTGTAAAAGAGCCCATCTTCCGATGTATGGATGACTTGTTGGAAATTTTGAGGGCTATTCATATATATATTTTTGGGAATTTAAAAAAAATACGTTTTTGAGAAAAATGAATTTTAATTTTCAAAATAACTTTTTTGTAAGCGAATTTTTTTTTCCAAAAAATGTTTGTTTTTTTAACAATTTTTACTATATACAGGGTTTTCCATTTCGGGCTTCCGAAAGTATACAGCCCTGCGCTGACAACCGTTTGACATAGCTGTCAACCAAAGCGTCATATCGTTAGTTGAACGTCTGCCATTTTACAATATGGTTCGTTTTAGCATCGCACAACGTGTTAATTTTGTTAAATTATACTATAAAAATGATGGAAAACCGGCAAATGTTTTTCGAGCATTACGGACGGATTTTGGTCGTCATAGACGGCCTACAGAGCACACAATCGCTAATGTAGTGCGTAAATTCGAACAAACTGGATCCGTAGCGGATATTGTGAAACCTGTGCATCATCGTAATGTGCGTTCGGCCGAAAATATTGCTGCTGTTGCTGCCAGTGTGGAGGATGACCCGAATGTTTCGATTCCACGACGTGCTCAGCAATTGGGCTTGTCAAACACATCATTGTGGCAAATTTTGCATTTGGACTTGCACCTACATCCATATAACGTCCAACTGGTACAAAAATTAGAGCGTGGTGACCATGGAATGCGTCGGGCATACGTCGATTGGGCGAACGAACAACAGCAGCAAAAAGCTGAATTTTCGCATCAAATTTTCTTCAGCGATGAGGCACATTTCGAGCTCGGTGGCTATGTGAACACCCAAAATTTCCGTATATGGGGCTCAGAAAATCCACACGTGATTGTTGAGAGGCCATTGCATCCGCCAAAAGTCACTGTTTAGTGCGCATTATGGTCTGGTAGTCATCGGGCCGTATTTCTTTGAAAATGAGTATGGCGAGACGATAACTGTGGTTTCAGCAGGACGGCGCCACGTGCCACACAACACGACCGAACATGGCCATATTGCGAACGAAATTTGACGGACGCATAATTTCGCGTTTTGGTGATGCCAATTGGCCGTCCAGATCATGCGATTTGAACCCGCTAGACTTTTTTTTGTGGGGTTATGCGAAAGACCGTGTCTATGTCAACTCTCCGCAAACTCTTGAACATTTAAAAGACAACATTCGTGAAGTTATGACCGAGATACCGCCCCATATGTGCCGAATGTGGGTCTCATTGCATGGGCCAATGCTTTTTCGTTCCTTTGAAGTATATGAGTATGAGTGACTTTGGTGTGGCCAATTCGAAGGCGGGTGAGATGCCGTCTTTCCTTACTGTTATTTCTGTCATGCCATGGAAGAGTGATGTTTTTAATTCCTTGAAGAAAAATTGTTAAGAGGCGAATGAACTGCAAAGTTTAAAGCCTCTTAAAAACAAAGAAAGAAGAAGAAGAAAAATTGTTCTACTGTTTCTCCAGGCTATGTCCCAACTTTGGCGGATCTGCTGTTTTACCCAAAAGTTTCGCATCAGAGCGTGGAATGGGAATATTAGGGAGTTCTTGGGTACTACCCCTGCCGGCTAATTTGTCAGCGGCAATGTTTCCGGGAGTTCCGGTATGACCAGGAACCCAACAGAAGGTGATATTTTTATTGGAAGCTGCTTCTTCTATTTGAGTGATCCATGGATGAAGGTTTTTACCTTTTTGAACAGCCTGGAGACAGCTCGCGGAATGAGAAAATACAACAGTAGGAAGAGAATCATGTGTGCACTCTTGGGTAGCGATTAGAATCGAAAAAGTTTCTGCGCTAAAAATTGTGCATTGAGGAGGAAGCGAGAAACTACCAGTATATCGGTTATCAAAAATTCCACAACCGACACCGTCAGTGCTTACAGAACCATCAGTGTAAACTTTATGTCTAAATTGGAATTTTGTTTCTACGAGGTGATTGAAACATGCCTTTACTTTTGATTGGAGATCTCCTGCACGAACTTCCTCGAGTAAATCAAGGTTGACGTTCGGCGGTTTCACATTCCAATTCCTTTCCATAACCGTCGAATGTACACATATATCGGGAAGATCCTGATTGGTGCGTTCTTTGAATCGGTCCTTCGCCAGAGATATTAATGGGACATCATGGTCGCGGTCAGGAATTGAATGGTAACGGATACATTTATCGGTTACAATCTTCGTAACGAGTCGATCGAATGGTAGCTGCCCACTTTCCGCCATAACAGCGAGAGTAGGACTTGTAACAAAGGCACCGACTGCTATCTTTATTGACTTATTATGCACCGGTTCGATCGTTTTAAGCGGTTTTTCGCCACCTCTGCTGAAGATGCTTACTCCATGGAGAATTTATGGAAGTAAACAAGCGTTTACTATCCTTAAAAGAGACTTCCTATGTCCGAAAGCTAGGTTGCCAGAAATTGTCTTCAATAAATTTAATCTGTTTCGGGCTTCTTTTTTGAACGCCTGGGCAGGTGCTCCCTTGGCCGAGTGGTTAGCGTCATAACTAACATGCCGGGTGTTCGGGTTCGATTCCCGTTCTGGTCGGGGGAATTTTTCGTCAAAGAAATTTCCTCCGACTTGCACTGT
This sequence comes from Toxorhynchites rutilus septentrionalis, assembly GCF_029784135.1. Taxonomy (NCBI): domain Eukaryota; kingdom Metazoa; phylum Arthropoda; class Insecta; order Diptera; family Culicidae; genus Toxorhynchites; species Toxorhynchites rutilus. The sequence goes on along the minus strand of NC_073744.1, from coordinate 18,360,877 downwards.
GATCACGCGTATTCTAGAGCTTGCCACTCAGAATACTCAGAACGCCTTGAATCGTGTTATTTGGCATAGAAATCTCAACTAAGTACTAATAAAAATGACGCAAGTAATACTACGTTGAGACGGTGAAGTTCCTCTAGGAACGTTAGTGCCATTGAAGAAGAAGAAGATGTGGCATGAAACTAACTTTCTTGTCAAAGGTTGCTCCGAGTATTTTAAGAGTTTTGACTGAGGGGATTTGGGTTTCGAAAATTGTGGGGTTGGATATTTTGAAGTGAGCTTTTGTACTACATATATGAAGTACTTTAGATTTTTCCGGAGATATTTCGAAACCAAGCTTTTGGGCCCAGTCTAGAACGGAATCAATTGCTCTCTGAAGCCTTTTTCTTGTTGATGATTGTTGCGACGCTAACTGCAACTAGCACAATATCATCTGCATAAATAAGAATTTTTACACCTTCTGGAATTTTTGCAAAAAGCGATTGCATAATAACCAAGGAGAGGGTTGGTGATAGAACCGAGCCCTGGGAAATTCTATTTTCTTGGATTTTCAGTGGAGATTTTGTGTTGTTGGCTATGGTTCTAAAGGTTCTATTTTCTAGGAAACTTTTAATATAAAAACCTAGCCTTCCACGGATCCCCCAGTCGAAGAGACTCTTCAATAATGGGTACCTCCATGCTCGATCAAATGCCTTACTAAGATCAAGTGATGCCACATCTACGTGGTGATCTTTCTCGATAACGTCATGTACAATAGCCTCTAATTCTTCGAGGTGATCTTCTGTGCATTTTCCCGCACGAAAAGCGAACTGTTTTGGATCTAGTAGCTTATTAGACTCTAAGAAGGTCTTTAAGCGTCGATTTACTATCCTTTCTAGAACTTTTCCGACACAACTCAAAAGAGTTATAGGTCGGAAATTGTCCAGAAGATGTTGGTTTTTGTCTGGTTCCGGAAGTGAAACTATCAAACCTTCTTTCCAGCAATTGGGAATATTCCCGCTGGACCATACCTCATTGTAGAGTTTCAATAAGACTTTTCTTCCAAGGTAGGTCAGGTTTCTCAACATAGGATAGCTAATCTCATCTGGTCCTGCAGAGCCTTCTTTAGCTCTACTAAGTGCCCATTCAAGATCGATGATGGAAAAATCCCTGTTGTAATCAAACTCAGAATCGGAGTTGAAGTCAACGAGTTTATTTTCACATTCGGCTTTTTTGGTTTGGAAAAGACTTTTGTAGTTATGGTTGGACGAGGCTTTGGCAAAATGTTCTCCAAAAGCTTCTGCTATTGTTTTAGATTTGCCCTTCGCGATGTTCTACTGGGGTCTCCCAAATACCAGCCCAGAAGTTCGTCACCTCGCTAATATCTGGCAAACCTTCGCGGTAGTCGGGCTTCTCGTCGCTAATGTGGTTGTAGAACGCCTTTTCGTTATCACCGAACATTCGATTTTGTTGTTGGCGCTCTGCAGAGTCAGAGTAACGCTTCAGCCGTTTTGTTAGGACGCTCAATTGCTGTACCAGTGTGTCGGGTTTTTCCGTCAGCTGGTGAGCTCCCAGCTGGCGAAGTTCAGTAGGCCGCACGATCACAGCAACTTGGCGACATAGTTTCGCCGATCTGCTGCCTCTTTTATACGCCATGAGCCTTCCAAATGCGGCGTGCTTGTTTAGGATCCGTTGCTCCAATCTCCTTCGCCATGGAGGCTCACGCCTTTCAGGGACTCTTGGTCTTACACGGTATCCTAAACTTTTGGCGGTCGCCACAGCAGCACAGTAAACTTTCAGTTGCAGCTCCGCCATGTTCTCAGCATCAACCAAGTGCAGCGAAAGAACGTGCTCGTTCATGAGCTTTACTGCACTTGTCAGCCTGCGGGAATGCTGCAACTTCGGGAACCTGGATCGCGAAAAAGGTTCTGGAAATCTGAGGTTTTTTTTACATAATATATTAAAAAATCAGAGAAGTGTTATGTTTTTCAGTTATTATTTTGCACTAGCTGACCCGGCAAAGTTCGTCCCGCCCAAAATTTGTTTTTTGCTATCAATACCTTCAAACATTCACGTTTTCTGACTAAGCGCAAGTTCATGAGTCCAATAGCACAACTGTTCATTGATTGATCTTCTAACCGACCCCGTTGAATTTACCTTTTACTAAAAAAATCCTAGTACTTCTACCAAAACTCATCATTATAATATCAGATTATTTTCAGACACAATTCTCGTTCAAGATTTTTCAACCACTTGCAAATAACATGTTCCTCCGTTACATGGAATAAATGTTTGATACAGAAAATATGATAGAATAAAGACAGATCCCTCCCTATTCTCCGCTTAGAGAGGGGGGGAGTGTCTATTCACCATAGAAACATTTCGTGCCCCCTAAAATCTTCTCATGCCAAATTTGACTCCATTTGCTTGAATAGTTTTCGAGTTATGCAGAAATTTATTTTTCATTTGTATAGTAGCCCCCTCTAAGAGGGAGGGGAGGAGTATCTAATCACCGTAAAAACATTTATTGCGCCCTAAAACCTTCATATGTCTAATTAGGTTTCGTCTGCTTGATTGATTCTCGAGTAATGCAGAAATTTGTGTTTCATTTGTATGGCATCCCCCCCTAAGAGAGGGGGGAGGAGTATCTAACCACCGTAAAACATTTATTGCACCCTTAAGGTGAAGGTGGAAGCTAGCCACAAATGGCTGCCACAATGGCGCTTATTTCTTTCATCTCTCTCCCTCACCCCTCGCCCGAAAATCTATAATTTTGCGAAACAGTTTGAAGAAAATGATCGTTTTCGCACACTTCCCATCAAGTAATATTAACCAAACTCTAATCGATTACTCACAAGATATTAAATTTTCATCTGCTGTCGCACTGTATAGTGAAAAACATCGGAAAACTCGAGCTAGTGGTCTGAAAGTTAAATTTTCTTTTTTCAATCTTCGGCACTGGTTTTGTTTGTATTGGTGAAAGCATCGTTATTTTTTCGACACTGATGCCAGACAATATTACCGAAACAGCTATAAAAACCACTCAATAAAATGTTATTCCTGAGTCATAGCGTTTCATGTAATGAAAATCAAAAGAATAAAATTGTGTTGATATCAAAACAATTATTATTTTTACGTTTAATGGGTCTATAATGTAAGTTTTAGCAACTTTAACATTGGGTAAGAAATTTGTATTCTTCTTCTTCTTCAATGGCACTAACGTTCCTAGAGGAACTTCGCCGTCTCAACGTAGTATTACTTGCGTAATTTTTATTCGTACTTAGTTGAGATTTCTATGCCAAATAACACGCCTTGAATGCATTCTGAGTGGCAAGATCTAGAATACGCGTGAACACAGTGCAAGTCGGAGGAAATTTCTTTGAAGAAAAATTCCCCCGATCAGAACGGGAATCGAACCCGAAGAAAATTGTATTGCAGAGCTCGGAACACTGCCACGGCTGCATATGCATTCAAAAACAGTTAACGGAAAGTATTACATTCAATAAAAATGCCTCGGCCAACGAAGAGAAGAGTTAAGGCTCTCCAACGTGAATATGTGAAAACAATACGATCAACGAAGGAAAATATTAAGGAATTATCAACATCGAGTTACTATGCGGAAGAACTTGTTAATACCGAAATAGCCCCAATTCGCATGTGTTATAAATTTGCTCATGTTACGCTCACGCATAATCATAATTTTACTTCATATGCAAATACACCTTCTATATATTTTTATATTTGCAATTGTTCATCGGAACATGTCGTTCATATATTTTACTTTAGTATTGAATTGTTATTTTTTCCCAAAGGTATTCAAAGAGTCGTGTCAATGAAGCGCCACACAGGCTGATAAGTGAATTGATTAACGTGTGTTTTGCTCTTCTCTCACGAACACTATTACCCCATTTTTACACGTGGATTTACCTATACTACTACAATGGATAGCTTCCACCTTCACCTTAAACCTCCAGATGCCTAATTTTGTTGCATTTGCTTGATTAATTCTCGAATAATGCAGAAATTTGTGTTTCATGTGTATGACAGCCGCCCTAAGAGGGGGGGAGGAGTATCTAACCATCATATAATCATTTATTGCACCCTAAAACCTCCACATGCCAAATTTCGTTTCATTTACTTGATTAGTTTCATATATATATATATATATATATATATATATATATATATATATATATATATATATATATATACATAGATATTTATCATGTTTTAAATCTTCGTTCAGTAGTCTTATGTGACTAGACTAGACCTATGCGACTAAAATCCAATCTTACCGCAAGTGCGATATTTTGTCAAAGAAGGTTAGCTTATTAGCTTCAATTCAATATGTCGATCATCTACAGGGTGTCACCGTGAAAGTGATACACACATTTGAGTGCCTCCCGATGTAAACTCTGCCCTGTTCTGTTAATCGGCTGTGTTTGTTTTGATTACGACATATGTTTAAAGTGTACTTGTATGTGATAAAACCAGTGTTTAATTTTTTTTTAGAGGAAAATGGCATCAAGAAGGACCTTGGGCATAGAGCTTTCAAGAAACAGAAGATTCACGGATTATCTCGCAAAAATATTTAGTACCTCTGAATGGCTCGCATCTTCTCCCGGTTTGAATCCGTTGGACTAGCGCATTTAGGGATACATGCTAGGAAAGCTGGGTGAAGTAAAACATATTGGATACACTTTGGATACTTTTGAGAATTGTTTGGTGAATATCTGGGATGAAATACCGATCGAAGTCATGCGTACGGAATACGGGTCTAATGTACTGCGATAAAGTAAAAAATTACAACTTTTGACGAAAATCTGAGAACCACTATATCAGTTTGGCAAGGAATTGCTGAATTAGAAAATTATTCTGCCAAAAATGAACAGATTTTTAACAAGCTTTCGAGAATGGCCCAACATTTCTGGACAACAGTGTAAGCCACTTAGTGAAATACAGTGCGATCACTGATCAAATGGCCGCCTTTCATCATCGAATGACGTCGTTTTAGAGAGTGGTCTAGCATATATCTAGAATGCATTCAACTGAATACGAGCCGCTGCATTCATTCATCCAACCGTGGACATATTGAATATGTGCATGTGAGTCCCCCTATTGCTGGTGTTGGTTTCACCTGACTGCAACTCCGAAGACCACTAACACATCGCTCCGAACCAACAACATACAGCATTTGGGCACCCAGACTCGACCCCCGGTACCGGGTCCAGAGCGTGATCGAGATCTCGGCACCGTCGTGTGTACACGTTTGCATATCCACGCATGGCGTTCCGCAAATTGAGCAGCGGCTGCCGAATGCCACCATCAAAAGTGAAAGACACAGGGCGGCGGCGACGGCAACTCCGCGATCGCGAAAAGCTACCGCCAGAGAGTTTCGTGAGAGCACATTCGCCGTTCGTTCATTGGTGTGCAAAAGAACGCCCAAAGCGTTAGCCTGCCTGCCAGTTTGGATCGGAGCGGCCGCAGACATAGTCAAGGCCTTGATCCGCTTTCTTTGCGTACGAGAGCGCTCGCGAAACGTCGTCGTAGTCGTCGTCATCGCAGTCGTCAGTCAGCACCGCGCATTGCGACGGGCGAACAGGAATTTCAAGTGTCGCCACACATTACCCTGCGCAATTGAACCCTCCGTCTTCTTCTGTCCGGAAGTATATCCGCTATTCAGTAATTCCGTTTCCTGGTGAACGTTTCGAGACAGAATCAGAATTGTTGTGCTGTGTGATTAGCGACCCCCGGTTTTGAGAATGTTGGATAGTTTTGTAGTGAAGAGAAATCGAAAACGAAACTAAAGGGGGAAAACAGGGTGAAATGTGTAGGATAGCCCCCAGCAGCCAGTGAGAGTTGAAGTCAGTCACACATAAATACACGCGCACAAAGTGGACGCGAGTGAGTGAACCAAATATAGATACTACACACCTGAGTAAGCGGGAGAAAGGCAGACACAAACATCGACAAAACAACAACCACAACACAAGAAGAGGACCAATGACAACTTTCATGTCGCGAAAATTCCACTACTTCAGCAGTGTGCGATGGAAATTCGCATTTGGCGAATTTCTAGCGTATATAGGTTTAGTCTACGCAGTATTAGCCGTTACAGTAGGTAAGTGAGTGTGATTCATCAACACAAAAAGAGCGAGTCCTTGAAGCTTTTTGTTTTGCCCCTCTAATGCACAACGGTTCGTAACAGAATAGTTGAACATCCTCGCATCGTTTGCTTCGTGTCATTATCACACATTCCTTAAAACAAAACAAAAAAAAAAGCCTATAAATTTGTCACCTTCAAATACACAAAATTAAGTTCGTAACAATCGAAGCAATCGCTGAGTAAAACTGGTTGTTTAACAAACGGAAGCAGATAGGCATTGAAGTGGAAAGGCAAACTACGAAGAAACACAGCAACACAACATCACATTCATTGGCCATTCGAATCGTCAATGTGGTGTGTGTGGTTGCACTTTGAAAAACAAAACAAAAAAAAAAAACAAATGTTGATCCGCCAGCAGCAACAGTTAAAAAGGGGCAATTGAAAACAAAGCGGTCAGCAATGTGAAGGCAAGAAGAAGGGAAAAAAGGTACATGAATTTATGCACAATGGTGGCACAATCGTAACCAGAGCGAGTAATGCCAGAAGGAAGGAACACAGAATCGGCAGCGAGTTTTTCTTCACTGGGCAAGATAGTTGAAATGGATAGTTGTACTGAGAAAAAAAAGACATGTTGGTCTGTAAGAGTAACGACTGGTTTTGATGTGGAGACCATAATTGTAATGTCAGGCTTTATAGGGGGTTGTTGAACTTTTAAATCGCGGAGAAAAAAAACTGACAATGGAATGCATATGAATCGATTTAGACAACACCAAAGCTTTTGTCAATTCAGAAAAAAGGCTTGATGTGATTCATACAAATTGTGGTGCGATGGAATCTGATTCATCGCGTCATAAGGTTCGTCGTCTGATCCTCGTCACATGCATTGAAATTCTTGACGGAGCTTTGGAAAACGTCGTCATCCATGTGGGGCTTTTGAGTTGAGTTGGAAAGCACATAATGTTTCATTTGTCCAATGAGAATGACCGACAAATTTATGTTTGGAAATATGTATACACTAACGTCTCGATTATATCACTCTCGATTTTATCACCGAAAATGTTTCGCTTAAATTACGTTTTTTAAAACGTAAGAGATAAGGTGACAATTTCAATTCTTCGTTAAATTGTTGAACAAAACATGAAAAATAAACGGAGAAAAATATATTTTTAAGCTGCCAACTGTATAGATCAGATTTACTCACGATTTTTTTTTAACTGTGTAAGGGGCTGTCCACATACCACGTGGGCAGAAAAAGCATGATTTTAGACACCCCCCTCCCCCTCCGTGGACAAGCGTGGACATTCCTTATACCCCTCCCCCTGTTGTCCACGTGGACATTTCTCCAGTTTTTGGGAGAAAATCAAGAGAATCCTACTTTTTTCGCTTAAATCTAATTTCAAGTTTGTTTCAATTTTCTATCACATGTTTTGTTAATAGAAATGATAGCCTTGTTAATAGTAACAATTTGTTTTAAATTCACCGATTTTGATAACAACGCGCTGTTCAAATCGTCTAAATGTTGTAATGTACAGGGGAACTTCGTTATAACGTACATTTTACCATTTCCAAAGTGCAAAGGATTTTTTATGTAAAGAACAATAAATTATCTGTATTGTGATGCTAAAACATGTTTTGTACATTTAATCAATCCCGAAATACAGCTGGTTTTGTGATTCCGGATTCTAAAAAAATAATCAACAGTACGAAGGGAAACACCATGAGAAAGGCTGGCTACAGCTTCTAATTGAATTTATTCATTAACTTTACTAAAACAGCTACACAATAATGTATTATAGACTACGTTTGTGAGTTGTTTATTATGCTTCGATACAACGTACAATTTTGAAAGTGAAATGTACGTTTTATCGAAGTTACCCTGTATTGCTAGTTTTGGATCGTTCAACACACCCGAATTGTCACTCAACCGAATAAACGTTATTTGTATTGACTGCATTAAACTTTGTGCTTCGTTATTGGGAAGGGATAATGACAATGGATTGGTGGATTGAACACACTTTGAAAATAAAAATTTACTTCTCCGTATCAAATATCTATTCTATGTAATTTAAAATTATATTAATTTTCGAGTGGTGAAAAATGTTTAAGGAAGGTTATGTCTAATAATGATTTTATATTATAATGACCAATTTAAGCGGTAATATTATAGTAGTTAAAGTCTCCTTCATTTAATATTGGAACAAATTCTTTTGCTCATTGTGGCGCTCCTAGTGGACGGATTTGGAAACTTTTTTCACCCACGTGTCGGGAAATTCATTACCTTTCACCATGTATTTATGTCATAACACCAAACGATAGCATTTTGTAAACAACCGCCATGGAAGCCGAACGGAGAGATAAAATTGTGCACAGTTTTCTTGAAAATCCATTGTTGTCGGCATCTAAGCTAGCTAAACAGCTTAAAATGCCCAGAAATACCGTATGGCGTGTTATCAAGCAGTACAAGGAAACATTGACGACGGCTCGGAAGCCGCATTCGAAGCGTCGGAGTGGAACTGTCGACCGGAAACTGCGTGGGAAAGTCATCAAGGCCGTCAAGAGGAATCCCAATCTTTCAGACCGCGATTTGGCCAATAAGTTCCAGGCCGCTCACAGTACGGTGCGACGAATTCGTCTCCGGGAAGGAATAAGGTCATTCCGAGCCAGCAAACAGCCAAATCGGACGCTGAAGCAGAACAATGTGGCCAGAATCCGTGCTCGAAAGCTGTACGACCAAGTGCTGACCAAGTTCGACGGATGTATTCTGATGGACGATGAGACCTACGTGAAGGCGGACTTTGGGCAAATCCCAGGTCAAAAATTTTATTTGGCGACGGCTCGGGGGGATGTACCTGCAAAATTTAAGTTCGTGTTTGCGGATAAATTCGCCCGCAAGTACATGATTTGGCAGGGGATATGCAGTTGTGGACAGAAAACCAAAGTCTTTCTCACTGACAAGACAATGACATCAGAAGTCTACAAAAAAGAGTGCCTACAGAAACGGATTCTGCCGTTTATTCGTGCCCACGACCGTCCAGTAATGTTTTGGCCGGACCTCGCAAGCTGCCATTACAGCAAAACGGTTATGGAATGGTACGCAACGAACGGGGTCAGCGTAATACCGAAGGACCTCAACCCCCCAAACTGCCCCCAGTTCCGGCCGATAGAGAAATACTGGGCAATCACGAAGCGGAGACTTAAGGCAAAGGGAAAACTTGTTAGGAACATGACTCAAATGAAGAACTGGTGGAATCAAATCGCCAAAACGGTGGACGAAAAGGGTGTGCGTCGCCTAATGTGCCGTATTACGGGAAAAGTGCGAGAATTTCTTCGAAACAGCAATGAATAATTTTTTTTTATGAAAGAGTAAAGAAAATGCTACATTTGTATGAAAAACAAATTATGAATTCGTTAATAAATGACTGAACTACACGCAATTGTTTGTGTTCCAATATTAAATGAAGCAGACTTTAAGTCGGGGTCAGGATTACGTGTAATCAACAGTAATCAAATAACACCAAGTCAAAATTTCCATTCAACTTGTTTTAATTCTAGAATGAACGTAATATGTCTCAGAACCCATTCATATACATTAATGATCGCGGATTGCGAAATATTTTCTCGTCTTACAGAAACATTAACAGTTGATAATGAGTGAGTAAGTAGTGAGTAAGGCGGATGGAGTCTTAGAAGCGCCATTGAAGTGTTCTAGATCGTTGATTTTTAATACGTTCAGCTACGAGCAGTACTTATTGGAATTCAACGAGACTAGTTGCTTGGTAGAAGCTCATAATGCAGATTTCCTTCCAGTCCTACCAGATCCAGAGAACCTGCTTCGGGGTTTTATTAACTTGTTCAATATCTTTTTTAACTCAACATTATTGTGAATGATTTGCTCTTCACAATTTGCTACAAATATGTCCCGTGGCCGAGTGGTTAGCGTCACACTTTATCTTGCTGGGGGTTCGAGTTCGACTTGTACTGAGGTCACGCGTATTCTAGGGCTTTACACTCCTGAATACATTCAAGGCGTGTTCTACGGTATAGAAATTTCAACTAAATACTATCTACTAATAAAAATGACGCAAGTTATACCTACGTTGAGAAGACTAAAGTTCCACTGGGTGCCATCTAAGTCAAGTCATGCATTTTCGTTGCGTTTATGAAACGAATCGTAGATTGAGATGCGTTCTTTCAAATGTTTTTCGATAAAATAAACCTTTATTCCGGAATCCGGTCGGATTTGAAATTAGCACAATATTGCGTTCATTCTTCTGATCGAGTCAAATCCAAACGGGTTGTGCAAATGTTGCAAACTTGCAACCCACTAGAGGCGTATTACAAAAATTACCAGATATCAATAAAGAAAAACATCATTGAAAGAAGCAGATCTCCACAGATACGGCCCGCGGCCACTAATAGAAGAATTTGTTGTTCGTTTCAATTTTCGGAAAACCTTGGTAGCTTTCGGAAAATAAATACGAAGCCGTTTTGTGGTCAAGAGTAGAAGCTGAATCGAAACCTGCACATAAGTCGTGATTTTCCATACTACAAAAATTCCAACATTTTTGTGTCTTTATCCTGACGGAATACATGATCCTCTATTACAGATTGGAATAAATTGATCGATGCCAGTTCATGCGCGTTTCTTTCAAAATATACATCTCCGGGAGGAAGTCCAGCCATATGAAAAAATATGGATGTCTGACCGGGCAGCACTCTCAGGCAACACTGTCTTTCTATTGTTGAATACAGAGTATTCAGGGTTGGCGTATATTTAAAAATATCTTGTAAATATAGAACAGATCTTATTAAATTTTGACTTTAAATAAGGGACTCAGAATGAAAGGGTTGTAAGTGATTTGATCCATTTCTCTTCAACAACTTTCTCTTTAGTAAATAACTCAACTGCAAAAACTTTCCAATTTGAGTTTGCTTTAGAATCCGATAGACGAGGCTCTGACACATTGTCAAATACAGCTTGGAATGTGATTGCAGCTTAGTTATGACCAAAAGAGTAGAGAAATCGATGATGTCACTTACACCCCTTTCAATACACTTTACGTGTCCACGTGGACATTATCAAAACCCCCTACCCCCTCACCATGGACAAGCGTGGACATTTTCGTAACCCCTACCCCCCCTAAAGTTGTCCACGTGGTATGTGGACAGCCCCTAATTTGTTTGGATGGTTTTATCAGAATTTTTCAACATAAAAAGGAAGAAGTATTTTTGCCTAGTTAGATGTTCTTTAAAAAATATAGAGGCTTTTGTTCAAAACAAGACCATATTATATTATCGCTTGTTTTTCAATTCGGCTGGAGATCCGCTACCATGCCGCTGTGTTTGTCATGAGATCCCATTTTCAATCACTATCATAGTTTGATAGAGTGAACATCGGGGTTTCATTATTCGTCTCAGCAAACGTGCTAGGTCGCATTTTTTTTCGTATCGACTTACAATCGTATAAAATATCAATCAAAGAATGCATCATCTGTATCCGAAATCGTATAAAATTCAAAAACACGGTTTTCTATATCATTGATGGATTAATTTGTACACTCCGTCCAACTTCTATAAGACCAGGTGATGATCTTGCTGCTTTGGGTCATTGTAAACAAACAGCGATTCAATTTATATTCTACTGTATTTTTTCTGGTAACTACTATGCATTGCATGATTTTCATATGTGTGTGTGAACGCAAGCGTTGAACGTGAACATACGTTTTTGTATTTTTCAAGTGTCAAGTTTGTATAAGACCAGTCACATTTTCCGTTGTTTCTGTTGCTTTTATCAATAAATCGGGAAAATGCCAAAAAGAACGGAGAGCAAAAAAAGAACAAATCAATGCATTCCATCAAGAAAATATTGGTATCAGAGAAATTGCTCGTCGGACGATTCCGTTGGACGATCCCATCAAGTAGTGCTGAATTATTTGGCGAATCCGCAAGGATACGGTGAGAAGAAGAGAGCTCCACGTAAATCGAAGCTCTCTGACCGGGATAAGCGGGAAATTGTATGGACAGCTTCGAATACCTCAAAATCGCTTATGAGAGTGAAGCAATCTTCAATGCAACTGTTTCCCGGGAGACAATTCGTCAAATTTTTGGTAAAAAGTTCTTACATAAAGAGGGCTAAAAAGGGTAAAGTTTCCAATCTTATACCATCTCACATCGAAAGACGTCTGAGTTTTGCCAAAGATCCCATTAACCGACAGTGGGACGTGGTATGTTATGACAAAGAATGTTTTCAAAAGACTATATTTTGCTACTAGCTGACCCGGCAAACTACGTCCCGCCCTAACTTTATTTTTTGTTATCAATACCTTCAAACATTCACGTTTTCTTACTATGAGCAAGTTCATGGGTCCAATCGCAGAACTGTTCTGAACTAACACAATTCTCGTTCAAGATTTTTCAACCACTTGCAAATAACATGTTTCTCCGTAGCATGGAATCAATTTTTTATACAGAAAATATGATAGACCAAAGACAGCGCTAAATCGGACAATTCCTTCCTCGAGTTCTGCTCTTATCAACACATTCGGCTTTTTTATTGGTATAGATAGAAGAAGATATAGGAGTGCGTTTCATCACATTAAAATCCATTTCCAGTTTAGAACAAAGATCAATTTCGCTAGCGAAAACATCAAATAGACTAAAAGCACTTGTCACTATATAATTGTACAACATATGGGAATTTAATTTTCCGAATTCTCCCTTTTTCCTTCGGAGTTTTCCGAAAATTATCAATTGTCATGTTTTTTTAACACACTGATAAATATTTTTCATTATCTTCTCCTACACTTCTAGCATATTTAGTTAAATGATAGTTTTTCATATTTATTCTTTCTATTTTGGTCCACTGCTTTTTCTTCTTTTTGTTTTTCTGGTATGGGACGTTTCATATAGCACATGGACACTGACAGATTTTAGATAATTTGATTTCTTCATAACTACATTGTGTCAGCCAGACCACTGTCGGCCGAATGGTGCCCACACTCACCTGCGGGAGCTGTTGGGGGAGGACCGATAAGCAACAGTCGGTCACGTGCTTCATGGCAGGAATCTCCCTGATCCCTCACTACTGGTGTCGAACCACCATAAAAACATTTATTGCATCCTAAAATCTCCACATGCCAAATATGGTTCCATTTGCTTGATTAGTTCTTGAATTATGCAGAAATGTATGCTTCATTTACATGGCAGAGGGGAGGAATGTCTATTCACCATGCAAACGATCCGTGTTTCCTAAAACATTCCCATGACAAATTTGGCTCCATTTGCTTTATTGGTTTTCGAATTATGCAGAAATTCCAGTTTCATTTGTATGGCAGCCCCCCCTTAGAGAGGGGGGTGGAGAGTCGAACCACCATAAAAACATTTATTGCTCCCTAAAACCTCAATATGCCAAATTTCGGTTCATTTGCGTGATTAATTCCCGAGTAATGTAGAAATTTGTGTTTAATTTGTATGGCGAATGTTTTGAATGTTTATGTTTTGGTGAAGGCTCGTGTATGGTTTGGGTGGGACTCGATGGAAACGGAAAACTCAAGATAGCTTTCACACCCTTCGAAATGAATAGCAAGTATTCTGGAAACCTCTCTATTACCGTTCTTGCGTAGATATCGTTGCAAAAATTCACATTCCAGCATGCCCATGTCGCTATTCATAACAGCAAGGAAACTTAGCAATGGATTAAGGACCAAAAACTTGACTTATAGAACTGGCTGGTTCGCTCTCCAGACTTGAAACCTGTTGAAAATCTTCAGGGGATCCTAGAACTCGAGAACCAATCAAGCAAATCGAGCCAAAATTTGGCATGTGGATGTTCTAAGGTGCAATAAATGATTCTATGGTGGTTACATACCCCTTCCCTCCTCTCTAAGTGAAGGGCTGCCTGCCATACAAATGAAAAAAATCTGCCTAACTCATGAACTAATCAAGCAAACGGAAACAAATTTGTCATATGCAGAATTTAGGGGGCAATAGTTGTTTATATGGTATGGTTGACAATCCTTCTCCCTCTCTAAATGCAAGAGGGCTGTCATACAAATAAAACGCAAACTTCTACATAACTCGAGAACTAATCAAGCAAATGGAGCCAAATTTGGGATGTGAGCGTTTTTGAATACGAGAAATGTTTCTATGATGGTATGACACCGCTCCCTCCTCTGAAATGGAGAGGGGGTCCCGTAAAAATAATACACGTATTTCAACCAAACATGACTATTGAAAATTTTCGGAAAACTCTGAAGGAAAATGGGAAATTTCGGAAAATTCAATTCGCATATGTTCTATATTATTTGATTATTCCGTGCTCCTGCGGCCGAGTGGTTAGCGTCCTATACTATCATGCCGGGGGTTCGGGTTCGATTCCCGTTCTGGCCGGGGGATTTTTCGTCAAAGAAATTTCTTCCGACTTGCACTGTGGTCACGCGTATTCTGCCACTCCAGAATACATTCAAGGCGTGTTATTCGGCATAGAAATCTCAACTAAGCATCAATAATAAATATGACGCAAGTAATGCTACGTTGAGAAGGCAAAAGTTCCACTGGAACGTTAGTGCCATCCAACAAGAAGAGGATGTTCTATTTGACGGATTAATCCAGTATACAGCATATTCAACTGGCTGAAAATAACTCTATTCAAGTTTTGGACGACATAAGTTTCCCCAGATTCAAGCGATGTTTCTCATAAACCTGTCCGTATTCCACCCAGTTCCCCTACACTCAGCTCAAGAATTGATTATATTTATTTCACATTGCTCTTGTGGGAGCTGTTCCACCGCAAATGATGATTGTTTTCAAACATTTTATTTTTTTATTTGGCTTAAATTGACGCCTTTTTTATGACCAAGAAGGGTAATATGCATAATCGGTTTGTCATTTTGTCTTTAGGTCTTACTTTTGAGAAGGACCTAAGCAAAGATTGCTTGAATATTTTGAAAAATATAACTCAGAAACGGTTGGTCCAATTGATTTGGTGTCTTCCGCAATGATTTAGGGGGGTTATTATTGGGGCTATATGTAGAAAGTATGCACTGTTAAAGAATATGTTTTATTTTTTTTTTTTTTTGAAATTTGCACTTAAAAGTCAAAAAAGGTGTTTTTTGCTTTTTTGCACAGTGTTTCAAAATGGAGCAATGATGGACAAAGAAGTTATATTTTTTTGAAAAAGTTGTTTTTTTGAAAAAAAATTAAATGCTTTTTTTTAT
Organism: Toxorhynchites rutilus septentrionalis; assembly: GCF_029784135.1. Lineage (NCBI taxonomy): Eukaryota > Metazoa > Arthropoda > Insecta > Diptera > Culicidae > Toxorhynchites > Toxorhynchites rutilus. Next base: position 18,345,580 of record NC_073744.1, on the reverse strand, counting down.
AGTTTTCAGACCCGATTTTATTAAAGTACGCATAATTTGCAGTCAAACAGGTGTATGACAAAAATTTTCTAAATACTAGCGTTTCTGAGATACAGTGAATTAAAAATAAAATTGTCAACTTTTCAAATGTTTTTTGAGTCTTTGAGAACCCAGATAATTTTCTACTGCAATGCTTGAATGAAGTGATGTGGTTAATTAATTACGACATAAGGTTGTGTAAAAAATCAAACATTATAACAAATCTTATTCTTTTTTATTTTTCGAGTAAAATTTTCTCATAAAATAATCTTTGAAATTCAGAAACGGTAGCTTTCAGCAACAATTACCCTTTTTTGACGTAGGACTACGTCTAACCGGAAGATATAGGGGGTGAAATGGAAATCTAGGCACTGAACAAGTAGGAAAAAATGCAAGATTTGGAACGCTTATAACTCGAGAATTTCTCAATAGATCGCAAAGGTTTTTGCATCAATTGATAGGAAATATATCTACGCATCTATCATAACGAATAACATTTATTTTTTCTTGAGATAAATAATTGAATAATTGTGAAATATCAAGCATTGTCAAAATGCACTATGTGCCCATTTTTGATTGGTCCAATTTGTGCTCCTCAAATCGTACCGACCAAAACGGGCAACCAGAGCAGCAGCGAAATAGAATGAAGCACGATTGGAAAGGAAAAAGAAAAAAATGAACGAAACATTGGTCGCAGTCTCACACATGCGTAACTCTCGAGCCAGCCAGTCAGCTTAAAAATCCCCGCTCCGCTGCCGTAACGATCCATTCTTTGTGTGGACACCGACTGGACAACATCGTTGCTGGACGGGCTGGACGGCGAGGGATCGAGTGCCTTTCTCAAGGCAAGAGGGCGGAGGTGGTAGCGCTGAAGTAGAGTAGAGTAGTGTTTTCAAAGGGCCTTTCTCAAGGCTAGAGACGAATGAACTGCAAAAGTTTAAAGTCTCTATAATACAATACCTTCCTTCCTTCCGTAACGATCATTCTCATTCAAACCGTACACCACATCGGTTCGCATCACAACACATCAACAAACCAACCCAAGCAGCCATGTCTGGACATGGTAAAGGAGGAAAAGTGAAGGGAAAGGCAAAATCCCGCTCGAACCGTGTTGATCTGGAGTTCCCCGCAAGGGTAGCTAGGCCGAGCGCGTTAGTACCAGTGCACCAGTCCCTTTTTAGCCTGCATGTGAATCCAAATGAATGTATTTTTTTGCCATCGCTCCCTTTTAACGCTCATTCGTTCGTCTCGTTGGACTCGCCCCTCTGGCTGAGTCTGCCGATTTGTCTCTATCCTGTGAGTGTGTACCGCTAGAGTATAAAACACGCAGACCCCAAAAAAATATCTTATTTTCTTTCAAACCGTAAACCCGTGTGGTTGTACGGCATCGGCATCGTGGACGTAACAAAGGAGGACAAGTAAAGGGAAAGGCAAAGTCTCACTCGAACCGTCTTCTTCTTCAATGGCACTAACGTTCCTAGAGGAACTTCGCCGTCTCAACGTAGTATTACTTGCGTCATTTTTATTAGTACTTAGTTGAGATTTCTATGCCAAATAACACGCCTTGAATGCATTCTGAGTGGCAAGCTCTAGAATACGCGTGATCACAGTGCAAGTCGGAGGAAATTTCTTTGACGAAAAATTCCCCCAACCAGAACGGGAATCGAACCCGAACACCCGGCATGTTAGTTATGACGCTAACCACTCGGCCACGGGAGCACACTCGAACCGTGCAGGTCTCCAGTTCTCTGTTGGTCGCATTCACTGATTGCTCCGCAAGGGTAACTAGGCCGAACGGATTGGTGCCGGAGCACTAGTATACCTAACAGCGATTATAGAGTTTCGGCCGTCGGAGTGCTCGAGTTGGCTTGCAAAGCTGCTCACGACAATCAGAAAACCCGCATCAAGAACAGAGCAGCTTCGGTTCGGCGCTCATCAAGGCAACAATTAGTTTCAGTGAGTGGCAAAGTGTTTCTCCACGTCGCACGTCGCATTAAATGTAATTTACTGAACAACATGTCACAAGCTGGATGGGAAGAAATTTTCCAACTGTGAAAGCTGTGGCGAGTGGCAAACGCAATAGCTAAACAGGAAGGTTTAACCGAACAAGATGAAAATATCGAGTGATAACAAAAACACAACACCAAAGATTCTTTTCAGAACCATCAACATATTCATAAAGAGTAAACAGTAAACTAATCCATTTTTCAGGTAGATAGGTAGGTATTCAGGTAGGAGCAATATATTTAAAATATATATTTAACAAAAGCTGTCCCCTTTGTATAGTCCTACGTCACTCCGGTTATGTCCCCGACATTACCCACCCGTCGTTTTTAGTTTTGTTTTGCTCAAATTGTATTCTGAAAATAATCGGACAACGGTTGCTGAGGGATGCGGTAGAATCAGAAATGTTGGAATAATTATTCTCAATTTGGGAAAACCTAAATTATTGTTGTTCTGTTCTAGTGACAATATTTACTCCAAAAAAGCAATGTAAAAGCTTATCAAATCGAAATTATCTTCAATTCAACTACGGCGTTGTCTTAAATTTTACATACGGACAAACATTTATTGATCACTAGCTGACCTGGCAAACTTCGTCCCGCCCAAAATTTGTTTTTTGTTATCAATACCTTCAAACATTCACGCTTTCCTACTATGAGCAAGTTCATGGGTCCAATCGCAGAACTGTTCATTGATTGATCTTCTAATCGACCCGGTTGAATTTTGTATGGCAGCTCCCCCTTAGGGAGGAGGGTGGAGTGTCTAACCACCGTAAAAACATTTAATGCACCCTAAAACCTCCACATGCCAAATTTGGTTTCATTTGCTGAGTTATGCAGAAATTTGTGTTTCATTTGTATGGCAGCCCCACCTAAGAGAGGGGGAAAGAGTATCTAACCACCATAGAATCATTTATTGCCCCCTAAAACCTCCGCATGCAAAATTTGGTTCCATTTGCTTGACTATTTCTCGAGTAATTTTGAGAAATTTGAGTATCATTTGTGTGGCAGCTCCCCCTTAGAGAGGGGGTGAAGAGTCTAACCACCATAGAAACATTTATTGAACTCTAAAACCTCCACATGCCAAATTTGGTTTCATTTGCTTGATTAATTCTCGAGTATTGCAGAAATTTGTGTTTCATTCGTATGACGCTTCAGAAAAGCTGAAGATTTTTTACCTTTGGTTATTTTGCTGGCATGCTTAATAAAAACTGGCAATACACAGAAAAAAACTGGAAGGTTTGGCAACTCTGCATATTATTGAGCGCTCATTTTCATGTTGTCGAAAATAAGGTGACCAAAATTTTAGGTGAAATAAAAAATCTAACTTTCTTATCTTTATAGATAGAGGGAAACATAGTTCGACAATGTCTTTCGTTTGATACCTATATTGATGGGGTTTCGAAAAAAAAATATACATGGCGCAAGTTACCCACGTACATAGAAACTGGTCAAGCTAAATGAAACCGTTAAAAAAGAAATCGGATACTGTGTATAATTGAGTCCGTCCTGTATACCGAAGAGTTTTATGGTCACCCAGATCGAAAATCGTTGCCCCATACTCCATCTTTTTTTTCATACTACAGCTTTTAATATACTCTTATGCAACTCCTTCAATGAGAAATTTAATCGTTAAATTTTGAACCGTTCGACTTTAAAGAAGGTCTGTGCATGTGCTTTTTATTCAGAACATAAATTTGTGAAACGCACATTGATTTTTGATTTTTGACATTTTTTTGTTAACAACTAGGTACTAAATTGACACAACATACAATATCGATCACATTAATTCAACATGCAAAAGATGTCATGATTTTGGTATAATATAGAATGTAATCAAAAGGGTCCGGATTCATAAGCATTACTTTAGCAGTAGCACATTTTCTGTTATGTTTAGGTTCATTTAATGTAATAAATCGAGATGCTAAAACATGTGCTAAAAATTAATGTTTGGTGTAGCTTCGTCTCCTAATTCAGTTATTTTCTCTAATTGAAAACAGTTAGGTCACACAAAAAACCTTATGTTGAAATAGAATTGAAAGTTCTGAATGTGGAGTCAAGCATGATGAAATCACTTGCAACAAGGGTGCTGATACATGCACACTTTGTGGAAGTGTTCTTCACACAGTTAAGGACTGTCAAAAATACATATCCCGTTCGATTAAACTCAAGCAGTCGCTTAAGGATCTTTCTATTCGATCCTTCGCTGATAATACTTCTTCTCAGGTACCTCAGGAGGATTGAGAAAATCCTTCCCATGTTTTATCAGAGGATGATCAATTGAATACTGCTTTTGATCCAATAATCACGGGAAGAGTCAGAAAGAGAAAAATTACTTCCTCATTCAAGCCTTCAAAAAAAAAAAATAGTATTGATCTCTATCCAGCCAGGAGGTTCTTTTCATTCTCCTGCTCCTTTCAGGAATAACCCTCCTGGTAGGGGATCCTCTATCTATGACATTCACTTCCCTGAATGGTCAAGTCATTCTAAATTTGCTTCTCAATCGGTTCCTGAACCCCAATCTTTTTCAGGAGGTATTTTGTTTTCTTCAATTGTTGAATGGACCTTTGTTTTTTAAATAATAATACTAATTGCTCATTTCGATCTGCCACATTAAAAACTTAAAACAAAAGCATCAAAAACCAGTCAATAGTATTTTGTGTGCCCTCCTTTGGCACAGATAACTGCCTGCAGACGTCGGAGCATTCTTTCAACTAAGATAATATTGTTCAATTTCTTCCCAGTTCTTTCCCAATTTTTTCCCAACCAGTTCTGAAAAAAATCATCTTGGCTAAGCTCAAAGGCTTAGATTTATACAGATATATTACAAACGAAAGTCAAAATGACACTTTTGTTGTTCATTATGCTTTGAAGTTTATTTTTCCACCCTGTGTCATATTCATCTTGATTATTGAAGGTTTCAGAATTGAATTTCATTTTAGCCAAATGAATATCAGCTGATGTTTACTTTTAACCTGAGGCAGCTGTGTGCGATTGGTTTTTATTTAGTTCTGCTTGTACCGCTGTTTAAGTCCTTCCCAATCAACGCAGGTAACAGGAAGATTATGATATGTAACCCACTTGACCATCGAGTCTAGAAGCAATTGTTTATCAATTGCAATACGGCGTTTAGGGACCGTTCGCGGCTTCTTGCATGTCACTATCCAAGTGTTTTATGAGCCCATGCATGTTTGCAGCTGCCGGATGCCGTGTTCGGAAATGCCTTATAGAATTCGGATATTTATTCTGCACTAGCTGACCCGGCAAACTTCGTCCCACCCAAACGTTATTTTTCGTCATCACATTCACGTTTTCTTACTAAGCGCACATTCATGGGTCCAATCGCAGAACTGTTCATTGATTTTCCTCTAATCTACTTTTGAAATTACATTTTATATAAAATTCCTCATACTTCTATCAAAACTCATCATCATACTATCAGATTATTTTCAGACAAAATTCTTGTTCAAGTTACATGGAATAAATGTTTGATACAAAAAACAGGAAGTGGGTTATATCTATGGTATAACTGCAAGGGTGACGTAGGACTATCGTTGATTTAGAGATCATTTGTTTGAAGTTGAATCTAAATCCATTCTGAATGAATGAATAAATGAATATTTGGGGGACTTCGAAAATGAGAGCGTTACGTCCGAGGCTCAAGGTTTTATGCATCCAATATTGATACAAAAAACCTTTTTTTTATCCCATATATTTATTTTAGGCTCATTAGCATTTTATCTGAAACAGAGCCGAATTTTAATCGTGTACATGTCACATGATTATCATTATCTATAATTAGCACATTACACAGTTGCCATTTTGTCAGTATTCCTTCTATACCATTGCATATGGTACATCTACACAGTAGCCATTTAGGCGTAACAGTTTTCTATCTGTTCTTCCATTATCCAGTTAGACCGAACAGCGGAGACAGTTGATTGATCATTGTTGAGCTATTTATAGAACAGCAGCCCGATGTGTCTTGCAGAGCAGAGCAGTTGTATGGATGAATCGATCTTATTTCGACCGTGGATCGATCTCCATCACTGATGATTGTTGCGTGGACGTAGTTATTCTGTAAAAACACAAAGATGGTCAATGAGGGCCCTGAGTTTTGAACTCACGATCGATCGCTTACTAAGCGAACGCGCAACCAATGTGGCTACGAAGACCCCCTCAACAAAAAACCTTGTTCTGAAGAATAATCTTCAGAAGCTTTCCTGCTAACTGCACTTGATTGACAAATCACAAAACCAAATGTATGTGGTCGCAGTATTATATGGATAGAAAACATTAAAATAAACTCGCTTCAATGTAATTTTTAATTCCAAGGGGAACTGGCAGATTATTTTTCAGCAACGATCACTTCTTTTCAGGTTTCTTCTCGATAACTAGCAAACGAAAAAGTTGCGCGCGTGTATGTGTGTGTGTGGCGGCTGCTTCGATGTCTTCCCGGGGAACCGTTTTTCGATGCTGATACTCTCTTGGTCACCTTCTCTTCTCCTTCTGATTTTCTGCGCTCCCTCACAGTCAAAACAAACTGATTGCATTTCAGGTCAGGTCAGGCCAGGTAATGAATCCCTCGATCCCTCGCCGTCCAGCTCGTCCAGCACGTTCAGCTCGTTCAGTAACGATGTTGTCTTGTCGATGTCCTCACGAAAAATGAATTGGTTTCACCACCAGAATATCGCTTAAGTATGCTTTTCGTGCGTGATTGAATCGAGAGAAGGTGTGGTTTACGATGGCAATTTGGAAGGCAAACTCGAGGGGAATGAACACTCTGAGTATGAAAATTTCGGCGGCTGAGCAATAATCGATTGAAAATTATATAATTTTTGCGATACGAAACATTTTCCGTTGCACGCGCATACAATATCGGATACGAAAATATCCTACTGATGGGGAAGAATAATCTTCAGAAGCTTTCCAGCTAATTACACTTGATTGAAAAATCACAAAACCAAATGAATTTAGTTGCAGTGTTGTATGAATAGAAAACATTAAAATAAACTCTTTCGCATGAATGTATTTTTCAATTCCCAGGGAACTGGTAGATTATTTTTCAGCAACGATGATAGCAACGAGGGTTCCGCGCGTGTATGTGTGTGTGGCGGCTGCTCCGATGTTTCAAGCGGAACTGTGGCATCACTCTCCTCCTGATGGATTCCCTTCTGGCCTAAGGTGCACAAACAGGCTATTGGTGACACCGTTCATCAGCGCTTTCATGATAAACGAAGTTAGCTTCATCACAACAGCGACAACATGTTCCAATCGCTGTTCAATTATAACTGAGTGGGTTTACGAGCGGCGCTCGCTTATATACCGATTGGTGATTTCAATAGCCTGTTTTCAAAGCAATTTTAAGACTATTGAAACAAGTTTTTGGATGAAAAAGTAACAAGTATATAACGCGTAGACATTTTATCTTTCGAATGAAGTGTTTATCATACCATTTCATTCAGTTGTTTAGGAGCTATTAACGCTCAAAATCTCGGTCTCTGGCGTAACGCTTTCGTTTTCGAAACTTTGATTTTACACCCCGGTATAGAAATGAAAGACGTAGTCCTACGTCAAAATATGATAGAATAAATACAGCCCTAAATCGGACAATTCCCATCTCGAGTTTGGCTCTAATCAACCCATTCGGCGATCCATGTTCATTTATATAGATGAATGAAGATATAGGAGTGCGTTTTATCACATTAAAATTCATTTCTGCTTTCGAACAAAGAGCTGTTTCGTTAGCGCAAACATCAAACGGACTAACAGCGAGTGTCACTATGTAATTGTAGAACATATGCGAATTGAATTTTCCGAATTTTCCCATTTACCATAGAAACATTTATTGCTCCCAAAATCCTCCATATTTTTTTGGTTCAATTTGCTTGATTAGTTCTTGAGTTATACAGAAATTTGTGTTTCATTTGTATGGCAGCCCCCCTCGAGAAAGTGGGGAGAAGTGTCGATTTACCATAGAAACGTTTCGTGCTCCCTAAAACTTCCACATGCCAAAATTGGCTCGGTTTGCTTGATTAGTTCTCGAGTTAAGCAGAAATTTGTGTTTCATTTGTATGGTAGAGGGGGGGGGGGAGGAAGGTAGTGTCGAGTGTTTGATATGCTATATATTACAATCCCCTGATGTGTAAACGGTTTAAATTGATGAAAGGTTTAAATTGATGAAGTTTCTCTACCCATGCCGTCAACAACGAGCAACTCATCGGCGACCAACGAAGACGAATGATTCAAAGTCACCGTGAACAAAGAAAAGAAGAACAAAAAGAACGAAGGGGAACATTTGCCTGGAGCATAAACATTGGATCTTGCCAGTGTTGCCACATATACAGACAACAAACTCAATCAGACAATTCGAACAGAACTGAACTGAACTATTTTTGCTACTGTCAAATGTGCCAAATATAGTAGTGATTGAAACCGTATTGTTTCGCAATATAATGGGAACAAAACAAAAGTTTGAAACCGTTAAATGAAACTGTGAACGCAATAATCAAATCGAAGTAATTTTTTTTAAATTCGAGGGGGAAGTGCCTCAGTACTGTTTTAAAACGACATCAAGATCAATTTCTGCAAGACCATGTATAAACACCACGAGAAAAGTGAGGATTAAATGAATGTTTATAACGCGAAACTAAATGAAATTTCTCCGTCGGTTTTCCCCAAAAATACATTTTCAAATGTTTCTTATTTTTTATTTAGCATTATTCTCTATGTATATAACACTCTCAATCTAACATATATCACATTTTTGATCAAATTAGACCTCTGTGCGAGAATGCATTGTGCAGTAACTTTTAGAATAGGCTCGAAAATTGAAAAATAGTCTTATGCAAAAAACTACTGGCAAGCTATAGCAGTGATATAAGCAGAATCTATACACTTCACTACAAGTACGCAATTATTACTTCGTACTTAAATCTAACGTAAAACTCTTATCAGGTACATAATTCGCAATACCGATTCCAATACAGATTTTCTATTTTCTCTACAGATAAAAAAGATCTTTTAGCTCGTAAATACAGATTTCAATGTGGTAACATTGGATCTTGCAGAGGCAAACTTTCAGTATCGCTCTAGATACGAAGCAACGAACATCGCTTGTTCTTCCTTGTTTTGCGTCATCAGATGTCTACGTTTCGGATCGACCTGTGGACGCGACAAACTACTCACTCGCTGATGTCTCTGGCATTGCAATCATTACATCAAACTGGCGCCATTCCATTGGGGTTATGAACTACACAATTGTGTGGGGAATCATCAAACTAGACTACCAACGGCTCACCAAAAAAATAATTGTTCATGAATATCGTGTGTCATTTGGTTTCACATGACAATAACAAAACTATCTCCACCAAGGATGACAGTTAAGCTAAGGGGGACCGGAAATATTATTAGAAAGGGCTTCTGTTGAGAAGAGCGTGAAGCGTGGATAAGAGTGTGTGTGTAAAATAATATCCGAAGTTATTAACAAGCGAATTGAACAAAATAACAGCGTTGTTCTACGCAACAAAATGGTTGTGTCCTGGACACAACCTCCTATATTTTTTTTTAAATAATTGTAAATCTCGACGTGTCATGCAATTTTAAGACATCTGGCATAAAATTTTTCTTTCTGGAAACCCTGATTTTCGGTGATTTTTCGGTTTTCAAAAAAACCTCTAATTTTAACGTCTGCAACACTAATAAATGAAGTTCGAATGAGCTAATATTTTGCCTATGGTATATTCCCAGCAAACATTAAATCGTATAATTTTGCACGTGTCAAGTCTTACAAGAAATCCGAATAAATCATAATCGCATATAATATCAATCAAAGTATGTGTCGTGTATATTTGAAATCGCATAAAATGCAAAAACTCGATTTTATATACCATTATCAAATTAAGTCGCAATTCGGTATAATAAACATCAAATTTATGATGTACATTGTCGTAAAATATATTTTATCCGCATCATATGCGTATATTACGCTGATGCAGTTTGTGTGTCGTATAAGCGTATAATTTAAATCTATTCAGTACTGTAGTGAATCGTGTTGCATGCTGAAGAAAATCATGAAACAGTAAATCATATTAGATCCTAATAAAGAACATATTACATCATATTGAAATGTCAATGAAATTCTGATGCACTCGAAAATTTCAACCGCTGTTGAATTAAATTTCAGATAGCCGCGCGAGATAGCTGGTGGATGATAATCCAGACGATTGGAGTTCGAACCCACATCGGAGCAGTTTTCACTAAACATTAATCTGTGCCATTTTAAACATTCATATTCCACGCCCAACACAAGTCAATCAAACAATTATTATTTCTACAAACATAAATACTTATATATAAAAATGACGATTCGTGAGGCTATAATAAACATTTCACGAAAATATTTTGCGCCATTTGTTTTTTTTTCTATGTCTGTAATAAATCGTATATGAGTATGGCAAAAGTCGTATTTGGTGCTTTGACAATTCATGAATATATTCATATTAGATCGCAATTCAATTCAATGTAATCGCTATTATAGCCGGTCAAAGTTGCATATTCATCCAAACAAATTCGGTAAGCATTTGCAATGTATGTATATGGCCTCCACTTTTGCATGCATATGCTAGTTAGGCGCATTATATGCCAACCAAATTTTAGGGCATATGATGTTATATATACGCTTGTTATACGATTTAATGTTTGCTGGGTTATCATGCGAATCAACATTTCGCAACAAATTCCGAATGAAAAATCGAGATAAATATATTTATTGGCACTTAAAACCATACGTTTTGTCTCATATTCCGAAAAAAAAAAACAGAAAAAAGTCCCAGAGTGTCGATTTTTGGCAAAAAAATAATTTCCGAGATGACACTAGATCTCGACGTTTGATGCAATTTTAAGACATTTGGCATAAAAAAATCGAAAGCCCCGATTCCTTGGTTGTTTTTTTTCGATTTTCAAAAAACTCAAACTTTGACCGCTTTGCACCACTTGAGCTTGAGCTTGGGTAGACTGTACAATTCGTAGTTGCTCTCCATGATTGACCTGAACCAACCAAATTGCACAAAGAACACACAGAATGACGCTTGGGACTAGCAAATCATTCTCGTTGTGCAATTTTGCGGTGATTCGAGCTTTAAATGGTCAATAACGACGCCGGCCACGTCCTTACAGTCACCAGGGGAAGGGAAGGAATGTTAGTATGATATTCGCCGCCCGAAGGCCAGAAGGGTCGCCTCTATAGCGTGGTTCCCTAGCGTTTATCATGGAAAGGATAGTTGTTAGTAGGGAAGGTAAAAATCAGGATTCACTGTGGTAAGTGATGTGATTGTGTAAACGTGAGCTATCGACAAGGTAATCTTTAGGTAATCTGAGGAGGAAAACCTATATAACTAATTGTATGTATTCTATTTCTATCGCAAGTTCTTTAGATCTCTCCATTTGCTAAGGCGAAGAGTTGTATTTGGGAAACCTGATAAGGTCGCCGAGAGAACTATTGTACGCTTTATAGAACTCCAATCGCGGCGGGGGAGTTTTTTTTTCAGGAAACCTGATTAGGTAACCAAGAAAACTCCTGTAAAACCAATAAGATGAGAAACTTACATCGCCATTTATCGCACACACACCTTATCAAACTTCAAATGCGACGTTGAAAAACGTTTGGGAATCCTAAGAAGGTCACCGAGAGAACTCCTCTAAAACTAATCGGACCGGCAATACACTTCGTTGATCATTGAGCAGACCCTTTATCGACCTCCAATCAAGACGGCAGGCAGGAATGGAAGAATTAAAGAATTCAAAAAATAAAGAACGCAATAGTTGATGAACATTGAAGAATTGAACAATTAGAGAACTGCAGACTTAAAGAACTGGAGCATTAACGGAACCAAGAATACCAAAACCAAAGTATCAAAGAATTAAAGATCTAAAGAGCCTCCGTTCTGTTGAGCAAGCACGAAAACTACTCAAAACTTCCTGTACCCTGGCCACGCGCCGGCGAGCTACAGTATCCACCAAACGGAGCACGAGACTCTTCCCCTTCTTTTATTATTTAAACACCCCTGGGTTCACCACTCCACTTCCATCCCCGGAACATACACACAAACACACACAACTATCTTGATCAATCATAGGACACGGACAAACTCAATAAAATATACACACCCACACACCAGAGCAGGCCCACCACGTAATAAATAAACAAATCTACATGTCAAGTCGATTACTTTGACCGCTTTGCACCACTCTCCCTTAAGTCCAATTGAGCTAATATTTGGCATAGGGTGTTTTTTCGAGGTGGTGAACATTTTGTATAGAGTAACTTTTTGAAATTTCTGGGTCGATTTTTTCCCATACATTCATTGGCACCCTAATATATATATATATATAAGTTAAGTTCCGAACGGATTTCGGATTAGAAAACTAAAACTACTGAGCAATGTTGCTCCTGTTAAGGTTACGACAGAACTGATTTTATTTAATGTTTCATGTATAAAGCTATCTTACAATCTAACCTATCTGCCTATCTCTGTTTCCTTTCGATTCTTCTTTTGTGTAGCCGTTTTATTATCTCAACCCGAGACCTCATCTGTGGCTGCACAATTTTCGTCGGTCGCATTTACCACATGGTGTTGTTTATGCTTAAGTGTTTACTTAAACGCTAGAACATTAATCCATGGTGTCTGCTCTGCCTCCTGCTGATAAGTTGCGTTGGCGTTGGCCGATACTGATGTTGTATTCGTGGTGTTGATAGCTTATATATAGATTCAAAATGACCGTTTCAATTGTTCACAAATATGATCAAATCTGGCACAATCAATGTGCAAATCTTGTACTGCAATCCAAGAACAATATTTGTGGTGGTAATTGTTATCTTACTTATGTAAAACAAACGATTCATGAGCAAAGAGGAAAAATTTCAAACAGTGTATTCTTTATTATTGCCATTACTGTATGTATAAACACTATTTCAGGATCGCAAAAATCGGAGGACGGCCCGTACCGGGGTAAATATATCGGCAAGTTCAACTCTTACCACCACCAGGCATCGGGCGATGTGTACGCGGTGGACGAATACACCTTCCTGCTGACCGGTTTCAACTACGATGGCAACGGAGTGGATACCTTCTTCTGGTCCGGTGCGAGTAACCGACCCGGACCGCAGGGGTTCATAGTTCCCGACGAGTATGGAAAGTATGTATCGGTAATATCGCAACAGGTATCATCCAATGTAATCGCATCTGCCACACATTTCAGAACGAACATCCTCGAGCGGTACTTCAACAAGGATTTCACCCTCCGCCTGCCGGACAACAAGAAGATTACCGAGGTCAAATGGCTGGCGATCTACGATTTGAACTCGCAAAACAACTTCGCCGATGTGTACATTCCGGAGGATTTCGAACCGCCACTTCCGCAAAAGGCGGGAAGCTTGTCTCGGAACAGTCACGGCGTGAGCAGCGAAGGGATCGATATACTGGACTCGAAGACCATTCGTATTCCGGAGTTTAGCTACGACGGGAAGGGACGAGAGGTGCACTTTTGGGTTGGCGTTGGGCCCTCGCCGTCATCCAAGGGACGCAAAGTACCGGACGAGATGGGATAGTAAGAGCCGTTGAACAATTCGGTGAGTTTCACTCTCCAGTAACACTTTGTTTTGTTCCGTTTTCCAGTTTGGACCCGATACGGGCGTACGATCGGGAAACTATCACTCTGGAATTGCCCGGCGACATGACCATCTTCGATATCGATTGGTTCGCAGTGTATGACGTTGAAACGAGGGAGGATTTCGGCTCGATTTTGATTTCCGATGATCTCAATGTGCCGCCGTCACTGGTGAAGGTGACACCCCATGCTGATTCGCTGCCGAATTGTCGTCAGCTGCACAAGGACTATCGGGTTTCGTGGGAGGTGTTCGGTCCTCAGATAACGTTCCAGCTGGCCGGCAATGTGAAGGAAGATGAGTACATGGCATTCGGAATCAGTGGTTCCGATACGAAGAGTCAGATGCAAGGGGCAGATGTGGTTGTGGCGTTCATTGATGGACATCAGGGGTACGCGGTGGATTACAACATAACATCACTGGCGCCGTGCGTCCAGGTATTGGGCCAGAATAAGGGCGTCTGTCGGGACGATCTCGTTGGGGGGCAGGACAGTTTTCAGCTGCACACGTTCAGCCGGGAGGACGGGATCAATACAATCACCTTCCGGAGGACACTCATTTCATCTGATAACGGTGACAAGGAGTTTGTCTTGGATCGACCGTCGTACATTGTGTGGGCCTTAGGTCGACTCGATTCGAACAATGAGCCCACTTATCATGACGTGTATCCGAAGAAGGATATCATAATGTCGTTCAACACGTCGGAGCCGGTTAACGATTGTTTCAGTTTTACGCGAAGTGAGGCCAATTTGAAGGATGTTTGGGAGCGATCGCAAATCTTCGATCGGATGATTCGATCGTTTTCGGCAACGCTTGGGCCGGCTGGGGGAAAGCGTGGTTATCAGGGTCTAACAGGGCATGTTTCCAACGGGCTGGCGTGGTACATTAACGGTCTCTTGGTACCGGAGCTATGGCTCAGGAGAGGACTTACTTACTCATTTAAGGTTCGTTGGGTAATGGTACAAATGAAAGCTTTTAGATTTGATCCATTTCTCCGTCATTGCAGGTGCGCGGGGGCAATAATCCGCACTCTCCTGAGTTCTACCATCCGTTGGTGATAACTGACGAACCACGGGGTGGTTTCGATCGCCTCTCCGATGCTAAGCAGAGCGAAATACGTGTGCTAGCGGGGGTGGAGTTCACCCGTCGTGGAAGGCCCAAACCTACGGCTGCCGGGCCGCTGTGCCTGGCACGCCATCCAGACAGCCAGGACCGCCGTTTGGATGACAACTTCGCGACGTTCAAGAAGTTCAATCGGACACTCAAGTGGAGCTGCGAGTCGGGCGACCCGGCCATATTGGAGATTACGCCGAACTCGAGTTGGCCCGATGTGGTGTACTACAACAGCTTCACCCACGCCAACATGGGCTGGAAGATTCACATCGTGGACAGCTATAGCAGCACGGCGAGAAACGGGGGGCCAACGAGCGGAAGCAACATAAGACTGGTAGTAGCGGCGGCATTGCTGCCTGCCCTGCTTGGGGCGTTCATCTCAGGTGTGTTCTCGAACGTTTGACGAGGTAGTATTTGTTTATTATTATTATATTATTTAAATTGATGCGGTGACTATCGGCGGTCCGGGAGAAAAATAAACGAAAGGACCATCATCTCTCAGAGGGACTCATTTCGGATGACAGACTTGGCGGGAATTGTTCGGAATGGAATAATAGCACCATAGAGTCAGCACACAGTGGTCAATATTTGAATTGCAGTTGTTCTTGAGAGATGCTTCTTATATCATATTTCGTATATATATTTTCAACATTTAGTGTCCTACATTTGATTGTTGTGAGAGTCTACAAAAACAGGCGCTGTATAAAAGCTCTGGGAAACAAAAATTCTTCTGTTTCTTTTGTTGTCAAAGCTGCGTAACTCTACACGAATAGCTACTGGAGTATCATATCAATGCTTAATGTTTATAGATATATTCCTCTTCTCATGTGTGATTGTACCTACGATCATCGTCATCACGCATCCGGTTGTTAGGTTTCACTTTGGATGTCACTTTGCTAGTAAACCTCGATTCAATTAGTTCTGGAAATGCTTCGAAAGCAGCTCGTTGTAGATGTGTACCTCTGGCAATGCTCGAAATCAACATTTGGATATCCACGTCGAAAATCCAATGTTAAAAGAACTAAATCGATCGTGTATGATGTGCTGAAACGTTTCGGTGAACGTACAACAGTTGATCGGATAGGACGCGTCGTGCTGGGATTTACGATCGGAAGCTGAGGTTGGAGGTATTGAAAACAATTAAAGCAAACCTGGCTGTGGACAAAAAACCAAGTTTCTCGTCGCGAACAAGACAACGGACGCGAAGATATATAGGGAAGACTGCCTGCAGAAATATCACCTTCCGTTTATCAAGGCTCACAAAGATTGCATTGAAAAATATCTCAATCCTCCCAATTGCCCCCAATTCCGGCTAATCGAAAAAAAAAACATTTTAGGACACCATCATAATGGATGAGATTTTTGATACCATTCTACCATGAGTATATGACGTTTTTTCACGAATAGAATTTCTATCAGCTCAGCGGTAAACATTCTAATGCATACAGTTTAATAACTTTCTATCATTTGGTTAATATTCGTTAACGTAATTTATTGCGCCTTTCATCAAGATATACACTGTTGTGCGGTTTGTTATATTGATAGAAATATCTATATATGCATATATGAGGTCTGTTCAAAAAGTATATTAATTGTTTAATTTTTTTAACGTAGGACTACGTCTAACCGGAAGATATAGGGGGTGAAATGGAAATCTAGGCACTGAACAAGTAGGAAAAAATGCAAGATTTGGAACGCTTATAACTCAAGCATTTCTCAATAGATCGCAAAGGTTTTTGTATCAATTGATAGGAAATATGTCTACGCATCTATCATAACGAATAACATTTAATTTTTCTTGAGATAAATAATTGAATAATTGTGAAATATCAAGCATTGTCAAAATGCACTATGTGCCCATTTTTGATTGGTCCATTTTGTGCTCCTCAATTCGTTTCGACCAAAACGGGCAACCAGAGCAGCAGCGAAATAGAATGAAGCACGATTGGAAAGGAAAAAGAAAAAAATGAACGAAACATTGGTCGCAGTCTCACACATGCGTAATTCTCGAGCCAGCCAGTCAGCTTAAAATCCCCGCTCCGCTGCCGTAACGATCATTCTCATTCATGGTAAAGGAGGAAAAGTGAAGGGAAAGGCAAAATCCCGCTCGAACCGTGTTGATCTGGAGTTCCCCGCAAGGGTAGCTAGGCCGAGCGCGTTAGTATCAGTGCACCAGTCCACCTAGCCGGCGTTATATAGTTTCGGCCGCCGAAGTGATCGAGTTGGCTGGTAAAGCAGCTCGCGACGATAAGAAAAACCGTATTCAGAACAGAACACATCAAGACAACAACAGGCAGTTGCAGCGAGTGGCGAGTGGCAAACGCAATCGCAAAACGGCATCAGGTAGCAGAAGAAAAAAGTTTGTTCTTTATACAAACTGCTTTGGTGACAAATCCAGAACAAGGCGGCATCGAGGGCGTTCGAAATGGTTTTTTTCAAAACCAAGATTACTAAGTTTTCTAAATTGGAACCGTTCCATAAAACAAGGCGCTTTTCAGGGCCATTAAACCTTCCAAAAAAAATTTGGAAAATACAGTTCAATGCTTTCTAAAACAATATCCAAAATAATAATAAAACACAAATTGATTTTTTCATAATTTGTTTGCCAGGATATGATGAGTATGTGAATTTGGCAGTTGTTCTGAGCTTATTGATTTTCACCAATTCTTAAATTGCTTCTAGATTGAAAGTACAGTAATTTACACTTATCTCGACATTTAGCCAATTGGACGGACCTGTAATGCGACATATTTAGTTGGACATTTTTGTAAACATAGAGTTCGGGGTCCAAATTATGACCCCACATTGAAAGTCGACACTGTACCACTTGACAGTGGTAAATACGCAAATGTTCAATTACAGGTTAAAATTACCTCCAATCCGATACTGAGTGGTGGTAATGCGACGTGCCATTGAATGTAATTTACTGTAAAATATGTCACAAGCTGGATGGGAAGAAATTTTCCAACTGTGAAAGCTGTGGCGAGTGGCAAATGCAATCGCTAAACAGAAAGGTTTAGCCAAACAAGATGGGGATATCGAGTGATTGCCTAGAAAACCCGCATCAAGAACAGAGCAGCTTCGGTTCGGCGCTCATCAAGGCAACAATTAGTTTCAGTGAGTGGCAAAGTGTTTCTCCGGCACGTCGCATTAAATGTAATTTACTGAACAATATGACACAAGCTGGATGGGAAGAAATTTTCCAACTGTGAAAGCTGTGGCGAGTGGCAAACGCAATAGCTAAACAGGAAGGTTTAACCGAACAAGATGGGAATATCGAGTGATAACAAAAACACAACACTAAAGGTTCTTTTCAGAACCATCAACATATTCATAAAGAGTAAACAGTAAAATAATCCATTTTTCAGGTAGATAGGTAGGTATTCACGTAGGAGAAGAAAATAAAACAATATATTTAAAATATATATTTAACAAAAGCTGTCCCCTTTGTATAGTCCTACGTCACTCCGGTTATGTCCCCGACATTACCCACCCGCCTTTTTTTTGTGATGTACACACATGAAACATATCATAAATACACAAATAAAAACAGTCAATCGATTGCTAAACCGGTTTGACGATACTCCAAACTCAAACGCAAATTCCACCACAGAAAATTCACGAATTATCGCGGTCATCGGTTCATGATACCCGTACAGAGTTCGATGGAAACTAGACTGTAGCAGCGATGATTGCCACAAAGTCCTTCGGGGAATATGGAAGTCAAGTTTTGCATGTAGCAGAGGGCAATCCCTTTCACCGTTCAGGAGTTTCGCTACGAATACCTGCCGGTGTAGTTTCCTTCTGTCTTCCAGCGTGTCGTAGGCCAATAGCATGAATCGATGTGGATAGGGTGGCAAATTCAACGGTTCGCGCCACGGTAGGTTTCGCAATGCGATTCACACGAATCTTTTTGGACACACTCGATGGAGACCAGACAATAAATGCATTTTCGAGGATATGTCGCACTAATACATCGCTTTCGGACATCGCGGGTTTTTGAAATCACGAGCTATTTTGGGAATAAATCACATTTGTCGATTTGCTCTACAGGTGATAGAAGAGTAGTGAAGATTGAAGTCCAACTTCGGGTATAATATAATACCAAGGTCTGTTACATGATCTACTCTGCGCAGCGTAACATTGTCAATAGAGTAATCGTAGAGGATTGGGTTCATAGAGCGGTGGAATGCTATCACCGCACATTATGGAATGCTGATATTGCTGAATATATTAAGTTGTATCAACGAAAGTATTCAGAAAAGCCTGAAGATGATGGTAATCCTCAATCGAGTAAACAACAATATACAGCCTAATAAACAATATGTCCCCAGCCTTGAAGACAGAACACATAAATGGTTCCTTCCATAATGTTGGGAAATTACATTGCTCGAAAAATGAATTGGAAATGGCTGCAATAGGTTCAGCTGAAACCGCTGAACTCCATCCGGACCAGAAGCAAGCAAATTCTTCAGTCTTCTCGTTGCTGATAGCTAGAGTTCCTGTGAATGTGGACAGATCCTAGAAGCCAGCTGAAGTATGCAGCAGATGTCGCATCAACATCACAAGCCGGATTTCCGATGAACACCATTTTTGCAGGATATCCCGCCCAGCGTATCCTTCCAGCTTTGATCACTTTCTGGATACTGGGTTCGCCGGTGAGTTGCGTGAGCTCGTGGTTCATCCTTCGCCTCCACTCGCCGTCCTCCTGTACACCACCGAAGATGGTTAACACCCGTCGTTCAAAGACTCCGAGTGCTCGACGGTCCTCTTCAAGTTTCGTGCCCGTAGAGGACAACCGGCCTTATGAGCGTTTTGTATAGGGAACATTTTGCACGACTGCTAAGTCTGTTTGACCTTAAGTGGTACGACTCCCATCTCTCCCGATCTCGCGGCTCGCGGAAAATCGTACTACGCAAGTTAAACGCCACTCGTCTCATAACACTCTCCTAGCGCAATGTTGAACAGCAGGCAAGAGAGACCATAACCTTGTCGAAGCCCCTTGTGGGACTCGAATGAATCAGATAATCCACCCGAAATTCACACACAGCACTGTATTCCATCCATCGTAGCCTCAGCATCACGGGGAAGCCGTTTTTCGTCCATGGTTCTCCGTAGCTCTTTTCGTGTTATTGAATTGTATGTGGCTTTCGCAGCATCGAGGAATAGATGACGCAGGGACTCTGTTCTCACGGCATTTTTGGAGGATCTACCGCAAGGTCAGTAGTAGACCGACCTTCGATGAAGCCGACATGATACTCTCCCACGAATCTGTTTGTCAGTGGCGATAGACGACGGAAGGTGATTTGGGAAAGCACTTAGTAGGCGGCATTCAGGACGGTGATTGCACGAAAGTTTTCACAGTCTAGTTTGTTCCCTTTCTTGAAGATAGGGCAAAAAATCCCATCTCTCCACTTCTACGGTAGCTGTTCTGCTTCCAAAATTCTGACAATCAACCGATGCAGATAACTAACCAACTTTTCCGGGTCCATCATGATACATGCATTCATGCATTCCTAACTTCACATATCGTTGGGGGTGGTACATCTTCATAATTTACTGCACCAAAGTAATCGCTTCCATGGTCATCTTGATCCTGGCTGTACGCCCCTTCAGGTGTTGATCGAAGGGCTGCCTCCACCTTTCGGTCACATCGCGTTCATTCGTCAGTATACTCCCATCTTTATTCTGACACATTTCTGTTCGTGACACGAAGCCTTTTCGGGATGGATTGAGTTTCCGGTAGAACTTACGCGTCTCATGAGAACGGTGCAACTGTTCTAGTTCTTCACACTCCTCCTTTTCCCGGAAGAGTTGGATTTGCTGTTCCCGCTCCTGTCTATATCGTTCAGCATTAGCTCCCGCGCAGCGTTCTTCTCGTGTAACACTTGCAGACACTCTTCATTGAACCACTCGTACCGTCGTCTTCGTTCCACGTGTCCTAGGATGTTCTCCGCTACGCTGTTTATGGCTGTTTTAATCATACGGCCATATTCTTAGAGGTAGCGAAATCGATGAGTCTTGAGCCGTTTTCATTTGTTAACTGTTGTGCGCTGTACATACCAATTACAGGTTTGAGCTCTTTCTCCTCTTTACCGATCTGGGCATTCAAATCTCCGATGATGATGTTGATGTCATCGCGAAACGTTCGTACTGTAGATCCTCTCCAACACACTTCCTGCAGCGCTACGAAGTCAAACATGCGGTTAATTCGGAAAGCACACGAGTACTTCCGATGAAATTGAGAGATCGACAATTCCACGTCCCGAGTTTCCAATCGTTAGTCCTCACTATCTCGCAGGAGGACCATCGTGATACTGCTGCTTTACGTCCCGAGTACCATCAGGACTGGGCTGCTTATAGTGGCGTAAATTCGCTTAGATAAGCTGTTTCCGGGTTGTTGTGGTTTTTCTGGCACGGCCCAAAGCTCATCCCACCACACCCTAGTCAGTTCCGAAAGGGAATCAAACCCGAAGCTCCCTTCATGACAAGCGCAACGCTTACCAATAGGCCATGGGGACCATCGTACTTGCCTTGAATTGGGACTTGGAAGACCCCTTTTCGATCCTACACACAGGTCCGGGACGACTGCTGGCCGATAACTGGAAAAGCTCGACTGTGGCAGGGAAATAAGAGTCTTTCGTAGTATTAATTTCGATGCGTCCCAGAATAGTTAGATGACAGGTAGAATTCGGAGGCTGACAATCGATGATCGATGAACCATCAACATCGAATGTACAATACGTTAAAGCGGAGTCTGGTTGTTGTCTTCAGATTCGTTTGTCGGTCGAAAAGAGTTTTTTGATTGGTCCAAAAACTCCTTGAACACCAATCCGTCCAGCCAAGTCGACGCAAGTAGTGCTTTGTCTTGCAACGCCGGTTCGAGTCCGATTTTGAACGAGTCGAAAGACATTTTTGCGACATCATTCCTCTTCGGGACCAACCGGATTACGTCACACGGTGAAGAGAGACATCGTGTCACATTTTTTTGCACATCATCGGGAGTTATCAGAGGTTGAAATCCCGATAAAAACACAACCAAAATCGGAGCAGGTACGATAGAGCCGATGGACAGATCGCTGAGGTCTATAGATCTTGTAGCCAAAGAAGTCGCGTTATAGTTTTTTCTCACGAAGGCGTTTTAGAACGGACACTGACCATTCAGTTCAATTCGACACTCAGCGCAGATGTATATTTTCTTTTCGTGGATGAGAGGGTCACGGAAGGCACGACTGTTCAATCCACACCAATGCTGGCTGATATTAATATTTATTTATATTTCTTCAAATGACTTTTTTGTCTTATTGAACATTTCAATTCTCTAAATAAACATACGGACAAAATTTCATACAATAACAATACTAACAAACAGTTATTGAAGAGAGCCGTTGTTGAAACGTCTTGGTAGTCAAGACAAATAAAATAGCTTTAAATTGTTATTTAAAATACTACACATATATTGAATTGGTTCATGTTGTGCATATTCTACATTTCGTGCACCAAGCTGGAAGAAATCTCGTTGTCGCAATCTTCTCTCTGGTACATAAAAATTGATTTCGGCGAGGATATTCGGAGCATCAATTTCTCCTTTCAGCACTTTCGCCATATAAACTGCTTGAGCCACTGCGTCATCTATACTGGTTGCGATTTCGACGGTTCGCCAGCCAATCTCGAGAATTCTCTCACCCAATAGATTGTAGTCAGCACGATTGAAGTCAACGTTTCGAATATTGTGGCGAGTTGAATTCCAACATCCAGGGCGGGGATGATAACGATCGAGATCGATCAGTGGCTCAGCTGCATTGCAAACGGTACTTCCACTTATGATATTATCATTAACCAACACAACATCAAGAATACGAGAGTTTTGATTGGCAATGGGATTCTTCTTCTTCTTTTTGGCTTTAAGAGGGTTTAAACTTTTCAGTTCATTCGCCTCTAGTGGCAATGGGATTGATTTGCGTATGACGATTTAGGCTAAATCCGTCGAGCAAAATTGAGCAAGACGGTGAGAATTGTTATTGCAGAACATCGATGACCAGAAGCTGGTGCGGTAAGCTCGGCCAAACTAGATTGGATTGGTTGTAGTCTCCAAATTGAATTACGATATCCGAGATATCCAAGTTCAAGAGAATCGCTTCAAGAGAGCTGACAAGGTTTTTAATGCCCGATGCTGGTATTACTAGTAGGTGTCTTCATCCTAATCCCCAACTGCCCCAGTGTATCGCATGCAGGTGTAGGATCTGAGCAGCAACTCAAATGACAAGATACGGCGATGATAACACCACCACCCCAGGATTGAGCACTATCTTTAGGACCACGTAGATTGAATTCGGTCGTCGAGCCATGTCTCGGTAAGCACTATGACATCGTAGCAAAAGTCCTGTGCAGCAAGGAAGAAGCCGTCTATCTTGTTTTATTGTTTGTAACTTGTTTGGTCGAAATAAGCAAACACTCACTATCGAATTTGATGTGAGCTGATATAATTAATAGAAATTATACCATAAGCAGAATCCATCTCGAATAACGTCTCAATTGTACAATGATACCAACTGTAAAACAATAGTGCTTTTCCTTGAGAAAGCTTGAGAAATATTATAGTGGACTCTCTTTAATACTCCAGCCATTGTAGACAGAAGATCGACAATATAAAATAAAGTTTGTATTCATAATCGTCTTTCCTTTCGATCCTCCATAACAGCATTTAGTGAAATGTCGTTCGAAGTTGTACACGATGGGATTACAAAGGAAGTAGAAAATCACAGTAAAATAACAACTACAAATATTTAATGAATTGACACGACGAAAAACAGTATAAAATATTGACAAACAGTGACTAAGGTAGACAACAAAAATATTCATGAATAAGTGATTTTTGGAAGAACCCAAATATCAAGATACTTTTTGAACAAACCTCGTATGCATATAGGCGTATGTGTGGTTTTCTGCGGATACAACTGCTGATTCTACTAGTGTCGTTTGGTTCTATTACCCGAACGCACAGCCACGCAAACACGCGGTTAGTTGGAAGAGAAAGTTTGAGATCTTTTAACGAGTTTTTGTGTTCGATAAGAGTAAATAGAATACTGTTGCTAGGATCAGCGCTATCCCAATTGACGGCTGGGGGTTTTATTTTTATTATATTTTATCTCACTCTCGCA
Source organism: Toxorhynchites rutilus septentrionalis (assembly GCF_029784135.1). Taxonomy (NCBI): domain Eukaryota; kingdom Metazoa; phylum Arthropoda; class Insecta; order Diptera; family Culicidae; genus Toxorhynchites; species Toxorhynchites rutilus. The sequence continues at coordinate 18,321,620 of NC_073744.1, read as the reverse complement.
TCTAAAATTTTAACTTAATTCTAGTTTTTAACGCTTTGTGTCAATCTAATTTCAAAATTTGTGTGAAAACTGAACTCATCAGTTTAAATTTGCTACCTTCCCGCACTCACACACATAAAAGTAGTAACAAATATATATATCTACAAGTTTTGATTCATAAAAAAAGGTTTGCCAGCAGAACTAAGCAATATACAAAAAAGCGGAGGGATAATACAGAGAGCAGCAAGAGTCATTGAACGGATAAGGAAGCAATGAGAAAAACTTACAACTGCTTGAAAGCTTTGCGCACATTACGGTTCATGCCACCGAACAAAGTCCTCAAGCGTGCGCGGGACCTGGTTCCGATAGGGAATACCAAACTTGGTGATCACAGTGGCGCAGAGACATTTGAGCGTCATGTAGTTGACGAGGGGTATGTCGTTCATCGGGTTCACTGCGATTAGAGACATGGGCCGCTCGTCGTTCCGGTTCGGCTGATCCAGATGAGCGCCGTGCTCGAGCAGAGTGTGGACGAGCTGCGGAATATTTTATACTATAAAACATATTTATGTAACGGAAAAGTTTGATTCCTTTACCTTTCTACTATAGTTGTACGGCAACGAAGCGATCAGCAGCGGCGTGGATTTGCTCTCGTTCTTTGCGTTAACATACGCACCACACTTCAACAGAAGTTTTACCACGTTTACATTGGGGAATATCACCTTCAAGCTGCTCTCATCGGTGAAATAGCCGCTCTTGATCACATTCAATCTCGAAACGGATAAATGCAGCAGCGTATCGTTGGTAATTGCACTTCGTAAATTACAGTGAACCAAATGTCGAACGCATTGCTTCACCAAATCACACTCTTCGTCGGTTTTTGCCATAGAGAGCAAAAGGTAGATCAGATGCGTTAGACATTTCAGTATGCGGTCGTAGTTTTCCTGCTGCTTTCTGTGAGCTGGCCGAATGTTGAGCAACCGACGGGCCTCTGTAATGTGAAAAATAACCCACTGAGAAACTGATATCACGAAAATTCATTCAATTCATTGATGATGGTCCCCCCTCATACCCCACAAAGGTTTGAGCAGTACGATTTATCATTAAGATAATATTAAAATTAACTAATGCACATGAAAACCCAGTATGCAAAATAAAACAAACTGGTTCTGTTGCAAACATAAATTGTCTATCATAAGAACATCAAGATATAGGCAAGAACTGAAAGAAAAATCCAACCCGGGAAAATCTTTGACTGATCGGGAATTGAACCCGATAGCTTGACGTTTCCACTAGAGACTTACTCTGAGATCTGCCACAGTACAGAAAAAAGCTCGATATAACCATCTGCTAATACGATAGCTTACGAGTATTCTTTCGGGACTATCCCGAGATTGAATCCGGTTTCCACTGTAGATCCTAGAAAATCACATTGTATGCCTGTATTCGCCAGAGTTTAAACTCTAGCTTCTATGTCCACTGAAACGCGCACTCTTAAAGACGAAAGTTACGAATCGTTCATTCTGAGAGTCGCGTATGATTTTATACTTCTGGTACGATTTGCGATTTAATGCTCCTCTAATTTATTCCAAACTTTCAAAAATTGGCTAGAAAAAACGGCTGATCGTATCAATATGAAACGTTCACAGATATTTAGCGAATACACTAGGCTAAAAATTTGCTTGGAGACATTAGAATTTACAGCGATATTTGCAGAACTACAGTCGATTTTGTAAAGCACTATGAAAATCCTGTTTTGGCACTTTTTTTAAATCGATGCAAAAAATTTAAATAATTTTTTTTCGTCAAAGTAACAACATATTCGTGTGCAGAATTTATTGGAGATTTCAAAACTGCTTTTCGATTTACGGTGCGATGGTTGTTCATTGAATTATTTATTATTCATTCAAACTGAAATATCTCGGTGTGGGAAGGTCCTACAGGAACGTTCTTGGAACCAAAAAAAAGCTGATTGATGAGGTTAATTGGATTTGCTGTTGAGTTGGTTGGCAAAAAATTGTGGTCCAGAATATTCTTGAAAAAAAAAAAAAAGAAAAATCGATTTCTCATATCTTCTCGATATTATTGCCTACTACACCTACACACACCAAAATAAAAATATGTACGCAAAATATTCTAATACCTGAAAGTTGTAGCTTCAAAATGATGCGCCTCCCATCGATATGCGTTGATTTTTCACGAAGATACAGCATGTAAAAAATCACTTAAAATTTCCGACTTCGCACTTTGTTCCTCTAATTTTTTTTGTCGAGTGTATAATCTTTTGAATATGTAAATCTGTAAATTTATAATTTCTGAATTCTGTAGCTCTGTAATTTTGGAGTTTTTAAATTAATAAAATCCAAAATTCTGACATTTTGAAATTCTAAAATTTTAAAACTCTCAAATTCTAAAATTCTAAATTCCTGTATTTCAGAATGTCGGGAATTCGCAAATCTAAGAATCTGTAGATCTGAAAATTTACGGATTTACACAGGTTAATAAATCCGTGAATCTTCGAAATTGTTAATCTTCAAATCTATAAATCTTAAATAATGAAATACTGAAACTCTAAAATTTTAAAACTTCAAAATTATGAGTATTCTGAAACTTGGAAAATTCTAAATTCTTACATTGTGACACTCTGAATACTTATTCCAGAAATTTTGAATTCTTAATTCTGAAAATCTGATAAATGATGATGATCTGATAAATATGTAAATTTATAAGTCTGTAAATTTGTGAATCTGCAGATCTGTAAACCTAAATCCATAAATCTGATTTTGAAGATTTACACAGATTAATAAATTCGCAAATCTTCAAATCTATAGTTTAAAATTCTGGAATACTCAAATTTTAAAACTCTAGAATTTTGAAATTTCAAAATTTTGAAAACATGGACTATTTTTAATCTCTGAAATATCTGAATTCTGAATTCTTAATTCTAAAAACCTGAACTTCTGAAATTTCAAAACTCTGAAATACTGAAATTCTGTGAATCTGTAAATTGTTGAATCTGTGAATCTATAAATCTTTAATTTTTTTAAATCTACAGATCGTCAAAACTAAATCTGTTATTCTTAAAATCTTTAAATCTGATTTTGAAGATTTACGGATTGTGAATGTGAATAAATGTAAACTGAGTACTTTTGTACTCACTTGCCTTTGTGCAGGCTAGAATGTGTTTCCCTAACACTGTCTTCTAAACTATGGAACCTGGGAAAACCGTGCAGACACTAGAGGCGAATGAACTTTCAGGTTTACTGTATAGCATAAAAAGTAGAAGATTCATGCAAACCGGAGGTATTTCTGCACCCGCATGTTTTTTTTGCACTTCGAAATGTGTTTTCCTAACACGGATTACAAAAGAGGGTACGAACACAACGCTTTGGCTCGGTTATTCAAGATTGCATTGAAGGATATACCTTCATATTGCTCACTGCTCACTGAATTTCGACGCGTACCATTTGATGATTAGGCAAAATGTTGATAACCATTTGCTGCGTTAACGCCTATTGATTAAACAATATGCGTTCGACGTACTTGTCAAAATCGAAACTGAGTGCCTGAAGTTCATCAAATCAAGCAAATTCGCCGTTCGAGAACTTGAGAAATGCGAACTTCAGAGGAAAATGTAAAATAATGTAATTGTTTGATAATTCTTCTGTTCACATATTTCGTTTTGAATTTACCAAACGTAAAAGGATTATCATTAAACTTACTTGTAACGAAGAACATAATCTATCACAATGCATGAATTGACTTTACATGGCATTTGTTCAATCTTTTGACGTAGGACTACGTCGTACATTAAGGGCGCCAAATAAAAAAAAAAACAGGTAACGTTTTAATGGAATAAAGTTAACATTAATAACTTGTTTTGCTGCGAACGTTTTTAATCGATTTGCATACCAATCGAATCTGAAATTTTCCAAGATTTGTTTGATATGCTATACATTACAATCCCATAGTCTGTATATGGTTTAAATTGATGAAACTTGGAAGCATTCCCATTTCCCCATACATTCGTTCTGTCCTTTTGTGTGCTTTTCCGAACAGAGCTGTCAATAACGGGCAACTTACGCAGCCGCTAGAATAGAAACAACGAAGGGGATAGCGAAAAGAGAATATTTGTGAAGTAAACTCCACCCTTGCATAGTGAATAAGCTGTCGTTAGCGTATAAGTATTGCATCTCCTCTGAGGAAAATTCTCAGAATCTTTCTGCGGCCGAAACAACAAAGGTCGCTTATTCTGCTCGTATTGTGTTATATGTTTCTCCTCGAGTTGTGAATGCTAGCGAATATTTCACTTGAAGTGCAACTGGCATTGCAATTAACACAGTTAACTAAGTTGCGCGGAACATAAAACTTCTTCAATTCCTATGCATGTGAATAGCACACCTTTTAGTTGCCATTCGTATTTGCTCTCGTGCGCATCGGCACTGCTCTGATGCAACAAGCTCCTAGCTTTGTTGACGGTTTTGATCGAGAGCCGAGATACGATTTTTCATAAACAGCCATTCTCGTGATGTTTCATTTTTATCGCTGCAACCGTGTGTATCTGTTAGACGCATGTTTGATGCTTGTTGAATGGTGATGCACGGAAGATGCCGCTCGTTAAATACTCAGTGCAATGCATGCATTGATTTAAAGAAACAAATTACGACATATGGACCAATTAGTGAATTGTTCTCGAAAGGCAAGAAAGAATCGTTGCTTCTCGAAATGATTCTACAAAACTACGCAAGCCATTCAACCTTTTCAGGGTCCCCGGAACTTTTGACGTAGGACTACGTCTAACCGGAAGATATAGGGGGTGAAATGGAAATCTAGGCACTGAACAAGTAGGAAAAAATGCAAGATTTGGAACGCTTATAACTCGAGCATTTCTCAATAGATCGCAAAGGTTTTTGCATCAATTGATAGGAAATATATCTACGCATCTATCATAACGAATAACATTTCATTTTTCTTGAGATAAATAATTGAATTATTGTGAAATATCAAGCATTGTCAAAATGCACTATGTGCCCATTTTTGATTGGTCCATTTTGTGCTCCTCAAATCATACCGACAAAAACGGGCAACAAGAGCAGCAGCGAAATAGAATAAAGCACGATTGGAAAGGAAAAAGAAAACAATGAACGAAACATTGGTCGCAGTCTCACACATGCGTAATTCTCGAGCCTGCCAGTCAGCTTAAAAATCCCCGCTCCGCTGCCGTAACGATCATTCTCATTCAAACCGTACACCACATCGGTTCGCATCACAACACATCAACAAACCAACCCAAGCAGCCATGTCTGGACATGGTAAAGGAGGAAAAGTAAAGGGAAAGGCAAAATCCCGCTCGAACCGTGTTGATCTGGAGTTCCCCGCAAGGGTAGCTAGGCCGAGCGCGTTAGTACCAGTGCACCAGTCCACCTAGCCGGCGTTATATAGTTTCGGCCGCCGAAGTGATCGAGTTAGCTGGTAAAGCTGCTCGCGACGATAAGAAAACCCGCATTCGGAACAGAACACATTCGGTTCTGTGGACATCAAGACAACAGGCAGTTGCAGCGAGTGGCGAGTGGCAAACGCAATCGCAAAACGGCATCAGGTAGCAGAAGAAAAAAGTTTGTCCTTTATACACACTGCTTTGGTGGCAAATCTAGAACAAGGCGGCATCGAGGGCGTTCGAAATGGTTTTTTTCAAAACCACGAGTACTAAGTTTTCTAAATTGGAACCATTCCATAAAACAAGGCGCTTTTCAGGGCCATTAAACCTTCCAAAAAAGAGTTTAGGAAATACAGTTCAATGCTTTCTAAAACAATATCCAAAATAATAATAAAACACAAATTGATTTTTTTATAATTTGTTTACCAGGATATGATGAGTATGTGAATTTGGCAGTTGTTCTGAGCTTATTGATTTTCACCAATTCTTAAATTGCTTCTAGATTGAAAGTACAGTAATTTACACTTATCTCGACATTTAGCTAATTGGACGGACCAGTAATGCGACATATTTAGTTGGACATTTTTGTAAACATAGAGTTCGGGGTCCAAATTATGACCCCACATTGAAGGTCGACACTGTACCACTGTCATCGCAAATGTTCAATTACAGGTTAAAATTACCTCCAATCCGATACTGAGTGGTGGTAATGCGACGTGCCATTGAATGTAATTTACTGTAAAATATGTCACAAGCTGGATGGGAAGAAATTTTCCAACTGTGACAGCTGTGGCGAGTGGCAAACGCAATAGCTAAACAGGAAGGTTTAACCGAACAAGATGGGAATATCGAGTGATAACAAAAACACAACACCAAAGGTTCTTTTCAGAAACATCAACATATTCATGAAGAGTAAACAGTAAACTAATCCATTTTTAAGGTAGATAGGTAGGTATTCACGTAGGAGAAGAAAATAAAACAATATATTTAAAATATATATTTAACAAAAGCTGTCCCTTTTGTATAGTCCTACGTCACTCCGGTTATGTCCCCGACATTACCCACCCGTCTTTTTATTAAAGAGTTATTTACAAAATTTCTACGTATTCGCAAATAATATCCGAAATGATAAACCAACAAATAAAAAAAAGATTGCATAGTCCTAGGCCCTAAGCGGTCGTGTCTCGGATACCTCGAATTTTTTTAAAAAAAAGGAACGTTTCAAATTTTCTAAATTTTGAGAAATACTGATTTCAATCAATCGCGATCTCTACCCGCTCATCGATGTTTTTTTTTTGGATCTCGTTCTAAGAAAGTGAAAGAGAAGAGATTTTTTCTATCTCTTTCTTCACTTCTTCAAAGTCCAGAACACCATCTCGCGCACAATTGTTCCTAACCAATAAACATTCATCACACTTGAACAGAGCCTTTTCATTTCATGTGTTGCATACGCTGATGACGTTACGGTGATCGCTACCTCAATACCAGCAATCGATCGGATTTTCAGGCTGTTCGACGATTTTGAGCGTGTGGCTGGGGCTAAGTTAAATCGACAAAAAACGGTGGCTATCGACGTCGGCTGTATCAATGATGAGCCGCTGTCGATACCAGGGTTGCAGACTGCAGAGAATGTTAAGGTGTTGGGCGTTATATTCGCTAATTCTTTACATCTTATGGCAAAGCTGAACTGGGACAGCCTATTATCTAGAATCGCCCAAATTATATGGATGCAAAACTTGCGATCTTTGAATATGCAGCAGAAAGTGATAGTGCTGAATACATTCGTCACAGCAAAGGTGTGGTACATTGCGTCAATATTACCACCACAAAACGTTCACACTGCAAAGTTGACTACGATGATGGGGCGCTTTCTATTTCGTGGTTTGCCAGCACGAGTACCAATGCAGCAGCTAGCACGCAGGAGAGAGAACGGCGGACTAAATCTGCAACTACCAGCGATGAAAAGTAAAGCGCTACTTGTTAATCGGCATTTGAAAGAAATTGATTCCATTCCCTTCTACCAATCATTCATACTCCAAACTATCCTTCCTCCTCCCTGTTTTCCATGCCTTAAAATCCTGTGTCAGGAATATTCCTTGCTGCCGCAGCATATACAACGGAATCCAACCAGTGACCGAATACACAGTTTTTATCTGAATCGGTCTGATTTGCCAAGAGTGGAACGAAACCAACCGGGCCTGAACTGGAAACAAATTTGGAAAAACGCTTCAACAAAAAGATTGTCGTCGAGTCAGCGGAGCGACCTCTACCTCAAGGCGCCTATAAGTATATACTAAGGTGGGCCAACTTGCTAAAACCACTCTTCAGCCATCTTGGAAGTCTACTGTATTTTGTTTGTAAACAAAACACAATACGCTATTGCCGAAGCTCGCTCGTGATCAGTCTGTCTCTTTCACGCTACAAGCAAATAATTCCCCTTCTACTTTCTTCCGTGCTGTTTTCATATACCGCTCCCCTAACCAACTTAGTGACGAAACGGCCTCACCTAGTACCATAGACCCGTCTTGCTCTACCTATTGATCAACGAAAAGACGGAGCATCGGAGACTATGGAACATCATTGGAAGAGCTAACGACCAAAATTGTCAGCACTGCAGGACAACAATTGAAACTTTAAAACATAAATTTTCCGAGTGCCCTAGAGTAACTGCCGCGTGGGGATACTGGATGAACTAGAATTCATATTGAATTTGAATGAGTAATGAAATTTTACTTTGTAAATACTTATTATAAATAAACGATATTTGAAAAAAAAAAAAAATCTCCGCTATCAATTTTGTGAGAGATGTGCAGCCCCGATGATATAGAGCTTCGCAAATCCATCCGCAAGCGGCCGGATCATCATTGATCATATTTTGAATTTCAACAGCACAATTCGCTCACAAGCTACCATGTTCGCAATTCAATTATGCCAAATACTTACCATTAATGTTTGACGTGAGAATCCGATACACCTCATAAATATCCTCGAATCGGGGCAAACTGTGGTTGACAAATTCGTTCGGCATCACCTCGACGAATTTATCCTGCAAATCCAGCATCAACCTCACGATGGCCTGTGCGGTAAGGCAGGTATCGGAGTACAAAATGGAATACTTTTGAACTCGCACCTGCAGCGCTAGCAGCCACAGATCAATGCATCTCTGGAAGCGCAGAGAATCCGCGTAGGAGGCACCCCGGAACATCAACCGGAACAAGGTGTCCTTATGTTCGATTCCCAATATTCGCTCATAAATCAGCAAACTTTGAATTCGCATTGCATCCACATCAACAGCGATTTCCTCCAGCTCGGCGGTGGTGGAAAACTCGACCGCATGCCCGTAAGCTGCACGAGGTTGAACTTCCGGTCTCTTCTTAATATAAATAGCCTCCCTCTGACGGATGCGATGTGCCAACCGCCAGTGAAGGATTGCCACCCGCGTCTCGTTGTGATCATCAATAAACGTCGATCCAATCAGCTCGTTAGCATCAGCCAACCGCTCGGACGAATAATTGATGCGGCTCTTCAGAAAGTCGAATATTTGATGTGCCCCCTTGAGGCACGCCGTTTGCAGCGCATCATCTCCGTAACGGCTTCGCGCGAACGGATCCGCTCCATTTTCCAGCAGCAGTTGAGCCGTCTCGAAACGATGCTCCTGGATCGCGTAGTGCAGAGCGGTTTTGTCCTGAATGTCACGTGAATTCACGTCCGCTCCCTTGCTAATCAGATAGCTGCACAGTTGCACCGACTGGACCGAATTGATGAGACAGGTTCCACCGTTGTAGTTCGGCTTCCGGATGTCCGCTCCATTTTCCACCAAATATTGAACTGTAAAAAAACGACGAACAAAAATCATTGCTCCGCATCGAATCGGGCTCATCTGCTGATGGTGGCATTTTTCACTCACCAATGTCGATGTGTGTCATGAAGCATGCACTTCGCAGCGGCGTCGAACCGGTATCAGAGAGAGCATTTATATTGGAACCCAACCGGACGAGACACTTGACGACTGGAAGCTTCCCGGACACGCAGGCACACCACAGCGGGGTAACGCAGTGCACCGAGCGGTCCTCGGACACCTCGTAGAGACCTTTCTGCTCGCTGTCGGCATCGCACACCGTTATCAGGTACTCGGTGATTTCAACGTTGCCTTGGCGACAGGCGATGAACAGTGACGAACAGCCGTCACGCGTTTTCTTCACCACTTCCTTGCGGGTGTGCCGAGGCAGGCTGAAAGAAGGGGTACACGGAAGAAATATCATGATGACAATTTTGGTTTGTTTGGACATTAAATAATCAATAAGGTAATTATTTTTGTTTTCGGCGCCTCAGGAATACACAAAACAAAACAAAAATATACACTAGAAGTTAAAAATGAAACGAATTAGAAAACCGTCGCCCGTGTGTTCCAAGGTCAGAATACAATATCAACTTTTGTCTACCAACAAGGAAAAACAGCAGAGAAGGCGAACAGCGAGAAACAGTTAATTCGTTGATTGCATCAATAAATTAAAGCTATGTTTACGAAAAAAAAAAGCATCCGCAAAAATGCACGAGACGAGAGGAAAATCGATTAGGAAACCGACCTTGACACGAAGTGATATTGCTCTTCCTCCTCCTGCGAGGGCAACATGATTGCCCAAAAACAGAAACTCACCTCTCAAGTCGGTCTCGGAGTCCCTTGGACAGGTGACTGCTTTCCGTGGAAGCTTTGCATTCTCGGATCAAATCATTGCTAATCAGTTCCAGGTTCCAGTGGTTGCTCGGATTGGAGCTGTGCGTGTATTTTCCCATCAGAAGACGATACCCAGCGGGCTACGGCGGGGCTTGAGCGCAAGCCTCGGGTACTACTTTGCCTCTTGCCTTCTTCAGGCAGAAAAAGTAAGTATCGACCGTCGTCTGTCCTCGCAATACACGAATCTTGGTTGTCCCTAAAATGCACTTTTCAATAACTTGTAATGTTGATGTTTTTTGGCAATAATCGATGGCTGGAAAAATGTTTTGCTTCTTGCTCGTTTTATACACGATAACTTCGCTTTTGTTTCACTGCGAAATGAGAAGCCAGAATGCCACACGCAGAGGTATTGTTTTTGGGTGCATTTTAAAACGTCAAATACGACACTGCACAAGGTAAGTCTCGTTTGTTGTGTTTCAATGTGTTGGTTTTCCGTACGTGACTCTATTCAGGGATGCCAGAAGTGGAGCACACAATACCATTAAAATGGTGAACAACTGTCAAATTAAAAATAAGGAACTTTTGCTCAACAGTATGATTTTAAATCCAAAAGCTGAACCAAAGATGTAAAGCCCAGACTGTGTCACTTGAACTGTAAAATATGTATTCAAAAAAAAAAAAAGCCAGAAGTGGAGACATATTGGTCTTCGATGAAATACAGTAATTTACATTTAATGTGACATTTTGCTAATTGGACAGACCTGTAATGTGATACGTAAAATTGGACATTTTTACCTCTAATTGTACATTTTTGTAAACATCGAGTTCGGAGCTCAAATTATGGCCCCACATTGAAAGTCGCCACCAGACGTCGATCTTGTACCACTCTCATCGGAAATCGCCTCCAATGCGATACTGAATGCTGCTTCGGTATGTCGCATTAAATGTGTATCAATCTAAATACAGTAAGTTACCTCTCATTCGATATCTAGCTTATTGGATAGACCTGTGGTGGCATTCCGCTTTTCGAAACAAGTAAGTCGCTTCGAGAAATTTCAAACTCGAGACGAAATGAATTGGGTATTATATATCTTTTTTGAGTTAATATTTTCAGTGTACTAAATTTTGAGTAAAATTTGTCTCGAAGAGAAATGTCAAACTTTTGGGTTCGTAGGCACAAGGCGTAGGTACAAGGCAAAGTGCACGGCTATTGCAAAGATCAAAAAAGATTTAAAAATGAATTCAATTTGATATTATATTAGAGTTGTGATTAAAAAGAAAAGATAGCGAAATGTTTTTTGACGTCAGCGATAGTGAAGAAGAGAGTACGCTTATTTCACAGAGTTGAGGGATTAAAGTAACCCTCTCTCGTTAAGTGAAAATGAGTGAGTTTGTCTAATATACGTTTGCGACGAATAATTTTTCTTTTGTTTTAAGGTTTCGGTAGCATTTCAGGCTTAGTCGAGCAGCATTTAAAAATATTTTGGATACAACCGTGTTCCACCGAACTTTCAGAACCACTGCTTTTCCTGCAGCTATAAAATTAGTGGCCGCTTTGAACCTGGGTCGTACCAAATTAATGTAGGAGGAAACTTTTCACTTGGTATGGCTCAACCAACAGTTTCATCAGTGTTGATGATGCCATGATGCCACTTTTGGAAAGAAGTTCATGCGAAAGTGGTGCACCCGTGGCCTAGTGGTTAGCGTCTCACATTATCATGCCGGGTGTTCGGGTTCGATTCCCGTTCTGGCCGAAGGATTTTTCGTCAAAGAAATTTCCTTCGATTTGCACTGTGGTCACGCGTATTCAAGATCTTGCCCCTCGGAATACATTCAAGGCGTATTATTTGGCTTAAGAAATCTCAACTAAGTATTAATAAATGACGCTAGTTTATGCATACGTTGAGACGGCAAAAGTTCCACAGAGAACGTTAACGCCATTCAAGAAGAAGAAGTCATGCGAAAAATGGGTCGGTTTCCACTCCGAAACTCCCCATACCGGAGTCCCTCGCTCATTAGGTTCTTTCTTTAAACTGCGAGATCCGAATGTTTCTCCATGAACTTCGTCAAATGTTCCTCTTGGGAAGTTTTGATGCTTATTGTATTTCTTTGTGAATGGTGCATGGTGCTAAAATTTATTAATATATTACAGTTAATTATTATGCAACATACTAAAAGTATTGTATTTATACTCACATATTGGTACAAATAGACGTCAAAACTAAAAGAAAAAACAATTGAAATTTTATTTGATGTATGGTTTAGTATTAAAATCAACGTTTAACTAGCATTTTCCCATACGACGATCAAACATTTCTTGTCGAGACATTTGATCTCGTTTCGAGTTAAAAAACGCTCGAACACAATGTTACGTAATGCCAAACTTTGCTCGAAAGCCTACTACTGCCTAATTTGTTTCACTCGTTTCGAGATCCATAATGGCAGAAGTGGTCGGAACGAACAAAAATAACTCGTTTCGAAATGCAAAATGCCACCCCTGATTCGCAAGCAATTGCCAAGTGTGCATCTCACATCTATTTTGCATGTATATGCCAGTTAGGCGCATCATATACCACCCCAGAATATTGGATATATGATGCTGCATATACGCTAGCAAAACGATTTAATGTTTGCTGGGAACATTCGGATCTAGACTAAACAAACCCTAGCATTTGTTGTTCACATAAATATTCCGGATACACCCAAGCCACCGCGCTATGTTTCTTGCTGTTATTGCTGGTCCACGATGTCCACTTGGGTTTTAATTTCTTTTTTCTTACTCGAGTCACACCGATATTCCGTGATATAATCACCAGCGAAATATTTCCACTAAAACGCGTGGTTCATAAGCATGTTACTGTAGTATCGTAAGACTGTAAATGTAACGCATAACGGATATCGACTTCGGTGTCTAGCACATCAGACTCACACAGTACAGAGAGCACAAATAAAGAAGCATATATGTGTCAGAGAGCGAACGGTGTTAACGTCTGTTCTTTGTGATCCTGATTGACGCTCTTCTATACTACAGTTACCTCATAGACTCTCGAAGGCCGAATAGAACCTCTTCAAGTCATCCGACGTCCTTTTATCATCTATTTCATTAATGTGGATCAGACATGGCGGGAACATGATCCTTGTATGTGGTAAATATGGCATGGTAGCTTGGGTAGCGTTTTGTTTGAGCTGTTACATTTACAAAATTTACTTTTAGTTAACAATTTTATTTTACGATAACATACAATTTTTTTTTATTATAAATGAAATAGAAATTTTATTTTAAACGAAAAACTATAGTTCTGTATGAGCGTTACGAGTGGTGAATACAGGGGATAAGTCAAGAAGGTCCTTGTTCCTTCTCCTCCACGACGAAGGGGGATAAGAACACTACGTCATTTTCAACGGCACGGCTTCCTCTCCACTGGGCTGGAGCCATGGTCCGAGGGTATCCTTGCCATCTGGTCCAGCAAGCAAACAGTAAGGTGTTTTTTGTCAAATTATGTTTTAAAAATGGTTTTTATACGTGTTTAATGTTTTGTGTCATTTGAAGTCCAACTTTTATGTAATAATTTTATGTGCAATAATTTGTTCTCAAAACTTGCGGCAATGTCGTCGATAAAGAGGCGAAACAGCCCAGGAGGCTTAAAACCTCTCAAATAATGAATAAATAAACCTTTCCGATATAAATGATAATAATTATTCTTTTGTGTTGAGGTTGTCAAGGTTGTGTCAAACGAGAAACTCGTCTGAGCCGACGGATTAAAATCCAGTGTCTGAACTGTCAGCCCGACGAGCTGAGTTTGTTTTGATCAAGGTGTGTATGGACCCTATTTCAAAATACGAGACGAGCAAACGAGCGCTCGTCTTGTTTGTTTTCATATTCCAGAAGCCGAGCTCGACTAAAAACAGACGAGTAGCTCGTCTGGCGCAACGACCGTTTGGCCGCGCTCGCCGATGAATCAGTCAAATCGTCTAGTTTGTTTGATGTGTTTGCTTACTTTGTTGATTCAAAGCAACGGTATCCTTCTGTTCCGCCTTTATCTTCAAAAATTGTTTCACGGCTAAACTAGTAATGCATAAGCAATGCATGTTTTCATCTGCAATTATCAAATTCAATTCAGTAATTGCAAGATTTTACAGAATTTCAAATGGGCCTTTTCCAAACAACACAACCAAATGTAAACATTGAGCTCATATCCAGATGACTGTTTAGAATATATTAACACGGCACGAAAAGTGTCTTCACATCATATTGAACGAAAATGAGTAATTCAAAACAACTATTTTATTGGAGATACATGCATATAGATTTCAAACTTTTCTTGATAAATCGTTGATTAGGTGAACAAACATTGTCACCAATAGATCCATAATAACAAAAGCTGAGGAAACCATATGCATAAAAATATTAATGAAACCAAAAGATATATGAAACTTATTCCTTTTTGTTATGTTTTTTAAATATTTTGGCACTGAGAAAAGAGTATCGATTGATCAATTTTTAAAATGTTTGTTGTTTTCTCAAAATAAAAACATGTCTTCTCAACTGACTGAAGTCTCTCCAGTCTACCAAATAAAACATTTCAATGAAACTCGTGTACTGGAATAGGATATTTTGCTCGTCTCGACAGTGACTGAAGCCGAGACGAGACGAGACGAATTGCTCGTCTAGTTTTCTGGAATAGGGCCCTGTATTTATACTCACATACTTTTACAAAGAAACGTCAAAACCAAAGGAATTTGAAATGCAATTGAAATTTTCTTTGGTGTAAGGTTTCGAGTTAAAAAATGTTCGAACACAATGTTACGTAATGTAAAACTTTATTCGAAACTCGACTACTGACTTATTCGCTCGTTTCGGGCTCGCTTCGAAATTCATAATGGCAAAAGTGGTCGGAACGAACAAAAATCACTCGTTTCAAAATGCGAAACGCCACCCCAGGTGTAAGCTGACTTCATACACTGTGAATACTCGTTTGTGATTTGTAAATACGTTTGTGATCTGTTCGCAAATCATTTCTCCAGCGTGTTCGAAGCGAATCATATCACGGAACAATAGAGATCGTACCAAGAAACATAAATCAAAGATCAGTAATGTTTCATATACCTGGAAAGAAGATGTGCGTGTCATATCTACGTATCGTGGTATAATTCCTCTATGTGCTGGGTCCAAGCTATTCGAAATTCTTGATGGTGGCGTGCACATCAAAGCCGCCAAATTGACATCTAGTCTGATGAACATGGATTCTGTATCCCTACCTGTATACGATGTATGCCAAATTGTGACCGGAATAAAGTACCGCAGTAAACAACTGCAACAGAAACAACCATTCAGAAAAAGTGTAGTAGGCTAGAAATCTCGTGGCGCGTGAAAAACATCATGTGTATAAATGCCTCACATTTCTATTATAAATTTATTCTCCCGTTTTCGATTTTCGAAATTTATTATGTCATTGTATAGGGGACGAAGTCAATAGGGCAAACTAGGATTCCACTGACCCGGTTAGTTTGAATCTTAGGATACGATCCTTTAGCAATGTCCGACAGAGCTTTAGCGTGCGTCGGACGGCATGCGATTGCCCGGGGCGTTCCGTTTACCCGGTTAATTTTTGTTTTGAAACACAATACCGCGCCACAATATTTCTAGCCTACTACACTTTTTATAAGTGGGGGTTTCTGTTGCAGTCTTTTTGTACAGCTATTTATTCCGAGACCAAGTAAAATAGTGAGGTATTTGTTAATGTAGGGGTGTTTTTGCACCTACGGCATTGAGCTTCGGGTGGGGAGCGAAAATGATGTAATAACTAAGTGTAGAGATCTTTTAACATGAAGTTGGCGGCTTTAGTTCTATCCTCTGCTGCGCTAGTCAGAAACGTCTGCTACTTTCTGGATTTCCCTCGTATATCGGTGAATTTTAGTGAAAATATCAGGAAATTAATAGGAAAATGAATAAGTAAAGGCCAGGATTGCGTGTATTCAGTAATCAAAAAATATCAAGTGAACATTTTCATTTCAATTTTAATTATTTCAAACTGACTTCGGTCCTACTAATTTGATAAAAAGTAATTTGCCTCATAAGTACGGATGTCGCCACCAGGGACCAAGGGGCTGTCCACATACCACGTGGACAGAAAAAGCACGGTTTTAGACTCCCCCCTCCCCCTCCGTGGACAAGCGTGGACATATTCATACCTCTACCCCCCTTTGCCCACGTGGACATTTTTCCTTTTTAAATTAGAATAATTAAGGAAACAACTGATTTGCGCCAAATTTCAATTTTAATTCCATTTAAGTTGTTTTTATTTCAAATTTTAGCTGCTGTACCCTGTACCTGCTTTGTTGTGGCCCATTGTTCTTGTATGGTAGAGAAATGAGTGGCATAACAAAGCACATGCTTTTTGTTAGCACATGCTTTAGATTTTGAAACACTTGTGAGTATACAATATTTTTTGTTTTTCCATTATCAGCGAAGATATAAAGGCTATCTGGTTTGCTAACAAGAAAACACGCAATGTACAGTTAACCAGGTGAGGAACAATCCGCATCTAAATATAAACTACACAACTTCAAAGATTGATCTTGAGCTTTGATAATTGAGATTGCAAGCGCCAATCGAATAGAAATAAATGGATTTAAAATCATTTTCAAATACATTTTTAGTTCACGATTTTCTAAACACATGACATAACGATCGCACAGCAAATCGAGGGGCAATTGTGGAAACTTGAAAATATTCTATACAAGATCTAGTTATTGCTTTGACAAATGCATTGCTTTATAACAGAGTTACAGTGTTACAGTGTTACTCAAAATTTTAGATGAAACAAATCTTTGCCCACTCCGGAATATGATTGATCACTGTAAATGTCGATTCATCTTCACTCTGGATTTCCGATTCACCTTTAATCGGTAGCGCAAGTCAAAACCTTTTCCGCCATAGTTCGGAGAATTTTCAGAGGGTATTAAAGGCACTTTAAAATATTTTATTATTTTTCAAATCCTTATGGACCATTCTGCATTGAGTGTCTAGATGACTTTCAAAGTGCTTGCGGGGAAAAATGACATTAGACAACTCACGATACATTGATTCCCAACTATGGAATCAAGCTCAAATCTCAACTATGGAAGTTGAATTATTCTTGAGATTCATTTTTTGCTCTAAACTGACCCCAATTCAAAATTGCGCTACTTAGAAGAACTTAATTGCATTCATTTGAAAGATGAGAAAATTTTCTGTTGGGGGGCATTTTAAATAGTGAATGATAACAATAGGAATAACATTGTGGTGTCGAGAAAGGAATTGTAGAAAGGTTGGAGAGCTTCAATTTTGTTGATAGAAACAATCAAGTTTATTTTTATAATATTTGTAAAAAAAATATAAAAACCCTTGAAAAACGACCAATTTTAAGTATTTTTTAACTTCTAAAAGGTACTTCAATCCATCATTTCAAATGTTTTACAACTGCATTATATGCGAAATTTTCTGAAAAAATAGAATACTGGGTCAACTGATTCAAGTTTGACGACTAGTGGTGCATGGATCATTTCACGCAAATGTAAATATTAATTCCTAGAAATTGACGAACAAATTCTACCTTTTCGAGAAAAGTAATGCGAGAAAATAATTTTACACGAAATTCTGCATGAAAAATTATACAGACATTATTATCCTAAGACTAACTGTTCTCGAGATAGAATAAAATCTATAGAAAATTATATTTGATGAAAAAAGTCACAGGAGGGTTGAGTCCGAGACACGACCGCATAATTGACGTAGGAATCCGTTGAGCTATCTGTTGATTTCGGATATGTTTGAGGAATTATATCGTTAAACTCTTTGATAATGATCTGGTTTTAATGTCTCTGTTAGGGAACACATTTCGGTAGGTACAAATTTTTCCCCTACTTTGATGTATTTGCAATGCCGATTTCCCCCAGGCAGCTTGGTTTTGATGTCTCTGTTAGGGAACACATTTCGGTAAGAACAAAAGTCCCCCAATCAGAAGTGGGTATTTCCGTTAGGACATGGGTTGAGATTTTTCAATTGTTCGATAGTTAGTTTCATGACATATATTATTATATTCAATATAAAAAAATTGTTATAGAGTGCCGACATCGATTGACGCAAAAAAATAATCAATCCATCATGAAATGGCTGAGGAATAAGCGTTTCAAATTGGACAACTTTCACGATGTGCTCGTTTTTGATTTTCAATTTGTACCCCAATATGTTCCCGAAAGACGTAATCCTACGTCAAAAACATATTTGTAACATCATGAAAACTTAACTATTATGGATTCGTTTATTTTTCATAGGTTTGAGCTATGAACGTCTATGCATAGCCCGCAATTATAAAATTATAGGATACAAAATAGCTCCGTTGCTCACAGTTTACGTGAGTTATTTTCAAAATATAGATTTCAGTGAAGAAGTTTAATGATATTAGTAAAAATATATGAAGCACTCTCAGGCAGCTCAATCCGTTTTTCGATAAATACGGAATACTCAGGGTGGGCGGAAAGTTTTAAAATTCTTGAATATGGATGTTTTTATTTAATTTGGAATGTATCGGTGATTATATTTGAAAAAATTATTTTTTTTCGTGTCCACGTGGACATAGTCTATACCCCCTCCCCGCTCTGCGTGGACAAGCGTGGACATTTTCATACCCCCTACCCCCCCTAAAATTGTCCACGTGATATGTGAACAGCCCCCAACAGCTTCATATTCCGTTCGTTTTTGTTTCCAAAAAAAAGTGTCTATTTGGATACCTGTGAAATAGCGAAATATTTCATGAAAACTGCTCACATATTAGGCCAAATGGTGTTTCGCCTACAAATGCAAAAAAAGGAAAAAAAAATAGAGAATTAAAATATCAATTTTTTAAATATCCCTCCATCCTTCGAAATCGTTAGATGAAATCCTTCCATTTAGGTAGACGGAATGCCCTGAATAAACTGCATGAAACTAATGCTTGGGGAAAAATTACAAACAATCGCGTTATTTTGATATCCAACTTTTGTCAAATTTTCTGTTCAAACTTAAACTATAGAAAATTTTAGAGTAGTCATTGAACAACGAACCGAACGACCGTGTTAAGTGCATAAAAAATATGTAAAATGTGTTGTGAAGGGGATTATTATTAACGAACAGATGAGTAAAACCAAACATGCACATCATGCGGTCACTCATGTCGGCAAGCATAAAAAAAAATGTTCACGGTGCGATACGAAACGCAATGCTTTCCACAACTGGGTGCATTTTTTCATGACGGTGATCACTTCCGTTACTCAAAGTATCGATTCGTTCAGCTTCACCCAACACTGGCTTTATTCGAAAATCAACATTTTTGCAGTACATATATACGGTTCACACCTTCCGTGCCACTATTCGTAATCAAATTCCAGTCCTGTTCCTTCGGAATTTTTTCTAATCCAAACATTGAAACGCTCCGAAAGCTCATCACTCATATAGTTCTTCCAATCGCCAATTGCTCCTTTGCGAATGAATTTCAGGCTGGTTTCATCCGTGACCTCTCCCGATATCTTCAGAAGCGATTCCAGATTGACCGCTGGATTGCGTTGCATGCGATCAAACTGCAAATGTTCGCACAGTCGCTGCACTTCCTGGTCGGTGAATTGACGGTCGATTTCCAAGAATCGAGCGCATTTCTCTATTATGGTGGGCAAATTCCGTTTCATATCTTCGTACTTGAGAAACAAAATGTTGGACTGATGGCGACGGTTCCAGAAAGAAAGCATGTGCGTCCACATTGACCCGTACGGAACGTTATCGGAGAGGAAGAGCTCGCAGAATTCTTCGAATTCGCCATTTACCCTCTGGCTCATTCGCCAGAAGTGATAATAGGATACGCACAAGTCTTTGGGATTTCTCACAATGTAGATTATCTTGGGTCGAACGACGTCCATTTGGGTGGGAAGAAGCTCCCAAGGAAGATGGGATTTAACGTAGCGAGGGCTCTGCATGTTGTGGACACAGGTGACCGAATTCACCTTCTCGTGTTTGCTGTAAGAAATAAACCATCAGACCGAGTCACCAAAAATTCGAGAGTGTGTTTGTTTTACGTTATGACATCTTCAACATCACCGGGGAAGAGAGCCGATACTTCCAGTAGCGGCGTTCTAACCTGTTGAAGGGCTTTTGCCCCCTCGTAATCCAAATTGTTCCCCAGCAACCAAATCATCTCCTGTGCCCAGGTCGAACCCGTTCGTGGATAGGACAGCAGCCAACAGTCATCCTTGCGGATCTCCAGATCCAAAATATCCCTTCCGAGGTTTTGAAAATACGGAGAAAGGAGCGCGCGCCCAGGATTGACTTCAATGTAGGCGTTCTTCTTGCCGAAATATTTATCCAACCGCTCGCTGATGCTCTTCTCCAGTGGTCGATATTCGATACTCATATTGTTGACGGTTCGAAAGGACTCGAATTGGGTGAATGAAAGTTTACTTTCCTCAAGCGTCGTTCCGAGACAACTAAACGGTCAATGCGAAGTTTGCGAGTGCATAGCGCCCTCCTGCGCACTTATGCACTTGGACGAGTCACTTTTTGGTTAGGGTAGGAAACTTGTTTTATTTTCTTACACTGGAGGTTTGCTGTTTGCCGGTTCAATCGCTTCATAACGGGCGTGCAGAAAATGTTTAGTCTATAAGACAACAAGGAAGTGCATAATGCAAAACAAGTTTTCTCCGCTAGTTCAGTGGGGAAAGCGAGTGATCATTGTCGCTTCTGGTACTAATCTTAACGTAGTTTGGGATAGGACTGAAGAAAAGTCCTATTTAGATGACCACCATTACCATTATCTTCGGCTTCTCAGTGGACTTGTCTCACGCTGCTAATTGCAATTTTCTTGTCATCATCTTTCTTATAATTATCATCATCTTTTTATATGCGTGGTTGGAATGGCATAATAACAAAGATAAACAATCAACGTGTGTCAACTATTCGGCAAAAAGAACCACAAGACGCTACTAAGATCAACAGTTATTATCCAGAAGTTATCTAACTCGAAGCTAGCGGTCGTTCTCTCTTGGTCACATATTAGCCCAACAAGCCTCATCGTTCATTGGCTTCAGATACAGTCAAGCTTAACCGGTCCTAGTGCGATCTCTCTCTCCTGTTGGTTAAAATATTTCCGCTACCCGACTGTAATCTGCTTGACCCTTTTCTCACATCCTACGAATGTGCACTATGTATTGAAAATCGCTCGAGAATAAAAAACACTAATCTCGAAAAACTAGGGCAACCGCGGTGATCGCGTTGAAAACGGTAGACAGGCGGGTAGGTGCTTGTGCTATTTGCATAACCTATCTTTTCCTCCCTATCAGAGCATGCAAAACCCAACCAACCGAAGGCTCACTCGGTTGTGCTACGTGCGTAGAAAGCTGGCGCGATCCGAGCCCGCGTTCGTTCCAAGATCACTTGTGTGATCGTTTTAATTGGCCGATTAGAGCAAGGATGATGATGATGATGATGATAATGATGATAATAGCATGCGAAGATTTCCGTTAGAGAAAACAAACGTAGAAACGGGTTGGCACTCTGGCTGATTGGAGACCAATCGTGACAATAGGTTACTCTGAACATCCAGGAAGTGATATTGTTGATTTGTGCGGTATGCGGTGGAAGGTATGAAACAGGGGTTCGTTCCTCAATTCGAATGGATTCGACAGAATGATACAAACGATTGGTCGTTACGAAATTGGGTATTTTGCATCTGGTCTGCATACATAATATCATCCAACGATTTAGATGGGAATACTTTTTACGTAAAGTTCTAGTTTCTTAGAACAAAAAAGAAAAAACAAATACGGTAGAGTTTACATAAAAACCCCCGCGATTCATTTTGGGAGTGCCTATTTTGTTACACCATTTCTACATTGCAATCCGAATCACATTGGCACTTTTGTTTGACAAATGCCAAACTTTTCTCGATTGTGCGGAATCGGGGAAAATCCACTTTGTCGCGATATTCTTAGGTTTTTGTATGCTTAAATGTACGGTGGAATATGCATTCTTGCTTGTACTTCGTTGAGTTTATATTCCTCTTTGTTACGAAACTATGGATTTTTCACCGCAACTGCAAACCTTAAGAAATTTTTTGACTTGGATGCGTTAATGGATGCCACACCAAAATTCATTTTTATGAACGTTTCATCATCCATCAGTAAACATCTTTGGTACTTCATTAGCTATACAACTTTCGAGAGGATGTTTTGGTCACAGAATTCTGTATTAGCGTTCGATTTTGTTGTTTGGGTGTTCTTGTTCTAGAATAGTGGGTTCAATTGATCGAAAAAGAAACTGAACATAAAAATTTAAAATCTGCGGATTCGGCATGATTTTGACGTGAGATTACGTCTAACCGGAATATATGGGGGGGAAAATAAAAACCTAAACCCAGAACATGCAGGAAAAAATTAAAAAAATTAAAAAAATTGGAAGACCTTACACTTGAACATTTCTCAACAGATCGGAAAGACGTTTGCATCAATTGATAGGAAATATTTCTATGCATCTATCACAATTAATAAAAGGTTCAGTCGCCAACCGTTCATCCAAGCCAGCGGTACTCAACCTTTTTTTCATAGGGGCCAGAAACACGAGCCATGCATGATGTCGAGGGTCGCAAAAATGAGTGGGTTATATCTATGATATAACCGCAAGGTTGACGTGGAACTACCTTAGCTTAGCAATCATTCGTTTGTATTGATTAAATTCTTGATTGAATGAAACAGTTCCCAAATTCAATTGAGTTCAATATATTTGCTCTGTGAGTGAAAAAAATGAACAAATGCCGTGTAAAGTCAATTCATTTATTGTGATTGATTGTTCTTCGTTACAAGTAAATTTAATTACGGACCTTTTACGTTTGGTATGATGACTAGAACAAAATATATGTACGGAAGAATTATCAAACGTTTGATGAACCAGCCTAAGGCTGAAAATCTTTCCAATAAAGACAAAACAAAATTATCAAACGATTATTTTATTTTACATTTCCCTCTGAAGTTTACATCCCAAAAGTGTACATACTTCCTGAATCTCGACAAAAGTACTCGCAGTTTGCATTTATTTGCAGAGCCGATTTCCCCAGAAACCTCGGTTTTGAAGTCTGTGTTAGGAAAACACATTTCAATCGGAACAAAAATACCCCCGATTTGTATGAATTCGCAATGCCGATTTCCCAATGCTCCATGGATTTGAAGTCTGTGTTAGGGAAACACATTCCAGTCGGAACAAAAATACCCCCGACTTGCAAGAATTTGAAATACCGATTTCTCCAGGCACCTTGGTTTAGAAATCTCTATTAGGGAACACATTTCGGTGGGAACAAAAGCTCTCCCTACTTTCGTGTGTTCTTCTTCTTCTTTTTGGCTTTAAGAGGGTTTAAACTTTTCAGTTCACTCGCCTCTAGGCTCTTTCGTGTGTTTGCAATGCCGATTTCGCTGCTTGGCTTTAAAGTCTGTGTTAGGGAGCATTTTTCGATGAGAACAAAAGTCCCCCTACTTTCATGTATTTGCAATGCCGATTTCCCCAAGGCTGCTTGGTTTTGATGGCTGTGTTAGGGAAACCGTAAATCGGGCCAATCAAGACGATGCAGTTAGGGTGTTTAGATAACGCCTAATATTTTACAGTTATTCAATTGTTTATCTAATGAAAAACAACATTTTGTTAGTTGCGATAGATGCGTAGAAATATTCCCTATCAAGTGATGCAAACATCTCTCCTATCCATCACGAAATGTTCGAGCTATAAGCATTCGAAATCTTTCATTTTTTCCTGCATGTTCTGTGTTTAGGTTTCCATTTTACCCTCCATATATTTCGGTTAGACGTAGTCCCACGTCAAAAAAAATTAATAAAGAATCGTGATGTTCAAGACACAACCGCATTGTTACCATAGAACTACGAAATTATTGCCGGCGAGTACAAACAATAAGGAAATTTACTAATTAAACTTCCTGATATAAATATTTGATAGTGATGGATGACAATGACCGATAAATGAATGCTGTCATTGAGCGAAGAGTTGTTTTTGTCAATGTCAAATTAATGCTAAGCATTAACATGTACTGTTGATTGCTCGCTGCACTAAAATTGAATACTGATCTTTAATATCTAAGTAGTTTTACAATGTCTCTTGGCAAAATTACATCCAACGCAGAACGAAACATCTCAGAAGACGCAAAACGCTACACAAAAAGTTACAAAGTTCAAATCAAGATGGTCACAGTCTCCAAATAACCAACTTTTTTTCAATGGTTTCATTCAGCTTGACATGTTTGTATGTATATTTGAATGTCTTTAGGGTTATCCCACATGATTAGAAATGATTAGAAAAATTGTCTGAAATTTGGAACACGCCTTTATCCCTGTTGTCATTATAAAACTGCATATTCGTAATCTTGAAAATACAATTTGGCCCCCGCTAAAAATGGCTCCACTCGAAGAACACACTGCACTATGAACAACATAAATTCAAACGCAGAACGGAACATCTCAGAAGACGTAGAGCGGCAACAGAAAATCCGAACCGTAACTATTGTGTGGTGGCACCGGAGGCGAGAGCAATTGCATAGCAACAAATTTCCATCTTCAGTTTTCCACCGAAGAACACAGCTCTCAACCCGGAAACAATAATTAAAATCTCGAAAATTGAATGATCGATTGGAAAACATCACAAGTAAGTTTACGTTTAACGAATTATCAGTCATCCAAATAGCGACCGGACGGCAGCAAGGCTTTCCAAATGGTATTTCTCAAGGCGTTGTTTAGATGATTTTTTTTTCATATTCAAAATTTCAATTCAATTTCAAAAAAAAAATCCGACAATGTACGACCTATTAAATATTTCTCTTCAGCTTTGATTCTGCTTTGCACTATGCTTGCTTCTTCCATATTCAGCATTCTGTGGCGAAAAACATTGTTCAACACAATAGCAAAATAAAAACCAGGGCGGGCACAATATTCAGTAAATTTTCACTGCAGTCTACGACATGCATCGACAAATCATAACTAAGATGGACTTTCAAGCAGGTACTCATATTTATAGATTTTTGCGATTTTGATTGTTTGCTTTAGAAGCAGTTTCGAGCTATTGCGAAATTTTTTGGGCCAGCATTGGTCATACATCTTTTATCATTCGAATGAAGTGATTGACATATATGTTCAACCGACAAAAAGGTATTAACGCTCGAAAATTTGCTACCCAAACGAAAAGTTTTAGCGTATTAAAAATTTTAAACTAACACCAAAGTGCAGATTCAATTTTGATGTGATGCAAAAATACGGAGGCACTCTTCACCAGACGGCATGCAAATCGACCCGGTCCCCCCACCGAACAAAATTGTCCCATACTGTGCGATATCTATCTTTCATTCTTCCTTAGAATCGAGCAAAACCGCTGTGTGTGAAACTAGCATTGAGAAAGACTGCTGTCTGATAGTTGAAGTAAGACGACTTGAATGGTGATGATGATGTTTTGAATTATAGAGACTTTAAAATTCACCAGTTAATTCGCCTCTAACTTTAAAAAAGATCAATTTGGAAAAGTTATCTAAGCACTCGGCCTTGAGAATGATCATTACGAAAGCCTCGCTGCCGTCTGGTCGCTACTGACTGATGTGACAGATGAATTGTGAATACTGTAATTTGAAACCGCGAATAGCTTGTTTATACTCAAAGAATATAATACAGCGGAGATTTGATGGCGATATTTTTTCTTTCCACATTGTCCGAAGAACGAACGCTGCATTTGCATTTCGAGTGACAGATTTACGCAAATTACGCAGTGTAACGTACCGTAAAATTTTTAGAGAATTTCCGATTCTTTTGGAATGCAAATCATCAAAATCCGTTCAGAGCTCAAATAATTATCAACGTTAAAACTATTTCATAAAAAAACGCGACATGTTTTCTGGTTTAGTACCATTACTGAAAGAAGTAAAAATAGGTATTTTTTTCATATTCATATTTTCATTTTTATTCACTAACTTCAACCAAAATTGTACTAATGATCGGATTAAATGTATTTAATAGATATTTAATCTAATAATACCCCTTAACTAGACAAATAACTAATATGTAATAATGACTAATGTGTCAATCTCTATTATTCTCATCTAATGTTTCTTGGATGATTTCTTAAGTTTTCATGATTGTTACACATACAAAATGATAACGGGTCAGACGGGCCAACCAAAAGAGCCCGGTGGGCCGCGGGCCACAGGTTGAGTATGGCTGATCTGAGCGGACCAGTTTTTTTGAACCGTTCTTCCGCTCTTTCGACAGCGGTATCAATATACGTATCAAAAACAACATAGGATGTTAACTGGAACCCAACATACATAGACAGCTATTCATATCCTAGCATTGATATCATTGGACTTTTTTTTTATTTGTATGTAATTATATTTTAGAAAATACGGGAGAAACAAAGGGGCTTCTTCTTTTAAAAGTTGCAAACTGTTTGTAAAAATATGGTTATGAGCCGACAATAGTATATAGATATGTAATTTGATTCGCACAATTTTTCATATTTTCTGCTAGAACTAAACATAGGTTCCATAGGATCATGTTTCATTGTGGTTCCATCAGAGAAAAAAATCCAGTAACGGATTTTTTTTTCAATTTTTACAAACAATCACGATAACACGTACACGCAATAAGCCAAACAATGGATTGAAAGCAATGCAAAAACATTTTTTCCATCTTGAAAATTTGATGTTTACTTAGTTCATAAATCACCCAACTGCCTCCAGAATTTTATGAAAATATGCAGCTTTATCTGCAAAACTACCAAAATTTCATTTGGTTTAGATCTCAAAATTGAGTCTATATTAACAAAATAATATGTAAATTTGGGACACCTAAAAAATTAGTAACAAATAATGGTTCAAATTACTAGGTATTCAAACAGGTTCATGTAAGTTGTTCTATGATGACAAGCATGACTCCCCAAGAGCTGCTGTCTTAGTAAATGCAAACATTAAATGCTTTCCTATTACAGAGTTCATTCAAAGGGACATCGTCGCGATCAGAGTGGAAGTTCCTACCGCCAAAGGAAGGGCCGACATCGTAATTGCGTCGGCTTACTTTCCAGGCGACGTTCCTGAGGTTCCTCCACGAGAGGTAGCGGCGTTTGTAAACTACTGCAGCGAAATTAACAAGGACTTCATTATCGGATGTGATGCCAACGCTTATCACACCATGTGGGCAAGTACGGATATCAACTACCGAGGTGAGTGTCTTTTAAAATTTCTTTCGTCAAACAACATAGATATTGCTAACAAAGGGAATGAACCAACCTTCATTAACGCTATCAGACAAGAAGTCTTAGATCTAACGCTGTGCAGCCCGGCTATTCAAGAAAATATCCATAACTGGCACGTTTCCGATGAGGCGTCTTTATCTGATCATAGACACATTATTTTTGAATGGAATGGTGGCATGGAAGTTCATAGAGAATACCGAGATCCCAAAAAAACCACTTGGGATCAGTATGCACTTGAACTCGAGTCTAAAACTTTAAACTCGAAAATAAGGTCGATTCAGCAGCTTGAATCAGCTACAAAAGAATTAAATGAAACGATAGTCTCTGCCTACAACAGTAATTGCCCACTGAGAAAAGTTTCTTCGACGAGAAACGTTCCTTGGTGAAATAAAAGGCTCGAACGGCTTCGCAAAACGGCGCGTAAACTGTTCAACAGAGCAAAAATTACCTCGGACTGGTCTCAATATAAGAGAGCCCTAACAGAGTACAGTAGAGAACTGAGACGATCCAAACGAAAATCCTGGGTATATAACTGCGAAAGCATTGAAAATACTCCAATCGTTGCCAGACTCAATAAGACTCTGGCAAAAGATCACTCGAACGGGCTAGGTTCCCTTGAAAAGGACGACGATTCGTTTACAAAAACTCGCTCCGAAGTACTAGACTTACTGATGAAGACTCACTTCCCGGGATCTACATCTGTACATTCGAATACAAATCCTGGCTATAATGGCGACACAAAATGTTCTCGAATGTACCTCATAAGACCTGAAAGTGCAAAGGATGTCGCTAACATAGTTGCTGGGTTAGTCTTCACGAGGGCCAGAGTAGTAAACGCGGTGAGATCCTTTCTACCTTACAAATCTGCAGGTGCAGATGGGATTTTTCCAGCCCTGATTCAAAATGGAGAATCAAAACTAATTCCGTCTCTAATCGAGATCTTTAAGGCAAGTCTGATACTAGAGCAAACACCCAAATCCAAACACCCACTATCCAAATACCAGTTTGCCTACCAATCAGGCAAATCCACAATAACAGCACTACAGATGCTTGTGACAAAAATTGAAAAATCTCTCTTGTCAAGAGAAACCGCATTATGTGCGTTTCTTGACATCGAAGGTGCTTTTGATAATGCTTCTTATCTATCAATGGCACAGGCAATGAGAAGAAGACACTTCGATAACTGTATAGTCGAATGGATCCATGGCATGCTCACACACAGAAAAATCACCTCGGAGCTGGGCGGGTCGTCTAATTATGTGATTGCAACAAAGGGTTGCCCACAAGGAGGCGTTCTATCACCTCTCCTTTGGTCACTAGTAGTTGACGACCTTCTGACAAGTTTAGAGGCAAAAGGTTTTGAAATTGTGGGCTTCGCTGATGATCTAGTCATAATGATACGAGGAAAGTTCGACGACGTGATATCGAGCAGAATGCAGATGGTCTTAAACCTTACACAAACTTGGTGTACCACAGAAGGTCTGAGCATAAATCCCTCAAAAACAACAATTGTTCCATTCACCAAAAAGAAAAAAACAGCATCTGCAGTCTTTATATCTTGGGGGAGTGGAAATAAAATGCAGCGCTTCAGTGAAATATCTAGGTGTTATCCTAGATGCTAAACTCAACTGGAATGCGCACTTAGATGCAATAATCAGTAAGGCCAATACAGCCCTATGGGCATGTTCTAAAATGATAGGAAGAACATGGGGTCTTAAACCAAAAATGGTAATGTGGGTCTACACTGCCATTGTGCGGCCTAGAATAACCTATGCCTCATTAGTCTGGTGGCCAAAGACCAAGGAGACTGTAGCTACAAAAAAGCTAAACAAACTCCAACGACTAGCATGCATTGCAATTACTGGAGCAATGCGAAGCACACCCTCGAAGGCACTGGAGGCTATCCTTCACTTGCTACCTCTGAACCAACATGTTCAGCTAGAGGCTAAGAAAAGCGGTCTAAAGCTTAAACAATGGAAAAAAATACTAGACGGAGACAAAATTGGTCACTTGAGCATCCTGAGTCTCTTACCCGTAGGACCATCCTCAGAGATGAACAGTGATTGGATGGAACCTAGGACTAACTACGACATTCCATACAGTGTAATCGAACCTTCTCGTTCAATATGGGATGAAGGCGGTCCCAGTGTTCGTAATGGTTCAATCATGTTCTACACTGATGGGTCAAAAATGGGAATCAGAACAGGTGCTGGAGTGTATGGTCCCAGAACAAAAATCTTTGTAGCTATGGGAAACTGGCCAACAGTTTTTCAAGCAGAAATAGCTGCGATAATAGATTGCTCAAATGTCTGCCTTAAAAGAAAATATAGACATGCTAACATCTGCATATTCTCAGACAGTCAAGCGGCACTTAAAGCTCTAAATGCTTTTAAATGCTCCTCAAAAATTGTCTGGGAATGCATTCTCCTCTTACGGCAACTAAGTCGGATAAGTTCGGTACAACTGTACTGGATTCCTGGCCATTGTGGAATAGAGGGAAACGAGCGAGCAGATGAACTTGCCAGGAACGGCTCAAGCTCACCTTTCACTGGTCCAGAACCATTCTGTGGAATATCTGACTGTGTGTTGAAAGGTGAGCTGAAGAACTGGGAAGGCCGGGAAGTGTTAGCCAACTGGTTGGCGGTACAACTTAATCAGTCAAAAAAATTTATCACGCCGAGTATTAAAATTACTCAACAATTGCTGAGTCTTAATAAGAAAGACTTAGGCACAATCACAGGCCTTATAACAGGACACTGTCCGAGTAAATACCATCTCAAAAACATAGGTTTAGTGCAAGATGATATTTGTCGTTTTTGTAATACCGAAAGCGAAACCTCGGAACATTTGCTCTGTAATTGTGGAGCTCTAACTAGACGCAGACTTCAATACCTTGATAAGGCTATTCTGGAGCCCAAGGAAATTTGGTCTGCATCGCCGATCAGGATTATAAAATTTATCAAACAGAGTATTCCTGATTGGCACCTATCTCGCTATAGCTTTCAGTCTACTTCTTCATCAATAAGCAGTAGGTAAGCTTGAAGCGGAGTACAAAAAAATGGGATATACCACAATAGTTCAGAATAATGGACGCAGTGGTTCACATCCAACAGGGAAAAAAAAATTGTTCAAATTTTATAAGCAGTTTAATGAAAAACGTTTAACCAATTCTCAACTTTAGCGTATCATCCACAGACTAATCTGGTGGAAAGATCTAACAGATAATTGGAAATTTATTTGCGACAATTTGTAGGAAATGATCCAAGATCTTGGGACCAGTTATTGCCTTACAATACGTTTGAATCTAATACAGGGCACAACGCTTCAACAGGTTTTTCGTTTTTCGAATTGGTTTATGGAAGAGCGGCAAAAATTCCTAATTCAATATATAGAATTAGGGATAAGCAATATAACTACGGAGACTATGAGAGCGAAATGAAAACTTCTTTCTAAAGCGAGAAGAAATAATTTAATCATTTCAAAACTAATTCCGTCTCTAATCGAAAAAAAACAAAAGAGAAAAGAAATTTACGATAAACACGCAAGTGATTAGCAACCAATGTGGGGCGACCAAGGTAAAATCCGTTCCAACTGGCATGGGTCAAAAATTACAATCGCTATGGAGAGGACCGTATGGTGTGGTGGATTTTCAGGTGCACGGGAGCGAAACAACCGAAATCATACTGGAACAACTAGAAGGTACTGCGATAATTCAGGGTAAATATGAATTCAACGTAATATTACAGTCGAAGCAAATTGAATGAGAAATAATGTTCTAGAGGAAGTAACAAAAAAGTTGGTATGAGATTTGTAATAAGCTAGCTACACATCTGCTAAAATTACAATGTACACCATTTTTTGAAAAACTGGAGAATATAAGAAAAGAACTCAGCAGCAAACAGGAATATATAGAATAATTTTTCGACAACCAATCAGCCATTTAAGCGATCCTAGGCGTTTTGGGAGGATATGAATAAAGAAGACGAGTAAGAATTGATAAAGATTTAGATAAACTTAGGTATAATGAAGAGCGAATTCTGTATATGTAAATTCAGAGGAAACATAATGTGCTGTACACATACAGAATCTGAGTCAAACAAGAAGAAAAATAAAAAATCATTATATGAAATCGAGCAAAACAAAAAGAAGCAACATCATATAAAGAATAACACAGAAGATATCATAGAAATGAATGGATACTCGAGGGTATTATTTTATGACAATTTAGCATTTAAGGTCGAAATCACAGAGAAATCAGATAAGCAAAACAATTTTGACATAACACACGATGGAGAAAAGACCGCAATCGAAGAAGATATCAGAAGAAAGAAGAAAATTTCAAAAGCAAAGAAAGATAGGAACGAAATAGCAATGATTGAAATACATGAAGAGCCAATCGTAGAGTTTATAAACGAGCAATTGAAAGTACAATATGCAGAGAAAATGAAGGACAGAGATATAACAAACCAGGAGTACACCAATAATTCAAATATAAAGATAATATGACAAGGAAGCAAGGGATCATAGATGGCAGTAATTATTAATAAGAAAATAAGTAAATAAAATAAAAAAGTGGTCGTGGTATGGCACTGAATTGAAAGATAAAAGTCACAGGAGGGTTGTGTCCGAGACACGACCGCATAGTTCACGTAGGATTCCGTTAGGGCTATATGTTGATTTTGGAATTTCGAAGAATTACATTGTTAAACTCTTTGATAGAAATTAGGTGGCCCTGAAAAGGGCAACTTTGTTTGGTTGTTGGGTATTGTTTATTCACTCCACTAGTGTTTACTAAGTGATGATGACAGAAGTATCGTAAACAGTCGTTGGGTGGTGTGTATCAGAAAAAAGATGCTGAAGTGGAATGAGATATGATGAAAACCGCCCTCTGTGACCTTAGACGAGATGCCTCATGTATTATGTATGGATGAAATAAAGAAAAAAAAAACGAACAGTCCGTTCTCGAGCGGGCAAACACCTTGGTTTTTATTAATGAAATCAAGTCATTTTTAACACAACTGTGCCGAAATCGATTGACGCAAAAATTTCATCTATCCATCGTGAAATGACTGAGCAATAAGCGTTTAAAAATGGGCAATTTTCATGATGTGCTCGTTTTTCGATTTTCAATTTGTACCCCAATATGTTCCCGAAAGACGTAATCCTACGTCAAAAACAGTATTTTTGATCGGTTTTATATAGTTTTTGTGGTAAGTGGAAAACAGTAAAATAAACTCTTTTGTTTCAATACAAATTTATAATCCTGAGAAGGACTGGAATGGTTTAATGGGTTGTACGGAATCTGCTGCGTTTCAGTCGGAAGTAGCAGTTTAGTTTTGGGAGCGGTAGCTTTTACGGATTCGCTGATGCTTTCCTTGACTTTGGCGCCATCGGCTTCTGTGCGTCGATTTGCGAGGGTTTGATTGGCACCACCACGACGAGCTAAACGACGGATAGCGGGTCTGATACGATGCGATGCAATGCACTTCGCTCCTCTGCTTCCTTTGCCGTATCCAATTGTTGATGTGAAGAGGAACACACCAGCAATGCACACTAGATTTAATTAGATGCTCTCCGCTGCTTCCTCTTCTTTGTACCCTTTGCCGCACCGCATCCATCGTTTGTTGCCGATGGCTTCCTCTCCTTTGTCACACCGTATGGTGTTGGTTGATTTGTAGAGCACTGCACACTAGAAGCCCAGATGTTTGCCGATCTGAGCGTTGAACGAGAATGAGAAATCCACGGTAACGGTATTGAATTAAAGAGACTTTAAACTCTGAGAGTTCATTCGTCTCTTGAAACAGAAATCCAAAAATGTTATCGTCCTTTTATATCAGTTGGTATGTTAGAAATAGGCGCCCCCCACTCGCTCGCCATGCAAATATTTGACTTATCGGGGAACGAAAGAAGCGAAGCAGGCGAAAAAGAAATGACGTCAATTTCGACCAATCAGTACCGTTTAAATGGGGGTTGAGATTTTTCAATTGTTCGATAGTTAATTACATGATATATATTATTTTATTCAAGGTGAACAATTGTTATAGAGTGCCGCAATGTTTTGATGTAAAAAACTCATCAATCCGTCATGAAATGACTGAGCAATAAGCGTTTGAAATTGGACATTTTTCACGATGCGATCGATATTCGTTTTTCAATTTGTACCCCAATATGTTCCCGAAAGACGTAATCCTACGTCAAAATATAATACGGAAAAAAATTGCAGTTAAAATTCTTGGATTTTGGTGCCCCTAAGGGTCAGCGTACCCGGCAAATGCCGGGTACGCCACCCGTACACGACACTGCCATCACAATTCGCCCTTTTTGACTAGTATTTGCGGTCCCCTCAACATGCATTTCTCACTAGTATTTGCGGTCCTCACAACACGCATTTCATGTTACAACTGTGTATTCATTATACACATCCCGATTTCGAGTGGCTCTCAAAGCGCACATCAAAAAAGACGATTCATCCTACTCGCATGTCTTCCACACACACTAAGGCCAGGCGCAAATTGAGACGCGTATAGTGCGAGTAACCTGCCACGATATAGCGCCTGTTTTGTGACTAAAGAAAACAGATAGAACGGCGCAAATTGGCCAGATGACGCGAGAGTGTGAAGCGCTCGTGAGACACGACTCGCGTGACGCTGTGGCTGAACCACAGTTTCTCGTGCTGGTCGGACTGGTTGGGTGATTGTGTTAGTAAATAAATATATCGCGCAAATCTGTGTGAATCAGACGTTGTATGCGAGTGGCAGGTTATTTACACCAAACTGCGACTGAATATGCGCTCCACCACGCTACGTTTGTGGCACGTATGAGTCGTGTTGCTAGTCTCGTTTTCGTTTATGAGCGCTATACGCTTCTCAATTTGCCCCTTGCCTAAATCTTGCACTTTTGATTTTCTTCTTCAACGGTCGTACTAGACTTTTCATGGATACGCAATGAACGATTTCAAGAATACCATTTTATTTGTTTTTATTGCTGTACATTTCATAACAAACCAAAACCCGTCACGGTCGCCAAATGTGTAACTTACAGCTGCCTCTAGAAATCTATCATTGCGCCCGGAACTCGAATGCAGAACACGAATAGAGGTCATTCGACGGATGTCTCCCGCGAAATTTTTCGCTAGCCGCACGTTGTTTTCATTAACGCGTTAGTCGCCCAACGCGACGTATCAGAGTTTCTTGCGGGGCCCAATTCGCTTATAAATTATTAACTAAAGATCAAACTTAGTTTGTAGACAACTTTTTCAAGATCTAGCAATACTTTTTTTTAATTCGGAGACAAATTGACAACAATAATTTTAATTGATTGTCATATAATATGGGTTTCGCAAAAACTGCTGTACAAACCATCCCCACTAGAAATTATTCAAAAGTATTTTTTAATCATTATATAATTATTATTATGATTTTATGATTGTTCTACATTTCCTATAGTTATATTAAGGTACCTATTCTATCAAATATCATTGAAAAATCCTATTCAATTTGAACAAAGAAAGTGTCACCCATATCTGTGTGACGGGACAACGAACGTGTTAAATCACGCGGCACGCGCGATGTGGTATGTTGCACCGTCTTGTTGAACCCACGGCTCCCCCACATTTAAGGTACTCAATAGTGGTACGAAAAAGTGGAAAAGTGGAACAATGATTCCACCAGCCCATACAGCGCAGCAAGCGTCGTCACGCACTGTACGATGTCCCTGACAAAACGTGTTATTCTATTGAGTAAAAGCAGTGTGCCAACGATCAATGGTTGCCCAAATCAATTGAAGATTTGGTTGACTTAAAATAAACGAAGAGCGCAATAAGTTTCTCGAACTAAGGCATGATTTTCGTGAAAAAAAGACCGAATTTTCAGGTCTTGTTCAAGTGTCAGTCTGTGATCAATCGGTAATTTTTTTTTACAAATTTCAGTTATCATGATGGTCCACATATAAAAAATTGCTGCCGACATCGAGTTCTATACTTTTCAAAAACATGAATTTTACCAACAGTTATGAACTATCTTCAAAAGTTTTTAAAATGTATTTCAAAGTTCGATTGCTCGAAGCCAATAACCAGTAAACCAGTTGCGGCGATGTGGAATGAGTGCGAAAATTTACAGTTCTGAACAGTTTTACAAATGGCAACGAACCTCCATACAACTACTTCTCAATAGCAAAAAAAATATCCATAGGCAATGTGTTTCGATAGAGCAAATCACTTTCTCCTTCACGAACAGTATTTCATCGGTTCAAAAAACGAAGCGAAATATTTGATTCCAACAGCAAAATTCCATTACAGTTTTTCTCTCTTCTCAAGACGGATCGCACGAAATTGGGATGATATCATCATCCCGAACTGAAAGCTGACCTCGAAATGGAAAGCGAAAATCGACTGGCGACGTAAAGGTCGCGGCTGTAGACGAAACCCTATGGCCAGCCGCCATTGCTTTTATCGTTGAACTTCACCTCCAAAAATGAAGCATCGTTCAAAAATCTACCTTCCTTCTATCTTGCAACGTAAAACAAATGGGTTGAATTTGTTTCGTCTGCTGGATCGAAGGTCATTATGTTTGTTGTCCTAGCACAGGTAAGCTTCCACGCCTTTGATATGAAGATTTGAAAACAGAAGCACCAAAAAGAACAACTCGAATGTGGGTCAGAAAACCGGATTTAATAGCAAGTCAACAAACAAATAAACTCACGATTTTGTTTTTGAATGGGTGATAATTAACGAAATCTCTCCGTAAATAAAACCTTCGAGATCGGGGCACATTTGAGGGTTTATGAACTTAGGCATTATAAGAAAATCCGGCGATCGCAACGTCTTCTTGGGGACTTTCTTTTCCTAATGAGAGAGCAAAGAGCAAAAGACGGCTGTTTCAGAGAGTGACCCATTTTTGTAAGCTTCGTCGTTGAACTCGACGTTTGCTTGTTCTCTCACCGCCACGGAATGTAAGGAAGAAATTAGGTTGTTTGATGTATTCGGGGAAAGTTAAACCAAAGAACAATGGTGCAAATTCTGTAAGCGCCCACTATGACCAAGTTCGTGGCCTACTGTCATGATTTTCAATCTGTTACTCACAGGGTGGTAATTGCAAGAGCGCACTCTATCGGACGTAACAATCAGCAGACCATATTAATTCAGAAGGTGTGCGAAGCGCTGAAACTGATTATGATATTTTCTTTTCCTTTATTTTTCTTTCCAGTCAGGTACACTTGACTTTGATTCCGGTCACGCAGGCAGGAACCCTGGCAAATCCCCACAAACGAGGAGAAAAAAGAGATGGGAGGGAATCGAGACACGGTGAAAGAATTACTGTTATAAATATTTCTTTTTCCTCGCCTCGCTTATTTCTTCTCGACTTCTAACCTGTTTCGAGAACTGCGGGAAGAGTTGCCTCGAAAGAGCAGCAGCAAACAACGGCGAGAAAAAGTGGAGACTTCTTGCGCGTCTTACGTGTCCCGGTGGCTTCAGTGCTGCGCTAGATCTTGATCGGTTCGAATGTAGTTAGGCCGTAGTGAACCGGGCGGATATCACCGTGTACATTGATGTGCCCTAGGATTCTTACTGTTCCACTGAAAAAGTAAATCGCTTAGTGAATGTTGATTCAAAAGTACGTGAAATTGAGTGCTTTTTGGTGATTGTCCAATAAAAATGATCGTGAACGGTAAATATTTGTGTGTGATATCGTTGGTGATATTCTCGATCAGTGGAAGTGCTTACACCGCACAGCGGTCGAGCCTGCGAGAAGATGAAGGTAGTCCGTTTCTGGACATGGCCTCGGATTTCCTGCAAACGTTGGGCAATCAAAATGGGGGCGGTGGTGGAAATGCGGCCGCAGGTCTATCTGGGATTGCTTCCATGCTGCTCCCACTGATGGCCAACGCTAATGCTGGAGGAGCTGCTAAATCAAACAACGATGGCGTTGGAGCTATTTTGTCCGGAATTGGTAGCATGCTGGTGAATGCCAATGGGGGAGGAAACAATGGTGGCGGTGGTGGTGGTGGTAGTGGATTCGATCCTGCTCTAATTGGAAACGTTATTCAAATGTTCGCTGGAGCGAATGAGGAACAGCAACCACAACGCCAAACCAACAAACGCCAAAAGAGACAGAAGGCTGATGATGGTAACCCACTTCTCGATACTGTTCTAACTGTTGCGCAGACCTGGTTGGCCAACTATAATAGCGTGGATCGAGATGAAGAGCAAGAGCAACAGCACCCTGGAATCAATGGCGAAGCAATCGCCAATCTTCTACCGCTAGCGGTTCAAGCCTTCCAGTCCTTCTCCGGGCCAGAAATGGAGAAAACACAGGAGAAACATAAGGATCATTCGTGGGTTCTACCTCCCTTTCTCGAGAACATTCACGTCATGTGGGATCAGTTCACCCAGTCTGAACTAGCGGAAGCCATCTGGACAAAGGTTGGACTCAACAAAGTATTTAAAGGGTTCGTCGGTCGCGACGGCAAGCTGGACTATGATAGGCTTTTTGATACCCTGCAGAACCAGTCCTTCCGTCGACGGTGGATAAAGGCGGCCACTATCTATCTAGCCGATTGGGCTCACTACATCGCAAATCCGGAGGTTTACCAAAGGTAAGGTCGTATGAATAAAAGGAAAAAAGATCCGGGGGGATTTAATAATATACGCAATGTGATTGAGGCATGACACACGCTTCAACCGTCTTGCGCTTGTCTGGCGGACTGTGAAGTCGATTAGTCACGCTAGAGAGAAACACGCAAAGCGCGATCGTGTTTTGTGCCATTTTTGGCTTCCCAGAAGTGGGCTAATACAACCGAACTTTTTCGCTCGTAGTTGACAAATAGTGCCACTTTTTGGGATTCCAAAAACTTTAGTAAAAAATTGTTCAAAGAACAAAAAAAAGTTCGAATACCATATCATTCATTCTTGTCTTGTTTTGACCTTGCAGTCTAAAAAGGATTTGTTTTCAAAACCTGGGGGAATATTAACTTTTTCCCCCTCTAGTGTTTCAAACTCATCGGAACAGAGGTCGGAATTAATAATATTCTAATATTCCCTGGATCCAAAATATTTCCTATACACACGATTCATGATTGTGAATTGTGAATTGTGAAATTTACCAGTCTCATGATTGGCACACAGTCTGTTCTAACCGTTTGAGTGCGGAGCAAATTTTGTGAGCATATGGCAAAAATGCGGATGAGTTTTAGTATATTTTTGAAAATAGTGATATACGTAGATAACTGATTATGTCACAAAAGGTGTATCAAAGAAAAAAAACACATCAAAAATGAGGTCTATAAATTTATAAACATTAACTTATTACAAAAAATAAAAGAATGTTAAATATATAGCTTGACGAACATTCGCAAATCTAGCCTGCTCTGGAACACATTTCTTATTCTTACTCATAGTGCCTGTTACATATGTGTGATTTTTGATTAGATCATTTGCCAGTTGTACGCTTGTAAAATTATTACATTTTTGTTTCTCTTTCACATTTGATTGATTTTGCG
This sequence comes from Toxorhynchites rutilus septentrionalis, assembly GCF_029784135.1. Taxonomy (NCBI): domain Eukaryota; kingdom Metazoa; phylum Arthropoda; class Insecta; order Diptera; family Culicidae; genus Toxorhynchites; species Toxorhynchites rutilus. The sequence continues at coordinate 18,282,740 of NC_073744.1, read as the reverse complement.
CCTCTGTAACAAAAAAATCCGAGATAATGTTTTGTCTCAGAATCCAAAGCATCCAGAATTTGATACCCAATTTCTTATTTGGCAGATACTGTTCTATGATGGATTGACAGTGAGTTCCAACTTAGAGCTCATGAGGGCGATGAGGTGTATATAGCTCGCGAAATATTTTTTTAGCATGATTTGCCCAGAAGTCAAACTTACCATAGGGATCATAATCTGGGTGCCCAAAATACTGTTGTCAATCAGATGAAACAAATTTTAAATAAAAAAAATTGTAAGGGGTTGTATCTAGGACACGACCGCATATTTTCGACGTAGAACTATGCAATTATGTTATGTAATCCACTTGTTTACCATTTCGAATATTATTTTAGAATGCATCGAAATTTTTGTAATAGATTATGTTCTTCGTTACAAATAAATTTGATGAACGTCTTTTGACGTAGAACTACGTCTTTCATTAAGGGTACCAAATCAGAAAACAGGTCACGTTTTTATGAAATAAAGTTAAGGTTAATAACTATTTTTGTCGCGAACGGATTTTGGCGATTTACATACTAAACGAATCGGAAATTCCGTGAGATTTGTGCAATATGCTATACGTTAGAATCTCCTGGTTTGTGGGTGGTTAAAACTTATGAAAACTTTAAGCGTTTCCATTTTCCCATACATTTGTTCTGTCCATTTGTGTGCTTTCCCGAACAGAGCTGTCAATAACAAGCAACTTATCAACGACCAACGGAGGGGAAATCGCAGGAGTTAAAGTCTTCGTGAACAAAGGAAAAGTAGAAGAATGAAGGGGAATACTTGCCTAGAGTATAAACAGTGGATCTCGCTGAGGCAAACTTTCATTCGGCATCGGACTGTTGAGCAATCCAGTTCAGTTTGTTTTCGCTGCGCTTCGATCTAAGATTGGACCCCACCAGTTACAACTTGGATATCGTCGTTTGGTTTTTCTGTTCGTTTTTCGCGTTATTCGTATCGTGTGTTTTTCTTTCCTCGTCAAAAATTGGACGCTTCGCGTAGTGTGTGATGAGCAAGAAAAAGAGGAAGGTAGGCTCGAGCCCTGCAAAAAAACGAACGCATTGCCAAAGGCAATAAAATTTCGAGGCAAGCGCCATCTAATGATGCACGCGATGTTGGTGCAGTGAAAAGCGCTCGCACTGAACCGAGCATTCGCGAGTGAGACACCGCATCGAACAACAGCGAAGTAGGCGATTTCGGCGCGTCGGTCGAAAATGTAAACGCCGTTACCCGCAAAACTGCCTTCAACTAGAATTGCATTTGCGCTAATATTGGTCATAATGAAGTATTGCTACTGTTTTCGAGGTTGTTATTAACAAAAAGAGTTTATTTTCGCTTGTTTAGATAAACTGTTATGTTAAGAGAGTAAATGTCGTTCTGGAATTTTGTATGTGATTAGGTTTCGCTTGCCAGTAGCAAAACCTCCTCCACTAAGGGCTCCACAGCTGCGCTTCCCTCTAGCATAAGAAAGTAATGCAACTTTTTTCGAGGCCAGTAATGTTACCATAAGCGTTTCTTTTGATAATAGCGCAAAATGATGAGAAGTATTTATATTCCTAGTAATTTCAAGCCACCAATGTATGGCGACTTATATAAAATAACAGTGTAGTTCTACGTCAACAATGCGGTCGTATCTTGGACACAACCTCCTATATTTTTTTTTACGTTTTTACGGGTATCATCCCAGGACTACCAAAATATGTGAGCGGAAGAATTGTCAAACGATCATTGTATTTTACATTTCCCTCTGAAATTATTGCACATCTCATGTTTACGTAGTTTTCAAACCGCGAAAGTTCATTCACCTCTAGTATCTGAAAATATTTCCTATCACTTGATGCAAACATCTTTCCGATCTGTTAAAAAATGTTCGAGTTATAAGCACTCGAAATACGGGTAGAGTTAACACACTAATCGGCAGGACAAATGTATGGGAAAAAAGGAAGTTCTTCCAGTTTTGATGAATTTAAACCGTTCAGAGATTAGCGAATTGTAATTTATAGCATATCAAACGAATCTTAGAGAATTTTCGATTCAATTTGTATTCAAATCATGAGAATTCGTTCACAGTAAAAATAGTTATTAACATTAACTTTATTTCATAAAAACGTGACCTGTTTTCTGATTTGGCACCCTTCTTGAAAGACGTAGTTCTACGTCAAAAATCTGTCCCGAGATGCCCCGAGAGACCGCTTAAATTCACAACAAACTGAGGAAACAAATATTAACTCAGTCACTCTCAACCCAATTTTACCCTCCGTTGTCTCCTCTGAGAGGATATCATAATTATAGCTAACCACTCGAATATTTTCTCTCAGGTGACATCACTATCGAATCGTTATAACAGTGAGTTAATAATAATGAATTAATTCAGGTATAAAGGGTGTGTCACATCAAATTGCATCACGGAAAAAACGCTGTAGAAATTTAATTTTTAGGAATTATATCTTCAGCTTCCGCTTATAATCAGATAAGAGTGTATAGATCACGTTGGCCATGCTTCACTGTCAATTTTTCGTAAATTTGGAAAAATGTCGTCGAACGAAAAAGACCGTCGTGAATTGATCCTGTGCACTCATTTCGAGAATCCGGAGTTGTCACATCGGGACATCGGTAAGATGCTGGGAATCGTCCAATCCACGGTCAGCAGAGTACTAAAACGATACTTCGAGAACCTAACCATCGACCGGAAGGTGAAGAACGGCAAAAATGGATGCTCCGTCAGTGAAAAAGATCACAAGCGCGTAGTTAAGCAGTTTAGACGTGATCCGAGAAGTTCGGTCCGGGATGTCGCCAATAAGCTGAATTTGTCAAGTTCATTCGTCCAGCGGACCAGGCAGCGGGAGGGCCTGCTTACATACAAGGCTCAGAAGGCTCCTAACCGCGACGAAAGGCAAAACATGGTGGGGAAGACGGAAGCCCGGAAACTGTACACCGAAATGCTGACGAAGCCGCATTGCCTGGTAATGGACGATGAAACCTACGTCAAAGCGGACTTTCGTCAGCTGCCGGGCCTGTTGTTCTTCTCCGCCGAGGACAAATTCAGCGTTCCGGAGGAGATTTGCAAGCAGAAACTATCCAAGTTTGCCAAAAAGTACATGGTGTGGCAAGCGATCTGCTGTTGCGGAAAGCGGAGCGCCCCCTTCGTGATGACTGGCACGGTAAACGGGCAGGTTTACCTTAAGGAGTGCCTACAGAAGCGCTTACTACCACTATTGAAGCAGCACGAGGGCCCGACCATCTTCTGGCCGGATCTCGCTTCGTGCCACTATTCAAAGGACGTGTTGGAGTGGTACGAAGCCAACGGGGTCACCTTCGTGCCAAAGGAAATGAACCCGCCCAACGCGCCGGAGCTTCGCCCAATAGAGAAATATTGGGCGATTATGAAGCAGGCCCTCCGGAAGAACCCAAAAGTTGTCAAATCGGAGGCGGGCTTCAAGAGAAAATGGATTTCTGTTCAAAAAAAACTACAACCTGACGTTGTACAGAACCTTATGGACGGGGTAAAGAGGAAGGTGTGAGCATACGGGCTTGGGCTCGAAGTATGAATAAAAAGAAAATGCCAAAAGTTGTTTAATAGTTTTTATTTTACTGTCTAAAATTTTCAAAAGGATCGGTCTACTGGGCGAATTTCTACAGCGTTTTTTCTGTGATGCAATTTGATGTGACACACCCTTTAACATTCGAAATAATGCATATTTATTTGTAATTTGGTATAGGAAATAATATCGAAATATGACGAAATTAGATTACACAATTCTGAAAAGTATCTGATGTAAAATATTCTGAAAAGCTTAGCATGAGAAGAGAGCGCGAGAGTTTTTTTTCACAGCACTTGAATCTCTCCTCTCTGTCACAAGGATGAATAACTAATAGGTCAAATAATAAAACAGAACAAATCATCTCTGTCATTTGAAATTAGCGAAATCGAGAGTTTGTAAGAGAAAGAATAATGCTTTGTTTGATGGATTTTTGCAAAAGTCTCCTAAATCCAACGAAGCATCTAACAATAAGCAACATCAATAAGCTCCCCTCAGTTTGACAGAAAAAAAATCAACGTATAAAATCAACAATTCGTACAATCTCTACGGTATGAAAACCGACGACGTGTGTCCTATTTAATATTTCTCTTCTGCTTTGATTCTGCTCTACACTATACTTGCTTCTTGCATATTCTGAAGATGCATTCTGTAGCGCAAAAAAATTGGAGGGTTATATCTATGAAACAATTTTCGAGTTCAATCGAATTCAACATATTTGCTTCGCCAATAAAGAATTTGAACAGTTGTCATGTAAGATCAATTCACGCATTGTAATAGATTATGTTCTTCGTTACAAGTAAATTTGATGATCGTCCTTTTACGTTTTATATGATGCCTAGAACTACCAAAATATGTGAACGGAAAAATTGTCAAACGATCATTGTATTTTATATTTTCCTCTGAATGTATTGCATCTCTCGTGTGTACGTAGCAGGGCCCGAAATCTTCGAAGGTGAAAAATGGGTGGGTTATATCTATGATATAACCGCAAGGTTGACGTGGGACTACCTTGGCTTAGCAATCATTTTTTAATTTGCATTGATTAAATTTTTGATTGAATGAAACAATATTTTATTTGTTTATTTATTTGTTAATATTTAATATTTTTCTCTATTATAGTGACCTTCAACACATTTAGCTGGTTCGTCTCTTTTACTTCCATTTTTGGAAGAATGTCGGGAGTGAGAATTTAACTCGTGATCTTACGCGTTAGAGGTATGGATGCTTCCACAAATGAAACAATTTCCGAATTCAATAGAATTCAATATATTTGCTTTGTGAGTAAAAAGATTGTATAATGACATATAAGGACAATTCACGCATTGTGATAGATTATGTTGTTCGTTACAAGTAAATTTAATGACAGTCTTTTTACGTTTGTTATGATGACATCTTGGTTTAGAAGTCTGTGTTAGGCAAACACATTTCAGTCGGAACAAAAATGCCCCCGACTTACATGTATTCGCAATGCCAATTTCCCCACGCTCCATGGATTTAAAGTACGTGTTAGGGAAACACATTTCAATCGGAACAAAAATACCCTCGTAATGTATTCGCAATGCCAATTTCCCCACGCTCCTTGTGTTTAGAGTCTGTGTTAGGGAAACACATTTCAGTCGAAAAAAAAACCCCGATCTGCATGAATTTGCAATGCCAATTTCCCCAGACACCTTGGTTCTGAAGTCTGTGTTGGGGCAACACAATATAGTAGGAACAAAAATGGCCCCGACATACATGTCTTAGTAATGTCAATTTCCCCACGCTTCATGGATTTGAAGTCTGTGTTAGGGAAACACATTTCAGTCGGAACAAAAATGCTCCCGACTTACATGTATTCGCAATGCCAATTTCCTCACGCTCCTTGGATTTGAAGTCTGTGTTGGGGAAACACATTTCAATCGGAACAAAAATACCCCCGACTTTGAAGTATTTGCAATGCCGATTTCTCTAACGCTGCTTGGTTTTGATGGCTGTGTTGGGGAAACCGTGAATCGGGCCAATCAAAACGAGGTAGTTAGGGCCTTTAGATAACGCTTAACATTTTACAGTTATTCGATTGTTTATCTAATAAAAATAACATTTTATTAGTAGCGATAGAAGCGTAGCCATATTCCCTATCAATTGATGCAAACATCTTTCCGATCCAGTAAGAAATGTTCGAGTTATAAGTATTCGGAATCTTTCATTTTTTCCTGCATGTTCTGTGTTTAGGTTTTCATTTTACCCTCCATATACTCCGGTTAGACGTAGTCCCACGTCAAAATGAGTACCGACTCTACTCTCAGTAGCTTCGCTTCGACTGGAACTGCTTCGGCAGTCGCCGGCAACAAAAAGTGACTTGACTAGTAAAAGAATTGACTAGCGTTAACTAGCGAGGATGACTGATGAACTAGTCCAGTCAGCGGTTATTCTAACTGACTCGACTAATGAATACAAATTTGCCTCTTCATTCAACTGACTTCAATCCATACTTCCAATTCCCCCTTACACTAATTCATACCCGCGTACACAATCTTATTTTTACGTCCATATAAAGAGGAAGAACGAAAACATGATTCCTGATGCAAAAAAGAAGTTACCCCATCAATGATGTTTATTGTCTATCCATCGTGAACTCAAACCTACGAACTTAGACATTTATCAAGTATGCTATAAAGGTCCTCACGTTAGTTTTAGCGTGCAAAACAGCGTATACACACTGACGCTATTTTATATGTGTGAGTAATTTTCGTGTATGATACAAAAGAATCTAGCTAACCTGTAGCGTTCGTTGATCGTCTATAAGTTGCTCGTTATTGACGGCATGGGCAGGGAAGCTCTCAAATGAGCAGAACAAATGTATGGGAAAATGGAAATGCTTCTAGTTTTCATCAATTTAAACAGTTTACACATCAGGCGATTGTAATGTATAGTAAAAAAACAAATCTTAGGAAATTTCCGATTCGTTTGGTATATGAATCGTCAAAGTCTGTTCACGCCAAAAATAGTTTAACGTTAATAACGATTTTTGTTCATAAAAACGTGAAAACGTTTTTGATTTGGTACCCTTAATGAAAGACTTAGTTCTACGTCAAAAAGATCAATGATTTTGAATACGCCCTTTGAAAATATCAGTCATAATTGAAATTGCCCATGTGACGAAGAAAATTGAGATTTTAAGTCGTTTCCATTATAAGTACCAAGTTTCAAAAAAAATGAAGAGGGTCGGGTTTGCGGCCGGCTGATTTAAGGCGGAATTGCTCAAAAGTAAATTTTTGTAACATTGTATGTTTCTTCCAGGTACGTTGCCACCGGCCAAATGATGGTCAATGGCTTCCTCCAGTCGCGCGGTTACCCTAAACAGACCCTGCTAGATATCAACCGACCAAGCGACACCATCTCGAGTCTTATCGATCACACCGCCAAGAAATATCTGCAGGTTAAGATATCGTCCATCACGTACGTTAAACCTGCGGTCAGTTACGTCAAGGATCTTCTGAAACTAGGCAAGGCGAAACAGTTCCTGCAACAGTACAACGTAACGGAGCTAACGGACAAGCTGACCGACACGTTCAATCTCGAGGTAAGCATTCTGCATTCCATCAAATAGACCAATCAGAAAACCAACCGGTAGTAGTTATAAAACTTTATTAACCGTTATTTCTATCCTCTATCATCGCACATAACCATTCGACGGCATAGGTGATTGAACCGGTACTGAAAGTTCATCGAGCCTACCGGCAAGCGATCCAAACGCCACACTGCGATAAGTACATTCTGTGCGAAATCAATTCGCACGATCCGAACGAGCAGCTCGGTCTCGGCGGCTTCAAGCGAGGTGTTACCAAGTTTGGTAGCATGGCCGCTTCCTGGTTCATTAGTCAGCAAACGCAGACGCCCTTCTGGACGCTGTTCGCTATCATCAATGATCCGCACAATTGTCAGGTAGATTTTATCCAGATCAATTGAAGTATGAGATGAGTTTTAAACATATGAACCTTTTCAGCACAAACACCCGGTCGATTGTTGGGAATTCCACGAGAATGAAAGCAAAGTGACCACCGAATATCCACACAATGAGCTGTAAGATGGAAAGCAGAACCGATTCCGGAGGGAAAAAACTCGTTGTTCAGAAAAAAGACAAAAATTGTGATTGTTCATAGAAAAAGGCAGAAAATCGGGCGGTCCCTCAGGGAAAAAATCCTACATCGATTTGAAATCTACATTTGATAATTTAATAAGTCGTTTCAAGTAGAAGAAGAAAAGTTTGATTACAAGCGGTGTAATTCTAACGCGATGCATGTTTTCGAGAGAAAAGCAAAACAGCTGAAACGTGTCTATCTGCGTAACGGTATTCGTTGTTTGGCTAGACGCGTAAAACGAGGGAATAGATATTGTACATTTCCATATTGAATGTAAATTTCAAACGGTTTACGAGGGCTTTCGGGTGAATCGATGGGGATCGCATTCAAAAACAGGAGAAATCCAATAAAAATAATTTAATTGAAAAACAACACGTCGAATCGTTTTCCATTCAATCAAGATTTGTTACTTTATTGTACTCGTTTCGTTTGTGAAGGCTTTCTCGTATTTTAATCTGTTGGACGGATTTGTTCCAGATTTAGAACTCATCAAGTAAATATTGTGGGCACCAAAAAAAATTACGCTAAAACATTCAATGCGCAGGGGATGAGAGGTTGAAACAGACACCGAGACGATCCTAAGAGAAAATTAAAATCAATTTGTTCATTTCTTAATACTTTTACAAACCCAATCCATTCCCTCCTGTTGGTAAGGCAAGACATGTAAGTTGTTAATCGAATTATTCAATTATCCACCACACGGTGTGCGGACCGAAAATAATGGAAGAAAAATGGTGGAAACATACCTTCACCCCCGTTCCTTCCAGAGCTGAACAAGCCTGAATCTGCCAGGTACGATCTTTCAACTTGACAAGCTTAAGGCACTCGGCTATCTCGGACGCCTTCAGGGCACCTGCGATGTCTTGCTTGTTGGCAAACACTAACAGTGGGACGCGCTTTAATTTATCGTCCAGCAGAAGTTCCGCCAGCTCGTCGCCGGTTTCCTCCAAGCGCTTGCGATCACTGGAGTCTATCACGTAAATCTTAAACATAAATCGTCGTCGTTGTAGAGTTTGTATTCGAGGAAAGTTGATGCAATTTACCAGAACATCGGTGTTCTCGAAATAGTTCTTCCAATATGGGCGAATCTTGCTCTGACCGCCGATATCCCACACGTTGAGCTTGAAGCCATCCGAGACGACGGATTTAATGTTGAATCCTGCTGTAGGTGTGACCTTTTGAGAAGAACAGATAGTTTCAATTGTTGGCTTGATCAAGGAGAAAACTTCGATCGATATATTTCATTTTTTTAATGAAGGCAAATTATTTCATAGAAGTGATGACCATACATTCTGTCAAATATATACCGGGAATTCGTATTTTTGAAGAAATAAAAATATTCACACTAGGCCCCTTCTGAAGCAATAGACGGATTTCGCGCCAACTCGACCAGATGTTGGCATGACCCTCTCAGAACTCAATGAAACTTTCTGGGCGTGAAGACCTTACTTAATTAAGCAACTTAGCATACTTCGTTTTCCAAAAAATTATCTAGACTAACATATGAAAAGGGCTAAATATTGTTGATCATTTTTTTATAATTTTTTTTAATAGAAAATGGTAAATCCTACAAAAAAGTGATCTAGTGCGTTTTTTTTTGTAGTCAAATACCATATGTTTCAATTCAAAGAGCAACGACAGGTCTCAAACAATAGCCGTCTGCCAAAAATCTCTTGATAGTTCGATCTGGTATCGAATAGTTGTTGTAGATCATCATTTTACATTATTTCATTCATAACATATGACGAATGATTCGGTACAAGTATTATAATTTACATTTTTTTACTAGGTAAATTATGGGTGGTATTTGACTATAAAAACAAGCTGAAAACTGTACTTAAGCATCCAAGGGTCTCCATAAATCCATTTCTACCTGTTATTGATTTTTCTATAGCTGTACAAAGAAAAGAAAAAATAAAAAATTTCCAAGAAAAAATCTTGAAAAGTTTTGTAGGAAAACTTTTTTGCCAATCCCATAGACGAGTTGGCGCGAAATCCGTCAATACACTTTTGGAATTGCCTTCAGTTCACGCAGCGTTTTTATTTCTTCTATGCAATGGGTCCCACGAAGCGGTAATTTGAGTTTCGGAAATAGCAAAAAGTCACACGGGGCCATATCTGGAGAGTCTTCTTCTTCTTCAATGGCACTAACGTTCCTAGAGGAACTTCGCCGTCTCAACGTAGTATTACTTGCGTCATTTTTATTAGTACTTAGTTGAGATTTCTATGCCAAATAACACGCCTTGAATGCATTCTGAGTGGCAAGCTCTAGAATACGCGTGATCACAGTGCAAGTCGGAGGAAATTTCTTTGACGAAAAATTCCCCCGACCAGAACGGGAATCGAACCCGAACACCCGGCATGTTAGTTATGACGCTAACCACTCGGCCAAGGGAGCACCATATATCTGGAGAGTACGGTGCTTCTTTAATCATATTCGTGCCATTAATGGTAAAAATTCGATCGATGAGCTGGTGCATTATCGTGGTGCAACATCCAAGTCTGGCCGTTCGCGATGATTTTTTTCTCTCAAGCGCCTCATAACGCTAAGATAAATCCTGTTAGCGACCGCCTGGCCCTCCGGAAAGAATTCCGAATAAAAAACATCATGTCAAAAACCGCTTAGCAAAAAATGTGAACTTGTTCTTAATGACGCTGTAAACAAACCAAATTACAGATTTTATCCAAAATTGATATTAAGACAGTATATTACACCAAGGCATTAGTACCAAATAAAAAAAAAATAAAAATCGAAAAATGTAAAATTCCATATTCCCGGTATATATTAGACATACGTTAAGAGCCATCCTTCAGAGGTTCTCTTCCGGAATTCAATAATTTTTAGATCAGCTTTTTGCCGACAAAGGAAATAATTTTTTCCTGGAAAACAAAAATTATAATTGCAAGGAACAAGAGTACGGTAGGATTTTTTTTTCAACCTTAATCGATCCAATCGACAGCCGGAAGCGAAATTCGTAGTTTTCTAAAAAAAAAAAGAAAGAAGAGAAGGGAATTTTAGCTCTAATCACCTGTGTAACCTCCTCGGAAGCCAACTGTTTCAAAAGGGTAGTTTTTCCAGCGTTATCTAGTCCTAGTAACAATATTCTCAGCTCTTTCTCGGGAGCCGAACGCAACTTTCTGAGCAGCGACAAAAGACCCTAAAAATTGAACGTTTATGAAGAAGGTTTATCAATGTTGTCGTTGTTTCACGGAACTCGATTATTGGAATGTGGCATCTATTTACAATGTTCTGGATGTCAGTTGCCCGATTTCTAATGGTCTAGACGGGAATATTACAAGTCGATTTGTAGACACAAATAAATTCAGAAATATGTAGATCATTCGACAGTTCTACTCTGAAATTTCCTTAGGACTGTCCTAGAAAGTGTGGACACGTGCAGATTTTCGTAAAATAAAAAAATGTTGAAATTTTAATTTTGATTAAATATTAGCTGACCCGGCAAACTTCATTCTGTCCAAAATGGATTTTTTGTTATCAATGCTTTTTTTTACTAAGCGAACGTTCATGGGTCCAATTGCAGAACTATTCATTGATTGATCTTCTAATTGACTAATTTGCGATTAAATGTTTCTCTAATTCACTCCAAATTTTGAAAAATCGGCCAGAAAAAAACGTCTGAACCAAATGAAAACTGGTTCCGATATTGTTGCCCACTACACACACACACACACACACACACACACACACACACACACACACACATGGCCGTGGAGTTGCCGGCCTAGAATAGCACTTCGGGTCTTGGTCCCTGTCCCTGTCGTATGAGGCGACTAATCGGGTGACAACGCGAGTAAGGGCGCGGTAAAGCCTATTGGAGATTGCACGGGGGAAATACCGTGTACAGGAGCCACGAAAGGAGTGCCAAGCACATCAGGATTGACGCCAGTAAGATCCTGATTACGACATACTGGTTACGACATAGAAAACGGACACGATACGGAAACGATTTCAACACGACGCTAAAGGCTGACAGTCGTACTATCCTGTTCCCTGAGTAAGGAAGGGTGACACCGTCCTGAAATGGCGTTTGGGCTAATAGTGCGGTTGCCCCCGTCCCGGTAATAACTTGGCAAGTCTTCGGGTACGTTCGATGCTCGTCTAGGCCCAGGCACTAGGTACTAGGCGTCAGATGTCACATTCCTGACTTGCGCTGATCTGGCTCTGAACACGGTCCCCATGAAGGACCGTGTCAACCCCTGCATGGCCTCACTGCTTGCATAGATAACCATGGGATCACTGGTAGCGACTATGTACAACGAGCGGAGATAGCGGCCCGAAGTTGGGACCCAGAAAAATATGAATAGTTGCAATAACACACCAACAAACGATGGAGAGGAGAATGTGTTCGCGAGAAGCGGACGAATGCTGAGGTCACCTGTCACTCGAGTAGCCACAACGAGTACAAGCAACACAAAACCACAAGAAGTGTTTGCTGCCCAAGCATTCCAAGGAGATCTTGGCTCCGTACAGAGCCAGTTGTTTACGCTGACCTCAAGCGCATCCCAAGAAGGGCAACTTGGGAGGCTCAGCATCACGGACGTTAGGAAAAAGGTCAACGAACTTTACGAGTTCGTAAAGGACAAAAACAATGTCCACTTAAAAATAAAACATCTGGTGACGAGCATCAGATCGGTCGTCATGGTTGCTGAACGCGAGCATAAGGAGCTGCAGATGAGAGCAGAGGGTGCTGAAAAGGCTCTGCTCGAGGCGAATGAGAAACCCGTCGAGATACTTGAGACGCCGAAGGGTCCTCTGAACACACGATCGGACAAGAGAAGGAGGGACACCCCAGGAGAAGAAGAAGAGCTGAAAAAGGCCAAGAACGATCTGAGTAACGCGAAAGGAGGTGAAAGCAGTGAATGGCGTACTGTCGATAACCAGGCAGAAAAACGCAAAAAACAGAAGGAGAAGAAGAAAAAAGTTGAGCAGGAAAAGAAGAAACTCGGACCTCGAGTGGAGCGAATCAAGGGCGATGCTTTGATCGTTGAAGTGTCAGCAGGAGTATCGTATGCAGCTATCCTTCGGAAAGTGAGAGACGATCCGGAGTTGCAGACACTGGGCGAGAACGTCGTGAAAACTAGGCGCACGCAGAAAGGCGAGATGCTCTTCGAGCTTAAAAAAGATCCAGCGGTTAAGAGCTCCGCTTTCAAACAACTCATTGAGAAGTCACTAGGGGAGGAGGCGAAGGTGAGAGCTCTCTCTCAGGAATCAACCATCGAGTGCCGGTATCTGGACGAGATCACGACTGTTGAGGAATTGAGAACTGCGTTACAGTCACAATGTGACCTTGGCGATGTGCCAATGACAATCCGACTGAGAAAGGCATACGGTGGGACACAAACGGCCTCGATACGGCTCTCGAAACAAGCTGCGAATAAACTGGTGGAGAAGGGTAAAATAAAAGTGGGGTGGTCCGTGTGCCCGATGAAAGCTCCCCCTCGTATGGCCAAGCAAATGGAGAGATGCTTTCAATGCATGGGCTTCGGTCACCAGGCGAAAAACTGCGGTGGTCCTGACAGATCGAAATTGTGCAGGAAGTGCGGGACGGAAGGTCACGTTGCTAGAGACTGCACCAAGCAACCGAGGTGCATGTTGTGCAAGGAGGAGGACGGAAACGACCACGTCACAGGTAGCTTCAAATGTCCGGCGTACAAAAAGGCGATTGCGGGTTCGCAGTAATGGAGGTTACCCAGCTCAACCTCAATCATTGCGACATAGCACAGCAATTGTTGTGGCAGTCAACAACTGAAACTAAATGCGACGTTGCAATGATCGCAGAACCGTACCGAGTTCCTCGCGATAACGGAAAATGGGTGGTGGATAAAGCAGGGATGGCTGCAATACTAGTGATGGGAAGGTACCCCATCCAAGAAGTGGTGGAAAGCTCACAGGAAGGTTTCGTGATCGTCAAAATCAACGGAATCTTCATGTGTAGTTGCTATGCACCCCCAAGATGGTCAGCGGAGCAGTTTCACGAGATGTTGGACGTACTCACGGATAAGGTCAGCGGCCGCAAACCAGTCATCATCGGAGGAGACTTCAACGCCTGGGCTGAGGAGTGGGGAAGCAGATGCACCAACGCCAGGGGGTACAGCCTACTAGAAGCCTTCGCAAAACTAGACGTCACACTTCTGAACGAAGGCACTAGCAGCACCTTTCGAAGGGACGGCCGCGAATCCATCATCGATGTAACTTTCTGCAGTCCATCACTGGCGGCTAATACGAAGTGGAGAGTGTCGGAGGGATACACACACAGCGACCACCAGGCAATCCTGTATAGTGTCGGCTAACGGAATCCCGCAGCGGTACGGAATACAAAAACCTTTGAGCGGAAGTGGAGGACAAAGGTTTTTGACAAGGAGCTTTTCGTCGAAGCACTACGCATAGACAGCAGAACTCTTAATCTGAGCGCCGACGGGCTAACAGGAACATTGGTGAGGGCATGCGATACAGCGATGCCGAGAAGACTGAACCCGACGAATGAACGACGTCCAGCCTACTGGTGGAACGAGACACTCAGCATCCTCCGCGCTAACTGTCTACGAGCCAGAAGAAGAGTCCAGAGGGCACGAACCGATGTAGAGAGAGAGGAGCACCGCGCGTCTTTCCGAGCGACCAGAGCCGCCTTGAAACGAGAGATACGTAGGAGCAAATCGAACTGCTATAGGGAGCTGTGTCGTGACGTCGACGCAAATCCTTGGGGTGAAGCATATCGAATCGTGATGGCGAAATTCCGTAGTTCAACGACTCCCATGGAATTATGTCCGGAAAAACTCGAGGTCATTGTGAATGGACTCTTTCCGCAGCACGACCCACCGACGTGGCCACCCACACTGTACGGTGAGGACGAAGCAGAGAACGCACAAGTCACCAACGAAGAACTCATCGCGGTGGCAAAAGGTCTAAAGTTGAAAAAAGCACCCGGCCCCGACGGAATCCCCAATGTGGCCCTGAAATCGGCGATCCTTGCTTTCCCCGACATGTTCAGGGTGGTGCTGCAGAAATGCCTGGATGACGGTCTCTTCCCTGCGGAATGGAAGATACAAAAGTTGGTGCTGCTCCCGAAACCAGGAAAGCCACCTGGAGATCCAGCGTCGTATAGGCCTATTTGTTTGTTGGATACTTTGGGAAAGCTCTTGGAAAGGGTTATTCTCAACAGACTGGTGAAATGCACGGAGGATGACCACGGATTGTCGAAAATGCAGTTCGGGTTCCGGAAAGGAAAGTCGACAGTGGACGCTATTCGGACAGTTATCGAGAAAGCTCAGGTCTCGCTTAAACAAAAACGAAGAGGCGACCGTTACTGCGCGGTGATTTTGATTGACGTGAAGAACGCCTTCAATAGTGCCAGCTGGGAGGCCATCGCCGAGGCGCTACACAGATTGAAGGTCCCTAGCTACCTGTACAGGATACTGAGGAGTTATTTCCAGAATCGGATCCTGGTATACAACACAGACAGGGGACAGATAGTGAAGAAT
This sequence comes from Toxorhynchites rutilus septentrionalis, assembly GCF_029784135.1. Lineage (NCBI taxonomy): Eukaryota > Metazoa > Arthropoda > Insecta > Diptera > Culicidae > Toxorhynchites > Toxorhynchites rutilus. The sequence continues at coordinate 18,267,553 of NC_073744.1, read as the reverse complement.
ATCTCGGCGGGAGTTCCACAAGGCTCCATCCTAGGTCCTACGCTTTGGAACACGATGTACGACGGTGTTCTAAGGCTGAAGCTACCCAGAGGTGTGGAGATCGTGGGCTTCGCGGACGACATCGTAACAACGGTAATCGGCGAGACGCTTCAGGAGGTGGAAATGTTGGCGACTGAGGCTGTAGACATGATCGGTAGTTGGATGGACAGCGTAAAGCTCCAGATGGCACATCACAAAACCGAGGTGCTGTTAGTGAGCAATTGTAAGGCAGTGCTGCGGGCAGAGGTATCGGTCGGAGGACATACCATCGTTTCGAAGCGGGCGGTGAAGTACCTCGGAGTCATGATCGACGACCGGCTGAACTTCAACCAGCACGTCGACTATGCATGTGGGAAGGCGTCAAAGGCCATCAACGTGGTGGCGAGGATCATGCCAAATAGCTTTGGCCCAAGCAGCAGCAAGAGGCGTCTCTTGGCAAGTGTATCTTCGTCGATACTGAGGTATGGTGGCCCTGCCTGGTTGGCGGCTCTGGAAACCCACCGAAATCGGAGGAAGCTGAACAGCACATTCCGACTCATGGCCATGCGAGTCGTAAGTGCTTATAGGACCATTTCGACAGAAGCTGTGTGTGTAATCGCCGGAATGATTCCCATCTGCATCACTCTGGCGGAAGATAGCGAGTGCTACAAGCGACGGGAAAGCAGAGGTATCCGGAAATTGATGAGAGCGGAGTCGTTGGACAAATGGCAGTATGAATGGGATACGGCAGAAAATGGTAGATGGACGTACAGGCTGATACCGGTACTTTCGACCTGGTTGAACAGGAAACACGGTGAAGTTAACTTTTACTTGACGCAGTTTCTGTCTGGGCATGGCTGTTTCAGGCAATATCTACACCGGTTCGGGCACGCAGTTTCACCCCTCTGTCCGGACTGTGGAGATATGGAGGAAACACCGGAGCACGTCGTTTTTGTCTGTCCCAGGTTCATCGAAAGGCGCGAGGGGCTGCCTGCACTTCATGTCGAGAATATTGTGGAGGAGATGTGTCGCGACGAGATGATCTGGAATGCCGTGAGCAGTGCAATCACACAAATCATGTCGGAGCTGCAGCGAAGGTGGAGGGCTGACCAAAGTGCTGACAACGTCCGACGGTGAAAGGTGAACAACGGCGACGGCTGTTGCAAGAGATGGTACCTCACGAGAGTAGCTGTGACGGGGTGCGCGTTGTGTTGGAGGGCACCACCTAATCGGCTCTCCGCTGGGAAGAGAAATCCTGCGAGGGTGACTGTGACGGGGCGCGCGTCAAGTTGGAGGGCGCTTCCTAATCGGTGCACGTCTCGACAGGTAAACGGATACTGCCGCGGAGAACAGCAAAAGGCCTACCTGACAACGCCTGATCGTGGCCTGGATGGAGGAACACCGCGAACATTTCGAAGGAACGAGCATCAAGGATGAAGCCACGATCAAAATGGTGAATACCCCACGAGAGTAGCTGTGACGGAGTGCGCGTCAGGTTGGAGGGCACTGCCTAATCGGCGCTCCGTTGGGAAGAGAAATCCTGCGAGGGTGACTGTGACGGGGCGCGCGTCAAGTTGGAGGGCGCTTCCTAATCGGTTCACGTCTCGACAGGTGAGAAACCCCGCGAGGGTGGCTGTGACGGGTTGCGCGTCAAGTTGGAGGGCAATTCCTAATCGGTTCACGTCTCGACGGGTAAATTCAAAATGCCTGCGAAGAGGACATCAGCGCAGTGGAATTAATAACGAATGGAAAGAAAAAAATATTGAGAAAAAGGGAAGGACAACGCTAGTTTGCGTTGAAAACTCGAGAAGTGCATGAGCACAGCCGCCCCCTGAAGTAGTCGCCTAGATGTGGTCCCAGGGGGAATAAGGCAACGAGTAGAGGGCTTGGTTTTTGTGGGTGCGATCCCCACTCGACGTCTGGGTTAACCCTTCCCAGGTAAGGCTGGTAGAGCGTTCCTCACCTCTTTAAAAAAAAAAAACACACACACACACACACAAAACGTTTGGCAAAACGATGGATAAAAATTATTCATATAAAACAATTCAATAGTAGAATTTATTCATTTATTCAAAGCTAAATTTTCTACGATGGCAGCACTTCGAAAACAACTTCCCACAAACAAGTGCGGCTGTTCAACTGCAACAGAGATGCCAGGTTTGAAGATATGTCTTCATTTTGAAGATATTTGACTTACTTTGAAGACATTTGATTTTGCGGAGACCATTTGAAGACAGTATGAAATATGTGAAGACATTTCAGTATGATAGCTTACGTGAGTTTTTGAGAGATATTATTTCCATGAAATTCTAACTATTGACGGAGACGATCTGGCGTAGTGGTAACATCCATACCTCTCACGCAGAGATCACGAGTTCAATTCTCACTCCCGACATTCTTCCAAAAATGCAAGTAAAAGTGACAAACCAGCCGAAATGTGTTGTAAGTCACTATAATAGAGAAAAAAAAAAACTATTGACCGAAAATATCGTCAAAAGAAATAGGTGTTTTGTCTCAGTGTCATTCGCTCGTTTTTTTTATAAGTCTGACATGTTTATTTTTGTTCTCAGCGGAGACCAGGGCCCGAAATCTTCGACGTTGAAAAATGACGACCGACTCTACTCCCAGTAACTCCGCTTCGACTAGAGCTGCTTCGGCAGTCACCGCCAACAAAATAATGACTTGACTTGAAAATGAATTGACTAGCGTTGACTAGCGAGGATGACTAGTCCAGTCAGTGGTTATTTTAACTGACTCAACTAATGAATACAAATCTGCCTCTTCATTCAACTGACTTCAATCCACATTTCCATTTCCCCCTGACATTGATTTTGTACCCGCGTACCCAACCTTATCTTACGTCCATATAAAGAGAAACGAAAACCTGACTCCTGATGCAAAAAAGTAGTTACCCCATCAATGGACGGTTTATTTTCTACCCATCGTGAACTCAAACCAACGAACTTAGACATTTATCAAGTATGCTATAAAGGTCCTCGCGTTAGTATTAGTTAGTATTAGGCGTGCAAAAAAGCTCACACACAGCACGCTATTTTATACGTGTGGGTAATTTTCGTGTACGATACAAAAAAAATCTAGCTCACCTATAGCGTTTGTCAAACCACGGTGAACTCAAACATCGATACATGCATAAAGATACATGGGAAAGAGAGAGAGGAACGAATTCGTTTTGGGGGAAGTCACTTCAAAATGCAATGAGGACAATTTGACTGGGAAGAATGAAATGATATAGTCGAGTCGATAGAGGGAGGTAGCGACTAAATGCCCGACTGACTGTTCAGTCGTTTTGGCGGAGAAACTGGGTGAAGAAGCCAAAAGCCATTACTAACTGACTACGGATAAAGTCAGTCGGTAAGTCAGCCGACTATCCTCAGTTGACTATGACTATGCCGTGCCCTGGCGGAGACTTTTGTCTCGGGGCCATTCACTTACTTATTTCAAACTTTTCCAAGCAGAAAATCCCCATATAGAATGAATCCAACAAAAAAACTTTTACTTCAAATTCCGGAAAACTTCAAGCAGCCTGAATACATATTGTCTCTAGAAGACATTAGTTCATTTGCTTTCGAGAATTCCAATGATTGTGATATCGCATTTCTCGCGTAACTTTTGAAAAGATCCTAAGTAACAAATGTAAACAAATCGAGTTAATGGATGCACACTATTAGTTCTCAATCATTGAACACATTGCGAAAACAACCGTTCAAGTATCTATCCTTTTCACCTTCTTATCACCGATACAAAAAATGTCTAATGTACAGATCAGAATGTGAAGCACTCGACTGTAACTTCGGACGCCACTTTCCTCTGACGCTCGATCCGTCCGAAGTAACAAAGCAATCAAAACAACACGAAGTCGCACTTCGGACATTTTGAATTTCTGTTATTTTCTGGTGTAGATACCAAAGTAATTTGCCCAATGTACCGCTTTCAGTCAGAACGTCCAATGTAACATTTTCCGCTCGGAGGCTTCAATTTCAAACTAAAATCGCATAACAACAATAACGATTGGTTTTCCAGATTTATAATTGCCTGCTAGTGGTGAAAGTAGTGATCAAGATCGATTCCTTTTGAAACATTTCGCGGAACAATGTTCCGATCTTCAACTTCGTTTTTCTCGAGTTCATGTGAATGTTACATAGGACCTTTTCAAAAGTTACGCGCGAATTCTATTATTTTGGGCCTATACTATACAATAGATTAACCTAGATTTTTCAAACGACCACTACACAAAACGAAGGATTCCCGGTTACATATCGTTGCAATAAATAGTTTTACGAATATGGTTTGAGTTACAACCAAATCTTCAAAACTGAAATAAACAAATTGAGTTATCATAGTTCCGTTTTTGTGGATGAACTGGGGAAGAACTTTCCTCCGATGTGATGAAGACATTTTTTCATACCATGTGAAGATATTTGAAAAAATCACCTGGCATCCCTGAACTGCAAGCCAGCTGTGGGTCCAGTGGGTCCAACTGAGAAACGATTCTCATCCGTGGTTCGGTTGCCGGGAGACGAGCACCAAACAAATTTCAACATTTTTACTTTAAAAACTTCACCGTTTTTGAAAAAGTGACGCGCATTTGTGAACCGTAACTGAATTTGGTTTCCATCTACACTTACCATCTTGGTGGTTGCTTTCGTAGTGTTTTTAGCAGGAATAGCAATTTTTTCCAGCCGAAATTAGCCAGTGAACGGTGTTATGAAAACAACAGGTTCAGCGTTGGGATCACTCTCTCACACCGCACTTTCTCCTTCGAGTGTTTTGTTTCATGGGAGATGGATTCTGATGTGATTCGACGATGGAAAATGTCATGCGAATTACAGTAGAACTTTGATATGATGGCAGAGAAACTGGAAGAAGTTTTCCCTAAAATTTGGACTGCAGGACTCAATCCACTTGATTTGAGCAGAAATGGAAAACTTCATGGTAAGTTAGATTATTTCTATACGACGAAGTTAAAATATTGTTCAATTTTTTTTTCAGAAATAAACCTCAATGATTTCTTCAAAGTCAAGAAATTTTCCACCGAAAACACCAGCAATGCATACATCATTGAGTTTACTTCGACCCACGTGTTGATTGCTTCCGGACAGACTTTGTATTCCAATTCTGCTATCACTCAAAACGCCCACTGCATAGATTTCGATAGTCAAATTGTGCAACTGTCCGCCTGCACATGGTACTGCTTAGTACTGCTGGTCGATGGAAACTTGTTCAAGTACGATTTCCACGAAAATCGCCATACCAAGCTTGATTTTCTCACCGTAGAGAATGCAATGGTATCGGATGAAAAAGAAACAATCACTCACCTTGCCTGTGGTGATAAGCTTTCCATCGCTATTACTAGCAGAAAGTCAGTCTTCACCATCCCAAACAGGGTGTTCACATTTCCCAAACACATCCGGATCGCTAAAGTTGCAGCAGGACTGGAACACTGCCTTCTCCTGACATCTAATGGAGATTGTTATAGTTGGGGCGGCGGACTGTCAGTAGAATAAGTTAGTTGACACATGAGTTGTTTAAAGCTTGTTTGTTTTCAGACGCGGTCAGCTGGGAAACGGTGAGATTACACCGCATTACGAACGACCACAGTTGATCGAGGCTCTTGCTGGTGTTAAAATTTTGGACATCGCTGCCGGTGGGTGGCATTCTGGAGCAGTTTCCTCGTTTGGAGATTTGTACACCTGGGGATGGAACAGTAAGGGTCAGCTGGGGCTAGAGGGGGAGAAGCGAACGAGAGGGAGCGTGTTCGCTCTACCGCAACTGTTGGAAGTGCTGGATGCTGACGGTGTTGAGGTTTCGTTTGAAAAAATCTACTGTGGTAACGGATATTCAGCAGCGATAAGCACCACCGGTGCTATTTATTATGCCGGGGATGATATAACGAACAAAATAAAATATCAACAGATCCAGAAAGAAGCCAAAACAGAACGATTCAAGTTTTTCGATACAACCGCTTGCATTGATGGGAAAATTCGTCTAAAGAGCGGACCCAATACGATTATTTTTATGAATCAGATGAAGTTAGCGAGTAATAGTGGAGAATAAGCTTATGCTACTGTACCATAGATGGCCGTCGCATGTTAAATGTATCCTGGTTGCCAGATTGAGAATAGTCGGATTGCCGAAGTAATTTGAGCACGTGATTGTCGAATCGATTTTGACGATTAACCCACCAGTGCCCAGTGTATGAATATTAATACGCAAAAATGGCCGTTTTTGATGGAACTGAAGTGTTAAGCGCTTTTTAAATGATACCACATGACAATTTAAGAGTGTTTTTTGAGTCAGTGTCATTTTATCCGTAATTTTTGTTGTTTTGTTGTGTATTAAAGCTTGCAAAGTTCGAGTTTCTCGCAAAAGTCGCAAAGTAAACATAACCTACACCTGGGCAGTAATGGGTTAAGGACACTTAAATTCGAAATAACTTTTCTTTCTGGTTTGTTGGTTGGTTAACCTCATACTCGTTCGTTTCCATGACACACGTTACATAACAAGATTGTAGTTCAGCAACAATTATTTGAAAAACCGATAAAGTGAACGAAAGAACTACAATATTTCATCCGAAAATCCTTGACCTAATTTCTTAAATATCATGCGACTCTCAGGAAAGCAATAATGCTCCTCCATCGCTACGCGCTTCCAAACAACCCCGTACGGCAGTCGTATATCATCAGCTCGCAATACACGTTCGGAACCGCATCATTTAAACGGGGGGAACTCAATAAAAGATCGACGACATTGAACGCATAGAATGTCCGTGTCTCGGTGCAACACAATGCAATGCAATGCATGGCTCACAAGAGCGACGAAAAAATGAAGACACCACCACCAGCACCGAATGCACAAAGAAAACCTTCGCAAAGTACAATTCGACCAGCGACAGACAGAGACGCGCCCAATCCTGCGTATGCGGCTTAAACAATCGGAGGTGGGTGGCGATGCCAGACGAAGTTGGATCCCCCAAAAACTCGCTAGACTCCGACTGTTTCGCGTACCATACGTCAAGATGTGCATTGTACTTTTACGGCAGGGTAAACTTCGGTTATTGCATCGATGGTATAAGATATAAACAAGTCAGCGTTTATATTTTCTTTCGCCGAAAACCCAGCCGTCTGTCCGCGCCCCAAAAAGAGAGTGAAAATGGGATCAAGGCCAGCAAGTTTCTTCCCTCTTGTGCCGATTTTTTTTTCTGTCTGTTGTCATTATTATTACGCCGTGCATAATTTGGTTGCAGTCGGACCTTGTGCCCGAAAAAATGCATCGGAACAAGAGCAGAGGAACAGAGAGCAGCGCGGAGAATACCCAATATGCAATTGGGTACGTGGCGTGACGTGCAGTTTGATGCAGCTCACCGCATCAGGCGTGTAGGAAGGAACCGGTTTGCGTCTCGTTTTGCACATGTCTCATCATCCACGGTTAAAATGTTACGCCGATGAGCAATTTCACTTTTGCTTCCTCAAGGTTTCTGGTTCTTGTGTCCGGCAGATAATTGAGGCTTTAAGGGTTTTTTTTGGCACATTTATGACAAACACGCACAAGGGAGGGTGCAATTTTTGTTTATCGTTTCGATCTGCTTCCGATAAACAGTTATCATTTTTGGGTCAAATTTGTGATGCAATGTAACCAGGTTGATTAGGATGCGCTTTTGATGGTACATACTAAATAATAAAGAATTGCAACTAATTTCATAGTTATTCTAAGTGTAATTTCAAAAGAAACAACATGTAGTATGTAAATGATTTTGAGCGGCAATGTAATTTAATAACAATTCTGACGCAGACTAAATGAACTCTGTGAACGAACCTTAATGCAAAGTGAAAAAAAAATCACTGGGAAATGATCGAAGCAACCGAAGCAACATTATGTTCCAACAATTTCTTTAGTGTCAGGCAAATGTATTCAAAAACTTCGAATATGTGTGATTTCTCTGTGTTGTGAATACTCAATTTCCTGGTTATGAAGAAAGTCGATCAGGTACAGGTAAGACTTTATCAATCCATACCTAGATTTGTTGGAATTAATCGAACGAAATAGTTTTTTATCCTTCCATTTACATGGCGATTAGAGGTGTCGGTTAATCGTTCGATTAACTCAAATAATTGAATATCTGCAATTTTATTCGAGTAATTTTATACCGAATAATGAAAAATCAAAATATGAATACATCGAATAAATATCAAAGTAATCGCGATTAATGAAAAAGGGAAAAAAAGGGAACCATTTTTTAAAAAAACAGTGCAAAATTTGTTTAACCGTCATGGTGTTTCGTTTAAATTCATCGAATATGCTAAACCATTTACGGTTGAAGCATAACAATAATCCCCTGGTGGTGGAGGAGACTGGGAAGAATTCAGGGTCTGCTGGAGTAAAATGCGGACTTGAAGAAGGTGGTCTCAGCTCTCGTTCTAAAATAGTAGTATTCAAATTCAGCGTGCCAAAGAAAATATATCATGCTAGTGGTCAATGATTCTATAAATATACTTCTTTTGAACTAGTAGCTATAGGGACCAAGCAGAAATATTTGAAAAAAATCAGCTATTTCAATAACATTCGAAAAACAGGTAATTTTGAACAGAAAAAAAAAAATGTGGAAATGGTAAATTTATCAATATACTGAAATACCATTTCATTCAAAACCCCTTATTCTGCACCATGTTTATTTCAAAATGGTACTTAATGTAACTTTTAAAATTATGACATATTTTTTTTATTATGTCTGTTCTTTTTAATTACAACAAATAAATATTCGCTCGATTAATCGAATACTGAAAGACAAATATTCGAATGAATCGAATATTTCGAAATGACCCCACGATTAATCGACAATCGGATAAACGAAAAATTTAGACATCTCTAATGGCGATTACAATAATGACGAATTTCATGAATACTAGAAGGAGGAGTTGGCAGCAGTGTTGCCACATTTTCATGTGTACTGGAAGGGAAAAAAAATTCCAACTGTACTTTTTTCTTTCAAAATTCTGTACCATCGCAAACATTCGTTGTAGAGAAACATTTGTTTCATTAGCATGAAAAAAACTCATTTACTTTCTACAAATAATTTTGTCTGGATAAAAACTCAAGAAGATAATTGAACTAGGTTTTCAATTTTATTTGATATTTGTTTCTATCGTTCTGTTTTTTTTAAACAAGAAAGTTTAAGGGTTTGTGTACAAACCATGACCGCATGTTTGACGTAGGATTACGTTGCGATATTTGTTGTGTGTTGATTTTGAATATCACCGAACAAGATATGATGATGTTTAATGAACAGTTTCGACCAGATGATTGTCGAGCCGTTCTACATTGTAACTATCAAACAAGCTAATCACGCACTATCACTGTAAGGAATTCAAATTCTCAAAAGTATTGCTACTGGAGAAGTTGCGATATAATAGTAAATAGTAATATTAGATTGAGGAACATCAAATCCATTATTTTCTCGGTAGTGTAATATCGATTATACATTTTCAAGTATATACTTTTTGTGAAGGTGTCATTTTACACTAAAACAATATTTTTTTTTGTGTGTTTGTTTCATTTAGTTGTAAGTTACAGGGTATTAACAACTACGGTAGCTTGATTTGGATGTTTTAATGCATCCATCATATAGTCCGATCTGGTACCAAGCGATTACCACCTTTTCCTGGCATTGCAAAACTTCCTTAGAGATAGAATATTGGGATCAAGAGATGGTTGTAAGATCGATTACTAGATTTTTTCGCTAATAAGGACCAATACTTCTATGAGAGAGGCATCATGAAGCTACCTTTATAGAGGCAATAAATTTCACAACAAAACGGTGCATATTTGACCCAAATCTGACAATCCGAAGCATATCATGAACCCCAAAGTTCAAAGACTCTTGAAGCCAAAAATAAGAAGAAGAATGAAATAATAGTTTGTACAATCTTTCATCAAAAAACTGTCTTCTGTTTTTATGTTATCCAAAGAATCACAGTTTTACGAGATAAACCAGCTTGCGGCTGAAAATCTCTCTATTAAAGATAAAAAAAGAGTCACGGTTCTTGCTCTTAAGAGAATTTAGCAGTGAATTGAATAAGTGATAATCTGAAGTAGCTTAATCTGGAAATAGCATATCCAAGAAAAACTTCAAACTTGTTTGCCGAGCCGTCAAAGAGATATGAGGTCTGAAGTTACTCTGGTGTAATACGACACCTATTATATTGACCAATCCTGAACGGATCCCTGCCTTCAATTCGTTCAGCTAGTAGCTGTATTTATTGGAATTTATCGACCAGTTATATGATAGAAGCTTATAAAACGAAATTTATTCACAATGCCACCAGACACAGAGCATGACTTTCTTCGGGTGAAATCGACTTTGAGAATGACTAACGGTTTATGTCGATTGTTCAAGGATTCCATTTAAAGTGCATTTTGCTTGAAAATAAATTTCTTGCACCTTTTTTCCGCGTGCTGTCAGATGTTTCTCCTATGAAAGGAGTGAACATTTTCATGAACGTGGAACTATCGTGCCATCACATTCTTGAATGGTGCCTACAAAATTCTGTCTCAGATCTTCTTTCGCCGTCTATCGCCAATAGTAAGTAGATTTGTGGGAAGTTATCAGGCCGGATTCACGCCCGATTGCTCGACGACGGACCAAGACTGATACAGGCAACGATGAACGGTGTGTGGTGCAGTGTGCGGATCTCAAGTGAGCTGTTGGAATCATTTGAGACTCACAGGGGAATTCGACAAGGCGATGAACTCTCCTGTCTGCTCTTCAACGTGGCGCTGGAAGGTGTTATGCAGAGAGCGAGCTTCAACATGCGGGGCACGATTTTTAACAAGTCTAGTCAGTTTATGTGCTTCGCCGACGGAATCATAATCATAATCATAATCGGAAGAATACATGCGACGGTAGCCGACTTGTATACCCGACTGAAACATGAAGCAGGGCTGATTGGATCAATGCGTCTAAGACTAAATACATGCTAGCAGGAGGGACTGATCGCAACAGAGTTCTTCTTGGTAGTGATCGACGGCGACGAGCTCGAGGTGGTAGAGGAATTTGTCTACTTTGGCTCATTGATAACAGCTGACAACAACAACAGCCGTGAAATTCGAAGACGCATAGTCAATGGAAGTCGTGCCTACTATAGGCTCCGCAAATCCTTGAGGTCCAAAAAACTCCGACGAAGTGTGCCATGTACAAATCCCTAATTCGACCGGTTATTCTTTATGGGCATGGAAGCATGGAAGCATGGTTTTCGAACGCCGAGTGCTCAGAACAATATAAGGTGGTGTATAGGAAAACGGAGAAAGGAGAAGGAGAATGACTTACGAACTGGCGCAACTCTATGGCGAACCCAGCATCCAGAAAGTCGCCAAGGACGAGTACGATGGGCAGGGTATGTTGCAAGATTGCCGAACAGCAGCCCTGCGAAGAAGGTGTTCGCATTGAATCCGGTAGGAACGAGAAGGAGAGGAGTCCAGCGAGCGAGGTGGTTGGACCAGGTGCAGCAGGACTTGGCAAGAATCGGTGCAGCCGGGAGTTGGGGATGGATCGGGTTTATTGGCGAAAAGTTTCGAATCAGATCTAATCTCTCAATGGGATGTTGAATCATAGTAAACAAAAAATACTGATTTGTAATCTCATTAATCTGTTTTCCAAGCATTTTTTAAGTAATTGAAACAAGTTTTCGGATCAATAATCCATAATTATATAACTCATTTTATCTTTTGATTAAGATGATTACAATCCATTTCGCATAGCTGGCAAAGAATTATTAATGTTCAAAGAGAAATCGAATTCACCTCGAAAATATTCAGCACAAATAATACCCAACACTCCTGTTATTATCAAACAATGTGGTTTCTTTAATATGGTGGAATATTCTCTACACCATATCAAACATTTCATTTTCTTCGCTATCAAATCCATAGCCATTGCTACCATTTGTAAACAATCTGTATCGAATTGTCACCTACACTTCGGTTTTCGCTAAACGCTCTGTTCGATCCGGTGGCAGAAAAGAAATGGGGTTGGGAGAGAAGACCTTAAGCGAGCGAGCGAGACCATCTTCCCATTATTTTCCTCTCACAACTAAATGTAACGAACAAACGTGATTAATTATAGACGCTTTAAACTTTTCAGTTCATTCGTTCACCCACTAAAAAGTCATTAACGTTCGAAACCTTGCACTCCAAGTGTCACGCTCTCGTTTTCGAAACTTTGAACTTACACCCCGGTACAGAAATGAAAGACGTAGTTCTACATCAAAATTTTGTATTTTTTTCAAATTTCTAGACTAGAATACTGCCTTATAAAAAAATAGCTCCACCTATGTTTCCGACACATAGGGGAAAGGGCTGCCCCCCGGGGGACGCGTCCACGCGAAACGAACGAATCGCGACGGGGGCAGTTTCGGACAGCGCTTGTAAAAGTTAAGTGGTACAATTTTCAACCAAATTAAAAATATAAGTTAGTTAACAGCCCTTTCACCAACAGTTGTCATATGGTTTGACATCTTCTGGTATGGTTTGACAACGAGTGAAGTTTTTCTTACACCACAATGAGTGTTCTTTTATTAAAGTCATACTGTAGATATTTTCCATTTTTTTGTATTTTTTTTAGGTTTTGTTATTTTTGAGCTTATGTTATTATTGGTACCGAATTTATTGACCAATGAAGTTATATAAAAATGTTACCATATGGTTGCATTCCGAAGACATGAAAAATCATCAAAGTTGTTGTTCGATTTTTCGAACAGCTGGTCATTAATGAGTTACGAGTTCTGCTATTAGGTCAGTTCTATAAAGGATTCAAATAATTATGGTGTCACTTTATAAAATTATGTATCACGAAAGACACAGATAATCTCATAGACGGCACCCACGTGTAAACCGGTGCCCTGGACCCAGCAAACATTAAATCGCATAACAAACGTATATATAACCCCATATGCCCTAAAATTTGGTTGGCATATAATGCGCCTAACTGGCATATGCATGCAAAAGTGGAGGCCATATACATACATGGCAAATGCTTACCGAATTTGTATGGATGAATATGCAACTTTGACCGGCTATAATAGCGATTATGTTGAAATTGAATTGCGATCTAATATGAATATATTCATGAATTGTCAAAGCACTAAATACGACTTTTGCCATGCTCATATACGATTTATTACTGACATAAAAAAAAAATGGCGCAAAATATTTTCGTGAAATGTTTATTATAGCCTCACGAATCGCCATTTTTATATATGAGTATTTATGTTTGTAGAAATACTAATTGTTTGATTGACTTGTGTTGGGAGTGGAATATGAATGTTTAAAATGGCACAGATTGATGTTTGGTGAAAACTGCTCCGATGTGGGTTCGAACTCCGGTCGTCTGGATTATCATCCACCAGCTATCTCGCGCGGCTATCTGAAATTTAATTCAACATCGGTTAAAACTTTCGAGTGCATCAGCATTTCATTGACATTTCAATATGATGTAATATGTTCTTTAGTGGGATCTAATATGATTTACTGTTTCATGATTTTCTTCAACATGCAACACGATTCACTACAGTACTGAATCGAGTTAAATTATACGCTTATACGACACACAAACTGCATCAGCGTAATATACGCATATGATGCGGATTAAATATATTTTACGACACGTGGAGGCGATCTGGCGTAGTGGTAACATCCATACCTCTCACGCAGAGATCACGAGTTCAATTCTCACTCCCGACATTCTTCCAAAAATGGAAGTAAACGTGACGAACCAGCCAAAATGTGTTGAAAGTCACTATAATAGAGAAAAAATAAATAAATATTTTACGACAATGTACATCATAAAATTTATGTTTATTATACCGAATTGCGACTTAATTTGATAATAGTATATAAACTCGAGTTTTTACATTTTATGCGACTTCAAATATACACGATAAATACTTTGATTGATATTATATGCGATTATGATTTATTCGGATTTCTTGTAAGACTTGGCACGTGCAAAATTATACGATTTAATGTTTGCTGGGGACTTTCATTCCATTACAGAGCACGTCACTCGTCTGCCCACTTCGTGCAATCTGATAACCCAAAATAAAAATCAAACATACATACAAAGTGTATTCGCAGTGCCGAGTACGATTAAGCGAAGTGAAAAAACTGACCTAAATCGGCCGCGTTCCTCTTGTCCAGAGTTTTGTTATCTGAGCTGACACTGCCAGTTATCACAACATGCTGTTGACTTCCATTCAGGGACGCACCGTCTTATCAGTTCGATGACTGCATCCAGCAGGCGTCCAAGACCTAACCCAATTATTTTGCACGGAGTGCTATTTTGACGTGACCACTAAGCAAAGCCACTCAGAGGGAATGTTCCAATTGTGTTTGGTGTTCTTGAACCGATGTAATTTCGAAACCTTGCGTCTGTCTGAGATTGCTGGGCAGAAATGGGTCAATTCGTTGGTTGGCTGGCGAAGCGTGGTCCGCCGAAAAACTCGAATTGCAGCAAAGCTTCGAAACAAGGAAATAAGTACTCCACTGTTGCACACGATAATACAAACACAGACGACCTTGAGTTCGTGCATCCACCGCCATGCTGACGTCCAACAGCCAACAATTCTGTGTTTGTTTGGGGGAAACACACCAAGTGTGCAATGAGTAGTATATACTAGACTGAAATAAATCCGTAGAGGGAGAGATAAAAAAATGGTTTTTTGTGTGTGCGCGAATAATTGTGTACTTAGTGCGTCAGGGGTGCGGGGGGCAGTAAAATTTGCGAACCGAAACGCGCGAAACGCCAAGAAGCGAGGGTGATGATGATGGTGAAGCCGGCGACTATGAAGCCATCAGGGCCGTCTGGTGTCTGTTCAATGTTTTCTAATTCAATGAACTCTTTTCTACGTCGCATTCGCTTTTGTCAATGCTCAAATTCGAAACTTGTTGTGGCAGGTCCGGTCTGTTTAGAGATAGTAATGACATGTTCGCTGTTTGCACGCTGGTTTTTTGCAACCGTATGCAGTGACTCATATCTATCATTTTTCGGATGGATGCATACGACTTTTGACTTTTCATGTGTCGGAACGGTGAATTTGGGAAAACGTAAGCTGTTCAGTTTTTGCGCATCAACCCCTTTTTTTCCTGTAATGAGCAATTATCTTTATTGTCGCTGCTGTTTCTCGTTTGGCTTTACACCTGTCTGCCATTTTTGGGGTTTTTATTAACATACATTTTTATTTACCCTATAGTTCGTATTATTGAACGGAATAACATTTGATAAAATTGGATAACAGGATGAGCAAACAGAAGAGGAGAGACGGGATATGTGGTCTCTGCACAACACTTGCCGTTACTTCGTTACGTTTATTGCGTTCATTACAAACAATTGGGTTTTCAGAGTCCTCCACACGCAAAGGCAGATGTTTGGTAGCGCTTGCGTTGGCTTTTGTTCCTTGTTTTTTTTCAATTTTTCGGGTGTAAAGGCTTCGACCCAATTGGATTATGACAAGTAAAACGTACGAATATGCAGGGGTATTCCATGACAGCTTGTGTCTTCTGACGAAGTTTGCTCAATTTGGTGAAGGGGAGTTAAGTAGGACAGCGGGTTATTTTTTCCTCGAGAAAAAAACAACATTATAATAACTGTACTTTTGATGTAAGCAATTTTTTGCTCATAAACGGCACTTGAGGATCGCTTAGCTTTTGAATTCGATCTACTGCAATTATTTTTTTCTCAGTTCTGAAAACATCAATTTTATCCTAAAAATGGGTGGCTATCAGCAGGTTACTAGGATTTTGACAAAAAGTTAAGATTTTGCAAATTAATTTTCTAACTATTCCATTTTCGGTAGGTGTGCAGTCAAGAAAAAAGAAGGAAGCTCCGTTCCTAGCTATGGTCACCTTTGGTAGAGTTGCTTCCGTATGGTCAAACACTAAATTCAGATCTCTAGTGTCAATAACTAGACCTTTTGAAGCTAGCGATTGACCAGAAACGGCCCACAGAAGAGGTGTTCTGTTCCATCTGGACAATGCAAGGCCACACATGTCTGTACACCCAAAATTGATTTTTAGCTCATGTTTTGTTATCCCGATTTTTGACATTAAATGAGACCTAACATAATAGAAAATGTCATGACTTACAAATACTGGGAAGCATTTGTATAATACACATGGTACAGCAATATAAGATTAATACGAGCGAGAGAAACAGAAGATAAATAAGCTTTCCGCATACTTCGCCACATACACTGGCCAGACCGAGATAGATATTGTTCTCCTTCATGCGCTGCTTTTCACTCTTAGAAAACACTTCCCAACTTAATTTTAAAATCAAGTGCAATATTATCACGTATTTGCTGAACAACTGCTGAAGCATCATTAGCCATGTGGATAGCGTGGTCGTTTAACATAGCTTTACATTCCAGCCGGCCTTGGTTCGATCCCCATTGACGACGTATGGACTTTTTTTTGGCACATTCCCAAATGAAATGAGAAAAGAAAACAGAGAGAGATGTCTGCACGCATACATACAAACCATTTTGAGCTTTTAAAACGGGGCTCATTATTTGCGCTTTTGACTCTCTAGACACACTAAATGGCATCATTTGTGCCAAAGATGAAATGTTTTCTGCCAACGCTAGTTTGGGTGTAGTGTCTCGCCAGAAACTCCGGGAACTTGGTTGGAAAGTTTTGATGCATACACCATATAGTCCTGACCTGGCACTGAGTGATTACCACCTTTTCTTCGCATTGCAAAATTTTCTGAGTGTTAAGAAATTAGGATTAAAAGAAGATTGTGAAAATCGATTACTAGAGTTTTTAGCCAATAAGAACCAAATATTCTATGAGAAAGGCATTATGAGGCTAGCTTTTAAATGGCAACAAATTATATAACAAACCGGTGCATATTTGACACAAATTGGACAATCCGAAGCATCTTAAATAAAGTTTGAATTTCACGCAAAAAATGGATTACTTTTTCCCCAGCTTAATGTTTTGAATGATTCATTTACAACCATTTGTTCCCGATAGAGTTGCATTCTCATAAAACAGTGCGAGCTTCTAGAGGCGAATGAACTGAAAAGTTTAAACCCTCTTAAATCCAAAAAGAAGAAGAAGAAGTACGAACTTAGTTGCGCATAGATTAGGGAAAAATGGATGAAAAAATCAGAAGGTTTGAACGTTTTGTAATTATTTTTCCAATTACATTCAACGTAGGGGAAGGTTGCCCTAATCCGTCCGGTGGCCTTGAGCCGACCACCCCTTGGATCTCGGGAATGGCACTACCTACCGAATTTATAGTGTCAAATGAAAGGTGTCACTACTCTGACAATCTGGTTATATGGTGACCTTTTTCTTGGTCCCTTCATTCTAGCCATTCGACGCCAAACCCCGGTTTGTGTTTCAATGCTTAAAAAAAAAAAAAAACAGGAGGTTGTGTCCAAGACACGACCACATCGTTGACGTAGAACTACGCTGTTATTTTGGTCAAGTCCTCCGCTTTGCGCTCGTCTCAACAGAAGCCCTTTCTATAAATATTTCAGGTCTCGATTAGCTTAGCTTTCATCCTTGGTGGAGATAGTTTTGTTACTGATCAAATCACACACAAAATTCCTGAACAATTATTTTCTTGATGAGCCGATGATAGCCTGGTTTGATGATTCTCCACACAATTGTGTAGTTCAGAACCTTAATGGAATGGCGTCAGTATGATGTAATGATTGCAATGCCAGAGACATCAGCGAGTAAGTAATTTGGTCGCTACCACAGCTCAATCCGAAACGAGCGATGCTTATTGCTTCGTACATGGAACCATACTGAAAGTTTGCCTCAGCGAAATCCTGCGTTCTTCTTCTTCTTCTTTTTTTTGTTCTCGGATACTTTAAATCATTCCCCTCCGTTGATCGCCGATAAGTTGCTCGTTATTGACGGCATGGGTAGGAAAGCTCACAAATGACAAATGTATGGGAAAATGAAAATGCTTCTAGTTTTCATCAATTTAAACCATTTACACACCAGGGGATTGTAGTATATAGCATGAAAAACAAATCTTAGGGAATTTGCGATTCGTTTGGTATGTAAATCGTCAAAATCCGTTCGCAGCAAAAAAAGTTATTAACGTTAACTTTATTTCATAAAAACGTGACCTGTTTTCTGATTTGGCACCCTTAATGAAAGACGTGGTTCTACGCCAAAAGCTAAATCTTTTACCTGTACGGAAAATGAGTTAGATATTCTTGTGGTTCTCGAAAAATATCAAAACCAGCCAATTTCGATTGATTATGGTTTGCTCTTCAAAGCAAGCTATATAGATTGAATTTACCTGTTACCTGTAGTATCCAGCATGTCGTTGATTGAAAAAAGTCAGGGTGGTCCTAAACCGATCCTTTGTTTTTGCTATGTTTGTGGCCGTTTGTGTTTGCGTGTTGACCGTTGAACGGTGAGCATCGAGCGTTGAGCATCGACTGTCGAGTTACCGTTTTCTTTGCCGTTTCCTTTCTGTTTCCGTTTTCGTTTCCGTTTCCGTTTGTGCATGTGTTCTTTTGCTAACGCCATTTCGCCAACACCTTCTTTGTCTCGCTTTAACACTAACTCAACTCCTAATTATTGTGTACTGGTATGATGCCAATGTTTAGACAAAAGTGTTATATCTGGTAGGAATATCGCTACAAGTTGTTGTTTATGAAAATTTGAGCATATGGGTGTCGCAAAAATTTCTGCAGCTAGGGGCTGGAAACGCTAAAGTGAATGACTCAGGGGTCAAAATGATTGAGGTTTCTGCTGCTAGGGGATTGGAAACGTAAAACTGATTGGCTAGGAGACCAAAATATGAAAAGCTTTTGCAACTAAGGTACTGGAAACGTAAAATTGAGTGGCTAGATGGCCAAAACATGAAACGTTTCTGCTGCTAGGGGGCTGGAAACGTGAAATTGAGTGAATCTGAGGCCAAAATAAGAGGAGTTTTTACAGTTAGGGAGCTGGAAACGTAAAACTGAGTACTAGATAACCAAAATAAGGTAAGTTCCTGCAGCTAGGCGGCTGGAAACGTAAAATTAAGTGACAAGATAGTCAAAACATGAAAAGTTTTTGCAGCTAGGGGGCTGGAAACGTGAAATTTAGTG
The DNA here is from genome assembly GCF_029784135.1 of Toxorhynchites rutilus septentrionalis. NCBI lineage: Eukaryota > Metazoa > Arthropoda > Insecta > Diptera > Culicidae > Toxorhynchites > Toxorhynchites rutilus. Next base: position 18,248,402 of record NC_073744.1, on the reverse strand, counting down.
GATATCAGTCCAAAATAAAAAAAAATTCTGCAGTTAGGGGATTAGAAACGTGACATTGAGTAACCAGAAAGTCAAAATATGAAAAGTTTTTGTAGCTAGGGGGCTGGATACATAAAATTTAATGACTAGAGGGCCAAAATAAGAGAAGTTTCTGCAGTGAGGGGGTGAAAACGTAAAATTGACAAAACATGAAAAGTTTCTGCAGCTGACGGCAGGAAACGTGAAATAAAATGGCTAGTGAGCTGGTATGATGAAAGTTATTGTAACTGAAAGCATGAGGTTGAATGAAGCATTTTTTTCTTGTTTTATAGAGAGCAGTTTACCCTTCTGGACTGGCTCGTCAGAAAATATCTCAGAACATATCAGAAACAGTTCTCTATAATGAAGAAGATACCTCGAAATATCGTATTTTGTCTCAGACATTTTACGGCTCGTGGGGCTCAAAATTTGAGATTATTAACATTTTTTTTGTGTGATCGAATTCGCTTCAAATGGATGAGAGTCGTCTGTTGCCCATGTTTAGATGTGAAAAATTGAGAATGGCAAATAGGCACAATAATGGCTTCAGTAAATAGGGTCCCTTAAATGTTACTTTGAATCGTACCATATCACTAATCAGAAGCTAGAGCGATTCAAGGTGCTTCATTTGGGAGGCCCACAGTTTTAGAAGGTGCTAAGGAGTTTCAAAGAAATTGAAGTTATCTCGATGTTGTTACTTGAAAAGCCTTGGTATGACATCGCGGCAGAACGATTGGAGGCTTATTTGAAGCCACGTTGGCAAAACGTCCTTAAATGCTATAAGCTAAGGAACATGAAGCAAGGCACAAACGAAAGAATTTCTAATTACGTTCTACGATTGCGACAACAGCCTATGGACTGTGGTTGTGGGAAGGTTGTTCTTCTCCGGAACATCGTCGGAAGATATAAGAGAAGAATCAATCCATTTTCTGATACCGAAGCATTGGGCGAATCATTAGAAAGCGTTAGATCTCAAGAGCTGGAGATGAGCAGCAAGCATTCTCGTGCGGATACCCGGGAATTTTAGCGATGCAAAAATCGTGTAATTTTTTGATGCTATGATTGTCTGGTGGTGCAAATAATGCAGCCGTAACGATAAATATAAACAAGGAGGAGAGGTAGCGGGAGGGAAATATTTGCGCTAGGGTATGGGTAGGGTAGGTAACGAATCTCTGCTGAGGCAAATATTCTGTCTTTTTCATTAACTCCAGGCAGTTAAAATCACTTGTTTTCCGTCGTCATAAGGGCTTCATTAGTGTCTTAGACATTGCATCAATGCATTGCGCCAAATAATTATTTGGGGAATATTAAGCCAGACCATCGTGAATGTCGTGCTGGAATGATGTAAGTTATTTGGGTTCGCGTGCCAGTCGCAAAACTACCTTCAAATATGATTGCATTTGCGCTAATCTTGATCATAATGGAGCAATTCTACGCTTTTTGAGGGTATTGAGATTAATAAAATGAGTTTATTTCGTTCATTTAGTCACAAAGAAAGTAACTGTCGTTCTGGAATTTTGTATGTGATTTGGTTTCGCTTGCCAATAACAAAATATTCTCCACTAAGGATGACAGCTGCGCTTATCTCGAGCATGAGAAAGTAATGCAACTTTTTTCGAGGCCAGTAATATAAACAGGAGTGTTTCTTTTGAGAATAGCGCAAAATGATGAGAAGTGTTCTTATTCATACTCGCTCCAAGCCACCAATGTATGGCTCTGTATAGTTTATTGTTCTGCGAGGGCAATAATGAATCATCAGTCGATTATCGTCAACTGATTCTACAACAAAAAAAAACCATTTCACAGCGACCAAACCATTCTACTGAACAGTTATATCTAAAATTTATCTGTGTTATAAAATAATATCCGATGTTATAAACAAGCGACTTGAATAATATAACAGCGTAGTTCTACATGAACAATGCGGTCGTGTCTTGAACACAACCTCCTTTATTTTTTTTTCGATGAAACACACACTGGACCAGTCTTCCGACAAACACTTACACATGTCCACCCGATGTGAAAATTACATGTCTTTGTTTGAATTCAAACATGATTTTCGCTAGTGTTGAATGTCTATCCCAAACGCGAACAATGATACACAAACATAAACATTGTAAACAAACACGATGTTCATAATTCACGAACATCATGTACAAACATATCACCCGATGTCGCAGTATTCATTGCTTTCGTTTCGTTTCTTTTCAAGCACGGAAAAAAATTATTCATCCTAAAATATTTCTTCGTAGAATACTTTTTCACAGAAACGAACTTGAAATTTAGTTCGCATTACAAAAATTACATGAACTAAGAGGCTATGAGTTCATGCACATTTTGCAAGTCTGATTATATAATCCTTGGTTTCGTGCAAAGAAAACATTCTCTGAATAGAAAGAAGTTTCTATGAGATTTTTTTGCGTGCATGTTGCCAATTGAAGTCTGGGGAAGCGACTGCACCATTGTCATGATAAATGCTTCCCTTCCCTTTTCATATCAACGCACCAACACACCGTGTGTTGAGTGGTGGTGGTGTGCTGTCTAATTCGCTTCTTTTACTCTACACACTGCTGTTGCTTGGGATGAAAATGCGAGAGAAACTGAACATCATGTTTGAACATCATGGGAAACAAACATGACACATTCTTAAACAACGGGTACAAAAAATAATGTTTGTCTGCAAACATAAAACTGCGTGAGTAGGGAGAACACTGTTCGTCTCGTACCCAGTGTTCAATGTGAAACACGGAAGACTGCACTGGACCAAATCACTCCACAGACGGTCCAAATCACCCCGCATAAAATTTTAATGTCCAAAAATCATCTCTTTTATTCTATGATATATTTGGTAATTTGAAACTTTATATAATGATTAAACATTATTGATTGAGAGAAAGTCGTCAGTGTACAATGTGACATTTTTTATTTAGACCGTATAGATTTGGAGATATTAGGCGATTTGCTTAGGGGGTTCAAATTCCCCCCATTTCCCCTACTGGTCACAGGAGTTGGACGAAGTTGTTGGACATCTTGCAAGGCAATTCATTTCGGATGCGTATGCGCAAAAATAATAGCCACAAGAGAACACGTCAGAATGAGATAAAACGAAACAAATATTTTTAAATATATTTTTATTACAGTATAATAAATACTGGTTATATTCCAAATTCACATTATAAATATATTACAATAATTATTATTATATTTTGTTGTATTATATTCCCATTCACGTCTTCTATCCGCTGTCTCTAATTCTTGTTTTTTTCCTTCTTACCTCCTCGATTCTTGTCCATTCCCGCTAGCAATGCATTTGCTTTGTTTAGTTCCAAAACAAAATCTCTTTTAGTCTCATTTTATCTTCGCATTTTCACCTTTACGATCAAATATTCAACGTTCTCCGTAAGATGTCACTGTGTGTATGTATTTTTTTCTCCCTCTCTCTTTTGTTTGTGTCTCTAAAATTTCGCATTTTGGTTGATGTTTCTAGGTTTTGTGTCTTTGATTCACTGTCACTTATAGTTAAATGTTAGCTCATTCTTCCGACGCGATTTTAGCGGTATTTTCTGTCTTGATTTATTATCGTTTTTTCTTCTCTCTCTTTCTCTTCAGTTTGCTTGTTGTTGTTTTTATTCTTGTGATAACAATCCCACAGTGTTAATATGTGATTTTTCGTTTCTGTCCAGCTTTTTGTTTCTTAGTGAGTTTGTGGTTATGTTTACCGATCTTGTTTTATCTTTTTTGGCCTTCTTGAACTAAATAGCTATTTACCTGGAAAGTTCTAACTTCTCAACGACTTGTGTGCGCGATTGAAGTGTTGTAGTCGTATTTTTTTTCGTATAGGGTCATTTCATGATGGTGTATTTTTAGCGAACCCAATAGCGTTTACCAATTTTCGTTTGCATTCCTAAATGGTTTTAGTATTTAGTTTTCTCAGCATAGGCGTTAGCTGTCATACACATAAAAGGCATTGAAGTTATCGTTTCAAACTGTTCGTCGGCTGGTTTACGCAAAATTTCGTTCCTTCGATTTTTATTTTTTAGGGGGAAAATTTTCTTGTTTTGTCGATGCGGGTTGTGGTAGAAGTTGAGTTTACAGATGTTGGTCCCAAAACGATATTTTTTCTGCGTATAACAAAACCAGTTTTATCGACGGTAAAATAGATTTGGTGTAAAATAAATTTAGTTTTTTTTTGTTTCTCATAACATTTCAGTCTTTTGTTCTGGTAAGCAATTTTGACTCTTTTGCGTGTTCATTTCTATGTTTTAGTTTCCGGTTTAAGACTGAACTGAACGGGGTTACACTTAAGTTTTGTTCTGGTTAAAACTTCGACCTGACTATTGTTTGATTTTGCTGATGGTAAGTTGTTGTAATTTTGTTGCGGATGCGCAGCGGAGTGTTCCCTCTGACCAGCAGGGTTGCCAGCTTTGCTAGTATTTGCGGAAAATCTATCCAACACCTGTGTTTCGATACTAATCTAAATCGTAAAAATAACTGAACTCCATATTGTATTGTACTTGTGATATGAAATTAATATTGCTTAACAGCGTAAGAAATACGATCCTAGAGATAAACCTTAAATTTAACCATTGGCTTCATTCGTATATTACTAGTAGCTTAGCTAGAGTTAAAAAAACAACGAATTTATTTGCTTGCTACTGTTCCCGACACTTCAAACGATATATCAATTCTGTACAACAACAAAGAATAGAAAACCTTCCGTACCTGCTTAGCACATTGTTTATTTTTTCTATCATTCTGCTCTGTGGTGAATTTCGTCCAGATTCCGATACAAACTAAAATCATATACGACTAATTTACGATCTATGAGGCTTCTATAACCGATTAGCTTAAGAATTTCCCCTCGTTTTACTTAGAACATAAACTGGCACAAATTTGGGCCTTTGTCGACACTACCCTCTCGTCACACCTCGTCGCGTTTATCGCCCTAGTCTTCAGAAAGAATAAAACATCCCTCAACATCTTTCCGATCTCTCGCGATACCAAAAGAGCCTCTCATATCGAACAGACACAAAACAAAAAAATGAAGAAAATTCTAAAAGCCTATGAAATTACGTATTCTCGATACTGTGTGTGTGTTGTGCTGTCAACGAGGAAGGAAGCTCCGCTGTACGCATCTTGCAGGCGGCAACATCGTCAAATCAAATATTAAAAATGCTGGACTGTTATTTTCGGAGTGAAATCAGGATTTGTTTCGGTTGTTATCTGATTTGCTATTGCGCTCGTTCACTGTTTTCATTTGTATTTGTTTGTTTTTATATCTTCTCATTACCAATTTTCATCGAAAGCCTGCTTTAATCCGCATTTTGAACTATTTACTTGAATTGTATTTTTGTTTGTTTTCTTTTGTTTTTCTCTGTCTATTGTAAGTAGTGTTTTTTTTTTGGTTGTTTATATAGTCAATTTTTTGCTGTTTACATTGCTGCTGCTGATTTAAGATATTTGAATTTTTTCTTCGCTTCTCTGCTATTGCGGTATATAATTGTAATTATTAATGCTGATTTTGCTGATTAAGTTGTGTGAAGAAAATCATAAATTTGTGTGATACCAATGTTTTGTTTTCTTATCTGCTGATTCATCATTTCAACTGCTGCTTTGTAGAAGAATGAATTCAAACCGATTGCTAGGCGGATGCTGTATGTACAAATTGATGCTTGCTTCTGACAGTTTGTAAATTTGAGTGGAAAGGGGGCTAGAAGATTGGTTGTGTCGAAAATTGAGAACAAAACTTGGGACTCAAAACAACAACAAACATAACTTATCGAACATGCGTTAGCTAACTCATATGTACAAGTAAAGAGATGTAATAATGAAAAACCAAGGAGTTAACAGTTTGTATGTTTGAAGCGATTTTTATTACTGTCTTGTTGCTTACTATTCATTCTTATTTTACTCATTTTCTGCTGATAAATCCTATTATTCTTCTTCACTTTGATCATTTTATTTATTTCTAGGTTTTTTTGCATAGCTTACAATATTTTACATTTATATTTTTCATTCCTACGTTACTGATAACTTATATGCCTTTTTTGTTCAGCTTGTTCTTTTTTTAAAAAAAGTAACACTTCTATGCTTCTTTCTTTTCTGCGTTTTGAACGCCTTTCTCGAATTCATCCGTTCAAGTTTGCGTGTGTGTTTTTTTCCCTTTTTACAATCGTGTGTGTGTTGGTTTTCCGGCTCCTGCTTTGTGACCTGGTTAAGTATAAAATGCGTTCATTTTTTTCTAACTTTATATCGTCGATTCGCTCGCAAGAATATTGATTTTCATTTCATTTTTGCTTCCACTAACTTAAAGCGGTTAAGACGCGGCGGCGCAGATTATGCCCGGTAAAATATAAAACTCTTAATAATAAATTATCCGCTAATGATCGGCTAACAGGCTCTGCTTCGTGTTAACTTCGGCTATGACGAACGTAGAAAAAAAAATGAATGTATTTCTTAAAGCTAGTAAATGAGCATCGGCAATGTGGCCTGTCACTCGCGCGCTGTCGAAACAGAAAAAAACGAACAGAAAAAAAACATTCAAATACACGGCGGCCTTACAGTCCGATTGCGGGTCTCCTAAGCACACATAACTAAATAACTAAATAAACATATCGCAAAGGAAAAAAATATAACTGCGATTGTCTTTTATAAATCATTAGTAATGCTTTTGTAATAAACTGGTAAAATAAAGAAGGCGTTAAAAATGGAAAAAAATAGACAAAAACGATTTAAAGACATAAAAATGAACTGACATCTGGTTGGTTAGAGGTAATATAAAAAAACATTTCAAAATATATTAGCTTACTAAGAATATATACCAACGTAACAATCAATGAAATTAATCAATATTCTTTTTCCGCTTTCCTGATTTCTTCCGTTCCGTTTCATCGGCTTTTTTGCTCTATTTATATATGTATCTTGTTTTTTTGTTGTTGTTTCGGATAAGTCGTTAAATGTTTTGTATTTTTGGAATGACTTTACCTTTACTCAGTTTGAAAAATTAAAATTAAACTGAAAACGTCCAAAACGATAAAGTTTGAACAACCGAAAACCGGTTCCGTATGGGCGCGTTACCAGTGCTGCCAGTTTCGACAGTCTGGAACGCAAGTAATCAAATGTTTCACTATAACAGAAATAAGATGCTTGGTTCTTCTTCGCACTCGTGTTGTTGTTGTTGTTGTTCCACAACGACGAGAAAAGAGTTAGCACTGTTTCCGTTTGATTATGAAAGAACTGAACTGAAGATTTATCACTGATTGAGCCGCGTGTATGCAGAAGAGTGCTTCTGGCACAGTTGCCGGTTTCATTCGAAACAGAATCCATTGTTTCGGTGTGTGTGTGTGTGTGTGTTAGCTTGTGGATGCATGTGTTTTTGTGTGCTTGAGTGTTAAAATGGGAATGTGATGTTGATTGACGATCAATTCGTCCCTGATTGTTTTTTTTTAGTAAATGCCTAGCTTTGGAATGCTACTGTGTGTGTGTATTGACAAACCAAACCACACCGCGAAATAGGAATTCTGCTTGGAACGAAATTGACTCATGACACATTGACACTTTGCACGAACGGGCTCAATTGTCGCTGTTTGTTTATCTGCTTTTGTTGTTGTGGTTGTTGTTGTTGCTGCTGTTAAGAATTATCCTGTGAGAAAAATGCTTTGTATCTGTTGTATCTCTGTAAGTATAAGAAACTTATACTCGTTCGTGGCTGCTGTATGGTAGTTACTGTTGTTTTAATCTATGGGTTGTCTGCATATCCGTGATTGCTGTGTGTGTATGCTTGTTGTGAACTGAAAACCGTGTTGCTGTTCCGTATAGTGGCTATTTTGCTGCGGTGAAGCTTCGTTTCCATTCGCTTCACACTCTGTTGAAACTTTTTGCTTTGTGGGTGGCTATTGTTTTGATTGGTTGGAGTACTAACTGATAAGTATACTGAATGGAAGAGTCCGAAAAAATTATTGTTTGCTATTTGTTTTAGCGATTTTATTCGGGATTCTAGTACCTCGCAATCTGCCAAAGCGGTACCAGCGCCTGTGATGGTCAAGTCATTAATCTTATGCCTTCTGTGATCTTTGTTGGTATAGGTTATCAAATGGTTCATTCCTTTTTTCTTTCTTTCAGAAGGTGATGTGTGATTATTAGTTCTGAATCTGTTGTAATGTTTTTGTCTTTTTAACATATTATTTCATGATTTTCTTTTTGGACCACAAAGTTTACTAATCCATATGTGTTTCATTTGATGATTTGTTTTTTTTTTTAAATTTTCGGTTGTATATAATTTTGATACTTCTAAATAGTTCTCTGTTTTTTTTTTGCGAAATTCCACTCTCAAACCCTAATGCGCGATTAGTATGGTTGTTCTCCGTGATGATGGTTTTTATCCATTTGTTTCTATTCTCCGAGTTGTATCGAATTTTGATTATAAAAAAATACCTAAATATATACCAGTTCATTTTGTTTTAGCTTCCTAAAAATTAAAATTAGTTATTCTTAATTTTCTTCCGTCTCGCTTGTGTTTGTTTTTAGTATAACCTATATCACATTTAGACATTTCATGAAAAAATATAAAGTTTTATATATATCCTTAATGTTTTTTTTCGCCTCACTTTGCTTCACCTCAATGTATATATGTAAATTTGGACAGAAAATACATACATATCATTTTGTTCTTATTGTGTTGGATGTATATAAGATTCCTTTCTTATTGTTTTAACTTACTCCCGATGATGATTAATGACTATGTTCACACATCAATATTTTTTTTTCTTGGTTTGCGGTTTTTAAAGGGAAAATGGTAAACACGACTTACTTTGCTGCTTTGCCTTTTTTTTTGTTTCAAGAAAAAGAAACTAACAATAATATATACAAAAAAGCTTCTCATTTCCTAGCATCAAAACAATAGAATTTCCGTGTATGTATGTGTTGTTTGTTTATCTCCTTATATTCAAAGCACCATTTTGTTTACACCTTATCATAGTTTTCCAAAAGGAAAACGTGCGAAAGTTTCCCTTCGCCGTTTTATCTTATTTACTTTTTTAACCTCAACTCGTTCATCGAACGATCAACAAAACAAACATTTTACTAAGCCTTATCGTGTTTTTGTTTAATTGTTTTTTTCTATTTGGCAGCAAATTAAACTCAAACCCAAGGCAAATGAACGCAGTCAATCGCGTTTATGTGTGTGTGTGCGGCCAATCCACACGAATCACGCGAATTTATTAATTTACCAACTCAATCACACTACGATTATTGTTATATAAATACTCGAAAATTTTGATTCCAATTCGATGAACACAAATTTCCAACCGTGTCTGTTGCTGTCAGTCTCTTCTGTTGCTATCATTCTTTTATCTTTTTTTTCCAAATTTGGACACGGTGGAAAATTTTCCGATCACATTTCGTTTAGTTTTTTGTATTGCCAATTTTTGTTTTGAACCGAACCCAATTTCGAAACAATTTAAACACGAAACAGGAAATAATAGGCTATGATGGGAACGCTATGGTTGCACCTTTGAGTTATTTACACACACACTTTTGTCGTTTTACAATTCCACAATTATGTCGGCAAATCAAAATCGAAACACTAGGCAATAGTCACGGTAGGATTGATTTTTGTCGTGTGGTTCGTTGGGGGCAGATTTACTCTGCTGTTTGCGTTAATATGTGTGTGTTGTAAGTGTTTTTGTGTGTGTGTGGGTGGAAGTGTGTTCATGAAACCTTTGTTTCCATTTTGCGTTCCCAAAATGACGTGTGTCTCTCCCTTGTGAAAAGCTGTTTTGCTGTTTCTTTTTTGCCTTCGAAAGGATTGATCAAAAATATCAATAGTTTTGTTTGTTTCGCTTAGTCGTTATCTTCGGTCAGCTGTTTTAGACTTTAAAATCAACGGTTTCATTCCTATACCTATAAAAATAGTTACTCGCTTTATGAGGCGCGATACGCTTTTTCTTCTTCTAATTTTGATAGTTTACCTTTTTTTTTGTTGGACATTGAAAACAGTTCAGTGTTTGGTTTTGTTTTTGCCTAATAATAAATTTATAAACACTCACACGCACAGTGCTATTTGTGGTGTGTTGTATTTCAATAGAGTTGCAATATCTAGATCCACGAACGATTTTTTTTCTTTTGTTCAACAACCATGTACAATGTGTGTGTGTGTGGGGGGTCTTTTGTGTTTGTGATTTTGTAATTCTTTTATTTCTTCCGCGGATTCGAAAAATTAAACGTTAGATCCCGAAATATGGCGATGGCGGCGGCGCAATTAGTGTTATAATTTAGTGTTTTTTTTGCATATATTTTCTTACTAATAGTTTCCACAAAAATGGCTGTACAAGATAACTTTCAGTGGTATTTTTCGCTTAATTTCATCTTTATGAGTTATATATAAGGCATTTTGCATTACACCACGTTCCCTTACGCGTATAAGGGTGTGTCTCAGTGTGAGTGTGTGATTCACTATAACGTGTTTTCTTTTTCATTCTTTTGGGCCATGTGATTCTCGTTTGTGTTTCTCTTTCGGTTGATTTAGAAATTGATCCAAAAATGGGAGATGAGTGAACGAAATCATTGTTTTGTTTTCAAATTCTATCGATTTGGAGTTTATCCGGATGAAAACATGTTTAGTTTCCTAACTTATTTTTTTTTTGTTTATATGAGTGTGTATGTGTGTGAGTGTTGTTTCTGGCACATTCATGGTGGTAAAATTTGTTAATTAGTCTACCAAAGATTTTTGTGTTCAAATACAATGGTTCAAGCAAGGGTAGATGTATTTATACTTCCGGTTTTGCCTAAGTCATCTCTTTGATTGAGAGTGAGAAGAACGATTCGTTTTTTTCCAAGAAGGCAAGCAGAAAACCAGGAAAATTAAATGAATAAAATAAACTACAAAACGAAAGGAATGGACCCAAACTAAAGCCGTATTTAGACGTTGTAATTTACTCGGTTGCGAGTAAACGTCAGTCGATCCGAAGAATTACGAACGCACCCATACCACGAAATTTTACATTTGAATTGCATGTATGAAGGTACTTACAGTCGAGCTACTTCAAAGTTTTTCGTTTTTAAACGAGCGAGTAGCTCCATACATATAAATCAAACGTCAAATTTCGTGGTATGGGTGCGCTCGTAATTCTTCGGATCGATTGTCGTTTACTCGCAACCGAGTAACTTACAACGTCTAAATCCGGCTTAAGGGTAATTCTGGATACGAGTAAACTACAATAATTCAACATAAAGACCAAAGTATTCCAACTGACGACCTACTCGAATGCCAACTTCAGCTCAACAACGTTCGTGAAGAAGAATCCTCTTTTTAAAAAGTTCCAGAAGAACAGTCCAATCAAAAAATCTCGAGAAATTAGCCAGCTTCTAGAAAAATACGAAAGCTTTGAAACTTTGCTGCTACCTAGGTGCGGGAAATAAAGCTGACATAAAAAATATATATCTATATACGATACCTTAAATATTTGTTTCACTCAATTTGCACCGTAATTTATCCATTTCTTGTACACTTAACATAACAGTGTCGGAAGACGCAAAGTTCCTAAACGCAAGGTCTACCGGAAGAAGGGACGTTTGAAGAAAACGATGATTGTCAAAGGCCGAGCCGAAGACAAGAGAATAATTCTCATTGTTCCGATGTGAGAACAGAGAGTTCAGATTTTTAGTGGACTTTCCCCATAGATGTAACAATGATGAACGACAAGGACTATTGAGTCTAGGATTCAATCTGATCTGGCACCACTTAAGGAAAATGAGAGTCCTGAGAGGAAATTAAGCGGGAGAGAATTTGAATCCCTAGGTTGGATGATGCATTGCATCGAGTTGAGAGACCAGTCTGTGTACTTTTTTTGGAGTGAAAGCTGCTTGTCTGATGGAAGCAAACAAATTAATAAATGGCTTCTAAGTTTCGTTTTTCTGGTCATGACACTAGGGATGAGAAAAGTCTTCATGAATATAAGGCGAGCTGTAGTAGATTGGCGAAAACAGGGCGTTTTTATTTGGGGGGTTTCGTTAATATCTTTTTCCATCGATGAGTGATCGCTTCTGTATCACAAAACCTCGTCCTAGAGCGTCAATTGAAAATGCTAAAGAGTTCATTGCGCGTGAAATCGAGAAAAAACTAAAATATAATGCTCCCAAGCTTGAAAAAAGAGATACAATGAAATGTACGAACATAATCCGGGATATCTCCAAAAAGTTTGGGTATATAGGCCGGAGCGTGTGGAAGAAATTATGGTGAACTGTCAGAAGCGGCTGAACTTTGCCATCCGACATCCATTTGAAACGGAAATCTTTTGGATTCGAGTCATATTTTCTGACAAATTCTGGCGTAGTGGTAACATCCATACCTCTCACGCAGAGATCACGAATTCAATTCTCACTCCCGACATTCTTCCAAAAATGGAAGTAAGAGTGACCAACCTGCCGAAAAGTGTTGAATAGTACAGAAAAATAGTAGCAAAAAATTCAAAGTTTGTCCAGAAAGTGTTAAACGACAAACGACCAAGTTCGACAATGAATGTTCTTTCGAGGATCTCAGCAGAAGTGGGCGAAAACCCGGACCAAGTAATCCCGAATTGGACCGAAAAGTTGTAAATTATATTCAGAAGAACAGGTCTGCATCTATTCGTGATCTGACCAGTGTTGGGATGATTCAGCGGATTAAACAGAGACATGGTCTAAAGACCCAACCAGTACATTCTCATGGATGACGAAACATACGTCAAATAAAATTCCAGATCGCTGCCAGGACCTTAATTTTATACCAAAACGATTGGAGAGAGTGTACCATTTGCGAATACGATTGTTGCGATGGAAAAATTCGCTCAAAAAGTGCTCGTATGGCAAGCCATTTGCACGTGTGGCATGCGATCGTCAACTTTTCTTTCACAAAAGGGACTATAAATGCTCAAATTTATGTGGAAAAATGCTTGAAGAAGAGATTGTTTTTACTTTAAAGAAAGCACGAGGTTCCTTCTCTATTCTGGCCGGATTGGCATCGGCACATTATGACAAAAGGAGCAAAAACAAAGGAGAAATAAGAAAAAGTGAGGTAGATATGACAGTTGATCAAGCCAACACGCAAGTAGTTCGCAAGTAGTAGGAAACTACTGCGGTAGCCTATACTCAACCGAGTGGAAACACCAGGGTCTAGCGGCAGTAATCGAGGAATGCCTGAGACTCGGCAAAGTCGGGAGATCAACCCTCTGTTAATGTCAAGGTCCAGCGTTAGCTTAACCCAGGAAGGATAGCTGACTGGAGGTACCATCCTGAATACGATCATGACGAGGGTCAAATAGCTCGACAGCTTCGTGTAGGACAAACCCTACTGATCACAAGCCGATCAAGTCTAGAATGTCGAGCCTAAGATCCCTCATAGTATGTGCTATAAAGGAGCATGACGGACTCGTCGAAAGGACAAAAGCCTCCGAAAAAAGCACTCGCTGACGCGTTGCAGAACGCCAAAAACTCCTCGAAACCGTTCGGACAATGGATTCACCAACTGAAGAAGAGCTGCTCAAAAAACTTTAGAAGACTCTAGAGGACGAGGAGAAACAGAGGGAGAAGAAAGAATAAGAAGAAAAAGGAGGATAAGAAATAAATGGAAAAGAGGCAGGAGCCAAAAGACAAGAAGTCTAGTCCTCGGCAGGCGAGAAGCTAAGGAGATGCAGTCATCGTGGGAGCTAAGGGTGGCTTGTACAGGATGTTAGGCAGCTATTTCCAGGGCCGCGTTCTAGTCTACGAGACGAGCATAGGGCAGGTGCCAATGAAGATAACGGCCGGAGTACCACAAGGTTCTATTCTGGGTCCAACGCTCTGGAACGTTATGTACAACGGAGTGCTGACGTTGAAGCTTCCCAAAGGCGTGGAGATCGTGGGATTCGCGGACGATGTCGCGCTCACAGTGACAGGCGAAACGCTCGAAGAGGTGAATACGCTAGCAACCGAGTCCATCGTCGTAGTAGAAAACTGGATGCATGTAGCGAAACTGTGGATTGCTGATAACAAAACGGAAGTGCTGTTGGTAAGTAACCGTACAGCAGGCGGAAATCACAGTCGGTCAACAAGTGGATCCTGCAGTATCAAAAGACGTCTTCTAGCTACTGTATCCTCGTCTATACTGGGTACGGAGCACCAGCCTGGTCTACGGCTCTCGAAATCCATCGGAATCGCAGGAAACTGGACCAAATGTTTCGGCTCATGGCCGGCGTTCATCTCTGGACATGGCTGCTTCAGGTAATACCTCCATAAGTTTGGGCATGCAAGGTCACTACTCCTGGCTGGAGTGTGGAGATGTGGAGAAAACACCGGAACACGTCGTATTCGTGTGTCCCAGATTCATCGAAAGGCGCGAGGTGCTGCTTGCCCTTTATGCTGGGAACATCGCGGAGGAAATATGTCGAGGGTACCTCGAACGTGGTGAACAGTGCAATCGTACACATAATGTCCGAGCTACAGCGGAGGTGGAGGGCCGACCAGCGTGCTGATAGCATCTGAGTGATTAAGAGGAATATCTGCGAGGACTGCTCTAACGGATGGTACCTCACGAGAACAGCTGTGACGGGGTGCGCGTTATATTGGAAGGCACCACCTAATCGGCGCTCCGCTGAGAAGAAAAATCCTGCAAGAGTGACTGTGACGGGTTGCGCGTCAAGTTGGAGGGCTAATCCTTATAGGTACTCGTCTCGAGTACAACAAAAGACAGACTGACAACGTCTGATCGTGGAATGAAAGGCGTATCACTGCGAGGGTAATTTCGACGGAGTGAGCGCCAAGGAGTACGTCTTTAAACCGGTGCATACCACACGAGAATAGCTGTGACGGAGTGCGCGTCATGATGGAGGGTATTATATAATCGGCGCTTCGTTGGAAAGATAAATTCCGCGAGGGCTGTGACGGGTTGCGCGACATGTTGGAGGGCAATTCCTAAACGGTACACGTCTCGACTGGTAAATGGAAGCTTGATGGAGTAAATGGAACGGGTAAATGGAAGCTTGTGCAATGCATAAGCGTAGCTGAGAACGGAACGTGAATGAGATAAATAGAGGCCATCAAAACGGTATAAAAAACGGGAATGAGGCTACGAGTAGAGGGTATGGAGGGTAGTGGGTGAGAGCCCCATTCGACGTCTGGGTTAACCTTCCCCAGATAAGGCTGGTAGAGCGTCTTTAAAAAAAGGGTGGCGTGTCATACGCTTACCACTTTTAAAAGATTCGAGAGAACCCAGGTCTCAATGAATTGGAGAGTGTGATGAAGTCCAGGCGCACCCAAAATGGCGTAACGCTGTTCGAACCCAGAAATCGGAAGCTGAGCATTCAAGGACCTTTTTCGAAAAGATCCTCCTCGGTGGAGGAACAAATTTTAGGGCCTTATCCTCTGAAACAGCAATAGAATAATAGAATCTTAGTCTGTTCACCAGGATCCGACAGATTAGGCAGAAGTTGGAGGTAAAAAACATCGTGGCCAAAGTTGCTGAAGCCAGAGAGCATAAACGGGTCGTTTCAGAATCATTCCTCCTGTTCTCAGCTACTAGAGAAGTGTTTCAGGTGTTTGAACTTGGGCCAGATAGTGCAGGACTGTTAAATAGCACTTTGACGGCGACTGCCAGGAGCAACCGAGGTGCACACTATGCAAAATAGAGGGCGGTAACGACCACACGTCGGGAGACTTCAACTGCCCCGTGTACAAACAGGCAAAGGCAAGCCAACAGTGATGGAGGTACCGCAAATTAATCTTAACAGTTGCGACACCGCACAGCAACTGTTGTAGCAGCCAACGACAGAAACAAACTGTGATGTCGCAATGATTGTGGAGTGACGGATACAGCGAGAATGGTCGTCATTCAAGTTATGGGCCAATATCCCATTCAAGAGTTGATCTCATGGTCGCACGAGGGTTTCATGATCATAAAAATCAACGGAATTTTCATATGCAGTGGCTACGCACCTCCCAGAAGGGTACCACTAATACCTTCAACAGAGATGGTCGTGATTCCATCATCGACATCTGCAGTTCGTCGTTAATGACTAATATGCGCTGAAGGGTATGTGAAGGGTACAATACCATTGGCCAACGAAATTCCGTGGCAATAAAAAAAAGGGCGAGAAGCCTCGACAAGGACCTTTTCGCCGGAGCACTACGCGTGGATAGCGGCCTCTTAAATATGAACGCAGACGAACTGACAGAAACGCTAGCGAAAGTATGTGATACAACAATGCAAAGAAAACGGGAACTCAGGTACAAGCGAGTCACTTGGCGTGCTTCGGACCAACTGCCTCAGCGCCAGAAGATGCTTCCAACGGGCAAGCAACGACACCAGAGAAGAGCACACAATTTAGAGTGAATATGTCCGCTCCTGAACAGGCGTCTAGACGAGTGGTAATTTCAGTATAGAAGAAAGGTACAAAATTGTTGCCCAAACCTGGTAGGAAGTTTCTGGAGAGAATCATCCTCAACTGGCTGACGGAATGCATGGTGGGAACTCATGGACTGTCTAATAGCAGTTCGGATTTCGGAAAGTGAAAACTACAGTAGAAGCGTAGAGGAAACCGATTCTGCGTAGTGTTAACGATTGACGTCAAGAGCGCCTTCAATAGTGCAAGCTAGCATTGGAGGAAACACGTTTTTTCGTGTGCTGAAGGTTGAAATGAACAAAAAAATCACCTTTTTCAAAAGCTTTCAAATGCATACATGGGAGTAGACATTTCTTTCTCTCAGACTGAACGTCAGCTTGGGAAAAAAGCCCAAACGATGTTAACGGGGATCGAGCCAAGGCCGGCTGGAATGCAAGGCTGTTTTTATACGACGATATCCACGTAGCCACTGATGCTGTTGCATAAATGCGTGATAATATTTCACCTCATTATGAAATGAAATTGGGAAGTGTTTTCTAAGAGTAAAAAGGAGAGCATAAACATGAATCTATGTCTTTTTCGGTCTGGGCAGTGCATGTGGCAAAGTATGCGAAAAGCTTTAATCTGTTCTTATTTGCAATGTGTCTCCTGTTTCGCTCACTCATATTGCTCTCATATTGCTATAGCATATATATTATACAAATGCTATACCAGTACTTGAGTGTAGCACATTTTCTGTTATTTTTAAGCTCATTTAATGTAATAAATCGGGATACCAAAACATGTACTAAAAATTAATTTTGGGTGCTTAGCGTTGAGACTGGTGAAGTGCTTGAGCACCACCGTCACGATCCAATGATATCACGACAATACCCCCACAATACCCGGAAATATAAATAGCATCAACCTTGCACGGTTGCTATTCCCTAAAGGAACACAAAAAACATGCTCGAAAAAGTTATGATGAAAGGTTGTATCAAACGTTGCAGTTTGCGTGTGTTTGTGTGTGCGGGATTTCATTTGTTTGTCTTGTTTATGGTTATTTTGTTTGCTTCTTCAACGATAATGATCCTATTTCTTTACTTGTATGTTTTGTTTTATTGTTTCAGGCAGCCATCTTAGATTTGTAAGTTTGTTTGTTTGTTGTTATTGTTGTTGTTCATTTCACTTTTGCTGTTGTTGCAGACAGATACATTGAAATTTATTTTTACTCCACCGAGGAAAATTCTACAAAAACAAACTCGTCGACTCGCGACAATCTTCTTGTTGTTGTGTTGTTCTATTTGTTCCTTACTATGTATGTTATGTTCTCAAAAACGTAATAACTCTCTAAGCTCTCTCTCGCCTGCTCGCTCGTTTCTCCTAAAAACCACTCACTGTAAAAAAATATGTTCAACATGAATAATTACCGGTTAAATGCATGCATTCTCCTTACAACTCTTGACCCTCTCTCTCTGTCTCACTATTCCCTTTTTTGTTTACTATCTCTATCGTGTGTGGTTTACTTCGAGTTCGATTTGCTCAATCTAACCCTGTCAATAATCAAACATTGAAAAACGAACGGAAAACCCGAACCGAGCTGTTTTAACTTATACCCTAGATAATAATAATATTTGCTCTTTTTCATTTTGTTTGTTTCTGTTTCTGTTTCTCGGTTGTATGTGTGCATATGTGAGGATGTGTGTGCACGTGTTTGTCTGTTGGTGAGTATATGCATAGAAAAGTTTTCTGAAACGGAATGAAGACCAATCGTGTGCCTTTCATCCAAGCGTTGGGCCCCGAATTCGAGAATCATTCCATGCGATAAATCTTTCTTTCTTTTGCTTACTTTTTCATATACTTGGTTCTCTTTCTCTTGCAGCAACATATCTTTGTTTTATTTTTGTTTTCTGTTAGTTTTCTTTGCTTGACTGCATGCTTTGTTGTCTATTGTTAAAAGAACTGGAATTACTGTAGTACGAAATTTGTATTTTACCGTTTTACTGTATCGTTTGTGTGTTTGTTTTTTTTTTTGTTAATTAAATTGAAGTCCTTATTGTTAAATTTTCCACATTTTGTTTTTTTTAATAGCTATTGTTAATCGAGGGGTCCCCCGGGAACGGTTTGATGCCACCCGTAATGGGGGATCACTCGATTATGTTGCTCAGCAGCGTGATTATTCTATTGTAGGAGTGTGTTTGTGTAAATGTGTTTTCATTTTCTTATTTGTTCGGGGGAATTGTAAAGGAACTTGGGGGGAAAACGAGGTTTTACATTTCGCTTTTGTTTTCAGCTTCTTATGGTAATAATTATTACTGCTTTAGAAAAATGTAACAGATAGAGTTAAAACATTTGTGTGTGTGTGTGTGTATTTGTTTGATAAAAGTGTGAATGTATGTGTGGGTAGTGCAGTTCAAAACAGGTGAATCAGACGTGCGACTCATCCATCTCTAACCAGGCTATTGTAGTTTTGACAAAAACTTTGTGTGTGTGTGTGTTGGTGAGTTTCTGTTGGTTGTGGCGGTTCAATTATATATTTGTAGTAGTAGTAGAATTTTATCTCGATTTAGCTATTGCAGTGAAAGTTTGTTTCAATCGTTATGGTAGCAGCAATAATCATTTCAATCTGGTTTTGTTTTTCTTGTGTGTAATTGTGAGATATCCGTTGCTATTGTTTTGTTTACTATTGTTTGCATATGTTTGGTTTTGATAGCTATTGTTTAATTACTATAGCACACCGGAGAGCGTATTATAGTAACAATCGACTGTCGGCTTAGATTTGTTTAAGGGGGGGTTGAAGTTTGTTTCGTACGACTTCGTACGTCATTTTGCTTGAGTGAGTGTGTGTGTCCAATTCGTTCTCACGCAGTGTCACTGATGTTGGTGTCAACTCTGCGTATATTGATATATGTATGTGTTCTGATGTTCTGATTTCGTTTTTGCATTAATCCGAAATGTATCCTGTTGGCCGAAAATAAGATTGCAATCCAAATTTCTTGGTTCATTACAAAAGAAAAACTGTAGAAGCAGTATTTTGTTGTTCAACAAAAAAGAAACCTTTTCAACAAGAGATGTTGCTGTTATTGTTGTTCTCGTACATCGATGGTATTGGTTCTTCCATTGTGTCCTTCCTGTCGGTATGTTTTATTTTTCCTTCTCCTCGTGAAATCTAACTCAAAAGTTGTTATTAGGATGATCGCTTTTGATATGTTGCAATAGGAAAATAGTACCAAAAAATGTAGAGACAATGATTCATTTCCTATTCGACCGTTGGTTTCTCTATCCTCACTACAAATATTAGGATACAGTGGCTAAAGAAATATTTGATTTAAAAAAAGATTGCACTAGCTATGGTAGGATTTCGGTTCACTTCCGAACTGTATTGATTTTGATTCTCATTTCTAATAATGCGTAAATAAGAAAAAAGGGGAGTGAATTATTCACGTTTCATTTGGATCTCGATTGTTTGGGCGGGGAAAACGTTAAAGTGCGTTGTTCTCTGATAGGGTCATCTCTTCTCTCAAGAACCGAACTTTGCTGGTATTTTAGTTTAAGGTTGTAATCAATCTTATGTCTCTCCAATAAGGTTCTCCTGTTTTTTTTGTTATGTTACGTTAGAAACACATACCCAAATTATCTTCTTGTTGTTAGGGTTGGCGTTTGATCGCCTTCACAGAAGATGCTGGAATTTCACCTTTCATTACCTTTTTACCGAAAATACGATTTTGCGCGTGTTATCTCAATGCGTCTCTTCTTAACTGCCACGTTTTGTAAGTTTCTTCTTTTGATTTTGTTACTTATACAAAAACTGCTCTAATAATTTTCTCGTTTTCTTACAATTTCATTTTGTAATAAGACTTGCTCTTACCTCACTTAAGTTTTCCTTTTGTTGTTCTTTTTTTTGTAAATATAGAATTAAATAATTTTCCCTATATATTTTAATTTATTTTTACCTTTCTTCATGTGTTTTCTCGTTTTCTTTTAATATAAATAACGAATATGTTACGGTTTATATCGTTCTAATTGCACTTTTTTATTATTTTTTAATATTAAATTACTTTTTTTCCTAACAAAAACAAATCGGTGTCCCGCTTTCCGGTGTTTTGCTTTGTGAGACAAAAAAGTTACTTCCGGGAACAGCTCTCGTCGTCCTCGTCGCGTCGCGTTGAGAGCAGCGAATCGAAAATTGCAGAAACGGAAACGTAAAAATGGCTTCAAAATCGAAATGAAAAAATGGTGTAGTCCAACACCATTTGTAGGTTTGCATAATATTGAGTGTGTGTGTGGTTAAAGCGTGATCTCGCGCGCTTCGAAACAGAAAAAAATATACCTTCTTGCACTGGATTGCACTATTGCTGTGAACCGAAAGTGTTATTTTTCTCGACCAAAAGTAGTTTTTTCTATCTCTCTCTCTCTCGCTCTTGATTTCTCTTGAAGATTTTCTACACTCTAAAATCATCTCTTCCTCTAAACGTTCAGCAAATTGAGAAACATTTTGCTCTCTCGCTCCTTCCCTCTTTTTTTTTGTTTTGTTTTGTTTGATGTTCTTTTTGTTGTTGTCATTTTAGAGAAAATATACATCAAAATTTTGGATTATCAATCACAGACAGTGTATAAATATACTTTTCAATAATTAATTATAATATATTATGTATAATTTTACTTTCATATAAATTTTTTCTCCATCGGTTCTTTGTTTTTCGCTTATCTTCTGTCTTTTGATCTCTACTATTTTTTTTTGTTTTTGCTTGAAGTGACATGAATTTTAATTAAAATGGTTCTTCAATCGTTAATTTTTTCATCTCCCCGAAAGTTGCGAAAAAGTTTCTTTCAACAGAACGATATCTATGTTTCGAGAATGTCGTGGAGGTGGAGAAGGGGGAGAGGAGGGTGGTGGGTCAAAATGAAAAGTATTCGCCTCTAGCTGTGCGCAGGATGATGATCAAGTTACGAGTGGTTGTTTTGGGTAGGGTTGAGGGGGAAGTGGTCGATAATATTATTTCCGTGTTTTTGTTTTTTTTTGTTATCATTTTTCTGCTTCTTTTGAGGTATACGCGACGTGAAGACACACACATATATAATATATTTTCTTCTTCAGCTGATTTCGGTTGTGTTTTCTGTTTTAAATTACTAGATTTTCCATGTTTGGTTTTGTTCTGTTTTCGAGCGATGCGCTCTTGCGAAAACCATTTTTTACCGGGGAGTTGCATCTTAATGCGTAGACGGGAGGCGGAAGGGCGTTTTTTTGTTGTTGTTGTTGTTGTTGGTGTGGTTTACTCGTTCCGCTCTGCGATTTCCGCTGATAGTTATAATATAAATTGTGAGGATTAATGATAATGAGATGCGAAACATTTAACTTCTGTTTTTTTTTATATTCTTCACGCACGCTTCAGCTTCTTGTTCTGTGTGATTTACTTTTTACCTTCTTTATTCCTGTAACCTTAGTTAAAACACCGAGTTTATTTTGGTTGATATTTTGTTTTTCCCTTAATTTTGATATTTTTCACGTAGTACACAAATACTTTTTGGTGGATTTATTTTTGTTTGATTTTCGTTAAAGATAAAAACGTCGAAACATAGAGTATTTTAATTTTACGTTTTCTGTGCTTTAAAATGCTTTATAAATTTTGTTTTCGCTTTTTTTTCTAGATCATCTCTCAAAGATAAACATAAATATACTTACGATTTTTTTTATATTGGTTTTCTTCGCGATATATCGATAGATCTTGTATTTTGTTTTTTTTTATTATTCTGGATAGAATTTCGAACACCAAATATGACTTTCATAAATTGATACACTTTTTTGCTTAAATCTGAATATTTTTTTTCCTCTTAATTTCGATTTCTTTTTTTTTAGCCACGACATGAATTTTTGTTTACAAAATGTGCAGAATGTATTCTTCTTTTTTCTTTGTTTTGACGTCCAAACAAGTTCTCCTTCTCTTCAATTTAGTTGCCGTTAAATATACATTTACTCAAAAAAGTTTCCATTTGTCAAATGTGATTTGTTTTCTTCTTGCGAGATTGTTGTGGAGTAAAGTTTGTAATGGTACGGGAAAATGGTTGCGAAGGAGGGAAAATCCGAGGCCAGGTGAAGTTAATGAAATTATGAGGGTGGAAATTATTATTTTTTCCCTTCACATCAATCTGTGTGTTGTATGCGAGTATCGAGGGTTTGGATAATTGCGTGTTTGATCGATTCGTTTTTTTTTTGCGCTTCCATGCAGCGTTCGTTGGTTAGCACCCTCAGACCAGGTCTTCCAGCGTTTTTTTCCTGCTCGTGAACTCGCCCACCTTAATTCGCAGTCATTACGACAGAACGGTGATGGCGTTGGTAACTGAGGATTGTTTTAAATTGAGTTGCGGCGAGCGGTTTGGCAGCGCGGTTCGGCGGTAATACGAATCCGCGGTGTGTTCGAAGTGCGATAATTACTCACCGTTCAGAAACCATTGCAACAAATTCGAGCGACTTCAGCTGCGAAGAAATTTAACCCACCGTGAAAAGGTACGGAAAAGGGGCTCCAATTAATCCCATCAATCGATTGTCCGTACCCGAAAAAAGCACAATTTTATATGACTGCTGATATGACAAACGCATAACAATTTGGCCTCCCATCGGCAGTCAGTTTAACGGTTTATATGTACCGTAACTCCACCTAGCTCTGTACACTTTCGTGCTTCTTAGACTAAATACACCGCTTGGTTGTGCATATTTATACTGTTGGAAAGTTAGATTGTTCTTTTGTCTTTGTTACCACCCGATGATTCACTGAAAAAAATTAAGTTGTGCAGAAAAAAAATATTTTTAAAAAATCTGGCAATGTCATATTTTTGATTCTGCTAGCATCGCCGGTAAGACGCAACGAATTCATTCTTGTCACCAATTTAACGAAAAAAGTGTTGTAGATCCGAAATTTATCCGCGATCAGTAAGTTTTTAGTGTTTTGTATCTGACTGTGACTTATTTGGAGTGTTTAAAATGAGAAAGCTCTCAGCAAAACAGAATTTATAATGCGCAGAATTAGGCAACATAAGCATTTTGTTTATGTTCCTTACTCTGCGCAGGATGAAACAAGGATGACTCCGGGAAAGAAAAATTTGCGTTATTCCCGTCAACAGCTTGTTCAGGCCATGGAGATGACAAGAAAAGATATTTCAAAACGCTGAGCAGCAAAATTTCAAGGAATTCCGGAAAGTACTGCACAACTCCGTGCACAACTGAAATTGAAGGGTAACGTGAAACGCTCTGGAAAGCACTCAGTTTTGCGGAACAAAGCATCGTCCAGTGGATAACCGCGGCATTCTTAGCCGGATCTCCGATTGATACGAAACATTTGAAGATCCGTGGCATATTTTCTGCGAACCATTAAAAGAATTGGTGACTGGACTTTGGTTGGTTTGGAAGAATTCCTCAAAACAGCTCAATTAAAATTTTCTGGATGCGACTTGACAGTAACAGATAAATCGTGAAGCAACATCAAATCAGGACGATTCCGAAGCATACTATGGGCAGACTTGTATAAAGACACGATCGTTGACACAATGTCTGCAACATTCGACATATTTTGTCACTTACGTTTTTGAATATGAGCTCATTCGATATTCTTGTCAAAAATGTCATATGACAAACGACATTTCTATTTCAAAATTCATTTGACTGTACAATCATAGAGACGAAAGTCGTGTTAAGGCGGAAGTAAAAGAGCACAAACGGAATCAGAACCGGAAACGGAAGGGCAAGCGGAAACGAAAACGAACAAAGAAACGGAAGCGGAAACAGAAGTGGAAACGGAAACGAAAATAAACAATGAAAAGGAAAAGGAAGCGACAACAGAAACGGAAACGGTTCCTGTTTCGTTGTTCGTTTCTGTTTCCGTTCCCGCTTCCTTTTCTATTTCTTTGTTCATACCAATTCATACCAATATTGGTTATGTTATTTGACAATAAATATGAAAAAATGACCTTGACAGCCAAATTTACATTCTATGGGAGCGCGGAATAATACAATTTAAGTGTGTAGAATCAGACTCACATCATATGTTTTCAAAAATTATTTTTTAAAAGTTTTCTAAAGCTTTAAGCACGATCAGGCGCAAGAAACAATTATAAATGAAATAATCAAATGGCAAATTTGTGGTGCAACGCGCATTTGAAATACTCAATGTCAGCATCCAGCTCTAACCACGCGTCTTTCTTTTCCTTTTTTTTCCTTTGTATAACCAGATAAGCGGATAATCAAATTTGTAGCGCAGAGAGCGCATATGAAATCAATGGAAAGTAAAGGAGGAAATCCCAAAGATATATATTATTTATTAGGCAACGTAAAAATTTCGATGGCGGTTAGTCAGACGTTTCCCGCTTGAATCTTTTTCGTAGGAAACATATTTTAATAAGACCCAAGCGAGTGTTAGGCAAATAAAATAGAACGCTAAGCGATAGTGTGCTAGGCGAAGGATGAGGGCCATAAATATGCTGAGGACAGCCCATAGGAAAAAATGATAAGAAAAAAATATTTTTTTATCTGACCCAAGGCGAGAGCGCCGTATGGGCCAGAGGCCGAGAAGCAATAGGAATATACGCTTAGGTCGGACCAATTTGGAGCCGTCTGATTCTGAAGTGTTTTTGCGACTACGTTAGTCGGGATTTGCTTGAACTAGGGTCTTGGCCCATAAGATTCCATAAATCCAGGGAAATAGTTTTTCCCTGATTTTCACTGCTAATGATGTAATTTCAAGATTGCACATTTTGTGATATGGTGCACATATTTTGGTTACAGAATGGTTTAAACTATGAAAATTCTTGTCTGCACAGAATATGGTGGAGTTACGGTACTTCACTTACAACACCGTCGAAAGGTTTTGAAAGCATCACTGCATTAAAAAAAAAAAATTAAAATTAGCCACAGTTTGGCACGCATTGAGATTATTCAAAAGCATAAAATTGTCATCAATTCTCGCGTATCTTTTGAAAAGGTCCTAAGTAACAAATGTAAACAAATCGAGTTAATGGATGCACACCATTAGTCCTCAATCATCGAACGCATTGTGAAAACAACCGCTCAAGTATCTATCCTCTTCACCTTTTTATCACCGATACAAAATATGTCCAATGTACAGATTCTAATTTTAAGCACTCAACTGTTACTTCGGACGCCACTTTCCTCTAACGTTCGATACGTCCGAAGTAACAAAGCAATCAAAACAACACGAAGTCGCACTTCGGACATTTTGAGTTTTTGTTATTTTCGAATGTAGGTACCGTTTTTAGTGTTTTTAGTTCTTCGAATGATAACAATAAAGATCTGCTTTCAGCACAAAGTGCAAGTGTTTGGATCGTTGTTCAGTAGTTATTTTCAAATTTTCATCGTGCAACGTAATTTGTCCAATGTACAAAGCTGTCAGTCAAAACGTCCAATGTAACTTTTTTCGCTCGGAGGCTTCAATTTCAAACTAAAATCACATTACAACAGTTTCGATTGGTTTTCCAGAGTTATTATTGGCTGATAGTGGTAAAAGTAGTAATAAAGATCGATTCCTTTTGAAACAATTAACGAAACAATGTTCCGGTCTTTAACGTCGTTTTTCTCGAGTTGATGTGAATGTTACATAGGACCTTTTCAAAAGTTACGCGAGAATTCCACTAATTTGGGAACACTTTCCAGAGGAAAAACAGAACCATTGCAATGCGGCAGGACTTGATCATCCACGCATTTTTATCCGAACCCTTAAACTCGCTGATGTTTGGGGAAGAACTTGATGTTTTGACTCGCACTCTCTCTCTTTCTTTTTTCTGTTTGTGTGTGTAAAACCATACAAAATTCTCCGGCTCAGCGCGAGTTGCGTTTCTTCTGTGTTCTCGAAAATCATCATCACTCGGTATATTATAAAGATCAGACTTTTCTGATTGACTTCTTTTTTCTTTCTTCTCTCTCCACTTGTTTTTTCAAGTGTCGAAGTCCGCCGCGGGGAACAACGGGATGTCGGGCAGTCCAAAATATTTGCGATTTTCCAGTTTAGATTTTTCTCCGTAGCTTCAGAGTTTCGGGCGCGGTATGTTTGTTCGTGTTGGAAAAGGGGAAGGGTGGAGCGGGGGTGGGTTTTTTGTTGTTCTGGGTGTTTTACAAGAGCCTATATGTCGATTGTCAAAAAACTTCCGTTTTCATTATCATTACCGTAAAAACGTCATTCTCTCTTCCGTTTGCATCAATATGTTTTTGTTTGTTTAAGTTTTTTTTTCGCGATTTTCATTCTTCTAAACCATCATCTGTATATATTTTGATTCTCCGTTTGCTTGCTTTAAAAGAGTAGTGGATAAAAATCGTTAACACTTGCCCATGCGTATTATCAAGTTTTTTTTAGCTACAATAATAATATTTGAACTACAATTCATCTCTCTATCCGCCTCCTTCTCCTCTACTACCGCGATTGTGTGTGTGTGTATGGGAGAGAGGAGGGAGGTTCCTAGCCTAGAAACGTATGTGAACGCCACAGCAGCAGCGCTTCCAGTGGCAGTCACTTCTATGAGCTGTCATCGATCGGCAGTTTCGATACGAGCCGGTGCGATAGAAGCTGGTGCTGCTGCTGCTGCTGGTCACTTAGTGGGTCGTCCTTACCGAGTTGACCCTCGGAGGGACCTGCGCCGTTGTGTTGATCTTCCATCGGTGTCCTTTTCTGATGATGCGCCACGGACATCGATGTGAGGTCCTCACGTAGCTTGATCAGGTTCTCGACAGCTAGGTTTCCTTTCGCCAGCAGCTCTGCTCGATGGCTCTCGAGCATCATGTTTTCGGTGGAGGTATTTAGATGTCGCTGCTGCTGCTGCTGCTGTTGATGGAGATGGAGCTGTTGCTTTTGCTGCTGCTGCTGCTGCTGCTGTTGATGATGCTGGTGTTGCTGCTGTTGGTGGTGATGATCGTTAAAGCTGATGGACCCGAGTCCTACTGGCAGGGAAGGGGGTTTACTACTGCCGGTCGACGAAGTGGATGACGCACTAGGGCTGGCCCGTTCCCGTTTGATATTCTCCTGCAGGAAGTTGAGCGGACTGGTTGCACTTCGCTTGGTGCCAACCTTGGCAAGAAGGGCTGCAGACGGATCGTCCAGGCCACCGGACGACGTCCGAAGGTTGTTGGTTTTCATCAGCTGATCGAATAGCGCTCCGTGTGGCATATCGCCCGGTTTCTTGTCCAGACTATGCCGGATGATGTCATCCAGCAGCGAACCGTTCGTACTCGTTCCGTCGTATATACTTTCGGCCAGCTCGCGAGCTGATTTCGGTGCACCCAAGCCTCCACTACTGCTGCCACTGCCACTGCCACTACCCATCGCAGACACCTTGCCCCCCTGCTGCTGATCCTGAAACCTTTGCATCATTGGTGAAGCGAAAATGGCATCCCCTGGTGAGCCCGTACTCGAGCCTGCTCCAGCCCCCGCGACTGATTGTCGGGCGAAATCCATCGGTAACCCGGAAAAGCTTGCCGCTGGATGTGGCCATAGGAATGGTGATGTATACGGCAGCTGCGAAGCCATCGTAGGATCAAACATTGGCATTTTGAGACCACCGTTTGGCGATGTTCCCGGATACTGATTCTTCAGCTGCTGTGCCTTGGATCCCGGTCCCAAGCCAACGTTTTTACTCTTGTCCATGTTCCTCATCACCGAGCTTCCCCCGCCGAGATCTGACTTCAGTCCGTCCAATCCGGGCTGGGGTTTTGGCTCTCGCTTCCGAGGCCTCATAAGATGCCGTTCCTTGACTTTGTACTCGAGGGTGGAATGTGGTACGCCGTAATAGCTTCCGGCTCGATGAACCGACATCTCACCCCGCTGAACTGCCTTCACCGCTTCCACTAAACTGTCACGATCGTAGTTCCTGTATTTGCCACGCTTTGGTCTCGTGCCTTTCCCTCCGGTGCCAGTGTTAGCTAGCTGGGCAGCAGTTAACTGCGTGATGTTTGGATTGCTGCCGAAGCGAGATATGTCCGTTCCGCCCAGGTTCTTGATGACCGAGATGGTCGGCCGTTTGTTGTAGTGCTCCATCGACTCCATCTGCTGCTTGAGCAGATCGGACTGGTGATGCTGTTGGAAGTTTTTGCTGATACTGCGCGCGATCACATCGTTGATGGATAGCACTGACTTGCCCCCGAGTATATTCGGCGGTGATTGGGAGTTGCTTCGTGGCCGAATGCCGATCGGAGACGAAATGACGGACAGGTGATTTGGCGGCTGTACGGGTGCCTGCTGCTGCTGCTGGGGACTAGCTGTATGTACTGGCCGGGAGCTACTAACGTTGGCACTTGGGCCGGGACCGCCCAGGCCTAGACTGCTGAGATCACGAACGCTTGGGGCACCCGTAGGCGGTGAGGGAGTTGAAAGATTGTGATGATCACCGTTTTTACTAGCCGCCAGCAGAGCTGCGGCCGTCGGTGGTATCGGGGCACTGCCAGGGACTGGCTTGTAGGACGGAATTTTCAGAATAACCTGGGAGTCGTCACTTCCGCCGTCGTTCAGGTCCATCGAGGAGGTTGTCTCCGGGGTACCGGATGCCGTTCGTGGCTTGTTCTGCTGCTGCTGCGCTTGTAGATATGGTAAAAGGCGCGGATCGAAGGGTTGGCCGTTGTTGAGGTTCGGAGTACTGGTACTGGGCCTTGGCTCGCTGCCGGTAGCTTTCTTGATCTGCTCGGCAATCAATTCCTGCTGCTGTATGACCTTTTTCAGCAAGTCAGGCAAAGCAGCCAGAGCCGCTTGAGCGTTTGCAGCTTCTTCGGGGCTTTTGGTCTGCGCAGCACTGCTGGTCAAACCCGGAATCCCCCCGGCGAGAAGCAGACTCTGCAATTGGAGCAACAGGTTCGGATCGATTAAACTACTCGCCGCTGCTGCCAGTGGAGATGATTGTGGTGGGGCTGTCATTTGAGGCGTTTGTGTTTGCGACTGTATGGGCTTCAACAGTGGAGGCTCCGGCGTCGGCTGTTGTTGAGGTGGAGTGGATGCGGCCGATGTTGACTCGTGCTTAGGGGTGCTACTGGTGCCACTATACATTCGCAGGTATGCCTCGGCAATAGCCTGCTGGTTCAGTTTCATCTGGTAGCTGTCTTCTTTCCCATCGTCTTCGATCGAATCCTTATCGTCGTCATCGTCAACCAGTGCCGCCAGGGACATGTTGTGCATCAGTTCCCGCTTGTGCTCCATGGCCAGCTTGTACACCTTGTTGCGCAGGGTGGACCTCGGTATCCCATACTGGACCGCAGCTCGCCGCGTGCCTAGCTTTCCTTTCAGAATATCCTGCAGGGCACTCTGAAGTTCGTCTTCGGTGTAAGTGCGCCTTCCGCTGATCGGGGAGAGACGTGGCTTCGCCCTGAAACAGAGGAATAGAAAGAAAATACGAATGAAAAATAATTTTCAAAAGTTTTATTTAGCATCATTTTATTTAGCTTCACCCGTTTGTATGTACGTTTGTAACTTTGTCTGTAGCGTTATGCCACATTAATAGAAATTTAACCCCTTTGACCGGTTGATCTGAAATTAGGAACCCATATTTATCTCTGCTGTCATTATAAAACTGCGTATTCCATGATCCTGAAAATCGAAAATGGAATTTTCAGTACTGAGGAACCCACACCGCAAATGAGTTTTCTTATACAAAGTAAAGTTTTGTAAAAAAAATCGGATTCTTGAACATTATTCGGAATGTGAAAAGGATGGCCGCTGATACAGTGTTGGCAGTGTGCAGTATCGCATAGATCGTGTTTATTTTTGAGAAAGTTTCCATTGTCACCTTCATTTTGTTTTGACATTTGAGTGGATCTATTTCAGAGAGAAGAAAGTAAACTATCCGATAATGTATGTTGTTTTTTTAGAAAAGAGTAACAGTACAGAATTTAACTCATCGCGGACTCCCGTGACTGTGGGGTGAATCTAACGAGCACAAGTTAGACAAAGGAACAGGTTTGAAAAGAAATATAAGTTTTAAAACTATGTACAATACTTAACTAGTAAATGTTATCCAGGAATAACCACAACATACGAGTATAAGCGGGGTGTATTTATTGTTATAATTCGGAAGCATGTCGGGATGATCACGTAGGATGACAGCGTTTTCAGAAATTGAGAGCGGGCTAAATCGGTCACGTCAGATTTTGTCGATAGTGGATCGAGATGACCACGTAGGATTTTATTGGTAGAGGCTAGGGATGACCGCCCAAGATTTTGTCGATAGCGGGCCGAGATGACTGCTTAGGAATTTGTCAGTAGCGCCTCGAGATACCCATCAATATGGATTTCAAATGAAAGGGATTGGCTAGTTGAACATGGTTATTTATGAAAAATACAATTCCAAAATGGACACCATCACAAAATGGTGATAAATATATTTTTCTCAATACCTCATCAATATGCAGACCGAACGTACCGTTTTTCCGAATATTATTCATTGTCCCGTCTTTTTATCAATTTGTACTGTATTTTGATCATGAAGAAAAAAAAATGTCGAAAAAATATTTTTTATAATGAACATGCAATCGGTTGTTTGGCCACTTTACAAAAAATCTACAAAAAAAAAATTTACAAAAAATCTTCAAATCTACATGGTTAGTGTAAAGGGTGTGTCACATCAAATTGCATCACGGAAAAAACGCTGTAGAAATTCGCCCAGTAGACCGATCCTTTTGAAAATTTTAGACAGTAAAATAAAAAGTATTAAACAACTTTTGGCATTTTCTTTTTATTCATATTTCGAGCCCAAGCCCGTATGCTCGCACCTTCCTCTTTACCCCGTCCATAAGGTTCTGTACAACGTCAGGTTGTAGTTTTTTTTAACAGAAATCCATTTTCTCTTGAAGTCCGCCTCCGATTTGACAACTTTTGGGTTCTTCCGGAGGGCCTGTTTCATAATCGCCCAATATTTCTCTATTGGGCGAAGATCCGGCGCGTTGGGCGGGTTCATTTCCTTTGGCACGAAGGTGACCC
Organism: Toxorhynchites rutilus septentrionalis; assembly: GCF_029784135.1. Lineage (NCBI taxonomy): Eukaryota > Metazoa > Arthropoda > Insecta > Diptera > Culicidae > Toxorhynchites > Toxorhynchites rutilus. The sequence continues at coordinate 18,217,096 of NC_073744.1, read as the reverse complement.
CGTTGGCTTCGTACCACTCCAACACGTCCTTTGAATAGTGGCACGAAGCGAGATCCGGCCAGAAGATGGTCGGGCCCTCGTGCTGCTTCAATAGTGGTAGTAAGCGCTTCTGTAGGCACTCCTTAAGGTAAACCTGCCCGTTTACCGTGCCGGTCATCACGAAGGGGGCGCTCCGCTTTCCGCAAGAGCAGATCGCTTGCCACACCATGTACTTTTTGGCAAACTTGGATAGTTTCTGCTTGCGAATCTCCTCCGGAACGCTGAATTTGTCCTCTGCGGAGAAGAACAAGAGGCCCGGCAGCTGACGAAAGTCCGCTTTGACGTAGGTTTCGTCGTCCATTACCAGGCAATGCGGCTTCGTCAGCTTTTCAGTGTACAGCTTCCGGGCTCGCGTCTTCCCCACCATGTTTTGCCTTTACGCAGGCCCTCCCGCTGCTTGGTCCGCTGGACGAATGAACTTGACAAATTCAGCTTATTGGCGACATCCCGGACCGAACTTCTCGGATCACGTCTAAACTGCTTAACTACGCGCTTGTGATCTTTTTCACTGACGGAGCATCCATTTTTGCCGTTCTTCACCTTCCGGTCGATGGTTAGGTTCTCGAAGTATCGTTTTAGTACTCTGCTGACCGTGGATTGGACGATTCCCAGCATCTTACCGATGTCCCGATGTGACAACTCCGGATTCTCGAAATGAGTGCGCAGGATTAATTCACGACGCTCTTTTTCGTTCGACGACATTTTTCCAAATTTACGAAAAATTGACAGTGAAGCATGGCCAACGTGATCTATACACTCTTATCTGATTATAAGCGAAAGCTGAAGATATAATTCCTAAAAATTAAATTTCTACAGCGTTTTTTCCGTGATGCAATTTGATGTGACACACCCTTTAGTATAATTGAAGATATTTTGTGATTCCATCGGTGAACATTATGCCAAATTGCTTGAGAATGGTAACATATGGGGCCTGATTCTCGAATACACTTCACGGTGGAAACGGAATGAAATGCATCCGCGATGAAATTTTTGTATGAGATTATTATATCACATGAAGAAAACAAAGTTTCCCACTCACATTGAATACCAGTTTGATACGAAGAAGTTAATTTTCATTAAAGATTTTTTATTTGAAAAGCGCTCATTCTGCCTGAAAACTCATTATTATCTTCGACACTTCACTAACTCGTAAAACGTAGTTCAATGGCGTGCCGTTTATTTCGTTTCCACCGTGAAGAGTATTCAAGAATCAAGCCCATGATTTCTTACTCTTAGACCTTCTATCGAGTGGATTTTTAGTATTTTTGACCGAATGCGCTCCTGTTTTCCATCATAAGAGAATGTTTTGGTGTACTGTGCGAAAAATTTGAAACCACATGTCTCAAACTATAGTTGTTTTATACCAAAGACCAGTTAGTGACATTTCAAACATTCATTGGTATTGGTAATAGAAACGATTATCTGCTATTGAAGATGCTGGAGATTTTGATGCTTTTAGTGGAATTTTTCAACATAAAGGGAAGAGGTATTTTCGACTAGTAGGGGCAAATTATTTTTAATAGTTCAGTTGATTCAGATGAAATATCAGAGACAAAATTTTTTGTAAACAGTGGAAAATATTTACGATACTGCATTGGGGTATATTAAAAAATGGAAGGCTAAGGAGTATATCGAAAAGTAGTCTTAAACTTTCAATCATCAAAATAAAACTGAAAATGTTCAGAAAGTGTTTACAAAAGTGAATTTTATTACAGAATATTAAGTTTACATAGCAATGAATTGAAAAAATCAAGCTTATTGTTGATTTCTGAAAAATAATCGAACCTGAGATTGAAACTTCACTCATCAAATTCTGCACAGCAGTGTTTGTGCACTTTTTTGACGCTGTACGCTGACGCTCTTGAAATCTAACATATTTTTAGACACTGTGCCTTCCTTCTTGGACCTGGCCTTGACACTTACCCAGTAACGTTCAATTGACCGCAGCTGGGGACAGTTAGGTAAGTAGGCTTTTTCGACGAACATGATGTTGTTTTCCGAAAACCATTGCAGAGTGAATTTGACATAATGTGCCAATGCCAAATCTGGCCAGAATAGAAGAGGAACCTCATGCTTTCTATAAAGTAGGAGCAATCTCTTTTTCAAGCATTCTTCTACATGAATTTGAGTATTTATAGTTGTCGATCGCATGCCACACGTGCAAATGGCTTGCAAAACGAGCACTTTTTTGGCCGAATTTTTCCATCGCAACGGTCGTAATCGCAAATGATACACTCTCTCCAATCGTTTTGGTATAACATTGAGTTCCTGGTAGCGTTCTGGAATATTCTTTGGCGTATGTTTCGTCATCCATGAGAATGCACTGCTTGGGTCTTTAGACCATGTCTCTGTTTAATCCGCTGAATCATCCCAACACTGGTCAAATCACGAATAGATGCAAACCTGTTCTTCTGAATATAATGTAGAACTTTTCGGTCCAATTCGGGATTACTTGGTCCGGGGTTTCGTCCACTTCTGCTGAGATCCTCGAAAGAACACTCATTACCGAACTTTGCGACGATTCGTTTAACACTTTCTGGACCTTGATTTTTTTTGCTATTTTGTGGTATGCACAGAATTTTCGTTTTTCCGCGACATTTCGAAAACAACTTTATGATCGCGACTAAATGACTTGTAATACTTGTAATTCGTTTTTTGACATGTAAACAAAGCGTGCTCTGATTACACGACAAAAAAGTTCACTCGTTTGTGTGTAATAACGTGTTAAATGTATAAGACTTCTTTTCGATACACTCCTTACTTCAATAATCGCATTGTATTTGTTGTACTTTGAACGTGGATTTTCATATTAAAGCAGCACCTATCCTTTTCCCAGTAATTAAACAAAATTAGAAAATGTCCTATTTAATCTAACGATATCAATGCCATGACATCAATAGGTGTGAAGGCGTGCCTATGTTTGTTGGGTTCCAGTCAACATTCAATGTTGTTCTTGATACAGGTATTGATACCGCTGAACGAAAGAGGGTACGAACAGGATTTGAGAGTATTGAATAAGTTGAATTTACGGATTTATGAACAGCTACTCAAACTCAATTCAAAAGCCATTGTCCTCAAAGTTCCACGTCAACTTTCTGTCTGTGCCTCTAGGCCAGTGACTCTCAAACTATTTTGGGCAAGAGACCCCTTTTCCACAATGAAGTGATATCATCGACCCCAAAAAACTTTGTGGTTGGTCAAGTGAGTAAACTCGATATCATTTTCTCATCAATAAATAGACATTAAATTCAGAAAATAACGTTTGAATTAAAAAAATGGACAAAAATTGCCGATTTTTCACGAAACTACCCATGTAGCATCAATCATAGTAACCCATGAGTCAGCAGAAAAAAATTGACAGCTCTATCAGTCGAACTCCACGATAGATACAATACGGTAGCGCGACTTATGAGAAAGGCCTTTCAGCCATCTTGGATTTTGTATGTAAACAATCTGCAATATTTTGCAATATCTTTTTTTCGCTCTTTGTGTGTGGAATTGTTTTGGTGGGAATAAGAGCATTGAAAATTTGAAGTTAAGTCTTTTACGGTTAAAGTTAGGTAAATATACTCTATCTTATTATATGTTTCAGCTCAAGAGAATAAATCGACTTTCGATGTTGGTCGGTGATGGAGGTATTTTTCCCGCGTTTTGCAGTTAGAGACGTCGGTTAATTGTTCGATTGTAAGGTTTCTGGAATTTCAAGTTTTCCTATATCTAATATTCTTTGTTTCTGTGTTCTTGGTTAACAAAAACTTAATGCCTGTTTTTGATAGGGCATAAAAAGATGATATAAAAGGATTTCTAGGAACTTCCTGCGACTTGTTCTTGACTTGTTCAGCTCATATATTATAGAAAAAAAACCCGAAGCTGTAACGGTAAAAATAACCATAAGCCACCGATTAATTTATAATCTACAGTTTACAATTCTTCCGCAAGTGCAATTATTTCACAAGTGTGTATATGCGTGACTATTATATTTAGTGAACAACTATACGAATGTCAAACATTTGTACTTTACTTTTGCACGTATGAATCTAACGACGAATAATATATGAATCCGTTCAATCCGGTGACAAAAGGACTAAAATCAAATAAGAATAGTCCGAAAATGATATTATGCATTATATTTGATAAATATTCCACGCCACTGACATTAATTTATACATTTCATTGAACAATATACTAAAATAGGAAAAAAAGTCACATGTCCAAAAAAGTTACTCCTTTACGCGCGTCGGTGTCTCAGACCGAAGGTGGTGAGAAAGTGATATACGTCCCCTTCGTACCAACTTATACGATACGCTAAACGATGACGAACAACGAATGACGAAGCTAGAGAGAATCGCAATGTCGTAGTGTTGATGTTTTCTGAGAAATGAACGAATTATAAAAATATTGTGCATTATTCTCATGGTATGCTCTTTTGACGTGGGACTACGTCTAACCGGAGTATATGGGGGGTAAAATGAAAACCTAAACACAGAACATGCAGGAAAAAATGAAAGATTCCGAATGCTTATAACTCGAACATTTCTTACTGGATCGGAAAGATGTTTGCATCAATTGATAGGGAATATTTCTACGCTTCTATCGCAATTAATAAAATGTTATTTTTCATTCGATGAACAATTGAATAACTGTAAAATGTTAAGCGTTATCTAAACACCCTAACTGCCTCATTTTGATTGGCCCGATCTAGGGTTTCCCCAACACAGCCATCAAAACCAAGCAGCCTTGGGGAAATCGGCATCACATGAAAGAAATGAAATACATGAAAGTATGGGGACTTTTGTTCTCACCGAAATGTGTTCCCTAACACAGACTTCAGAACCAAGCAGCGTTGGAGAGATCGGCAGTGGAAATACATGGAAATCGCGGGTATTTTTGTTCCGACTGGAATGTGTTTCCCTATCACATACTTCAAATGCATGGAGCTTAGGGAAATTGGCACTGCAAATACATGCAAGTCGGGGGTGTTTTTGTTCCGACTGAATTGTGTTTCCCCAACACAGACTTTAGAACCAAGGTGTCTGAGGAAATTGGCATTGCAAATTCATGCAAGTCGGGGGCATTTTTGTTCCGACTGAAACGTGAAATCGGCTCAGCAAATAAATGCAAACTGCGAGTACTTTTGTACTCGCTTACCTTTGTGCAAACTAGAATATGTTTCCTTAAAACGGCTTTCGGGGGTACTTCGACACTCGCATGTTATTTTTGCACTCCGAAAAGTGTTTTCCTAACACGGATTACAAAAGCGGGTACGAATACCACGCTTTGGCTCGGTTATTCAAGATTGCATTAAAGGATATGCCTTCATATCTTCTGCTCACTGAATTCCTACGCATACCATTTGATGATCAGGCAAGATGTTGATAACCAATTGCTGCGATTACGCCTATTGATTAAACAATATGTGTTCGACGTATATGTCAAAATCTAAACCGAGTGCCTGAAGTTCATCAAATCAAGCAAATTTGCGGTTCGAAAAGTACGTACACTTGAGAGATGCAAACTTCAGAAGGAAACGTAAAATGAAATAATCGTTTGATAATTCTTCCGTTCACATATTTTGTCCTAGGCATCATACCAAACGTAAAAGGACTGTCATTAAATTTACTTGTAACGAAGAACATAATCTATCACAATGGATGAATTGACCTTACATGGAATTATACAATCTTTTTACTCATAAAGCAAATATATTAAATTCAATTGAATTCGAGAATGATTTCATTCAATCAAAAATTCAATCAATACAAACAAATGATTGGTACGATAAGGTAGTCCCACGTGAACCTTGCGGTTATATCATAGATATAACCCACCCATTTTTTTCAATCGTCCTCACAAAATTATGAAATGGTAAATTTATCAACATACTGAAATACAATTTCATTCAAAAACCATTATTCTGCACCATGTTTATTACAACATTATATTTAATGTTATTTTTAGAATTATGCCATCATATTTTTTTATCATGAATGTCTGTTCTTTTCGATTACAAGAAATAAATATTTTCTCGATTAATCGAATACTGAAAGACAATTATTCGAATGAATCGAATATTTAAAAATGACCCCACGATTAATCGACAATTGAATAAACGAAAAATTTAGACATCTCTATTTGCAGTCAAATCCCTTTCCACAATCCTCTGTATATTTTTACCGTTTCCCCTCGCGCACTTATTGACGACACGGTCACACCTCTATTCCACACATCTTGGTCGAACTCTAACCGTGATGGCGAAAACCAATGTACGTAGAATAGAAGGTAAGGGATATTTCCTGTGTATACACACGGAGAGCGCATGTGTTACACACACAATGAAGTTAGTAATAAAAAATCCTCAATTAGTTCGAAGTTCTGAAGTTTTTTAATATTTCTCGATTTTAAAAGTTCTAAAAATCATAAATAGTGACAAAATCGCAAATCGAGCCGACGGTAAACGCGATAGTGTACCGCATTTTCAGCGAAAGTAAGGTTTTATATGATTTTTATCGATTCCATATTGAACAGTTTTTGTTTACTTCAGCAAAATTGTGAAGTAAAGGGTGTGTCACATCAAATTGCATCACGGAAAAAACGCTGTAGAAATTTAATTTTTAGGAATTATATCTTCAGCTTTTGCTTATAATCAGATAAGAGTGTATAGATCACGTTGGCCATGCTTCACTGTCAATTTTTCGTAAATTTGGAAAAATGTCGTTGAACGAAAAAGAGCGTCGTGAATTAATCCTGTGCACTCATTTCGAGAATCCGGAGTTGTCACATCGCGACATCGGTAAGATGCTGGGAATCGTCCAATCCACGGTCAGCAGAGTACTAAAACGATACTTCGAGAACCTAACCATCGACCGGAAGGTGAAGAACGGCAAAAATGGATCCTCCGTCAGTGAAAAAGATCACAAGCGCTTAGTTAAGCAGTTTAGACGTGATCCGAGAAGTTCGGTCCGGGATGTCGCCAATAAGCTGAATTTGTCAAGTTCATTCGTCCAGCGGACCAAGCAGCGGGAGGGCCTGCGTACATACAAGGTTCAGAAGGCTCCTAACCGCGATGAAAGGCAAAACATGGTAGGGAAGACGCGAGTCCGGAAGCTGTACACCGAAATGCTGACGAAGCCGCATTGCCTGGTAATGGACGACGAAACCTACGTCAAAGCGGACTTTCGTCAGCTGCCGGGCCTATTGTTCTTCTCCGCAGAGGACAAATTCAGCGTTCCGGAGGAGATTCGCAAGCAGAAACTATCCAAGTTTGCCAAAAAGTACATGGTGTGGCAAGCGATCTGCTCTTTCGGAAAGCGGAGCGCCCCCTTCGTGATGACCGGCACGGTAAACGGGCAGGTTTACCTTAAGGAGTGCCTACAGAAGCGCTTACTACCACTATTGAAGCAGCACGAGGGCCCGACCATCTTCTGGCCGGATCTCGCTTCGTGCCACTATTCAAAGGACGTGTTGGAGTGGTACGAAGCCAACGGGGTCACCTTCGTGCCAAAGGAAATGAACCCGCCCAACGCGCTGGAGCTTCGCCCAATAGAGAAATATTGGGCGATTATGAAGCAGGTCCTCCGGAAGAACCCAAAAGTTGTCAAATCGGAAGCGGACTTCAAGAGAAAATGGATTTTTGTTCAAAAAAAACTACAACCTGACGTTGTACAGAACCTTATGGACGGGGTAAAGAGGAAGGTGCGAGCATACGGGCTTGGGCTCGAAGTATGAATAAAAAGAAAATGCCAAAAGTTGTTTAATAGTTTTTATTTTACTGTCTAAAATTTTCAAAAGGATCGGTCTACTGAGCGAATTTCTACAGCGTTTTTTCCGTGATGCAATTTGATGTGACACACCCTTTACCACGTCCCGCGATGCCGGAACAGAATAATTTCGAATGCGAAATTATGTGTTTCGAAAATGTTTTCAGCTATCCCATGTATTCGCTCCTTGGATCGGGAACAGGAACGACACTGCTTCGATATAACCTCTCGACACATTTGTTTATCGGTCGTGCATTATTTTTATAGTACAGATGCGATAATTTTACTGTTTGAAATTTTAAAATAATTAAGTAAACTACTATTTCATCATTTCGAAACATATTTTGAGACAGTTCTTGGACTATAATTTAAAAAATGGTTTGATTTATATGGATTAGATCGATGGTTTATTACTATTTCTGGCTTTTTTCATTGCCTACCACTTCTTGAACAAAGCAGGGAGTAGACTACCTTCTTATTGTACGTACTTTGGGCGAAAACAGTGAAACTACTTCGTTCAGAAGTGTGTGCGTTCAAAAAACGGTACCCCGCCGCGTCGAAAACGTACATCGTGCGGCACTTTGTGGACGCCGTATACGCCCGTTCCGGCATCTATAACATCTTGGCACTATTGCACAACAATTAGAGAATTGAAAGAAATCCCGGTTCCGGACTGCCGACGACCCTGAGCGACAATTAGCCCCAAAGGATGCTCAAGAGAAAGATCGAGGAAAAAGTGGCTACATCGTTGCGTGCGCTTGGCTTGGAGGTCGGTGCAGCCGGCCAGACAGTGAAAAAGTACCTGGCGAACACGGAAATACATGTCAGGAAGCGGAAGTTCCGTCCACTGGTCTCGGAGCTGCAGGCAATGACGCAGCGGCAGCGGCTGAATAAAATGGTCAAGACGATTTTTTCGGCGAATCGCGACGTGGCGGTTGTGATGGACGACAAGACCTATCTCACCCTGGATGGCAATGACTGGCAAGGCACTTCATATTTCACATTCCCCACGAAGGAAGTGAGCTCCGAAATGAAGTTTATTACGCACACCAAGTTCCCCAAGAAGGTGCTGCTGTGGCTGACAATCAGTGAGAAGGGGATGTCAAAGGCGCACTTCTTTAGTCACTGGCAGCGAAAAGGGAAATTTATAGAATTTTTCGGTTCACTGCCGGAAGGCCGCTCGAAACGGCGTTGAATTTTTTTTGCAAGTAAGCTAATATAATTACCTTCCATGGGAAATTTATCCAACTCAATTGAATCGTTTATTTGAGAAACCCCATAAGTCCATTTGACGCACTTGCGAGAAAATGACAAAAAACTGCTTTTCTCACAATTTTGACCTGGACCCCCAATTTGTTGGTATGAGGTTCGATTATTAGACCCAAAACATATTATTTGGAACCACAACTTCATCAATATAACAGGTCAAGCTCAACGCTTCAAAGTTGGTGGACTTAGAGGGTTTCTCAAAAAAACAGAAAAATCAGTGATGTATTTAGCTGTTTTTAAGAGACTCAATGCACTATTATGTATTTTTAATGTTCATAATGTTGATACCAAGTAAGAATGGGGCTGTTTATAAGTTACTAGCTGACCCGTCGAACTTCGTCCCGGCAAAATTGATATTTTTGATTACCTCTAGACCCCTTAAAATTTCATTTTATTTCAAATTTCCTAGTATTTCTACAAAAACTCGTCATTATAATATAAAATTATTTTTGTTCAAGATTCTTCAGTCACTTAACATGTTTCTCCGTTACATGGAATACATGTTTGGAACAAAAACTTAATAAAATAAAGACAGCTCAAATCGTACGATTCCTTCCTCGAGTTAGGCCTCAGAGAGGAGGAACAGTGTCGATCACCATAGAAACATCTCTTGCCCCCTAAAACCTCCGCATACCAATTTTGGGATTATGCAAAAATTTGTGTTTTTTGGAAGCTACATGGATGAACTGCGAAAACTTGAACTGGATTTTTTGGTCATTTGGGGTTTTCCGGCCACTGCTTTCCAACGAAATAGATGTTTTCTCGCGTAGTTTCTCGTAGTTTTCTCGACGATGCTATAGTGGGATACTTGTACGGAAGTCGACAAAATATGCTGGCTTACAAGATCAAATACAGTTTCCAGCTTGGGGTTTCCGAGAGATGATTTGCCTCTATTTTTGCATGCCTTTCCATTGACATTTGCCCTTTTGATGACTTCCGCTTTGTAATTTGTTGTCCGCCGAACACTACGCTTACATTCCGCGGTCATGTCTGGGTAGCAATCCAAATCAGAAGACAATCCGATTATGTTGATGCTTCTTAGGAAATTGAATGTAAATAATGAATGAAATTGTATATTTAACGCTGCGAGCCCATGATGATATTAAGAAACATGGAATTATGGGGTTTCTCAAACAAACGAATATTTGCAACCTCAAATCAAGGGGGTTCGTAGAACAAACTTTTTCTGAAATTTTGATAGTCAATGTATGTACCCTCAAGCATTCGAAATCTGTCAAAAAGTCAATTTTGATAAAAATGGCGTTTATGGGGTTTCTCAAACAAACGATTCAATTACCTGTCTTAGTTTTTTTTATCACCATTCAAAAAAGGTCCATTTTTTAAATGCAAACGTTATCAAATGTAATTCCACTTAAATATTAGTCATTCTTATAACGAGTTGGTTCACGTAACACAACTTATACAGTATATTGTTGACCCCTGGGTCGACCACTTTTTGGATTCCAGCTCTAGCCTCAGACCCTTTTAGTTTTTTTGTGTATTATTTCGTCTGCTTCGTGTTCAGTTTCTAATTCGGGTCACGCACACAGTCGTGCGCGCATCATGAGAATGAGAAGAGCGGGAATGAAAAAACACAACATCCCAAAATTGCTCATTCGCCACCAGCGTGTTAGAACGCGATGGCGGAACCGAAATAGAAATGAAGAAATCGTGCTTCAAGGCTTGAGGCTTATTGAGCGCTTCGTGGATGATGGTCTGGGTGAGGGCGAGGGGAAATCGAATGCAAACTCAGTGGCATTGAAATTAGGAGGAGGAGCGACGTGTAATAAGCAGTGCCAACAAAAAAAAAATGCGTTAGTTTACACAATATGGCGCCACTGTTATGGCTAAAGTGCGTGTTACCTTTCCGAGCGCGCGCGATTTGGTGGAAGTGCGTTCACGTGATCAGGGCATTATTTAATCGTCTTCGTTGTGTTTTTTTTATTATAACGCTTTACGGTTGCTTTGTTTACTCGCGGCTGAGAGTGCTGTAAAGTGTAGAGGATGCAGAAAAAAAAACGAACCGAAAATCGTAGCAATCCGAGAACGGTGGGAAATGATTGGAAGAGCGGTGACTCATTTCCAACCGTCTGATTGTGTTATGAGTGCGCGCGACTTTCGTAACCGAAATTAATTGAGGGAAGGCTGCCGCGTTGCTTACCGTCGTTTCGGTAAACCTCGCAATTGGCAAATTGGTTTCGAAGAAATTCATGTCGGTGTTCATGTCGGTGTCGGTGGGGCTGGTGGGTAGAACATAACTATTTCGCAGCTTTCCGAAGGTTCACATCGTTTTCCCGGCTTCCTTTCGTTGCATCACCCCTTTTTTGCCCACACTGACTGTGGGTCGCACACCGACGGGAGTGAGAAGTGCGGAGAGAAAGCCAACGAAAAATGAAAACAAAAACAGGATGAAAAGGTGCTTTCGCTAATTGTGATTAGTGTCTTGTTAGCATTTCGGTGGGAAATGGTGGTGTGGGAAATTATCGATTGCAGACAAGGTGGTTTCTGGAAAACCAAAGGGATATTGAGCCGGCACGAAACTGTCATTCGCCCATTGGTTTGTGGTTTGCAAGGTACACACATACACACACAGCGACGGATGGATTCCAGGAAAAAGCGCTGGAACGCGAGAACTCGGCACATAATCCAGTGGTTGCGTACAGTTCAACAACCGCCTCGCCAGTACGTGTAAATTGCTAAACAAAACTGAGCTACGAAAATGGGCACCAAAAGGGAATCTAGTGAATAACCAGATTCTAGTGAAAAAAAATACTGCTACATAAGTTGGAACGATTCGTTGCGTTTCCCTACCGACAGTGACGACGATGATGATGAGCTGCCAATGGTTGCATCTAGATCCAACTTTGATAACCTCTTCTGGATGGAAAGAAGAAACCATGTTTGGTACTCGCTTCAATGGCGATGATGAATTGCACATTTAATTATGCGCTCCAGAGTCGTAGAGAAGGGGCGAGGTCAATTTTATGATGTAAAGATGTTTTTTTTTGCAACGCAGCATTGACCGTCAGCGTCCAGTCGAGGACTGTAATCTGCGAACAAGAATTCTCAATCTTCACCTTTATCTCCTCTATAATCGGAACGATTCTTATTTTATGGGGAAAAATCATCTTAAAGTGTTTGCGAAGAAATGATTACATTAGGTTTTTTTTAGACGGTTTTTCAAAGTTTGGGTAGGACAAGACATAGATGTATCGGATCTGCAGAACCTCAAACACGTGAAAAGTAATACTAAAGCGATTACGGATTGGTCATTTTTTTTTAAAAATCTTTCATCTTGTTCACTCGCAGTTTACTGTTTTTATGCCAGGACATTTGAATTTTTGAATGTGTGTGTATATTCTACATCGTGCTCAGAAATTATGACCGGCATTATTTCAACATTCAGCATATACAGTTCATAATATGCAACAGGTGTATTGTTAGTTGTTTAGAACCTAGCAGTTTTTGCAAAAATATCAAGGACTCACAGTGTTGTGATTTTTGAAATCACCTTCTCGAAGACGCAAGGATAAAGAGGAGGAATGATATCGAATGATAACTGTTCTGTGGAGCAATTTGCGGATGGCGCTTTTGTGTTCGCGACTTTTACGAAAATTGTCGCACTTGCATACACTGGTGGATATAAGTATTCGTCATGAATTAATTTATCGCATTTGTATTACATACACAAATAGTCTGTGATATAAACTCAACCGTGCAGGTGCAGTACAGGTAAACTTCGATATAACGTACATTTCACTTTCAAAATTGTACGTTGTACCGAATTGTACGTTATATCGAAGCATAGTAAAGTACTCACAAATGTAGTCTATAATACATTATTGTGTTGCTGTTTTAGTAAAGTTAATGAATAACTTCAATCAGAAAACGAAGCCAGCCTTTCTCATGATTTTTGCCTTCGTACTGTTGATTAAAACTTGGTTCATTTAGAATCCGGAATCACAAAACCAACTGTATTTCAGGATTGATTGAAAGTACAAAACTCGATTTAGCAACACAACACAGATAGGTCATCGTTCTATCAGGAAAAAAATATTAATTTTTTTTTCCTTTACACTTTGGAAATGTGTACGTTATATCGAAGTAAAATGTACGTTATATCGAGGGTACGTTATATCGAAGTTTCCCTGTAGATTCTGTGAAGTGTACTCTATCTAGGCAGCAGAAGTTTTCAATGATTTACCCTGCTTTAATGAATTACAGGAAACAAAAAGGCCGAGTTCCACATTTATAGTTGGAAAGAAGTATTCGTCACGTTGAAAAAAATGTTAATTTATCCCAAAAGATCTGGGAACACTGTAAATGAATGAAATTGACACATTAAATTCATTTTTGTATATTTGTAATAAAAATCGGCTGCATTCGTATAATTTTTATTCCTTGGTAACAATATGGGCAGAAAAGGCAAGGAAACTACGATAGAAAAAAGGAAAATTGTATTTTTTTTATCCCTTTTGTTTATTTTAGGCTCATTAGCATTTCAGCTGTAACAGAGCCGAATTTCAATCGTGTACATGTCACATGTTTATCATATCTATAATTAGCACATTACACAGTTGCCATGTTTTCGGCGTTAGAGTATTCCCTTCTATACCATTGCATATGGTACACATTTACACAGTTGCCATATAAAGGGTGTGTCACATCAAATTGCATCACGGAAAAAACGCTGTAGAAATTTAATTTTTAGGAATAATATTTTCAGCTTTCGCTTATAATCAGATAATGTGTGTATAGATCACGTTGGCCATGCTTCACTGTAAATTTTTCGTAAATTTGGAAAAATGTCGTCGAACGAAAAAGAGCGTCGTGAATTAATCCTGTGCATTCATTTCGAGAATCCGGAGTTGTCACATCGGGACATCGGTAAGATGCTGGGAATCGTCCAATCCACGGTCTGCAGAGTACTAAAACGATACTTCGAGAACCTAACCATCGACCGGAAGGTGAAGAACGGCAAAAATGGATGCTCCGTCAGTGAAAAAGATCACAAGCGCGTAGTTAAGCAGTTTAGACGTGATCCGAGAAGTTCGGTCCGGGATGTCGCCAATAAGCTGAATTTGTCAAGTTCATTCGTCCAGCGGACCAAGCAGCGGGAGGGCCTGCGTACATACAAGGTTCAGAAGGCTCCTAACCGCGACGAAAGGCAAAACATGGTGGGGAAGACGCGAGCCCGGAAGCTGTACACCGAAATGCTGACGAAGCCGCATTGCCTGGTAATGGACAAAGAAACCTACGTCAAAGCGGACTTTCGTCAGCTGCCGGGCCTGTTGTTCTTCTCCGCAGAGGACAAATTCAGCGTTCCGGAGGAGATTCGCAAGCAGAAACTATCCAAGTTTGCCAAAAAGTACATGGTGTGGCAAGCGATCTGCTCTTGCGGAAAGCGGAGCGCCCCCTTCGTGATGACCGGCACGGTAAACGGGCAGGTTTACCTTAAGGAGTGCCTACAGAAGCGCTTACTACCACTATTGAAGCAGCACGAGGGCCCGACCATCTTCTGGCCGGATCTCGCTTCGTGCCACTATTCAAAGGACGTGTTGGAGTGGTACGAAGCCAACGGGGTCACCTTCGTGCCAAAGGAAATGAACCCGCCCAACGCGCCGGAGCTTCGCCCAATAGAGAAATATTGGGCGATTATGAAGCAGGCCCTCCGGAAGAACCCAAAAGTTGTCAAATCGGAGGCGAACTTCAAGAGAAAATGGATTTATGTTCAAAAAAAACTACAACCTGACGTTGTACAGAACCTTATGGACGGGGTAAAGAGGAAGGTGCGAGCATACGGGCTTGGGCTCGAAGTATGAATAAAAAGAAAATGCCAAAAGTTGTTTAATAGTTTTTATTTTACTGTCTAAAATTTTCAAAAGTATCGGTCTACTGGGCGAATTTCTACAGCGTTTTTTCCGTGATGCAATTTGATGTGACCCACCCTTTAGGCGTAAGAGTTTTCGTTCTGTTCTTCCATTATCCAGTTAGACCGGACAGCGGAGACAGTTGATTGATCATTGTTGAGTTATTTATAGAACAGCAGCCCGATGTGTCTTGCAGAGCAGAGCAGTTGTATGGATGAATCGATCTTATTTCGACTGTGGATCGATCTCCATCGCTGATGATTGTTGCGTGGACGTAGTTATTCTGTAACAACACAAAGATGGTCAATGAGGGCTCTGAGTTTTGAACTCACGATCGATCGCTTACTAAGCGAACGCGCAACCAATGTGGCTACGGAGACCCCCATTTTCAAAAGAGTTAAAATAACAGATTTCTGTCATAATAAAATCGCACAAAAGAGTCGCAAAAACGAGGAATCACACAAAAAGGGACCGCACGAAAACAGGTTTGCCTGTATTATAGTGACTTTCACTTTTTTTGACTGGTTTTTGGAAGAATGTTGGAAGTGAGAATTGAACTCGTGACCTTTATCATGAAAGGTACGAATGTTACCACTACGCCAGATTGCCTTCACAAAAACCGGTTGTTAGGTTCTAATCTAGGCATGGTTTTGTTCCTGCAAACTAGCAATGGAAGATTTTGGAGTTTCCGAACCATTTCCCACAATTTTCACATTTGTTTTCACAACACAAAATTTCACATTTGTCGTATTATGGACAGTCCGATGCATTGTATGATATTTGATATGTATGATTGATTACATTGAACAAATGCTTTTTTTTTTGGAAATGAATTATTTCTCCTTTTTTATTGAAAAATCCGGCGATGAATCGAATATTTCGAAGCAATCAATCGTATAGAATAATAAACAATCATCACTTGATAAATGATTAATCTGATAAATTCCATTAGCGAGACTGTGCAATAGAAATCGCAATTATGCCCTCGCACGCTACAAAACGTTGAAAATTGACGGAGCTTAATTTGCACCGTTTTCTTTATCTTGAATGTTCGTAGAGCAAGCACTGCATTTGCATTCCGAGGAAGCCATTTACGCGCAGCCGAAACGCAGTGATGTATAAAAATTCGCCGCTGCCTTAATGGCTTTTTTTTTACGGCAGAAAAGCATAGAACAATTTTTTTATGGCCCTTCTAAGTGATTTTGATTAAGACTTTTAGTTCAATCATTTTATTTTATTTACTATTTGGAGACCACCAAAATGTGTTTAGTACATAAGTCAGATGCTGAGCACATAAATTTCCGCCTCAAAAACATTTTTTTATTATTGAAAGGAATTTTGACTATCGATTCGTGGTGAGATAGCTATACATTTTCTGTGAAAATCGTGAAAAAATCAACTTTTACTCAAGGTGTCCGTCTTTCCCATCCTTCCTCTACAGCAGGGTTTCTCAAAGTGGTCGATGTCGACCCCATGGGGTAGATTTTCGTTTCCCAGGGGTTGACAGAAACGAAAATTGATTTTGGGGGTCGACGGGGTCTGAATATCGACCCCTATAAAATAACACAATTTTTATTTGAAATATTTAAGATGTTACATAAGTTGTGTTACGTGAACCACTCTGTTATAAGAATGACCAGGGTTGCCACATTTGATCCTGTAAAATTTTCTGAAAAAATCTGTAGATCTGTATTTTTAGAAAAAAAATCTGTATCAAAAAACTAACGAAAAAAAAAATGGGAATTAAGTCGTATCAATACAACAAAATAAACCATAAAAAAAGTTTTCTCATAATAAATTGTATGATGTTTACACGTGGTTTTGTTGAAACTTGCATTTCTTAAATTTTCCGTCAATTTCATCCTTCACGCTCCTTCTTGAGCCAATACATAGTTCTTTGCTTTCAAATAAAGTCCATCATTGTGGAAACCAACCGGTTTCAGAACTTTGTTTTGTTGGCCTTGTGAAGCGAGAATATTCACTCAACACAGGCTGATGAATGTGGAATTTTCAAAAAGTGTCCCGCGAACGACCTTGGCCGGAGTGGAGAGGTGAGGCGACATTTCATATGGTTCAACATTTTTATAAATCAAGGTACATATCTTCATGGATCAACGATAAAAAAACAAAGTTCATTAGTAAGAAGGTAAACAGAGAAAATCAACTGTAATTAATTTGACATTTAAATTTGAAAAAAATATCTTTAAATTCTGTATCTTTGCAGAAAATCTGTAATTTTGTGTATACAGATTCTGTATCTGAAATTTGGCGAAAAATCAGTAAAATACAAAATATTCTGTATATGTGGCAACTCTGAGATTGACTTACATCTTAGTAGAAAATATTATAGCTGTGCATTTTAAAAACTCAACAAGACGATGAGTGCGCACAAGATGAAGGTAAAAAAGTACAACAAGTACAAGATGAAAAATTCGGCAAGTAAAAAAACGTGAACAGGTTCGTGCAAGACAATGTGTTTGAGCGTACGAGTCCTTCAGGCATGTTTAACATTTTTCTGTATTTTAAACATACGCGATTTAACACGAAGAAAGTCATCAAACTCATGTCCAAACATGCTCCTGATTTTTTACTGTATAACAAGCTTGCCATTAGGTTGCAAGTTCATATGCGTTCTGAAATACTTGGAGCTTGAATGATAATGTACTCAAGTTCTACTTTAAATCAATAGATTACAAGGTATTTACATAGCTAAATGAAGTGAACTAGAATAAAGTAATTGAAAAATAATTTACCAAATGCTTAGTCATCTATATGCATGGCGTAACAAAAATTTCCAAGAGTATCTCGCATAATAAGATTTTCAGCTTTAGCAAAATTAAAATCAAAAAAGGGAAAAATCCTATGGAATGTAGCAGATATAAATTCCAACGGATCATGTTGGCCATACCAACCATTCCGGAAATCGAGCCTGAGGAAATCACCATGACGTAGGGTGCGTTCTGGAGCATAAATATTGAGATTAGCTAGCAAGAAAGGGGAGTCAGCAGCTTCGCAACAAACATGGCTTGTGCTGCAGATCGCCTGTTCTCCAGAGTATCAATTCGCAGCAGGTTACAGCGTTCCTCGTAAGGAGGCTATTTCCTTGGGTTCCGCCATGAAAGATTCCTCAAAGCACGACGTACAAACTTCCTTTGTACAAGTTCAATGCGCGCTTCCCAAAAGCCGGGGAAAAGGCACCATACGACAGAAGCAAATTCCAGGATTGAACGAATCAGCGCACAGTGTAGAGATTTCAAGCAAAGCGGGTCCTCAAATCCATTGATAATCTTCAAAACAAAACCGAGCTGCTTGTTTGCCCTGGAGATGATGTCGTTGTAGTGGTAGATGAATGTGTACTCCTCGTCAAGAATTACCCCCAAGTCGCGAACTCGTTGAACCTGCTCGATGGCTTTGTCGGATAACATGTAGGAGAAATTGATGGGATTCCGCTTCCTGGTGAACGAAATAACTTGGCATATGTTGGACGCAGAACACAAGGATTTTACTAAAATGGTTTTAGATCTTAAAAATTTTCAAATTCCTCAATGGATAATAAATCAGCACTATATCACATCCATGGAATGAGCCAAGGTGATAACGCAGAAAAAGTTGATTATCGTCAGCACAGATGAGGCAGGAGTACAACCAAAGTTGTCATATGTTCTAGTTATAACGAAACATTAAAAAACAGTATCCTGCGATGTGAGACATTTCTGAAAAATATCTTCTCGTTTTCATCATACTTTGTCGGAAAAGGCTCCATTATTGTTACAAACAACGCGAAACCGAAGGAACCATTTGAAAAATCAACGAACGCAGATATTTAAGGCTTTAACTAACCAATATTGAACCGTATTTTGATATTTTGGTAGTTGTGGATAGATTGGTTTGCGATTTGAATGTTTTTATAGTTTGTGAGTAATTTGAATTAATAGTTATTCATTACACTTCATATTTACTAAATTGTATCTCTATTTATGTTGTTGAATATGATGAGAAAATATTTTTTTTCTGTATTATAGTGACTTTCAACACTTTTGGCTGGTTTTCTCATTACTTCCATTTTTGGGAAGAATGTCGGGAGTGTGAATTGAACTCGAAACCTTTTGCGTGAGAGTTGCGAATGTTACCACTACGCCAGATCGCCTTCGTGAAAAAATTATGTCATATTTATTCATTTAACCAACTGCAATGTTTTCAAATTGATAATTATTCAATTAGAAAAAAATGAGATTTTCAAAGAAATTTGGCTATGGGGGTATGACTTAATGACTTAATTCTGGAAAAGGGGTCTCTTGCTTAAAACAGTTTGAGAACCCCTGCTCTACAGCATATTAAACAAATCATAAAGAATTTCCGATTCGATTGATATGTTAATCATCAAAAATAGTTGTAAAGACGTAGTCATACGTCAAAACTGCGATGAATTCAATTGGTGTTGATGGAAGGACAAACAAGATTAGGTTGGATAGAACCGTCGAAGTATCAAGTAGTGATCAAGGTTCTAAATCGACCCTTCCTTGTATCTCGGGAATTGCTCTACCTGCCTTATTTTCATTGAAGTCAAAGGTGTCACAACGCTGACAATTTAGTTGTATGTCGACATCTTTCCTGCACTCTTCATTCTAAAGGGGCTATTTTACATTTAAAGTACTTCAAAAAAGAAAATGGGAAAAAATACGTAAGGCTTGAAATATTTAAAATCCGGAATTGTAGAACCAGTTGTATCAGATAATTTATTGTTCTTTTCATAAAACACCCAATCATACCCAATCATTCACTTCAGTGGCTTCGACATGTCCGCGGTCAGCACCTCTCCGCCCTTCCGGGAATCTTCGGCGTGGATTCTGCTGTTGAATAAGAAGAAACCTTTTTCGCGAGACGCAACCCATCAAACCGATTTCAGCCAAGTCCAAAACGATCCATTAGCCAATGCGATAATTGCATCATAAAACAACGGCAAACCGAGAAAAGGGAGGCAACAATACGCGGCAAATGCGAAGGCCCAGGTTACTGACCATCTCAATATAACAACATTGATTCTTTCTCCGTTCGGTGTGTGTATCCCTTTGTGGACTCTCTTCGCCACGTACACACACACATACATTCATATTCACCGAAGTAGCTGCGAAGTCACCGACTCTATTCAAAGCCGTCTCCTCGCTTGTTTCACCCTGCTGCTGCTGCTACTCATCAACCACTTCAAATGAGATATGATAACACAAAAGTTCGGATCAAAGTGACTTACGGGCGGGGAGATGGAATGTCTGGCGGAAGCTATTTATGGGCAGAGAGCCTCGTCAGCATCATCATCATCGCGAATAACAACAGTAGACGCGACATGGGAAGCAAGTCGGAGCATCACAAAAGGCACACAAACACCCTTTTTTGTGCTCGGCTCAAACTGTTGCTCCCACTTCTCCAATCTCGTCTAGACACGCGTCGATTCTTTGACGCGCTTTGTCCTAACAACGAAATGTCGAAATGGCTGATGGACATTTTTTTTGGGAATTTGGCGCGGGGTGTCACATTTCGGGTACCGAATAATTGCCCCAACTGTCGAAATGGAATTCGATGGTTTATTGTTTGTGAAGGTGTCAAAGTGCTGGAATTTCGCCGAATAATTTTGTTTCTGTTCCTAGAATGGTCTGCGTTGAACGTTGTGGCTGTCCGCTTCGTCGTGTGAAAGTCACGAACTCTGTCTGTCATTGGTTTCGTTTCGAGCAAATTGAATTAGGCAAATAAACCCGTCACGAAATTTGGAGCGTGGCCAAAAAATAGTAAAACAACAAAACAGGATCGTGGCAGGAGTTTACATAAACCGACAGCTGCCTGTTGCTTTCGGGGAGTTTGAAAACCCCCAACGTGATACAATGCTGCTGTTTCTTCATGTTCGCTCCTCGGCATATTTCTACAAACGCACTCACACCTACAAACAATCCGGAGTGAACGCGTGGCGTGCTTTGGAAAACACAAACTTCCCTCTTCTGCCTTCTCTGCGGGGAGGCGGGCGGGCGGACGGACGGATAAAACCCGCAGTGGGAGGGTGGGGGTGTTTTGTACGCATACATCTATATGTTTTATGATAGTTTGCATATCTAACTTCTCCCCTCGTGTTTCCGCCCTGTCTTTGCCGCCCTTGCCGAGCAGTTCGGGTGGAAGGGTTGTACACGTGCACGCTCGGCACTGACTCGGGTTTTCAGCGAGAACTCTCCGTCCGCAGTTCCTTCGATTCGAGTTGTGTTCTCTGTGTCCTTCCGAACAGGCGACAGCCAGTGTGTCAGTTGTGGGGGTATGCGAGGGGGACGAGGTCTGCATGTCGGCAGGAGCGATGCTTTTTGTTACGTAACAGAAGGACTTCTGCACCGCGCAACAAAAGCAAAGCAAAGAGGGAGTACCTAAGTAGCGTAATTTGTATGTTGTGTGTATTTCAAAAATGGGGTTTCTTAGAATGCGTGGAGGCTTTGGCACTAGATTTACAAATCTCGCTCTCTTCCTCCCCCACGGGTTTATGTGCTGTTAGTCACTCATACAAACAGGTAGAAAATTTGTGCTGCGAATCTCCAAGCCAATCTTTAATTAGCACTAATTGCTTGTTGGTTGCTCTAAAATATCAGCTCGAGAGGTGTTAAATTGTTGCATGGTTTGAATGGCATCCCGAAGAGTGATCATTATTCAGTTTTACTGAACCGTTAAAAGATAAGGAATGAGTTTTCAAATGACAATATTACAATATTTGTGTATGCTTGTGACAATCGAAATTCTGATTTGTTTTCTTTTTAACGTAGGACTACAAAAAAAAAATTAAAAACTAAAAAAGCGATTGTCGGGGACATAACGGGATAAACGTAGCATTACACCAAGGGCTCCCAATTTAAATATATTTTTCTAATTCTTCTGATAATGTGATTCGTGTGTGAAACAAACTACTCGGAAAATTAATTAGTCAGTGTCTTTTAGTAATATTATATCTCCAACGACCCCAAAATTATCATTCTCAAAGAAATTATCCACAAGTTATATTATGTAGCATATTTTACAGAACGACAACATAAATTTAAAACTGAATCGGTTGTGTGGTGGCTAGAGGGCCAATGGATGTATGGGAAAAAAGTCACCCTCGAATTTTCAAAGTGAACTTGATTAAAAATGTTGATTCCCACGAAAAACTACCCTGTGCAGAATATCAGCTCAATCGGACTTCATTTACTAGTGTCGCATAGCGGCCAAAGTTTGAGTTTTTTGTAAACTGAAAAATCACCCAAAGAGGGAGTAAAGGAAATCGGGGTTTTCGAAAAAACATTTTGGATGCCAAATGTCTTCGAATTGCATGAAACAAAAAAATGACAAAAGCATGACAAAAATTTTTTTTCGAGATGACAGTAGATCTCGACGTTTCATGCAATTTGAAGACATTTGGCATCCAAAATGTTTTTTCGAAAACCCCGATTTCCTTTACTCCCTCTTTGGGTGATTTTTCAGTTTACAAAAACCTCAAACTTTGGCCGCTATGCGACACTAGTAAATGAAGTCCGATTGAGCTGATATTCTGCATAGGGTGTTGTCGAGGTGGTAAACATTTTGTATAGGGTAACTTTTTGAAATTTTAGGGTCGATTTTTTTCCCATACATTAATTGGCACCCTAATGTACACTCTGTCCAACTTCTAGAAGACACCCTGATTATATTTCGTTGCAACACATACAGTTCTAATTAGAACAAAATACATTCAAACATTGTAGAATGCATAGAATTAAGTATATTTAACGTCAATTTCGTTCAAAAGAGTTGTTTGTTAATTTTTTGTGTTTAAATATGATAATTTCAGTTGTCCAGTTCGACAGGGCCATTTCAAAATTACATGTTAATAATTGGTAACCATGCCATTTCGGCCAATAACCTGGAAAATTCGTGTTGGCATATTATTTACCAAAATTTATTATTTTACCAAATTGAAAACGGAACACGCAACTTAATTCGTTTCGTTTTTTGCGTGAAAAACTGGTATTTTGGTTATTGTTTAAGGTATATTTGAAGGTGTATATTTACTAGCCATTTCTTTTTACCATCGCGAGAGGGGTTCTCAAAGTGATCGATATCGGTTTCCCAGGGATCGACAAGTAGAAAAACTGATTTTGGGTTGTTATAGGAAAGACTAATATTTTAGTAGAAAGTATTATTGTTACAATTTATATTAATAATTATTAATTACACTTGATATTTACTGAATTTTTAGTCTATTTATTGATGAGAAAATGATGTCAAATCATTCTTTCTGTCACTTAACCAACCGAAAAGTTGTTAAATTTTTATGTATTTGTATAAAAAAAACAAAGATAATTTTTTGGAAGAAATTTGGATAAAGGGGTCGAAGGTAACACTTCGTTCTGGAAAAGTTGTCTCTTGTCCAAAATAGTTTGAGAACCCCTTCTCTAAGCTATAAAGCGGGTGAATCAGAATTTCCCAACCGCTTTTTTCCAATTTGTTTGAATAAATGGATAGATGGAATATTATCGACTATTGTCTGGTCACTTTCTGTCTTTAACACTAGAATCAACACTTTTAAATCGTTCAAACCATATATCTATCCGATGGTGCAGAATCATTATAAACTTCCATAAGCATTCGGGACGCTTCAGCTGCATTTTTCTAGCAATGGAAGAAGAAAATCTGTTTTTTTTTGGAGTTAGCTCTTGGCCAATGCTCGGTATTTCCTCATATTTCGTCAGCTTATGAAGGGATCTATTGCGATCATTTCCCCGCAAACCGATTTCAAAAATTTTGATTTGGCTTGGAGCTTTGAGCATAGAAGTGGAACAACTCAAATTTGAGTACCCGAGATGCCTGAGTATAAATTTGGCACCCCATTTTTTTTTATTTTTTCAAATTAAAAGAATCGTCCTGAAATCACTGAAAAATGTATTTTTTGACATTTTCATACAAAATAGAAGTGAAGTACACTATCTTACGTAAATTAACCCAACTTTGATGAAAAACCATGCAATTTTACAAAACAAAGAGGAACGAAAAAACGATTTCCAAGAAAAAGTGAACAAATTTCATCTCGATTTATTTCTAACTAAAAAAGTAAAGTAAAGTAAAATTTTGCTGCATAGGCATGCAATACTTAGCATAGTGTATCATCAACACTATGTTTACATTGGGGTGTCAAATTACCCGCATACCGAATTTTCACATTGGAATGAAATCTATGAAATTTGTGATTAAAATCTCGATACACTTACTCGAATTCGTTGAAGAACATCAATTTCTTGATCCAACTCAGCTTCAATATTTAAAATCCCCCTTTGGTGATTTTTCGGTTTTCAAAAAACTCAAACTTTGACCGCTGTGCGACACTAGTAAATGAAGTCCGATTGAGCTGATATTTTGCATAGGGTAGTTTTTCGTGGGAATCAACATTTTTAATCAAGTTCGCATTGAAAATTCGAGATGGTCATTTTCATTGGCACTCTAGTGGTGACGGCTGAGGCGATAGCAGCCACAGCGGAACACTTTCAGCTCTCAACCGAACAACACCGCTCTCATTCTACGCATTCGGCTTGAAATGCGCTGAACTTAGACGCCACTATCAATCGACAAACAGCTCAAGAATTCGTGAAATTTGAATGTCTAAGCCACTACTGTCGACAATAGACTCAAAAACACTCCACAAGCTCTCTCGGCTCTTGGATATTACTTTAGAATGCATAGTTCTTTTGGCGTAGGACTATGTCTTCATTTCTGTACCGGGGTGTAAGTTCAAAATTTCGAATACGAGAGCGATACATTTGGAGTGCAAGGTTTTGAAACGATATGCTTGTTAATTATTGACCCGAACACTTGTTTCAATATCTTAAACATTGCGTTGAAAACAGACTATTGAAATCACACAAATCTGTATATAAGCTTGCGCCCGCTCGGAAATTCATTTAGTTGTGATTGCGATGTGGCATGAGGATGATAACGCTCATACATTTATGCATTATGCTCTTCTCTCTCAATCCCATTTCGTGAATGAAGTACAGGTCGGACTCGATTATCCGGAGTTCCGAAAACAATATTTTTTTTCCAAACTGAATATAATCGAGTCCAAAATTGTATATAATCGAATCACATATAATCGAGTCCGACCTGTACTGTATTTTATTAGTCAAATCATTTCATTTGATACCAATATTGAGGGGATTGCAAAAAATACATAGCCGACCATTTTGTGGCGGCGACCTTTTCGAATTTATGTTGTTCATAGTGTAGTGTATTCTTCAAATCAAGCCATCCAGCCATTTTTTTGCGGCGGCCAAATTGAATTTTTCAAGATCATGGAATACGCAGTTTTATAATGACAGTAGAATTAAATGTATTTTCCAAATTATAGATCAATCATTCAACAGGAACGGGGTCAATTTTCTATTAGTGTGGGACAACCTAACAAACATTCAAACATACATAGAAACAGGTCAAGCTGAATGAAACCATTCAAAAAGTAATTAGTTGTTTGGGGAATGCGGCCATCTTGAAATTGGATTTTTCATCATCTCTCTAACCGTTCTACAATTCGTTCTCTGGCACTCAACTTCTATCTTTTTCAAGTTCGCTGCAATATCATTTTGAACAATTCATGGTGAATCTTCAACTAAAATCTACCAAAATCACGATTTTTACTCAATTATTCTCATAACAGCCAATTTACTTTCACTTTAACGTTGAAATATCTCATTTTCGCTTGAAATAAGTCATGTTTGAAATAAGAAAGAAAATTTTTTGCACTGTATATAATCGAGTCTAATATTCTATATAATCGAATTATATATAATCAAGTCAGTATATAATTGAGTCCGACCTGTATCATTTGTTTACGAATTCCGCAATCGATCGCCGTTTCCAATTGGCGGGAAGTGTAGTATTATTTGTTATTTAAATGTTAAAAACCGACCATGTACATTTTGTTTATTGGTCCGAAAAAATTAACCTGTGCAAAGTTTCAGTTCAATCGGACTTGATTTAGGGGTGCCTCAAAGCGCTCAAAGTTTTGATTTTTTGTTCCTCGAAAATATTCCAAGGGAAATTTGGAAAATCGAAATTTTTTTTTCGATTCCGAATGACTTAAAAATGCTAAAACGTTGAGATCTGGTGTTATTTTGAAAACAAAAATTTTGGCAGAAAATCGACTTTTTGGGACTGAGTGGGCAAGAAATCAAAATTTTTAGTGCTTTGAGGCATCCCCAAATCATGTCCGATTGAGCTGAAATTTTGCACAGGTCATTTCTTTGAGCCAATAAACAAAATGTACAAGGTCGGTTCTTTAAATTCGATAATTATTTTTTTCCATACCTTCATTGTCTCTCAGACTAAGTCCCAAAAGATCGATTTTCGGCCAAATTTTTTTTTTCGAGATACCACCAGATCTTGACGTTTGATGCATTTTCAAGTCATTTGACATCGAAAAAAAATGTTCGATTTCCCACATTTCCTTACTCCCCCTTTGGAAAATTTACGAGGATGAAAAAATTAAAACTTTGAGGGCTTTGAGGCACCCCTAAATCATGTCCAATTGAGCTGAAACTTTGCACAGGTCATTTTTTTGGGGCCAATAAACAAAATGTACATGGTTTGGTTTTCGTCGATAAACGATGATAAACGATAAACGATAAACGATAAACGATAAACGATAAACGATAAACGATAAACGATAAACGATAAACGATAAACGATAAACGATAAACGATAAACGATAAACGATAAACGATAAACGATAAACGATAAACGATAAACGATAAACGATAAACGATAAACGATAAACGATAAACGATAAACGATAAACGATAAACGATAAACGATAAACGATAAACGATAAACGATAAACGATAAACGATAAACGATAAACGATAAACGATAAACGATAAACGATAAACGATAAACGATAAACGATAAACGATAAACGATAAACGATAAACGATAAACGATAAACGAAAACGATAAAAGATAAACGATAAACGATAAACGATAAATCCTCAACGTTTAACGCTCAATTCCCAACGTTCAACGCACAACACTAACCGCTCAACGATCAACGGTCAATACGCAAACACAAACGCCCTCAAACAGGTACGCGCACATGCACACACAAAAGCACAGACGCAAATAAGTACATGTTTTAAAACGCTCACGCCGCCAGCGTCGGACGAGAGTCAAAAAACGGCTTATGCGAGCCTTTAGTGAAAAGCACCTGAGTGAACTTGTTAAATAATTACGAAACAAAAGCAGAGGGTCGACTTAAGACCTCCTTTTTGAGGTCGGTTCAGGGCCACCCGACTTTTTTTCATATAATGGCATGCCGTGCACTATAGGTAAAAGGTAGTTTCAATATATAGCTTGTTTTGATGAACAGATCATAACCAATGGAAATTACATAGTTTTATAATTCTTCGACATTTAAAAAAAACTCATTTTCTGTTTTAGTCAAAAATCTTTCTTACTAGCGTTAGCGTTAGCGTTGAAAGTTCACAGTTCTGAGAAGAACTGATATAACAGTTCGACTGAAAAGTTCATAAGGTTGACGTCTAGATGGCGCCTCTTGCAAAAAATCAACTTGACTCTCACAAAGCACCATCTTTCATTGGATACGTGTCAACATTTGACAGCAACCGGTCGATTGGTTCGTGAGTTACAGCATTGAGAGTGAAGCAACTTTTGTTATGATGAAAAAATGGAAAAATCACAAATCAATGAAAAGTTGCATGAATAGGGCTTCGAATTGCTTCCGCATCCACCGTATTCTCCAGATCTGGCCCCCAGCGACTATTTTCTGTTCGCAGATCTGAAGAAAATGCTCGCTGGCAAGAAATTTAAGACCGATGATGAAGTGATTACCTAAAATCAGGCCTATTCTGGAAAAACCGAAAGAATACTATAAAAATGGTATCGAAAAGATGCGCCCTAGAATGCAATTATGTTGAATAATAATATTGAATTTTGCAAAAAAAAAATCGTTTAATCGTGTTACCTTATAAACCTTTCAGCCGAACTGTTATTTAGACGATGGAATAAAATAGGAGCGTCGTGATAGGAGCGAAGCTGAAACACACGCGTCGTATTTCGTTCAGGCTGTGACAGCAAAGTCGAAATTCGTTTGATGCCACCGCTCCTGGTGCTGATGTAGGATTTGATCACTCTTGATTTTACTCTTTTTTCATTGTTGATTGCTTCACGATTAGAAAATTCCTGATCACTTCGCTGTGGGGCAGCTATGTTTATGCATACTCGCACAGGGGTGGGGCTTGTGATGCATTGTTCCGCTGCTCGTCAGAAACTGAACAGTGTGCGATATATCTTCCATTCTTCCTTTGTATCGAGCGCAATTGTTCTGTGTGATATCTGAATCAGGGAAGACTGTTGTCTGGTTGCTGACTGGTGTGAGATTCGGAATCGCGAGTTGCTTATTCAAATGCACACAATAAATTGGAAGCGGACGGAGCATACATTGCAATATTTCCTCTCTCAATATTATCCGTAGAACGAATATTGCATTTGAATTTGATTCGCAGTAGTATATAAATTTTATACTTCGCTGATATATTCCTCGTTGCTCGTTATTGAAAGCGCAGTTAGGTGAGCACAGAAATGTACATTTAGAAAACGGGAAAGGTTCCAATTTTCGTTAATGTAGCCCATTAACGGAATAGGGAGTCAGGATGTTGACTATACCCGATTCGATTGTTTATTTCCATTTTCAACAAAATGCAATGTCTGTGATACATTTTACTGAGTACTTTGCGTCAAATAAATCTTCACAAGTTCTCAATTTTCTGTGTGTGGAAACCAATAGTTAATTGCTTTTTACTTCTTTGACTTTTTGGCCCTTTGTGTTATATTTTTCCCGCTGAATTTTACCCTCAACTTTCCATAGTTGACTCCTTGGTGTCTCGCTTCACTGCAAACCCATGGTAATCGCAACGAAATTAGCTTATTTACTGTGCGTTGGAGGGAAGCAGTAAAAAAGCCTTCACATTCCCAGACTGGAAGATTATAATAACACTACTAGAGACTACCTGCAAACATGTCTCTTCAGCACGACCCATTCACTGTCCGAACCTACTGAACATTATTACTACGGCTCATACCTTCGCACATGTTTTCTCACAGCATAACACAGCCCACTGCTTCCGACGCTAAAGCTGTTGAAGAGAAAGACTTGCCACCACCCTCAACACGTATCAACCCCCTCCCCTCCCCATCTCATCGACCGTGGGAAGATCTGCACCCGCTGTGAATAGGCAGGAATTAGGACAAGTGCCAGAGTGAAAAGAATCCTTGAAAAAGTCACTTTTTCATCATCCTATATCCCCTGTCCCTGCTCTCTCTCTCTCTCTCTCCCTTCCACGTCACTATTTTCTTGGCCGCCACCCTCGTGCCAGTGAAGGCATACTTTTCAGCGAAGGCGGCTGCAGTAAACAGCTGCGTTGTGCGAGACGAGCCACAGTCTCCGACTCTGCAGCCGAGCTTCACTTCACTTTCCGACAGGCGAAAACATTTCACCCAAGTCCCGGGCTGCTTCTGGAGAATATCACTTCAGCAACGACGTTATGCTGCCGCCGCCTGGACGACCCTTCGACTGCCTGGACGACCACTGGGCCGGAAAGTAAGTGCTATTTCTTTATCGGGGAAGTCCTTGAGCGACGTGGCTCACCCTAAACTCATGGCCCTCTAGCCGCTAGGCCCCTTATCCCATCCACAGCAGGACTAATATGGGAGCGTCTTTCGGGACACGTGAAACAGGAGAAGAAGAAAAAAAAAATCGAGCCTGACTGCGAGGAACAAAAATTAATGAAAAATCACGTTTGTGCTGAGTAGGCATCGTGCCATCGTCTGGGCCCTGGGAGGCCTTTCGGCATCGCTCGCAAACACACACATGTATCCGAGCCTCTCGCTATACAATTTTAAGTGGGGCAGGTTCGGGATTGTGGAGCAATAGTGCCACGAGGCGACAAGGCGCGGGCGGGGGCTGCAGAGCCAGCGAAAACGTCGATTTTGACAGACGTATTTTCCTTTTGTCTAGCGACATGTTTGCTCGGCAGACGCGCATGAGATTCAACTGTTTGTTTCTTTTTTTTCTTGTGCGCGCCCGTGGAAGCTCTCTGTTACTGGGTGAAAATGTGTTGCCATTTTGAATAGCCTCGCGGGGGGTGTGTGTGTGGGTGGAGGGATCATATCATCTTGCGTCATCTCCTCCTGTGGCAGAGAGGCGATGGGTGCGAGGTGTGGAAAGCAAACTCCATGAAGAGCGTGAAGAAGAGCAATTTTAGACGCAGAAAAGCAGATACCTTGTCGGTTTGCCATTCAATGTGGCTGGTGTTTGATCCCAGGTGTTGAATGCTATGTGTAACGCACGACACCTCGGTTCGGATTCACTTTAACAGATGTTTCGCATCAATTTTTCCCGAAAAAGCAAAACTCATGCTTGTTTGTAAACCTAAAAGAACATTGTAAAACTTGTTTGTAGAAGGAGAAAAGAGCAAAGACAGTGTCATGAAGATACATTATCGTCAAAATCGATTCATTGAAGTTTAAGTACATGATAAATTGCTGAATTAGTTAGAGGATTAGTCTCATAGTAAATCTCTATGCATATTTGCTGAAAATTATCCTTGAGAAGTTCTTTAGAGGTTGTTTAGAACATCATAACATGTCGGTTGTGTCACAAATAAAGATGGACAAACCGTTCATGAACTGTCCAAAAGAACTAGTTCACCAGAAAGAGTGAACGAACGGTCGTTCTTTTTTACTGGGCAACAGTTCACATGAACTGTTTGCCCAGTTCAGAGCGAACTGTGTACGAAGACCGCTGGCTGAACTGTGTATACAGTTCAGTTCAGAACGAACTGTGTACGGTGAACGATGAACTGTGTATGCAGTTCAGGACCGGTTCAGAACGAACTGTTTACGATGACCGCTGGCGGAACTGTGTATACAGTTCAGAACGAACTGACCGCTGGATGAACTGTGCATACAGTTCAGAACGAATTGTGTATGGTGTTCGGTGTATAAGAGGAAGAAGAGCATGATAGGCGAATGCTGCTGCAAAGTAAATAGTCCTCAAATTAACGAATGGAAACAAAAGATAGCCCCATGAAATAACAAAAATAAGATATTGGTATTGTCCTTTCATAATAAATCGCAATATTTCAATATTTCTTAAATTGGATTGCTCGATTATTTATCAAATAAAATTTTGATTTCATATTTTTAAGTTGAGGGTTAATATTTCAGTAAGATATGCGAATCTACCTCACAAAAAATATCGTTTCGATTTCAAACGATTCGAACAGTTTTTTTCAACAGTAAATAAAAATTTGCGTCGCTGATATGAAATGGTTTTATATTATATCATATTGTCCGTGATAATTTCGAGAAAGTCTTTCGCGTTTTGGTACAGTTTTGCTATAGCAGTTATTGCAAAACAATGAAGAAAAACAGCGCAACGCTAGTTTGTGCTGAAATAACGAATCCCGGCTCATACTAAATCAAAATTTCAAAATCATAGTTTGATTTTCTATTCTGCTATGAAATTTTTAACAAAATTCGGACATATAATTATTGCTAACAAACAGCATTTTATGAATGAGAAGAACAGTCCTACATAACATCTCAAACTTTTTTATACTTGCTTTGGCACATCCCTCTAATGTACAAAAGAGTGAGTGAACTGCTTAAAAGAACTAGTTCACTTAAGTGAACGATCGGTCACTGAACGGTTCATTAAAGTAAACCGTTTTGCCCATCTCTAGTCACAAACACTCGAATAGCATTCACTTAAAACACGATCACTCAAAGCGCATTTACAGGAATGTAACACCTACTCGAATGTAACATTCACCCGAATAAACATTTACCCGAATGCGAAAAATACACGAACGCTACATTTACCCGAATGAAAAAGGAAAAATTTCGGTAAATCATATGATGAGTTTTATCGAACCTCCTGTTGATTAATGAGATTAAATCGAAGCAGCATGTGAAAGCAACAAAAATACGAAGTAATTTTGTTGAAGTAAAATTGTATGATGCTGGAGACTTCACTGTGGCTTTTTTCGAAATTAGTGTAGGCACAATTAATACAGAGCTGTGGAGTCGGGGAAAAATTCCCTGACTCCCACTCTGATTCAATCTCCCAACAATTATTTGTACTGACTCCGACTCCGACTGCTGCTGGAAAAAAAAAATAATTCGAAACCAGAATTTTCGTTAGAATGTTTTATTTGTATTTTTGCATCTCCCAACCACAGCTTTCGTTCATGAATTAACATGAATTTATTAAGATGAATACGGTTATATTTTCGTTTTTCACGATTCACTCCTGTTGTGCTCCTTCTAGGATTTCACATATACCATCACACATTGTCTTGTCTTGTATAGCTGTTGTAACGCACCACAACAAGACCAAAGTTTAATGTGGGTCAAGAAGTGGAATTCAGGTTTGACAATATCGACGTCTCCGGTTCGAATCTCGATATTGCTTTTCTTTCTTTTCACTTTCGAATGGGTGCGTGTAGGAAAATGGAAAAATGTCTTCAAATTGATTGGTCTCATTTCATTGACATTGAATTGACATTATATGTTCTTGCAGTCATCAAAAAATTTACATATCGTGGGTAGAGGAGATGTGTCTGAAACGCGCCTGCCAGGCAATTTGATCCGCCTGTTTTTCTCGTAAACCAGTGAGAATAGAAATGCATTGGTTATAGGCAATCGTGCTAGTCAATGATAAAATCCTACCATGCAAGTTTTACATTTGTAACATACTTTAGAAAAAAAAAAGTTTTTTGGAAGCGATTTTCGATGTAATTTTCTGCATCATTTTGTTGCTTGAGATCGATTCAGAGGCGATAACTGTGAGTCATATTCATTGAGTTGAGTTCCCAGTCACGAATAAATGTCTTCAAATGTAATCATAATGAACAAAAATGAGCAAACCGTCACGATATTTCTAAATCATGTTCGATAAATCACACAAAAAATTTGTTTCACATACTTTGAAATGACATCAGTATGTTTTCAAAAAATTAAATGTCTTCAAAACGAAAGCATGTCTTCACATCTGGCATCTATATTATGTGCTCAGACGAAGTAGGAAAAATAAGCGCTGACCGGAAAATTAATGCACGAATACTGGGAGAACACGCTCACCGGAGAAACGGTTTCTTCTATTCGGTGGTGGCCTCTCCTCTCATTCATACAAGCTGTTTCACTGAGTTTCAGAGTCGTTGAGAGAATCAGCTTATGAGCATATTATACTTCTGCTAGGCCTTTTAGCACCTTATGGTTGGAAAATATAGATTTGGCCATCCTAAAAATAAAATTCGTAGCACTTTCGTTATCCAGTATCTAAAATACAGAACAATTACAGATGACTGAAGGTTAACTAATCTACGTACTGACGTAGCTGTTACCTTGAGCATGGTCAAGATAAATCCATCCTCTCTTAGGGGGTGCGTATTACACACTTCTCCAATATATCGTTAAAGTGGGTAATTTAGCTGTTCTATGGTGTTTAAGAACAGAAGTATTTCTGTTTAGCTCACATTATCAACCATGTTGGTAATACACAAAATTAACACCATGTTTCCTTATCATGAAGTGCAACTTTGTTTATTGAGCAAAATATTTTGATTTTATTGTTTCATCTAACTTCGAATCCAACTCCAGCTCCGACTCCTAATACGTTGAAATTTCTTCTGACTTCGACTTCATAGTGTCGTACTGGTCAGAATTATTTTGTCTTGAAAAAACAGTGATGTATAACTTGTGAGATTATGAAAGATAAACAAGATGTTTTGTTCTTGTAAACTTCAAATAAGTATTTACTATTTTATTTTTAATTTTCATTTTATGCTATATGCTATGCTATAATTCTACTTTATGTGATATCAACCGTTAATTGAATACCTTGCCACTAACGGAGTCTGTGGAGCACCTGGGCACCTTCCACAGTACTTTGTGCCCTTACCGCATTAAGCTGATGCAGTGGATAATCCCAACAAACAAAACATTTCGGGTTCCAGCAGCCCGGAATCTCTAAACTTCAAAGACCTTGAAAATCTGAGTTTTTCTGGAAGTAGTGGTGATTCATGGTTCCACATAATGTAAAACTTTTCTTTATAAACCGTTGATAAGATGAATAAACTTTGGCCCCAATAATTCCATAATAACGAAAAGTCTAAAGGTGGAAACAGAATGCCGCGTTGTGCGTTGCTTCTCATCAGCTGTCATTGATTGCGTTTTGTACTAAAACATTCGCCCGACACAGTCTGTTGATTTGCAGTCACAATCTAGCATTCGCGTCACCACTTTTCATGTAAACAAAAACAAAATAAAATTCGTATGAAAATCTTGTTCATGTTGTGTCCACGGATCAGTTGAATGTTTTTAAAAACAACACATTGAAATATCCATGCTGGCGGAATTGAGCTTCGTTTAATAGTTCAGGGGAGCGTGATATAATAGCTGATTTTCAGTCGGAAAGAACACGTTTTCAAAATTAAAATTATGAATGAAAATAAGCTCTTCCATACTTCCATACCAAACTAGTATTCTATTGAAATGAAAAACATTTTTGTTTGCAGGTGGCGAAAAAGTCTCATACGAAAATTGTTTATGAAGACAACTCTATATTATGATGAAAAAATTCAGCAACAATGTTGGAATTGTTTAGCCATATGGTTGAATGAAAGTCAGAAACACGTGTTTCAAGTAATCAAATAACATGATGTGGAAATTCTAATATTAAATTCTAAATTTTCTAATCTGATAGAGATTACACTAACGAGTTTGGGACCCAAATTTGAAGTTGCCATCAGACGTCGACACCATGCCACTGTCATCGCGAATTCGGCGCAAGCAGTTTAGAACAAATGTTAGCGTTCAGTACATCGATGCTAATGACGCAACGCATTATTGTGTTCGACTAAATGGAAACACACATATTTAAAATGAAGTGTGAAAGCACAATTGTCGCAACGCGACGTATAACGCGGTATTCTGGTCCTACCTTAAGCGATGAAACCGTATACTGGAAGAAAAAAATATCAATGAAGCAAATAGATATATGAAATTTATTCCACATTGAATTAAATAATATATGTCATGAAACTTACTATCGAACAACTAGAAAATCTCAACCGTTATCCAAACGGAAATACTTCGTACGGATCGGTCGAAATCGATGATACAAGCTTCCTCTTGTACTCACAATTATTGCTCATTCATTTTCTGATAGATTTACGAGAGTTTTGTATCAATCATTTTGAGCACTTCATAAGAATTCATTACAGTGAAAATTAATAAAATAAGAGTTCGGCTGAAAAGTTTATAAGGTAACACAGTAAAACTATTTTGTTTTTGTAAAATTCAATTTTATTTTTCAACATAATTGCCTTCGAGGGCGATGCAGTGATTATAGCGATCTTGCAACTTTTCGATACCATTTTTATAGTATTCTTTTGGTTTTTCCAAAATAGGCCTCAATTTCGATAATCACTTCATCACAGATCTTAAATTTCTTGCCAGCGAGCATTCTCTTCCGGTCTGCGAACAGAAAATAGTCGCTGGTGGCCAGATGTGGTGAATGCGGTGGATGCGGAAGCAATTCGAAGCCCAATTCATGCAAAGAGAACATTTAAACGGCCAACTGACGGTCGTGTTCGCGACTGTGCATTTATTTCTGATGTGACTGTTGGAGCGGAGCAACGCATTCTTGGTCACGTTCACAGTACACACTGAGCCATAACTTTCGCGCAAGGGTAGTAACGTTTGCATTAAAAAATAGACAAAAATTGCCGATTTGTCATGAGTTTATCTTCACACGTCGAAAACGGACATCGTGCGGCCCTTCGTGGACGCCGGATACGTCCGTTCCGGCATCTACAACATCTTGGCACTATTGGACAACAATCAGATCATCGAAAGAAAGTCCGATTCCGGACGGCCGACGACCCTGAGCGACACGAAGCTCCAAAGGATGCTGAAGAGGGCGATCGTCAGATGAGATGGAGCGATTGAATATCGATGTGGTACCCAAGTCGGCGAACTCGCCCAACGTCCCCCAGCTGCATCTCAACGAGAATTTCTGGGCAAACCTGAAGCGTAAGATCTACTACACCAATTTTGTCGCGAAAACTGAGAAGGATTTGATAAAAAAAAACGTAGAAAGAACTCAAAAGCACGCCTACACGCATGTTTTCGTCCGCCATGGCGAATGTTCCGGTTAACTGCCGGAAGGCCACTCACAAGTGCGTAGAATTTTTTTGCAAGTAAGCATGGGAAAATTGGGCATGGGACTCAATTATCTGTCTTAATTTTATTTATCACCATCCGAAAAAAGTCCAATTTTTAAATGAAAACGTTTTGTGATAGTCACCAAAAATGTCGACCGTTTACAAGGCAGGTCAGAACAGTTTGCGAATATCACAAATAGCGCATGTAGACATGAAATTACGAGGAGGAAGATTAAAAAAATCAACAAAGTCCAAGTGGATCAAGAAATATGAAAAGACTGTCTTGATGCAACATTTTTTACACTGTTAACCTTCTCTTTGGCTGGTTGTCTCGAGGATCCACTCGATCGTTCGAGAATGATCGAATTATTAACGCAGCGCTATACTCGTCGATTCCCGAAACACCATGACTTTGATATCTCCTTCCAGTGGGTACCGTTTTGACGTAGGATTACGTCTTTCGGGAACATATTGGGGTACAAATTGAAAATCGAGTACATCGTGAAAATAGTCCAATTTCAAATACTTATTGCTCAGTCGTTTGATGATGAATTGATGAAATTTTTGCGTCAATCGATTTCGGCACTCCATAACAATTTTTTATATTGAAGAAAATAGTATATGTCATGAAACTAACTAGCGAACAATTGAAAACTCTCAACCACTATCCTAACATAAATACCCACTTCTGATTGGTCGAAATGAACGATACATGCGGCGAGTCCCTAACAGAGACATCTAAACCAAGCTGCCTGGAGGAAATCGGCATTGAAAATACATAAAAGTAAGGGTAGCTTTTGCTCCCACCGAAATGTGTTCCCTAACAGAGACATCAAAACCAAGCTGCCTAGGAGAAATCGGCATTGCAAATATATGCAAGTCGGGGGAGCTTTTGTTCCTACCAAAATGTATTCCCTAACAGAGATATTAAAACCAAGCTGCCTAGGGAAAATCGGCATTGCAAATATATACAAGTCGGGGGCATTCTTGTATTTCAAGTAAGGTGACTGATACGATTAATTCTAACAAATATAATTTAAATTTGGAACTTTAATGTTGGTTGCTTCATGAAGTTTCATATCAGTGATCGATCGTGTATTGTGAAAAATTTAGCATAAGTCTAAGAGTAAAATTGTATATGGTAGCAGTTGTGTTAAAAATGACTTGATATATGAAACGATTTATTTCAATTTTCATAAATAAAAACCAAGGTGTGTTCTCGCTCGAGAACGGGTCATTGGTTTGAGCTGTTTGTTTGGTTGCGTTCATTTTCACCCAAGCAAAGTTTATGCGGCGAGTAAAATTGGAAAAGTGAAGAAATATTAGAAAAATTGCAAGGGGTTGTATCTAGGACACGACCGCATATTTTCGACGTAGAACTACGCAATTATATTATGCAATTATCAAACGATCATGGTATTTTACATTTCTCTGTGAAATTATTGCACATCTCATGTTAACGTAGTTCTCGAACCGCGAAAGTTCATTCACCTCTAGTATCTGAAATGACGATTTTCCCAGGCTTCTGAGCTTAAAAGTACGTTTTAGGGAAATATATTACGTTCTGCACAACGACAAGCGAGTACAAAAGTACTCAACACCAAAAAATGCCCCCGACTTGCATGTATATGCAAAGCGGATTCCCCCCAGGCACATTAATTTTGAAGTCCGCGTTAGGGAAACATAGCTCGATGGAAACAAAAATACCCCCTACTTGCATGAATATTTGCAAAGCGGATTTCCACAGGTACATCAATTTTGAAGTCTGTGTTGGGGAAACCGTAAATCGGGCCAATCAAAACTTGGCAGTTAGGGCGTTTAGATAACGCTTGATATTTCACAGTTATTCAATTGATGCAAACATCTTTCTGATCTGTTAAGAAATGTTCGAGTTATAAGCATTTAAAATATGGGTACGGTTAGCACATAAATCGGCAGAACAAATGTATGGGAAAAAAGGAAGTCTTTCTACTCTTCATGAATTCAAACCGTTTAGAGTTTAGCGAATTGCAATGTATTGCATATCAAACAAATCTTAGAGAATTTCCGATTCGATTGGTATGCAAATCATGAAAATTCGTTCACAGTGAAAATAGTTATCAACGTAAACTTTATTTCATAAACCTGTTTTCTGATTTGGCACCCTTCCTGAAAGACGTAGTTCTACGTCAAAAGTGATTTCCCACATGCTCTACATGTAGTATTAGGTACTGTTAGTCCAATTAAAATTCACATTGAGTTGAATAAACACTCAGAAAATAAAATATATAAAAGAAAATTACCTATTCCACTTCAAATATATTTTCTCAATATTAAAGTAACATGTTTTTACTGATGAGAAAATTTGATAATTGTGTTCGGTATTGGTAATTATCTTATATTACATTGGTGAGTTTTTTTTTCTTTATTTCATCCATACATATCACAGGAGGTTTCTCGTCTAGAATCATAGAGGGCGGTTTTCATCATATCTCGTTCCGCTTGAGTATATTTAATCTGATACGCACCATTTAACGACAGTTTATCAACCTTCTGTCATCATTAATCGGTAAAGACTGGTGGAGTGAACAAACAATACGCAACAACCAAACAAAACGGACCTTTTCAGGGCCACCAAATCATTATCAAAGAGTTCAACGATGTAATTCTTCAAACATATCCAAAATCAACAGATAGCTGTAATATGATCACGCTTAAACCCAACTCATCACTTATACTATTTCGTTTACTATTTATGATTGTATAACTCGACGCGCACCAAGGGCAGCGGCGAGTTTGTCTTCCTTCCGCCCCGCTGCGAGTTTAGCTAGCAGCAGAAATTAAACCAAACATGTGGCGCGCATCCGGCACACATGTTTCAGCACTTTCTTTTCCTATTTACTTTGACCCACAAAGAAGTGCTTTCTCTCTCTCTCCGAAGAACGCGTCTGACCAAGGCCATCACAGCCCACTCTAACTGCTGGTGCGATGCTCCGCCCAGCATAATTTGTAAATATTCTGTGTAGAGTTTAAGCCTATTTTTGTAAACTAGTATTTAAGCCCCGAGAGTCTTTTCTTTGAATACAGATGTCAGTTGACAGTATACAGTAGAGAGGCGACGCTTGTACGAATAGCGTTTGTGTTTATTAATTTACCAAATCCGAAAGTCGACGCCACTGAATGGCGTAAGATCCTTCTTCACGTTTACATGGCGACCAGTGACACCGAGTCACGAGTGAACCGACAGATCCGATGCTGTTATCGCGTATTAAAGTGAATTTAAACGCAGAGTTTAGAGCCTACTGAGCAGAGGCAATGGTGAACTGCAAAGTTTAAAGCCTTTTAAAAACAAGAAGAAGAAGAAGCCTACTGTTGTGTTGTGTGTGTTAGGTCCCAACCAACCGGGTACGGTGTGAATATGAATCATTTAAGCTAAGAAAAATTCGCTAAATGAACTTTTAAACCAACCGGACGCAGTGCAAGTGTGAATAAATTGAGTAACGAAACATTCAGCGAAAAGATGGTGAAAGTGAAAATCGGCAAAGCGGGGAAGAAATTGGACCCCAGCGGAAACTATTGAAGCCGTTTACGAAAAATTAGAATCGCAGACACAAGTGAAATCGTGAAGCTGACAGTAGCCACCTGGCCAACCAGGATAAATAGCAGTTACAAGCCAAGCAGTATTTCAAAAAAAAAAAAAAAAAAAATGAACATCGATTTGGATCCAACTGGACACCCCTGAGATCTGACGGACGCAGAGGCACCCACGCCCCCCCCCACCCCCGAGAAGAGGACACTTGCGGAGAAAACGTGGCGTAAGTCAGACTCGAGTTAGTCTAATCCTTTTATATACGGATATCATGTAATAAATTTATAGTCGAGGCACAAAATATTTTTTATCGTAATACCCACGCGGCAGTAGGAATAGGTAGTAGGAATTAGAAAAAAAAAAAGCAATTACAATACCCACAAAATTGGTTTTACATATGTACCGTTGAACATGGGGTTATTTAATACCAAACCCGTTAGTAACACGGGCGACGCTCAAATCCAAATTTTAAATCACCTAGAGAACCACAGTGTAATGCACGAAGCTCAAGGAGCGATTATCTGCGTCACACTTGCCCTCATATCCATACTACTAATTTCGAAAATATACAAAGCATATAAGGCATGCATGAATGCACATGCTATGCAAGCGGCAAAAGCTCACGCAGCCGTAGTCGACACCGTCTAAAAGAATTCGAAAATTTTAAAACATGCGTTCGAACGCAGCCTCAGCATAATAAATTCTTTACCGATAACCATTTTTCCTTGTCTCCTTGAATGGACGAAGTAACAAAGCTCATCCAATTGAATATACAAAAACTAAAACATATACACCTGACTATACAACAGGAACTGGTCAGAAAACTAAGGAAAAGTACTTTAGCCAAACGCCTCACGGAAGCGGAAGCGCTCGTGAAACAGATTAAAAAATTGTCGTCTACGTTACTAGACACAACCCACGGCTCAGAAATCATAAAAATAACCGAAAAGGCGGACCAACTTTTGAACGCAATTAAGGCGTCAATCGAAAAGGGTAGACCAAGAACACTCAAGGAAATTGCGCTAGCCGTCCTATTTTGCCTCAGGTTACAAAGAAAACCGAAAATGGCTAGCATACTCGAAATAATCAAGACTACATCGTCTATAGTTCCGCAATTCGACGGAAACATAGACAAACTGAAAGCCTTCGCTGACGCTTTAAACTTGGTGAAAACATTTGAAACACCGGAAAACAAAGCAACCATAATTAACGTCATACTAACCAAACTAGAGGGACGGGCGAGAAATGCATTCACTGAAACACCGACATCGGTGAGCGAGATAAGCAAAATTTTAAAAGCTAAAATAACGACCAGCCCACCGGAACAAGTTCTAGCTAAAATGGCTAACTTGAAACAAAACGGTGGAATCGAACAATTTTGCCTGGACTTAGAAAAATTGGTGTTCAGTTTGGAAACAGCGTACACCGCTAAAGAAATTCCGCCCCAAGTTGCCAAATCTATGGCAAACAAAGAAGGCGTCAAACATTTAGCCGGAGGGTTAAAAAACGAAAAAACCTCGCTCATCATAAGAGCAGGGAATTTCAATTCATACTCCGACGCGATGACTAAAGCGTTGGAGGAAAACTTAAATAATGCGAGCGCATCAGTATTTGCATACTCGCAAACCAACAGAAACGCCAACCGTTTCAACAACAACGTTGACACACATTATAATAATTACAGGCGCAGGCCAAACGACTTCCATAACCGCGGTAGAAACCAAAACAATTTCAACCGCAACAATTTCAACCAAAATAATTTCCAAAACCAACCGCGTAATAACTATAACCGTTTTGGCCAGCAAAACCAAGTTCGAGACCAATTCTCAAACATAAACCCACAGCGAAATAACAACAACAACAATAGGCGGAATACAAATTTTAACCGCCCTCAGCAATACATCCGCCTAACGGGAAACGAGTCACAACCGACGGATGCCCTCCAGTCCGAACCGGCATTGACATTGGAGGAAAACAAACATTACGGAGACCAACATTAAATATTTTTAAATGCGATGTGAATTGTTCAATGTTCGTTACACTATACTTACAAATGTCAAGCAAACCATGTATATTAATAATTGATACAGGCGCTGACATCTCAATAGTAAAAGAAGAAAAAATTAACGGAAAACAATTAATACACCCCGGAAATAGATGCATTATTAATGGAGTTACGGAGGGAAAGACCGAATCCATAGCGAGCACAAATACAAATATCATTTTTGACGATATCCAAATTCCACACCAATTTCAAATCGTCAACAACAAGTTTCCTATAATTGCAGATGGCATTTTAGGCAGAGATTTCCTCACCAAATATGAATGTAACCTATGCCTCAAAACATGGCTAATGACCTTCAACTATGAAAACACCAAAATTGAAATTCCGATTCAAGATAGCTGGGAAAACAATTACATTATTCCCCCTAGATGCCAAATTATAAAACACTTCCCGTCACTCAACCTAAACGATGATGCCCTTGTGATCGCACAAGAAATCAAACCAGGCATTTTTTGCGCAAACACAATAATAAACCCAAACTCACAATTCATTACAATAATTAACACAAATACCACACCAACATCAATCCCAAAAACCTTCGCCCCCACCACTATCCCCCTTAAAGAATACACCATAAATCACATTACAACGGAATTAGGAGAAAACCCAAAAGGTAGACACGAGAAACTGATTAAGGAACTCAATTTGAATCATACACCCCAACATGCCCAGGAGAAATTAACAGAATTATGCACTAAATACAACGACATTTTTGCACTAGAAGACGACATATTGACAACCAACAACTTCTACAAGCAAACCATTCACCTTCAAGACAAGACACCCGTTTACATAAAGAATTATCGAACCCCGGAAGCACAAATTTCAGAAATAAATAACCAAATCAGCCACATGCTAAATAACAAAATAATCCAAAATTCCACCTCACCATACAATTCTCCCATCCTCTTAGTCCCAAAGAAATCAAATACTCAAGATAAAAAATGGCGATTAGTGGTTGACTTTCGACAACTAAATAAAAAGATAACCCCAGATAAATTCCCCCTACCAAGAATCGACGAAATCCTCGATCATTTGGGCAGAGCCAAATATTTTACAACCCTAGACTTAATGTCAGGTTTCCACCAAATCGAACTTGACGAAAAATCAAAAAAGTACACAGCATTTTCGACCTCTAACGGTCACTACGAATTCAATAGGTTACCATTCGGTCTAAATATATCACCAAATAGCTT
The DNA here is from genome assembly GCF_029784135.1 of Toxorhynchites rutilus septentrionalis. Taxonomy (NCBI): domain Eukaryota; kingdom Metazoa; phylum Arthropoda; class Insecta; order Diptera; family Culicidae; genus Toxorhynchites; species Toxorhynchites rutilus. Next base: position 18,174,060 of record NC_073744.1, on the reverse strand, counting down.
TCAGAGAATGATGTCCATAGCACTTAGCGGACTCCCACCTGAATGTGCATTCCTTTACATCGACGACATCATCGTCGTCGGCTGCTCAATAAACCATCACCTTATTAACTTGGAAAACGTTTTCAAACAATTACAAAACTACAACTTAAAATTAAATCCCAAAAAATGCTCCTTCTTCAGACCAGACGTAACATATCTAGGTCACAACATTTCAGCGGCAGGTATACAGCCCGACCAATCAAAGTTTTCAGCGGTAACAAACTACCCCACACCATCATCAGCAGATGAAGTGAGGCGTTTTGTTGCCTTTTGCAACTATTACCGGAGGTTCATACAAAATTTCGCAGAAATAGCGTACCCATTAAACAAATTGCTCAGAAAAAACGCAAAATTTGATTGGTCTCCCGAATGCCAAAATGCATTCAATAAATTGAAAAACGAACTTATCTCACCAAAAGTTCTCAAATTCCCCGATTTCACACAAGAATTCACCCTAATAACCGATGCTTCAAAAATAGCATGCGGCGCCGTCTTAGCCCAAGAAAACGACGGTATAGAACTACCCATTGCATACGCAAGCAAAGCCTTCACAAAAGGTGAAGCCAATAAATCGACAATTGAACAGGAATTGACAGCAATTCACTGGGCAATTACGTACTTTAGACCATACCTCTACGGGAGGAAATTCACAGTAAAAACGGATCACAGACCGTTAGTATATTTATTTTCAATGAAAGATCCCTCATCAAAACTCACAAGAATGAGGTTGGATCTTGAAGAATTCCATTTTGATGTAAAATACGTTCAAGGTAAGCTAAATGTGACTGCAGATGCGCTATCACGAATAGCAATTAATTCCGAGGCACTTAAAACTATAAAAGTCCTGGGTATACAAACCAGAGCAATGACTAGAAAACTAAACGAAACGAATAACGACACAGAAATTACAGACAATAATTCAAACCCCGACGATACTGAGTCTGATCAGCTCAGAGCGTACGAGGCTATTGAACCCCGAGAATGGCAAAACCTACCTAAACTTCTATGCGGACGCGCATTAGAAATGAATAAAGAAACAAACGCTAGCGGAAACAAAAATTTGAAATGCGCAATAATGAATAAAAAAAGAACCGAAGAAAAGTCGTCGACAATAATTGAAAATGCAAGCAACACAAAAGAATCCCTGGGAAAACTAGTAAAGAAAGTTGAAAATATGGCCAAAAACTTGAAAATTAGCATGATAGCTCTAGCGTTATCAAGCGTAATTTTCCAAATATGCAGCGTGCAAACCTTTAAGAAGATTTGTAATGACACGCTCAAAGACTTGCAAATAGTGCTCTACACACCCAAGCGTGTGATAGAAAGCCAAAACGAAAGGTTCGAAATTATAAAAAACAATCACGATACACCCACTGGTGGACATACAGGAGTCACCAGACTATACAAAAAAGTTAAGCAGACTCTATTCTTGGAGTGGCATGAAAAAAGATATCAGTAGCTACATCAAGAAGTGCATAAAATGCCAGCAAAATAAACACACAATACGAACAAACGAAAATTTCGTCGAAATTAAAACACCCCAAAAAGCATTCGACTGCGTATCGATTGACACAATTGGACCATTTAACAGATCCAATAATGGAAACCGATACGCACTGACCATTCAATGCAACTTAACAAAATACATCATTATTAAACCCACAATAGACAAACAAGCATCCACCATAGCCAAAGCCTTCATAGAAAACTTAATTCTGGTCTATGGAATTCCAAAACTCATCCAAACAGACCAAGGAACTGAATATAAGAACGAGTTATTCGAAAACATAGCTTCATTACTGAAGCTTAAACAAAATTTTTCCACTCCATATCACCCTCAATCAATAGGAAGCCTGGAAAGGAACCATCGTTGTCTTAACGAGTACGTAAGGCAATTCGTCAACCAAGCACAGAGTGACTGGGATGAATGGTTGCCTTACTACACATTCTGCTACAACACAACACCACACACAGATTTCTCATACACTCCATTCGAGTTAGTTTTTGGAACGAATGCTAAATTACCACAAAACCTCACAACAAGCACATATGTAGAACCAATTTACAACATGGATTTATATTACAAAGAACTTAAATATAAACTACAAATAGCATCAAATACCGCTAGGGAAATAATTGATAAGGTAAGAAAAGCCAGAAATGAGACACAGAAAACCATGGCTAGACCATCAAAAGTAGCCATTAATGATCTAGTATTTCTATCAAACGAAAACAGATCCAAATTAGACAAAGTATACGTAGGACCATATATAATAATTGACATTAAACACCCTAACGTAACAATAAGAGATGATCAAACCAATAAAGTCCAGACTGTACATAAAAACAGAATAATACCATATGAGCAACCCCACCCTAAGGGGAAAGGGATACCTAGTTAGCAGTTAATCCTTCCGACAGTTATTATCAAATGTAAAATGTATATATTAGTTAGTTAGCAGTTAATCCTTCCGACAGTTATTATCAAATGTAAAATGTATATATTAAACAAATATTAAAAATAAATATATTTATAAGCAAATAGAACACCCAACGAAGACAATCCGTATAATCATATTATAAGGATAATCTTTATAAACAAACTTAATTTTTACCTGAATACACGAAAAATGTACATATCACAAACATTGAATAAACACTAAAATTGTAAGGTCAGACGAATCTTTCCACCTAATTTAACTTGAATGACTTCTCAATGTTACGTCATTCTCCGAAAGGGGAAAGGTGTAATATGATCACGCTTAAACCCAACTCATCACTTATACTATTTCGTTTACTATTTATGATTGTATAACTCGACGCGCACCAAGGGCAGCGGCGAGTTTGTCTTCCTTCCGCCCCGCTGCGAGTTTAGCTAGCAGCAGAAATTAAACCAAACATGTGGCGCGCATCCGGCACACATGTTTCAGCACTTTCTTTTCCTATTTACTTTGACCCACAAAGAAGTGCTTTCTCTCTCTCTCCGAAGAACGCGTCTGACCAAGGCCATCACAGCCCACTCTAACTGCTGGTGCGATGCTCCGCCCAGCATAATTTGTAAATATTCTGTGTAGAGTTTAAGCCTATTTTTGTAAACTAGTATTTAAGCCCCGAGAGTCTTTTCTTTGAATACAGATGTCAGTTGACAGTATACAGTAGAGAGGCGACGCTTGTACGAATAGCGTTTGTGTTTATTAATTTACCAAATCCGAAAGTCGACGCCACTGAATGGCGTAAGTTCCTTCTTCACGTTTACATAGCCTAACGGAATCCTACGTCAACTATGCGGTCGTGTTTCGGACACAAGCCTCCTATAACTTTTTTTCGACAAATACTGTTCATATCCCATTGTAACCACGAACGCGTGTCTAGCGTTTCGGCTGCGAAAAAAAATGCATCTCCCTCCTTAATGTGTATGTGTGATGATTGCACACACTCAGGTTCACTTGCCCTTCGGTTTTCCTTAACACCATCGTCGTCTTCCGTTCGAAAAATACCGCTCCGTCGAGGTTAAGAGCGACACAAAATACTCACAAACAACCCACATTACAATTGATGTATTGCGTTGTTTTTGGTTTTGTTTGCCCCCTCGGCCGCCGAGGGCGCATTCCCTCGGTTCGTATAGCTTCCACTCACCCCGGTGATATCAAATGCAATTTTTTATTGAAATATATTAGCATACGGTAGTTCCTCATGAGGTGACTGTTTTCGCTGCATGTGCGTAAGTGGCGTCGTAATATCTCCAATTCATCATCGAAAGCGACAGCCTGATGTGGGTATTGGGGGTTGGGCGTGGGATTTGACACCTCGAACTGAAGCAGTCGTTGTGAACTCCCAAAACGTAAACACATTATGCAACTCCAACATTGTTTGTTTGTTTTCTTTTATTGTTGGCGCACTCTGTTGTTATTGACTGGAAAGTAGACATTCCAGGGTAAGTTAGCTTACTCGCCTAGCAGAAGATAGATTAGCGCTGACTTACAAAATCTAGGTTCGTACAAACATATGTATATGTGTGCATACGCTTTGTACGTCTCTACTATGCACATCCTTTGGCGAATGTTTTTCGATGGTTCTGTAACCCTAAAGAACCGGTGTGCATTACAAGCAACGGAAAGAAATCCTTTGATTTTGGAAGCGTTAAAACAACTACAACTTCACGTGAACCGTCACCGTGGGTCCTTTGGGTACGAGAGGTGGCAGGGTGCTGTTGCAATGGGAAGATGTGTACACATGTAAGCAAAAAAAAAACGGTAACGATTTTGATGATATTTTGAACTGCAGTTGCATTTTTTCAGGATTCGCGCACTCCATGTGTTTGTCTGGGTTGCGATGTGCTCTTGGTTGCATTTATTCCACATATACAAACACATACACACACAACAAAAATACAATTTTTCCTGTCATGTGTGGGACCGACATCGCCTTTGAGGTTAGATTCTCTGCTTTGGCACAGTTTTAAGTTTTGATGAGTATATTTTGCAAAAATAATAAAGAGCTGCGGTCTCCCCCCTTGGTGAAGTTTCAGTGTATGTTCTACGCTTCAAGGTATCAATGCATCGTGTATCCTCTCCTTCGAAAATGCGTGTATGTGTTTTTTTTCATCCCACCGGTTCCGCTACAACCGCAATGACATGCGTTTCTTTTCCAAGGCACTGAACTCTCCGGTGCGAGTGAGTGATATGTCATTTGCCCCACGACGCTATACACAGTAGGTATACACAGAGTTGCATTATGCAGGCATGAAAATCGGTGTTGTCCTACCTTCCCCGCCCCGAACGACGAGAGTGCAGGTTACGACCGGAAGGAGACGGGGGAAAATTACACCGGGTTATGGGATTGAATTTGTGTGTTTCCCTCCGCTGCCTTCCGTATGGGACCGCCACACTCGATCGGTCAATGACCCCGGGGTTTAGACGGCGAATTTTGACTTGAGGAGGATAGCACGGACTACCGTTTTTTTTGTCTGTCAGAGCGGGTTGAGAAGGTATTTGAAATAGACATTGAAATTTGACGAAAAAATGGGGTAGCTGGAACATGTGAAATCGATGAATTTAACCTTCCTATACTCGAGTATAGGTTTGATAGACCGAGCATCAATTAGGTGGCTGAATTAAATTTAATAGTCATTGAATTAAGTTAAAGAAAAATATTTTCTGGAGTTTTTTCACTCAATTATATCTTTTTCTTTGAATAAGTACCAATGACGCCTAAAAATAATCTTGCAAGTTTTTGCTATTTTGTTTGTTGATTAAAGTAATACTTAAGGATACAAATAATGTAAATTTTGTCGTCTTCTAATCCAGATCGGATATCATTAACGAAATTTCCAGAAGAGGAAAACGCACATTCAGATGATGTTGGGCGTACAGTACGAAGAGCATCGAATACCATTTTCACGTATTTGCCTCTGACGCCCTCTGTACAACTCTTGTCTGAGGGTTTTCATCAATCCGTTTATAGACGTTCAGCTTGGGCTGGATGTTAATATCTTTGATTGTTCGAGGTTTTCCTCGATGCTCAGCTGTTCTGCGGATTCTGCAAAGTCCAGTGCATTTCTTTCCTGTTGTCCAGCTACTAAATCAATTCCATAATCGTCAAATTTCATCAAGTCACGAACAATTTCAAATGTCTGCTTGATCATTGCAGTCCTTGACGAGACATTAAATGTGTCACGACCACGAGCAGAATGATTTTTCATATGGGCAAACAAATATGCATATATGAAACGTTTTTCTGCAGTCCTTTCAATGAGGACTTCAAGCAGCTGCTCCGCTAGCTATTCTAGCATAAATTGCAATTAGCTTTCATAAAGGGTGCAGTTCTTCCGGCATAGCAGTTCAACAGCGACCAGAACTGGTTCGAGGGCATCAATCAATTCCTTCATCGCTGAAGCTTCCTGTGCTTCATTTTCAAATCGGGCAGCGATTTTTGAAGTGAAGTTCAAAGATTGTAGAATCGGCGCAACACTGCCAATTGGGGCACATTCTGAAGACATTTCAAACAAACAAGATTTGATGGTTATTGTATGTATGTTATTGTAAGTTATTGTATGTTCCCAGTCCAAACGACGTCAACGGGGATCGAACCAAGGCCGGCTGGAATGCAATTCTGTTTTACACGACCACGCTATCCACATAGCTAATGATGCTGATGCGTAAATGCGAGATAATATTACACCTCATTACAAAAAGAAGTTGGAAAGTGTTTCCTAAGAGTAAAAAGGAGAGCACAAAGGAGAATAATATATCCATCTCGGTCTGGGCCGTGTACATATGTGGCAAAGTAATGTGTGTTTATTTGCAACGTGTCTTTTGTTTCGCTCGTTCGTATTAATCTTATATTGCTGTACCATCTATATTATACAAATGCTTACCAGTATTTGAGAGCCATGACATTTTCTGTTATTTTTAGGCTCATTTAATGTGATAAATCGGGATGACAAAACATGAGCTAAAATTAATTTAGGTTTATTTTTTGTAGATCCACAATGAATGAATCGGTTCAAGTACAAGAATTTTATGTTACGCTTTCAACGGGTCTGATGCACTCATTTCGGGTTCGGAAGAACGAACTAAATGGGCGCACTCGATTACATACATTTTTTTTCACTGTATATAATCGAATTCTGTATATAATTGAGTCAAAACAATTTTATTAATTCGTTTTTTATGCATATATTTTCGTTCTTTAATATAAAAAAAATAATTTTTGATTCATCCCTTTAAAATCAGAAAATACCTTTCTTACATGAAAAAATAAATTTATACAGTATCTCTCAGGAGGTAATAGACGATTACATTTGATGAAAAAAATCCTTCTACGTATATGTTCGAATTTCAACAATGACAGAGTTATAGAACTTTTTTTTTGTTTCGAACTCTGTTGCCTCAAACTGGGTCTATATTAAAAAGTACACTACGGAAGACGATTTTGTTGCTCACTGTTGAAAGATGAGAAAATTTTGTACAGGATATAGTAGTGGAACATCGAAATTAGTGGATTTGAATAATATTTTGGAAGTGAAAAACTCAAAAGTTAGTAATTTTTAATATATTATTATTAATTTTATCATAAGAATACATATTGAACTTGATTGTTTCTATCAATTAAATTGTAGCTTTCTAATCGCTCTACAAATTGTTCTTTGACACCCAACTTCTTTATTTAATAATTTCACTGCGATATTGATATAAACAATTCCTGGTGAAAATTCAAGTAAAATCTTCAAAAATTTTCACTCCACTGTACTTGTAATAGCCACTTAAATTTCACCTTAATGTTGAAAGGTTGCATTTTTGACGTAGGACTACGTCTTTCATTTCTATACGGGGGTGTAAAATCAAAGTTTCGAAAACTAAAGCGTTACGCCGGAGACCGAGATTTTGAGCGTTAATAGCTCCTAAACAACTGAACGAAATTGTATGATAAACACTTCATTCGAAAGATAAAATGTCTACGCGTTATATACTTGTTACTGTTTGATCCAAAATCTTGTTTCAATAGCCTTAAAATTGTTTTCAAAATAAGCTATTCAAATCACCAATCGGTATATAAGCGAGCGCCGCTCGGAAATCCACTCAGTTATAATTGAACAGCGATTGAGGTACCATCGCAGGAATGAATGGATGTTTCCCTAACACAGACTTCAAAACCATGGAGCCTGGGGAAATCGGCATGGCAAAATAGATGCAAGCAGCGGGTACTTTTGTACTCGCTTGCTTTTTTTCAAACCGGAATATGTTTTCCCAACACAGATTCGGAAACCAATAAGTTGGGAAAATCGGCATTCCAGATCTCGGCAGTACTTTTCATACCCCCATGCATTTTAACACCTCGGAATACGTTTTGCTAACAAGGTCTACAAATGCAACGCTTTGGCTCGGTTATTCAAGACTGCATGCCCCTTCATGTCGCCAGCTCACTAAACTTCTACGCATACCGTTTGATGATTGGCCAAAATGTTGATAACTATTTGCTGCGATAACCACTACCATAATGCATGAATTGACCTAAATTCGGATTTGTTTGCAATTGAATTCGTAAATTGTTTCATTCATTCACTAGTTTAATCAATAATTTAATCAATAGCTCTGCGCAGCGGCGATATAGTACCCAATGAGGAACATTCGAAGTGCGATTATTGCTAATTGAAAAAACACAAATGATTACTAAGCCAACGGCAGTCCTACGTCAACCCTGCGGTTATATCATAGGTATAACCCACCCATAGTTTTTCTTTAAATAAGTCATATTAAAAACATTCATTTTTTTTTCTAAGTGTATATATTAAGAGTGTCAATGAATGTATGGGAAAAAATCGACCCAAAAATTTCAAAATGTTACCCTATAGAAAATGTTCAACACATCGAAAAAACACCCTATGCCGAATTTCAGGAAATCGGGGTTTTCGAAAAAAAATTTTGGATGCCAAATGTTAAAAAATTGAGTGAAACGTCGAGATCTAGTGTCATTTTTTTTTTTTTAATTCGTTTATTTTTACAGGCTCAGTTACTTAAGTTTAAAGGAGCCGAATTCTTAAATATAATTTTGAAACTATATATATAAACAATTTTCTTACATCTATGGTTAGTAAGGTGGAAAACCGATTACTCGCGGTGTACTCGAGTTTAGGAGGGTGACATATTTTTAGGAGAAGGATGGGATATAAGGAAATTGTAACAATGTTGATGAACACTCAATTTATAAATCTATTCGTATATCTATAGTGTATTTACATTTCAACTTATTCTACTATTTATAGCAAGGGGACGAATTACCCGCAAAGGAAGGAAAGGAGGGTATAAGGATGTAGGGGCAATCACACACGAAGATCTATAGCTTTAAGGAAAACATATATATGGGACATGTAATCAAGGTCTAACCGAGCCAACACATCTCTCACCGGCACATTGGGCTGTCTTCCTCGGGCCCAAAGGGAGTTTTCTAAATTCGATCTGGCGACCAGATACACCTCGCATGACCAAACAACGTGCTCGATGTCGCGATAACCTTGGCCACAAACGCAGAGATTGCTGCTGGCAGATCTAGTGTCATCTCGAAAAAAATTTTTTTGTCAAAAATCGCCATTCTGGGACTTTTTTTTTCGGATTACGAAACGAAAAGTACGGTTTTGGGTGTCAATTAAAATAGTTATCTCGATTTTTCATTCGGAACTTGCTACGAAATGTCGATTCGCACGATAATATACCCTATGCAAAATATTAGCTCATTCGGACGTCATTTACTGTGTCGCAGACGTTAAAATTTGAGTTTTTTGAAAACCGACAAATCACCGGAAATCGGAGTTTTTTTTATGCCAAATGTCTTAACATTTCATGGACGTCGAGATTTACAGTTATCTAAAAACAATTTTTTTTTTCGATGTTCAAAAAACTCAAACTTTGACCGCATTGCGCCACTCTCCCTTAATTCCGATTAAACTGTTATTTTGCATAGGGAGTTTTTACGAGGTGTTGAACATTTTTTATATGATTTTAACAAAATAAATTCAAAATTGAAAACAAGAATCTCTACTCATTTTTCCGTTAGTTTTTCGGTTCTGATTTTTTGACGTAGGACTACGTCTTTGATTTCTATATAGGGGAGTCACTCTACAAAAAATGTAACGTATATTAAGAGTTTTCAAATGCATATTACGCAGAATCGTTCTTACGATATATGTTATAATATATACCATTAGACGGCAAATTTATCCAGCATTTTTTTCGTGATAATAATGAAACAAGTGAGCAATTTAACAAAAAAAAAGAAGTATGTTTTGCGAGCGGAGGCGAAGGTAAATAATGTATTACGCATTCTTTCTTTCAACTTCGTTCCCATGAATGATGTATGTAAGGAGGGCGGCAGCGATTATCATGCGAGGACTTATTGAGACCGCATTAAATCGCATCACAAAAAAGAAACGAAATGAAATATTAATAATCTCCATGACTCATATTCATAATTCTCAATGACCCAATTCTTTGTATAATAGATTGAGCAGTAGAACCAATACGACTTGAGCTTGGATTATCCGAAAAACATGAATACTGATTCAGCAAACGAACGGGATTCGCAAGAAAAAAGTGACGTTTGGTAGACAGACGGAAAAACCCTTTCGTACGAAAACTAGAATAGGCGTTTCTTTTGAATTGTATGATTTTCGAAAGTTCGAATGCATGGATTCGACACATTTCTTTCAGTGTAGTTTATGAAATATTTCACTAATCAATGAAATAATTCACTTACATGACAGCTGAAACCCTCCTCTTTATTCCGAAGTCCAACATGTTTACATTCTTCTTTAGTTTGGTAAAATGGCGTAGAAATCAAGTGGAAGTACGCAAACGCATTTTGCGCGAACGGCAGCAAAATCCAACACTGTCGGTACGTGATCTCGCCAAAAATCTAAAACTGCCGAAGAGTACCGTGTTTAGTTTGTGCAAATCGTTTGACCAGCGCCTTACTGCGGATCGGAAGGTTGGAAGCGGAACAAATCGAAAAGTTTGCTCCCGATGGACCGAAAGGTGGTTGCCATAGTTGAGAAACATCCCAACCTTTCAGTTAGAAATGTGGCTCGAAAGGTTGGAAAATCAAAATCATATGCACAAAAAGTGAAGCAGAGGCATGGACTGAAGGCGTACAAAGTGGAAAAGGTGCCCAATCGTGATGATTAGCAAAATTTCACTGCGAAAAGCCGTGCTAAGGTGCTCTTCACCCAGTTTTTGCAAAAATGTTCATGCACCATAACGGACGATGAAACTTATGTTCTCGAAGACTTCAAAAAGCTTCCGGGTCTCGCTTCCGGACCAAGAAGCAGTCTAAATTCCCCAACATGTACTTGGTTTGGCAGGCCATATGTAGTTGTGGCCGAAAATCCAAATCTTTCGTCTACCGACACTGTCAACAAAGATGTCTATGAGAAAGAATGTCTCCAGAAGCGGTTGTTACCATTCATAAGAAGCCACGACTCTCCAGCGTTGTTTTGGCCAGATTTGGCCTCTTGTCACTACGCAAAATCCATCCTGGAATGCACATGAGGTCAAATATGTGCCAAAAACAGCAAATCCACCGAACAGTCCAGAATTTCGCCCAGTGGAAAAGTACTGGGCTCTGATTAAGCGAAAACTATTTGAAACTAAGAAGAAAGCGAATGGCATTAATGATTTCAAGAGGAGATGGAAAAGCGCCGCCGCCAGCATATCTGAAGATACTGTACGGAACCTAATGGCAGATTTTCCCAAGAAAGTTCGCGAATTTTACAGACAACGTAATTAACATCGGAGTAAGCTTTTCTTGTTTTAGATATAAGACTGTTTTACTGAAATAAACAATCGGCATTGTTGTTTTACGTGAATTTTTGTTTTACTGGCATCATCTAGGTGTCCGAAATTTAAAGTGGGCAGGCCTTATATTATAGAAGTACATTATCGAATATTTTTGAGTAAATTTACTGTAATAAATCGGGATGCCAAAACATGTGCTAAAAATTAGTTTTGGGAGTAGGAATTTTCCATTCTTCCTTATTTTAGCTCATCAAAACAGGTAGATTGATCGTTATATTCGAATATCGCAAAATTTTCATCCAGAACCAATTCTAGCACAGTTCGAAGCCGTCCGAATTCGGCATACCCGACGCCAGTGTCTCGCTGTGATCTTAAAGCTGCCCAAAAGCGCTTCAAAACTATCCTCACCCAAGAAGATGCCCCTCGCGAACCAGTCAGTGTGTATGATACAGCGCATAGGTTGATGAGGATGCTGGGGCTCGTTATCTCCCGAAGATCCCAAAGTAGTTTGTTTCCTTGTCGCTTTTCGGACGCCGCCATCGTCGTCGTTTACGTCTTCAAAATGGGTACATGAGAGTAAAGCTTTCCGGCTACCACCACCTACCTATCTTCGAAGGGCGGCCGCCAGTAGGTGGGTGTGCAATAATTATAATGGACATGGGCGCAGCAATAACCCCGCTTCATCGCCACCCACCCACACATAATCGCTGGTAGCTGGCAGCATCGAGATGATGGCCTAGAGTTAACTTCGGGCGAGGCAAACTGCACATCGTTTCTCAGTTGTTCGGCGGCATTACAGAGAACTGAACATGGAACCGGTGTTGGGTTGTGCATAAGTCACCACTCAGATAGACGGGGGCTCGTTCGTTCACGCACACACAATCCCCTCAAGATGTTCGCCGGAGACACATAGATAGGGGTAAAAGGGGCGAGAGTATGGAATACACAAAAAGTGATGACGCTGGTGCTTTAGAATTAAAGCAGAATCAGCCGGTCTTCGGTTTCAAGACATTCTCGAGCCGAGGTAAGGGACGGGGGGCCGCTCGCATGCATAGCTTTTTGTCAAATAATCTTGATAAATTGCCCAACTGGATCACTATTTCGCCTACTATTCGCTGGTGTCAACCTCTCAACCCCGCGGGGCGCTAAACTCCTCCATTGTGTGCCGCGCCACATATCTTTCAAACAGCGAAACTCAATCGATTGGATTAATATTTTAAAGGTGAATTTGTTATTGATGAGGCTTAGTTAGCGCGTACGGGAATTACGATCTGTGCCCGCGGAAGCCTGAACAGTTTCAGAGCGATAACATTTCGATTAAATTCGCTGCTGAGATCAACAGACACGCGAACCTGAGTGAGGAAAAACTGTTGCAATATCACACTTTTTTCGCCAAAGGTCAGCCAGACCTGATGGCCGTTTGCTAAGAATAATGTAATGGAACCTTTCGAAATTGGTTATGCAAATTGATCGAATCGCGTATGTTTCACGAAAAGAACGAATCATGTGAAATACGATACAAAATCAATCAATGCATCGCTAGAATGTTATGTAGAATGTTATGAATCAATCCGTATGTTCATTTCTGCAATTCCCTCAGAATATGGAGTTAGACCACATCAATGCAGACCGATGTTCAGGAATCTGATTGAGCAAGATACACATTGAGCTGTTCATACGAGGATCAATGATATTTTTATGATCGATTTTTTAAAATTTCTGTTCACTAATACAAAAATACTTTGAAAAAGCTTTAAAAATAACCAAAATTAGAAAAAAAAACACTGACAGCGTACAAAGTACAAATTTTTGCCCTTCTAGTTTCTCAAAAAATTTCTCCAAAAAGTTTCTCTGTCAAAATTTGACAGAAATCGGTCGATTGGTTCGTGAGTTACAGCATTGAGAGTCAAGCATCTTTTGTGATTGTGAAGAAAATGGAAAATCACAAATCAATGAAAACGATGGCAAAATTGCATGAATTGGGCTTCGAATTGCTTCCGCATCCATCGTATTCTCCTGATCTGGCCCCAGCGACTATTTTCTACTCGCAGATCTGAAGAGAATGCTCGCTGGCAAGAAATTTAAGACCAACGATGAAGTGATTACCGAAACTGAGGCCTTTTTTGAGGAAAAACCGATAGTACTACTATGCGAATCACCGAAAATTGCACAACGTGAATGATTTGCTAGTCCCAAGCGTCATTCTGTGTGTTCTTTGTGCAATTTGGTTGGTTCAAGTCAGTCACGGAGAGCAACCACGAATTGTACAGTCTACCCAAGCTTAAGCTCAAGCTCAACACCGATAGTACTACTATGTACTATAAAAATGGTATCGAAAAGTTGCAAGATCGCTATAATCACTGTATCGCCCTCGAAGGTAATGTTGAATAATAAAGTTAAATTTTGCAAAAAAAAAACCTTACAAACTTTTCAGCCGAACTGTTAGTTAATAGCCGCCCTTCATGACAATAATCCTCAATCCGAGGTACAAAACCCAAACCGCCCACTTTCACAAATTTTATATAATTTTTTATTATCCACCGTCATAAATGAAAACTCCATTTCCATTTCAATGAAACTTCATGTAAGAGTGAGCACATCAACAAAACTATGTCTACATATTGCTATTTTTTAAGCAGCATGCAGATCCCATTCGATGAACAAAAAATAAACTAACAGTTTGAAAACCAAAACGCGTGCAAAAATAACTAATTCCATTAAAATCCGACAATGGTGGTGGAAGCACATCGAAACCATCAAACAAAGAATGCGTTTCAATCAATTTTGAAAGTTAATATTTGTTCAGTGATCGCGGATGGCATAGAAGTAAAAAAAAGAAGCGAGCGCGCTATTCAATGTATCTAAAACAATGAATTCAAACAAACAAAAAAAAAAAAACAAAATGGAAGAACATTGAAAAATTGAACCACTCCTGCGGGCGATAGAACAAAACTATAAATATATATACGGCCATGTGGCAATTGGAAAAAAAATCAACCAGGAATGAAAAACGGGTCCTCGTTTAGGGGATTTTCATCCGGGTGATTGAAACTCTGTAAAGCATCATTGTGTTGCAGCGAAGTAGAATAGTTGTTTTTCGTTTGTATTATTATTTTTCAAATATCGCACGTGAATAATTGAAATTTTCTATTCCCTTTATTTTTTTGTTTTGCCATCTATCAATCGTTTTCAGCGGCAATATGTTTTATTGGTTTTTCACCCCTCTCGTTTCCGACAAATTTAATTACTGTCAGAGTGAAAATTGAAAAAAAACCCATTGCATCATCATCATAATTTGTCAGTTCGGCAAGTCAGGCCTGAAATTCGATGCTTCCATTCCTGGGCGCTCCGCACTCACGGGGCAATGAATGGTAATCACTGTAAAATCACTTTCCTTTTTGATTTCTCATATTTAACGCCGGCTTCCTTTTCGGGGCGGCGGTGGCGGCAATGTGGAGTGATGCGTGTCCCACAGCTGTGCGCAATTCTCAGAACCTTTTTTTTGCAGCCTGCAGCCTGTCAACGTCATCAGGAGTGATATTTTTTTACTGGGCCAGTAAAAACAGTTCTTTTCACTTTCCCCCAAAAGCGAGACTTGCCTTTTTTTTCTTTGCATCCTTTCGTTTCGTGTCGAATGCTGTTCGTTTTCGTTTGTTCCAACTGGATGTGCATAATTAAAAACCCTGCCGGGTTTGGGGTTTGTCAGAGCGTGAATGTAATAAGGAAAGCAGGAAAGTGGAGTTGGCACATGGTGACTCCGGAGCGAACCGTTTCTGCGTTAGGCAAAAACAGAGTTGGAAGATAATGGCACTCAATTAAACTGAATTCGATGGTCTTTGAAGTCAACTTCAATGTGGTTTTTGCAAGATTTTCTATCAGAAATTGTCACAAATTGATTCCGGAAAAACTGGCAACACTGCTCCCGTTGGAACCACCAAAACTGCTGAAAGAGAAAGACGAGTGAAATACGTTCTGACAGCAGCGGTGCTTGCAAAAAAAAACAGACTGCCCTTTTTATACGAATTTTATATCAATCGTAAAACATATATCTGACAAATTAAAAAATCTTTCTTTGCTCGCTTCCCGCATTCCACCTTCCCTCGCTCCCTCACCTCGCGAGGATGCACCACTGGGGGAGCGCAAAAGTACGCAAATTTAGACCATATGTGCCGTCATCAGCATTTTAGTCGAGCTGCAATATATATTTTTTTACACTTCTTTCTCCTGATTTTGATCATAATCAGTGCGGCGTTTGGAAGCCGTGTTGAGCGCGCAAAGTGCAAGGGGGGAAAGTTCGTTAACCCTTGGGGCCCAAAATCCCGGGCCGCGCCAGGAGGATGAGCAACTGTAATTTAATAAGTGAAATGCGGTTCCTGCTTCCATCTGGGGGCAGCATCGAGCGGTTTGTTCTTTTTCTTTCATTGTACGCGGCAAAATGTGTGTTTTCTACAGTTGTACATTTTTTTGTTTTTGTTAACGTTGTTGTTTCGAAATCACGTGCGTTCCTGGTGCCTCCGAAGTGGCCTCGCCGACGGCGGCAGGAGGTGTCAACGAACTTTACGGTTTGTTATTGACATTTTTATTTTGCTTC
The DNA here is from genome assembly GCF_029784135.1 of Toxorhynchites rutilus septentrionalis. Classification (NCBI taxonomy): domain Eukaryota; kingdom Metazoa; phylum Arthropoda; class Insecta; order Diptera; family Culicidae; genus Toxorhynchites; species Toxorhynchites rutilus. The sequence continues at coordinate 18,158,142 of NC_073744.1, read as the reverse complement.
AAGATTTAATTCGTTCGCTAATGACTTGATCAATGCGTTTGTCACATGGTATGGCATATATCCCTGGATGTTTCTAGTAAACGAATTACTGGACACTTTCAGATAAACGAGATATTAAATTGAAGTGAATAAGCCAATCTCCAAAAAAAATATTACACTTGTCAAAAAATTGAATTCTAGTCGCATAAATCTAGCCTAGTCAAATAGAAATATTGAACGAAGAAAGAAAACATGATAACATTGAAAGGTCAAAAATGAAAAAAACCCTCCAAAAATTAGGGATATGTCATGTAAGAAAAATGTGCTCCCTTGGCCGAGTGGTTAGCGTCATAACTAACATGCCGGGTGTTCGGGTTCGATTCCCGTTCTGGTCGGGGGGATTTTTCGTCAAAGAAATTTCCTCCGACTTGCACTGTGATCACGCGTATTCTAGAGCTTGCCACTCAGAATGCATTCAAGGCGTGTTATTTGGCACAGAAATCTCAACTAAGTACTAATAAAAATGACGCAAGTAATACTACGTTGAGACGGCGAAGTTCCTCTAGGAACGTTAGTGCCATTGAAGAAGAAGAAGATGTAAGAAAAATTCATCTTCGAAGAAAAAAAAAAATAAACAATTTAACGCCTTCGGTCCTGAAACCATGTAGGTTAAGTCAGAGTGATGTGGACCACCTCTTTATCTCAAAAAGCACGGCTCAACTTGGATTTTGACGTAGGATTACGTCTTTCGGGAGTATATCGGGGTACAAATTGGAAACCGAAAATCGAGCACATCGTGAACATTGTCCAATTTCAAACGCTTATTGCTCAGTCATTTCACGATGGATTGATGAAATTTTTGCGTCAATCGATTTCGGCACTCTATTACAATTTTTTTATGTTGAAGAAAATAATATATGTCATGAAACTAACAATTGAGCAATTGAAAAATCTCAACCCCTATCCTAACGCAAATACCTACTTTTGATTGGTCTAAATTGACGACATATGCGGCAGGTCCCTAACAGAGACATCAAAACCGAGCTGCCTGGGGGAAATCGGCATCGCAAATACATGAAAGGATGGGGAACTTTTGTTCCTACCGAAATGTGTTCCCTAATAGAGACATCAAAACCAAGCTTCCCGGGGGAAATCGGCATTGCATATATATGCAAGTCGGAGGCATTTTTATATTGCAAGTGAGATGAGTGATACGATTAATTCTAGTAAATAAAATTTAAACTTGGAACTTTAATGTTGGTTGCTTCGTGAAATTTCATATCAATGACCGATCGTGTATTGTGAAAAATTTAGCACAAGTGTAAGTGTAAAATTGTATATGGTAACAGTAGTGTTATAAATTATTTGATATGTGAAACGAATTATTTAAATTTTCATAAATAAAAACCAAGGTGTGTTCCTGCTCAAGAGCGGGTCGTTTGGTTCAAGCTGTCTGTTTTGTTGTGTTCATTTTCACCCAAGGAAAGTTTATACGGCAAAAAAAATTGGAAAAGTGAAGAAATATTGGAAAAAGTGATTTCCCATATGCTCTACATGTAGTATTAGGTGTTGTTAGTCCAGTTAAAATTCGCATTGAGTTAAATAAACACTCAGAAAATAAAAATTATAAATGAAAATTAACCTTGCCATTTCAACTATGTTTTCTTTATATTAAAGTAACATGTTTTTACTTATGAGAAAAATTGATATTTGTGTTTGGTATTGGTAATTATCTTATATTACATTGGTGAGTTTTTTTTTCTTTATTTCATCCATACATAACACAGGAGGCATCTCGTCTAGGATCACAGAGGGCGGTATCTTTTATCTGATACGCACCATCTAACGACTGTTTACAATTCTTCTGTCATCATCACTCGGTAAAAACTGGTGAAGTGAACAAACAATACCCAACAACCAAACAAAACGGCTCTTTTCAGGGCCACAAATCCTTATCGAAGAGTTCAACGCTTTAATTCATAAAACATATCCAAAATCGACAGATAGCCTAACGGAATTCTACATCAACTATGCGGTCGTGTCTCGGACACAACTCTCTTGTGACTTTTGGATAATGTCATCTGCAAGATTAGCCCAAATACCATTCTTGTTGAAGGCAGTTTTGCGATTGACACGCGAAAATCGAAAATGACTCACATCATTCTAGCACGACAATCGCTATGGCTTAGCTTGATATTCCTCAAAAAATTATGTGGCGCACAACCTTATCGCCCGCTTCGCCATATCATCAGTTCGATGCATTGATACAATGTCAAAGGCACCAACGAAGCCCTTATGATGACGGAAAACAAGCGATGTTAACTGCTTCGAATAAAGAGAAAGTCTGAATATTTGCCTCAGCAGAGATCCATTATTTATAATTTTCACAACCAAACAATCGTCCATTATAGCATTAAAATATTGGGTGATTGTTGCATCGCGACAGGGCCATTGCACACGGGAGCAGATACAAGTGGGGTATCGGCGTAACGAAGATGTGCTAATTGTAGGTACGGGTTATGAAACACGCACGTACGCACTCAAAATCATAAATAGGAGAAGTGTGTAATACGCACCCCCTAAGCGAGAATGGATTTATCTTGACCTTGCTCTTAAAATTTAAGATAACAACAACGTCAGTACGTAGATTAGTTAACCCTCAGTCATCTTTAATCGTTCTGTATTTTAGATACTGAATAACAAAAGCGCTACGAATTTTATTTTGTAAGACGCCCAAATTGTTAAATCGTCCAGCAGAAGTATAATATGCCGACGAGTTGTTTCTCTCAGAGACTATAAAGCTCAGAGAAACAGCTTGTATGAATGAGATATTCCATCAATCTATTCCCTTCATGCCTACCAGCGAAGAGAAGAAACCGTTTCTCCGGTGAGCGTGTTCTACCAGTATTCGTATTAATTCTTCAGCCCGCGCTCTTGTTTTCTTGCATTCTCTGAGCACATAATATAGATGCCAAATGTGAAGACATGTTTTTGTTTTGAAGACATTTAATTTTGTGAAAACATACTGAGGTCATTTCAAAGTATGTGAAAACAATTGTTTGTGTGATTTATCGAACATGATTTAGAAATATCGTGATGGTTTGCTCATTTTTGTTCATTATGATTACATTTGAAGGCATTTATTCGTGCCATGCAAAGATATTTGACAAAATCATCTGGCATCCCTCACATCCAAGCTATTTCTCTCGTGAGAATATTATCCGGCCGAAAGCGAGCATATTGCTCCGATCGAGGGTATGCCATACTGCCCGATGGTAAGCTGATGCGGAAAATATCAAATTGACAAGAAAATTAATCCTTTCTTACCATTTTCTTAATCTGAGATATTCACAGGGAACTCGACTCAATAAATATGACCCAAAGTTATCGCCTTTGAATCGGTTTCAAACAACAAAAATCTTATAGAAATGATGCAGAAAATTACATCGAAAATCGCTTCCAAAGAAAATTATTTTTCTTATTTTTTCAAAGCATGTTACAAATGAAAAACTTGCATGGTGGGATTCTATCGTTGACTAGCTTGATTGTCTATATCCATTTGCATTTCTTTTCTTGGTGGATTACAAGAAAATCAGGTGGGTCAAATTGCCCGGTAGGCGCGTTTTAGACACATCTCCTCTATCGATGGCTTGAAGCAACTAAATATACACACAATTATCTCCGCTTTGTGCTCTTCTCAACAGAAGCCTTTTCTATTAATATTTCGTTTCGGTTTCGATTAGCTTAGCTGTCATTCTTAGTGGAGATAGTTTTGCTACTATCATGCGAAACCATATCACACACAAAATTCCGGAACAATTATTTTCTTGGTGAGCCGTTTAATGATTTCCCCCACAATTGTGTAACTCAGAACCTTAATGGAATGGCGTCAGTTTGATGTAATGATTGCGATGCCAGAGACATCAGCGAATAAGCTATTTGGTCGCGTCCACAGCTCAATCCGAAACGAAGACATATGACGACGCAAAACAAGGAAGAACAATCGATATTCATTGCTTCGTATTTAGAACGATACTGAAGGGGAGATCCAATATTTATGCTCTTGGCAAATATTCCCCTTCGTTCTTAATCTTCTCCTTTTCTTTGTTCACGGAAACTTCAAATCATCTCTCTTCGTTGATAGCCGATAAGTCATCTGTACTTGTGCAGGAAATGCTTCTTGTTTTCATAAATATTAACCATTTATGCATCGGGGAATTGTTATATATAGCACTAGCTGACCCGGCAAACTTCGTCCCGCCCAAAATTTGTTTTTTGTTATCAATACCTTCAAACATTCACGTTTTCTTACTATGGGCAAGTTCATGGGTCCAATCGCAGAACTGTTCATTGATTGATCTTCTAATCGACCTCGTTGAATTTAATTTTTACTATAAAATTCCTAGTATTTCTAACAAAACTCATCATTATAATATCAAATTATTTTGAGACACAACTCTCGTTCAAGATTTTTCAACCACTTGCAAATAATATGTTTCTCCGTTACATGGAATAAATGTTTCATACAGAAAATATGATAGAATAAAGGCAGCCCTAAATGGTTAAATTCCTTCCTCGAGTTCTGCTCTTATCAACACATCCGGCGATCCTTTTTTTTTCGTATAGATAGAGTGGCTAACTACCATAGAATCATTTATTGCACCCTAAAACCTTCATATGCCAAATTTCGTTTCATTTGCTTGATTAATTCTCAAGTAATGTAGAAATTTGTGTTTAATTTGTATGGCAGCCCCCCCCCCTTAGAGAGGGGGGAGGGGCCGTTTGCATTTCCCTGTGATTCGGAGGCTCTCGGAGAAAAATTGCAAATCCATTGGAAGAACATTGAAGAGAATGCTTTTCTTTGCTGTAGCAACGGGAAATTTTTATAGCCGGAGGATTGAAAGAGAAAGAACGAAAGAAAAACAATCCAGCGAGGAGCTGGACCCGCGCAAAAGCACAGAGCAACCCCCAACCCCAAAACCCAAGAAAATAACAACTAAATAAATAAAAACTCGAGAAGGAAAAGTAGTTTCCAGTTTCAGTGCCAGGTCAAACATGGATGCATTGTTGGTGGGGTTAACTGAGGAGGAGAAGTAGTAGGAGGGAAGGGATGGCAGAGGCAGTAGGATCTATTCTCCACGTTTTTTTTTCTAATGTGGTTTATTCGACAGCTATGTGTTCAATACAACAGCAGCAGCAGCAGCAGTAAATGTGCACGGTTTATTTGGCATTGAATTAGCGAAATATGTAACGTGCACTGACTGGTTGACTGCTTCTGGAGATATTGCTCGAACAAGTGTTGAATGTTTGTGCAGAGCACAGGCAGGAAGAAGCGATGGGGGAGAAGGTGGAAGTCAGCTGAAGATATTTTTACGCTTGCTGACTGCTCGAGCTCAATGTGGGGTTGTTGTTGTTGTTAGGTTAGGTTACTCAATAGCGCATTCTTGACAGTTCTACATGCCTATTCGGCTTTCCGCGAGCCACGGCTCTAACGCTCGCACCCGGCACCGGCAGCAAGATAGGGCAATGATGAAGGTCTCGCGGAATTCTGCCGAACGGGGCAGCGAGTGGTTGGTTCTTGGCGTAAAGGCCGCGCACTTTTGCAGCGGCGAATCATTGTCTGAGCAATATCCGAGAGTTCGCGGAAAATCACGTACTGCTTACTATACAGTTCTTCAAATTCTTTCTCTCGGCTGATTTCTTTTATTTCGTTAACAGCGTTTGTGTGTGTGTGTGTGTATGTGTGATAAATTGGTTAAATGAACATAAGATTGCTCGGAAGCAATATGGCATTTAGATGGACGAAATAAGAGTGCAACACTTTCAGTAGGTAGTGCCTTTTAATTACACTCTAGAGAGATATTCGCTTACTAATGAGACTAGTCCGTAAGTGTAATCAGTTGGTCTCTCCCTCTATCTAGGTGTATTTCACTCCACCCGAGCAATTCAGAAAGTTCTCAAATTACTAATTAAAAATTTATACATCGATAACAAGACCATCCGCCGGTACCCATTCCAGGACGTCTCATTCCACCTGACTCCTTGAGAATCCAAGTCTGCCCAACATCTGGAGCATATCTGGAAGTATTTTCTTTTGTTCCAATCAACCGGTTGAATGAGGATGATACTCGAGAGGGCGCACTCCACAAAGGACACCCTCTTCTACTTGCACTGCTGATTAGCATCGCTGAGCGCAACAAAAAAAAGCGGAAGTAACAAAGAAAACTCTGTCAGCGCAATGAAATCACAATCAATCAATCAATAAATTCTCTTCGAGTCTTAATGTACACTTTCCACCTGGATGCATTCTTTCACGCTCGCCTTACCACCTGCTGTCGGGATGAAATCGGAAACGGGAATGGTAACGGTTTTGTTTTCTTCGAGCCCTTTTTTCCTTCTCTCTCTACCGGGGAAAAACAATGGAATGGAGTTCCGTTTCTCATTACTTCCCATTCAAACGAAGCAGGCATCAGTGGTATGAGCCGTGCAGAATAAAGGGAAAAACATTCGATCGGTCGAGGGTAATCCCTCGCTACCTCCTATCGGATCTCATCGCAAACCTTGTCGTCGTTGGCGAAAAATTCAATTATCGACACTCTGACTGGAGCTTCAATTTCGTTTATCTCTGGCCGAGTATCGCTTCCGTCATCGATTGATTGGGGTTTGTTGATTCCACCCCCCCAAAAACCGGGGTGACTCTCATTTCGTTGGTTCGAGGTTAATTAGAAATGATCGTTATCTAGCGACGGTGGAAGATTGCTACTCACTTGTAGATGTTCTTCGGATCCATCATGTTGAACATAAGTCCGGGGCTGAGTCCAGAGGTACCTGGTTTGGCGCTAAGATCGAGCGGTTGCTCACCGCCCGGCCCTAGCACCACTTCCTCGCCCTTCTCCGTTGGACTCGTACCGGCCGCCGCCGTGGGCTCCGTGCTCCCCGAGGGGGTAATTTGCTGCTGCAGCTGGGAGTACCAGAGTGCTGTGAGGTTGACGTGACAAAAAACGAGAAAAAGGTTTATAAACGTGAAATAATTTTGTTTGGGGAGATTTAATCTCTGCGCCGATTCACTTACGATTGTACAACTGCGCCAGGCTAGGTTGAATTCCTTGGAGCGATGCGACGGCTGCAAACTGGGCTGCCATCGATTGCAACGATGTCATTGTCTGGGGTACTGAGCCGGTCCCACGCAACAGGGCGGCCAGCGATTTCGTCGAGGCAGAGGCCGGCCGTCCAACGACGGCCCGGTAGTCCGGCTCACTGCTGTCGCTCGAATCGCTATCGCTGTCGTTGAGAACCTATGGGGGAAGAATGCAAATAAACACAGCATCAATGTGCATCACTTGTCCCGGTTGGTCGTTGCGTCCTCACTCACCCGTTGCCTGAGGTCCACCTCGGCCCTTGGCACGAGGTTGGGCCCACCGGATTCGGGCACCAGTTCGCCCGCTTCGTTCACCGTCAACAGCTTACCATCGACGCAAAAGTAGCACTTGTCCTGCGGCTTCCAGTCTACCGGCGTCGGAGGCTGTCCCTGATGTTGATGGCTCTTGGAGTCATCCTCCCCATCCGGGGCGCTGCCACTCGAAATATTATTATTGTTGTTATTGTTGTTGTTGTTTGCACTACTACTGTTGTTGTTGTTGATGATGATTTTACTATTTAGCAGATTGTTGCAATTTTCCTGCCTTATTAGTTTACTCTGCTCCGGTGTTGCTGGTGAATTGTTTTGATTTTCTGTTGGAGTATGAAAGAAACAAGAAGAGGAACATGTGAATTGGCATTGCGATGGTTCTAAGTATTCCTGATCATGAAGCTTATGCAAAATTCCTGAAAATGATCACAAATATCGTTTTCTGAATCGTTAGTTTTACGAAACACTGGTCGACAATTTTATTTAAAACAAAACCAGGAAAAATATAAGGACTGGAACATGCAAGGGAAAAATGTCAATTGGACCACAACCACATTGGAACCACATAGACTTTTCCACATTCAATTGAACGGACGATATATTGGGTTGTCCGGAAAGATCGTGCCGTCGTCGAAGTTGACTAAAAAAAGGTACCCTATACAAAATGTTCACCACCTCGAAAAAACACCCTATGCCAAATATCAGTTCAATCGGACTTAGGGGAGAGTGGCGCAAAGCGGTCAAAGTTTGAGTTTTTTGAAAATCGAAAAATCACCCAAGGGGGGAGTAGAGGAAATCGGGGTTTTCGAAGTTTTTTTTTGATGCCATATGTCTTAAAATTGCATGAAACGTCAAGATCTAGTGTCATCTCGATTTTTTTTTGTGTCATCTCGAATTTTAGACAGTAAAATAAAAACTATTAAACAACTTTTGGTATTTTCTTTTTATTCATACTTCGAGCCCAAGCCCGTATGCTTGCACCTTCCTCTTTACCCTGTCCATAAGGTTCTATACAACGTCAGGTTGTAGTTTTTTTTGAACAGAAATCCATTTTCTCTTGAAGTCCGCCTCCGATTTGACAACTTTTGGGTTCTTCCGGAGGGCCTGCTTCATAATCGCCCAACATTTCTCTATTGGACGAAGCTCCGGCGCGTTGGGCGGGTTCATTTCCTTTGGCACGAAGGTGACCCCGTTGGCTTCGTACCACTCCAACACGTCCTTTGAATAGTGGCACGAAGCGAGATCCGGCCAGAAGATGATCGGGCCCTCGTGCTGCTTCAATAGTGGTAGTAAGCGCTTCTGTAGGCACTCCTTAAGGTAAACCTGCCCGTTTACCGTGCCGGTCATCACGAAGGGGGCGCTCCGCTTTCCGCAAGAGCAGATCGCTTGCCACACCATGTACTTTTTGGCAAACTTGGATAGTTTCTGCTTGCGAATCTCCTCCGGAACGCTGAATTTGTCCTCTGCGGAGAAGAACAAGAGGCCCGGCAGCCGACGAAAGCGCTTGTGATCTTTTTCACTGACGGAGCATCCATTTTTGCCGTTCTTCACCTTCCGGTCGATGGTTAGGTTCTCGAAGTATCGTTTTAGTAGTCTGCTGACCGTGGATTGGACGATTCCCAGCATCTTACCGATGTCCCGATGTGACAACTCCGGATTCTCGAAATGAGTGCGCAGGATTAATTCACGACGCTCTTTTTCGTTCGACGACATTTTTCCAAAGGGCCTGGCCGGGTAAGGGAGTAAAAAGTGCCCCCAAACCAAATCACTAGCTGTATGGCAAATATAGTAAAGGATATTAAATAAGAAATTTTGGTGGTTTATTTGAACCCCTATGTGGTTTGACGTAGGATCTATAGTGAAAAACGTACTTTTCGTTAATTTCACGCCATCCTCAAAAGATCCGAGATAAAAATTTGAAAAAAATACTGAATGTGCATCTTACTACGATGTATCAAAAAAAATTATCAAAAAAAAATTTCATCAAAAATTTTAGTACTAAAAAAAATAATGAAATCTTGAAAATTTTTTTTTTGGGATTTAGAGATTCAGTACTACTCTAATTCATATTTTAATGTGTTTCTACGGCTTTTCTAGATATGTGTGATTTTTTTCAGATTTTTTTCAGTGTTGCGCGGTATCAAAAAATTTTTTTTTTATGTTTCCAAAGAGTGGTTAGGTAAGGGAGTAAAAAGTGCCCCCAAACCAAATCACTAGCTGTATGGCAAATATTGTAAAGGATATTAAATAAGAAATTTTGGCGGTTTATTTGAACCCCTATGTGGTTTGACGTAGGATCTATAGTGACAAACGTACTTTTTCGTGCATTTCACGCCATCCTCAATAGATCCGAGATAAAAATTTGAAAAAAATACTGAATGTGCATCTTACCACGGTGTATCAAGAAAAATTATCAAAAAAATAATTCATCAAAAATTTTAGTATTAAAAAAAAATTATGAAAATTTGAAATTTTTTTTTTGGGATTTAGAGATTCAATACTACTCTAATTCATATTTAAATGTGCTCTTACGGCTTTTCTAGATTGATAAATATCGTCAAGCTGTTTTTTTTTAAATATCTAATAATAAAAATAAAATAATAAAAAAGAAAAATACACAGTACAAAAAAATGTTATAGATTTTCTGGCATTTCGAAATTTTGAAAAAAAATATAACTTTGAGACCACAAATTCGATTTGTTTTTTTATTTTAATCTTTCAATTGAAAACCACGAATACAATAAAATAATCGATTTCAAAAAAATAAAAATAATAATGCAGACGATGAAGAAAATTATTTTGTGTCACACAATGCTCTTAAAAATTCAGGAAAAATTACGCCACATGTAGAAAAAAGACACATACGAACGCATTTAAATAAAAATTTGAGCAGGAGTGGGTCTCAAAGTTATATTTTTTTTTTCAAAATTTCGAAATGCCAGAAAATCTATAACATTTTTTTGTACTGTGTATTTTTTTTCATTTTATTTTTAGTATTAGATATTTGAAAAAAAAAACAGTTTGAAGATATTTATAAATCTAGAAAAGCCGTAAGAGTACATTTGAATATGAATTAGAGTAGTACTGAATCTCTAAATCCAAAAAAAAAATTTTCAAAATTTTAATATTTTTTTAGTACAAAAATTTTTGATGAAATTTTTTTTGATAATTTTTCTTGATACACCATGGTAGGATGTACATTCAGTATTTTTTTCAAATTTTTATCTCAGATCTATTGAGGATGGCGTGAAATAAACGAAAAAGTACGTTTTTCACTATAGATCCTACGTCAAACCACATAGGGGTTCAAATAAACCACCAAAATTTCTTATTTAACATCCTTTACAATATTTGCCATACAGCTAGTGATTTGGTTTGGGGGCACTTTTTACTCCCTTACCTAACCACTCTTTGGAAACATAAAAAAAAAATTTTTTGATACCGCGCAACACTGAAAAAAATCTGAAAAAAATCACACATATCTAGAAAAGCCGTAGAAACACATTAAAATATGAATTAGAGTAGTACTGAATCTCTAAATCCCAAAAAAAAAATTTTCAAGATTTCATTATTTTTTTTAGTACTAAAATTTTTGATGAAATTTTTTTTTGATAATTTTTTTTGATACATCGTAGTAAGATGCACATTCAGTATTTTTTTCAAATTTTTATCTCGGATCTTTTGAGGATGGCGTGAAATTAACGAAAAGTACGTTTTTCACTATAGATCCTACGTCAAACCAGATAGGGGTTCAAATAAACCGCCAAAATTTCTTATTTAATATCCTTTACAATATTTGCCATACGGCTAGTGATTTGGTTTGGGGGCACTTTTTACTTCCTTACCCGGCCAGGCCCTTTACGAAAAATTGACAGTGAAGCATGGCCAACGTGATCTATACACTCTTATCTGATTATAAGCGAAAGCTGAAGATATAATTCCTAAAAATTAAATTTCTACAGCGTTTTTTCCGTGATGCAATTTGATGTGACACACCCTTTATCTAATATCTAAATA